>NC_081439.1:83466998-84169935 GCF_949786415.1 Peromyscus eremicus | reverse complement strand
AGATATGTTTATTAGGGTGCACAATATTTTGGGGAACACAATACCACCACAGTCCATAGGGTATACAAACTGTATACAGGAAGTTCAGTTAGCTGGCAGGGTCCTCCAATCTATTCCTTCCCTAGCTTCCGTCTTCCGAAGGTGTTTTTATGTGGACTAGGTGCTACTGTCCTTATGCAGCACTCTTTTCTTCTGCTGAGTGGATTGCCAAGTTTCACAGTTCCACTCATTTATCTGAACTACCATAGGGCCAGGGTCTGAGTCCATTTCTAAGGAACTGAGGAAAAGTTCTTCTCACCCATCACTTTACACTTTTAGACTTACCCAGATGAATAGTGCTCCAATGCTGCTTGGGCCCCGATACCAAACAGAAATTTTAAGGTAGTATTCTATGAGGGGGGAGAGAGAGGGGGAAGGGTAGAGAGGGAGGGAGGGAGGGAAGGAGGGAGAGAAAGGGAGAGAGAGGGGGATGGGGGCATGGGGAGATGGGGGGAGAGAGGGAGAGGGAGGGGGGAGAGGGGAGGAGGGGAGAGGGGATGAGGAGGGGAGGGGAGGAGCGGAGGGGAGGGGAGGAGGGGAGGGGAGAGGGGAGGGGAGGAGGGGAGAGGGGAGAGGGGAGGAGGGGAGGAGAGGGGAGGGGAGGAGGGGAGAGGGGAGGGGAGAGGAGGAGGGGAGAGGGGAGAGGGGAGGAGGGGAGGGGAGGGGAGAGGGGAGGAGGAGGGGAGGGGAGGAGGGGGAGGAGAGGGGAGGAGGGGGAGGAGAGGGGAGGAGGGGAGGGGAGGAGGGGAGAGGGGAGGAGGGGAGGGGAGGAGGGGAGAGGGGAGAGGGGAGGAGGGGAGGGGAGAGGAGGAGAGGAGGGGAGAGGGGAGGAGGAGGGGAGGGGAGGAGCGGAGGGGAGGGGAGGAGGGGAGGGGAGAGGGGAGGGGAGGAGGGGAGGGGAGGAGGGGAGAGGGGAGGAGGGGAGGGGAGGAGGGGAGGGGAGGGGAGGAGGGGAGAGGGGAGGGGAGGGGAGGAGGGAGGGGGGAGAGGGGAGGGGAGGGGAGGAGGGGAGAGGGGAGAGGGGAGGAGGGGAGGGGAGGAGAGGAGGGGAGAGGGGAGGAGGAGGGGAGGGGAGGAGGGGGAGGAGAGGGGAGGAGGGGGAGGAGAGGGGAGGAGGGGAGGGGAGGGGAGGAGGGGAGAGGGGAGGAGGGGAGGGGAGGGGAGGAGGGGAGGGGAGGAGGGGAGAGGGGAGAGGGGAAGGGAGGAGGGGAGGGGAGAGGGGAGGAGGAGGGGAGGGGAGGAGGGGGAGGAGAGGGGAGGAGGGGGAGGAGAGGGGAGGAGGGGAGGGGAGGGGAGGAGGGGAGAGGGGAGGAGGGGAGGGGAGGGGAGGGGAGGAGGGGGAGGAGAGGGGAGGAGGGGGAGGGAGGAGGGGAGGGGAGAGGGGAGGAGGAGGGGAGGGGAGGAGGGGGAGGAGAGGGGAGGAGGGGAGAGGGGAGGAGGGGAGGGGAGGAGAGGAGGGGAGAGGGGAGGAGGAGGGGAGGGGAGGAGGGGGAGGAGAGGGGAGGAGGGGGAGGAGAGGGGAGGAGGGGAGGGGAGGAGGGGAGAGGGGAGGAGGGGAGGGGAGGGGAGGAGGGGAGAGGGGAGAGGGGAGAGGGGAGGAGGGGAGGGGAGAGGAGGAGAGGAGGGGAGAGGGGAGGAGGAGGGGAGGGGAGGAGCAGAGGGGAGGGGAGGAGGGGAGGGGAGAGGGGAGGGGAGAGGGGAGGGGAGGAGGGGAGGGGAGGAGGGGAGAGGGGAGAGGGGAGGAGGGGAGGGGAGGAGGGGAGGGGAGGGGAGGAGGGGAGAGGGGAGGGGAGGAGGGGGAGGAGAGGGGAGGAGGGGAGGGGAGGGGAGGAGGGGAGAGGGGAGGAGGGGAGGGGAGGGGAGGAGGGGAGGGGAGGAGGGGAGAGGGGAGAGGGGAAGGGAGGAGGGGAGGGGAGGAGAGGAGGGGAGAGGGGAGAGGGGAGGAGGGGAGGGGAGAGGAGGAGAGGAGGGGAGAGGGGAGGGGAGGAGGGGGAGGAGAGGGGAGGAGGGGAGGGGAAGAGAGGGGAGGAGAGGGGAGGGGAGGAGGGGAGAGGGAGGAGAGGGAGAGAGGAGAGAGCATCCACACTGAATTTAGGTAATGAGAATTAGGTTGAGGATTTAATGGTGATTTATAATTACCAGACTCCTCCTCCCCAGGTGAGGAATATATTTTGACCCTCTAGTCTGGAAAAGGACTGAAATACTTGCTTAAAACATATTTAGCCAGGCGATGGGGGCACACACCTTTAATCCCAGCACTCGGGAGGCAGAGCCAGGCGGATCTCTGTGAGTTCGAGGCCAGCCTGGTCTACAAAGTGAGTTCCAGGACAGGCTTCAAAGCTACACAGAGAAATCTTGTCTCGAAAAACCAAAAAAAATTAGATAGACTAGAGAGGAATAATTAGCTCCAGCTGGTACATGCCTCCTCAACCTGGTAAGGCAAGGATTTCCTGAAACAATAAAAGTTCTCTTTTTAAAAATATTTTGCTGTGGGTGGGGGTGGGGCAGAGGCTGGATCTTGTGTAGGCCAGGCTGACTGAAACTCACTTTATTGTCAAGACTGACCTTGAACTGCTGCTCCTTCTGCCCCTACCTCTTTTTTTGGTTTCTCGAGACAGGGTTTCTCTGTATAGTTTTGGTGCCTTTCCTGGAACTCACTCTGTAGCCCAGGCTGGCCTTGAACTCACAGAGATCCACCTGCCTCTGCCTCCCGAGTGCTGGGATCAAAGGCGTGTGCCACCACCACCCGGCTGCCTCTACCTCTTAAGTGCTGGGATTGCAGGCAGTTCTCACCATGCCTGGTTCATAAGTTCTCAAATTTTGGTGGAAGACTCATTACTCTTGACTACATGCTACAAACCATTCGGAGAAGTTATGACTTAAAATTCCAATGAAAAAGGTTTTGTCCATAATCCAATGACCAGTATAAATTTGTTTTTTTGAAATATAGCCCCATATAAGACTTTATTGTTTCTTTTTTTTTTTCCGGAGCTGAGGACGGAACCCAGGGCTTTGCGCTTGCTAGGTAAGCGCTCTACCACTGAGCTAAATCCCCAACCCCAACTTTATTGTTTCTAAGTGGACACATTCAGTGGTATTTTAGCATATTCACAAAGCTGTATAATAATAATTACTATATAATTAAACAGTATTTCTATTATCCCTTCCCCAAGCCTATAGCTGTTAGTAGCCACTTCTAATTCAGTTCACAGCTTTTGGCAACCACATATATATGCTTTCTGAATTTATGGATAGGACTATCCTAGATATATACAATATATGACATGTTGTGTCTTACAACCTACACTTGAAATTTTATTTTCAAAGCATACCTATGTTGTAGCATCTATCAAAACCACTAATTGTAAGCTAGATAAAACCCTTTCTCTACTCCCCCAAGGAAATATGGTGTCCTGAGGGCAAGACTCCATCCATACAAGGCTCTATCTTATGAACATGTAAATTCATTTGAAAGCAAAAAGCCTAATTTAGAATGATGCTAATGGGGTTCCCTTCTTATAACAATTGCATAGGGTTGTATTTCCCCAGGACCAGCACACAAAGGCCCATGCAACCATGGTTTAAGAGCAAGATTGGCAGGGTCATCTTGAATGATGACTTTAGAGTCCCTCTGAGGCAAGTCAATGCGGGACAGGGGTGTAGTATCTGCAAGGAGGTCCTGAGAGGCCACTATGTAGAGCTCTTAGCATGAGGTTGCAGTGGAGACTCCAAGGAGTTAGAGAAGCTAGAACAATGAAATGACTGGCTAGAAAAGCCGTGTGGAAGGAACCGAGCTAACCAAAGAAAAAGCTACCCGTGCTGAAGATGGTAGACATGAGAGCAAGCTACCCAAGCCATTTGGAAGCCAGCATGCTACCCCGTTCCACCCCTTCCGATCCTTTTCTTCTTTCCAGTCACGTTCTCCTACAATTGTAGCGCAAATCCTAACTGGTCTCAAAAATAAAAACCTGGAGTCAGATATCAGGGTGAAAGCTGAAATATCAGAGAAGCAGAGCAGCCAGCCACCAGAGAGTTCTTCCCTCTAAGCCTCCTCAGCCTGAGAGCACTGAGCTCCTGTCTCCTCCCACCTTCTATTCATTCCTCTCTCTGCCCAGCCATATCACTTCCTGTCTCCACCTCTCTAGTGTTGGGATTAAAGGCGTGAGATCACAAGGGCTAGGATCTAAGGTGTGTGCCACCACTGCCTGGCTCTTTTTCTCTTTTAGAGTGGATGAATCTTGTGTAGCCCAGGGTGGCCCTGAACTCACAGAGATCTGTCTGCCTCTGCCTCGCAAGTGTTGGGATTAAAGGTGTGTGCCACCACTGCCTGGGCTCTATGGCTAACTAGTGGCTTAGCTCCACACTCTGATCTTCAGGCAAGCTTTATTTGTTAGATCACAAAGTATCACCACATCCAATAGTCCCCGAGTCTTGAAAGGGGTGATATTTAGGGCTTATATTTAGGGCTGAGCATTCACCAGTCCATTAGTCTCAGCACTTTGACCTGTTATGAGTCTCTGTCACTACCACTGTGAAAAGGAACTTCTCTTGACCAAAGCTGATAGTAAAGTTGATCTATGGGTATAAACATTATTATGAAGGTAACAATTTGATGGACACATCCTGCCTATCTAGTAAAAAAATAATGAATATATATATTCAATCATGAATAATATAATCTATGATCTATAAACTTTTGACCAAGTTTACAGTGTCAACTGTGAATCTTCCCTGTGGAGCAGGGCAAAAACAGTTGTTAGTTACCTCCATTACTGACTTGTTACTATTGAGATCATGGGTACTTCTTGCCTGGGTGTTTGGTAGTGCAGTATGCAGTTTCTATAGCTGAGTAAGACTTTTGATGATAATTCTTGTTTTCTGTTTTTTTGACTCTTTTGGGGGGCCTGCCACCCAGCTTTCAAATAAATCACACATGGAGGCTTATTATTACTTATGAATGCCTAGCCTTAGCTTGGCTTAGTTTCTAGCCAGCTTTTCTTAAATTATTCCCTACCTTTTGACTCTGGGCTTTTCCTGTTCTCTTACTTCTGTAAATCTTACTCTTACTCTGCGTCTTGCTGTGTAGCTGGGTGGCTGGCCCTTGATGTCTTCCTCCTTCTCTGGCTACTTCTTTTTCTCTCCCAGATTTCTCGTTCTATTTATTCTCTCTGCCTGCCAGCCCCGCCTATCCTTTCTCCTGCCTTGCTATTGGCCATTCAGTTCTTTATTAGACCATCAGGTACTTTAGACAGGCAAAGTAACACAGCTTCATAGAGTTATACAAATGCAACATAAAGGAATGCAACACATCTTTGCATCATTAAATAAATGTTCTACAGCAAAAACAAATGTAACACATCTTAAAATATTCTATAACAGTTGTTAATCGGATAGACCTGGCTTTATTCCTTCCGTATTGAAAATCTTAATTCCTTTGATTTGTTCTGTATATTTAGTGTTTTAACTATAATATGACATTGTCCTGTATACTTAGTGTTCCTGTGCCTGGGTAGGCATTTCTTCTCTAAAATTGGGGGATATTCCTCTATGATTATTTTGAAAGTATGCCCTATGCTAAGTATGAAATCTTTGTTTATGCTCATAATTCATAGATTTGGTCTTTTCATGGTGTCCCAAAGATCTCACATGTTGTTGAGATGTTTCCTAAAACTGATGTTTTTCTTGACTGAATGATCCAATTTCTCTACCTTGACTTCAATCCTGATGTTGTCCATACAATCCATTCTATCAGTGAAGTGTTTTTAGCTTTTTATTTGACTTATTGAACCTTTAATTTCCAGTAGCAGTTCAGTTTTCCTTTTCTTCAGTATTTCTATTTCATTTTTTAAGAATGTTATTTCAAAAAAAAACTCCCTTGAAAATAAATAAAAACATCATACACCCAAATTAACCAGACCTGAAGTCTATACCACCTAATGAACATTTATACAGTTAGAATTGCCATTCAAAATGGATGCTGTGAAGGTCCACATTAATTTTTACATTTTCAGTATTGGATATATTCTATGCACTTATCCACCACAGAAACAAAAAAGAAATCCATGAGAGTATAAGAACCAGAAAAAAAAAAAAAACAATCAGCTTGATGTCCTCTTTCATAACTCATGTCCATTACTTGCATTCAGTCCTTCCTCATCCCCTAATATAGCTATCCTTGTTCTCTTGTCTTCTTGTTATACTGTCCCCACATGTACATTTGTTTACATATATACATATATTGTTGGCTAGATTCTGCATATGAGAGACAGCATGTTGTGTGGCCTGTGGGAGGCCAGCTCCCACCTTTTAAAGGGTTCCTATGAGGAGGAGAGAGGGATAAGAAACTTTTAGATAGAAAGATAGCCAAGAGGAGAAAGACAGAAACACAGGATAGCTTGGGAGGACCTGATCAAAATCCACTGGCCCCTTCTGCCTCTTCAAAACAGCTTTTTATAACAATGCCAAGGGGCAGGGCAAAAGACCTCCCCCTTGCTAGATCAAAGCACACCACACAGCCAAGTGTAGACCCTTCCAAACACCTGGTAACCACGCCCGTGGTCAAATCATCCCATTATGTAGCCCTGCTGGGTAAAGCTCAGATTCTCGGACCCTGAGTAAGTTCTCACTAGGAAACCTCTGTGGATCTCTACAGTGAACTCACTTAATGTTATACATTCCAAGTCCACCCCTTTTCCTGAACATTTTAAATTTCAGTTTTCTTTAGAGCTGAGTACTATTCCATTTTTAATACATATCAAATTTTCATTATCTATTCATCTGTTTATGGACAACTAGGTTAATTCCAATTGTTTGCTATAGTGAATAAATCATCAATAAACATTGGGGTGCAACTATCTCTGTGGTAGTTTGGAGTTCTTTGGATATATGCCCAGAAGTGAAGTAACTGGGCCATATGGCAGATTTGCTTTTAGCTTGTTTGAGAAATCTCCAAAATGATTCCACTGTATTAATTTACACCCTCATCAACAGTGAATGAAGGTTCACTTCTCTCACATATGCTCCAACATTTGTTGTCAGATTTATTGATGATAGCCATTCTGACTGAGGTGTGGTGGTACATCACAGTAGTTTTAATTTGCATTTCCCTGATGGCTAAGACATGGAACACTTTAAAAAATAGTCATCGGACACTTGTGTCCTTTTTTTTTTTTTATAGAAAATTCTTTATTCAGTTCATTTGCCCATTTGCTGTTTGCAGTTTTATCCTCTTGGTATTTAATTTCTGCAATTGTTTGTAAATTCTGGATATTAGCCCCTCGTCTGCAGTGTAGCTTCAGACCTGATGTTCTGTCGGCTACATGATCGACTCTGTCAACGGAGCTTTCTTCTGAGCCTTTTATTTGACTTTTTGAACTTTTTAATTTCCAGTTTGCTTTCAGTTCGGCTGAAGTATTTCTATTTCCATATTGAACTTTGTGTTCTTATTTTTGCTTTATTCAGCCATTTGTGTTCTCTTGGAATTCAGTCAGGAATTTATTCGGGTTCTCTCTGATCTCTTTAGATATTTATGTTCATTCTTGTGAGATATTTATCTTGAATTTCATCTAAGTTGGTGTCATAATGAGCTGATACTCTGAGATTGGTAATTTTTGGAGGACATATGGTGTCTTGGGTTTTCATGTTATTTATGATTTTGTGTTAGAACTTACACATCTAGGAAAGTTTGTTGGTTGGGTTTTTTTTTAATTCTTTGTTCAGTAGAGGTGTCTGTAATATTTAATAAGGATTAAGTTGTGGTGGGGTTGAGGTTTTTATTTTCCAGGGTTAGACTGATATATTAGTGACTCTTCTATTGCTGTTATAGAATGCCATGTGGAAGGCAACTTATAGGAGGAAGGATTTCCTTGGGATTATGATTCATAATCCCAAAGGGGTAAGAGTCCATCACTATTGTGGCAGGGAAGCATGACAGCAGGCAGGCATGTTGTCATGAGCAGCAAGCTGAGAACAGCAGCAACAGAAATGTACCTACTCACCACCTTGATCAAGTGATGAAGATTAAAGTTATCTGTGATACTATGTACTCCCAGATTTGGTGTGATGAATGTAATACTTCACTTCTCAGATATTGCCTCTCAAAACCTACGACCCAGGTCTAAATAAGGAGGAAAACTACAGACAAAGTCCATGCTCCTCAGGGCTGCTGGGAATATGAGCTATGTGGAGACACACTTGTAATCTCAGCATTCTGGGAGGCCAAGGCAGAAGGATTGGCAATCAGCATGAGTTTGAGGTAACTCTGGTAGGTTCCACAGTGAATTTGAGGCCAGCCTGGTTTGCATAGTATGACCTTGACTCAAGAAGGAAGAGAAAAATAAAAGGGAGGAGTTGGAGGAGCATTATTGGCAGTCTTGATCACAGCCTTGCATTTCTTCAAACAGTTAAGCAGGGAGTTCCCACGTGTCTCACCAACTATACTATGTACAGATCTCTGCTAGCCTGCTTTCTGTTGCTGCAATAAAACGACTTGGGGAAAAGAAGGACTAATTTTGGTTTGCATTTCCAGGTAATGGTCCGTTACTGAGGGAAGTCAGGGAAGGAACTCAAAGCAGGGATCTGGAGCAGAAACCATGAAGGAAAACTGCTTACTGGCTTGCTACCAGGCTCATAGTCTAGCTTTATTATACAGTCCATGCCCACTTGTCTAGCGATGGTGCCACCTAGAGTGGGCTTGGTCATATCACTCATCAGTTAAGACAATCTCTCAAAATCTTAGCCACAGGCCAAAACTGATATGAGAAATTCTTCAGTTTGGGTTTCCTCTTCCCGAGTTAATTAAGTTGACAATAAAAAGCAATTAGGACAACACCCAAAATAAACAAAAAGATACATACACATAAAAATTTGTATACAGATATCTGTACCATCATCATTCATAACACTAGAAACAACCCGTATGTTTACCCTTGAATGCATGGCTAAATAAGACACAATATTGTACTTTTCACAATTTATGGGATGAAGTACTAATATTTTTGATCAGGAATGAGCAGGCGAACTGAAGGAAACCAGATGCAAAAGATTAAATGCAATGAGCTAGGATGTAGCTCACTTGATAGATTGTTTGCCCAAGTCCTGGGTTTGATTTTGAGTCCCTACTAATCTGGGTGTAGTGGTATATAGCTGCAACTCCAGTACTCACTAGGTGAAGGCAGGACGATCAGGAGTTCAAGGTCATATACAAGTAGATAGTGAGTTCAAGGCTAGCCTGGGTTACAATGAGACCTGTCTCAAAAAAGTAAAAATAAAAAGGAAGACTAAATGTTGTGTAATTCCATTCATATGCAATGACTGAAATGGCAACTGTAAAGACATGAAGAATATTTGAAGGAGGGAATTGGGGTTTAACTGAACGGAGGCAGGATGGAACATCTGAGGGTGATGGAAACATCTAAACCTCAGTTGCACCACTCTGTTTATTACTACAAGTCACCACATGGTATCTTTCAAATGGGTAGATTTTATTGTATGCAAGTTATAGGAAAGCTGTTAGAACATAATGTTGGCCTGACGTCCACCATATCAAAGCATTGTCATATAATGTTGTTGCTGAACATTTTATGTAAAAATGAATATTTGAAAATCAACGATGTCACAAGTGGTAGCTATCCTGAAACCCCTCTGACTGTATATCTGTGTAATTTTACACGATAATCATGTTTCCACTCCCTACCACAGGTGCTAACTTTAGGCTCCTTTTTGTAGATAAATAAATACATGCCAGTATATCTCACCACTTCCACACCTTCCAACTACAGCAATGGCAGAGAGTGGGTTTCATACAGAATCTAGGACCATCCCTCTTTGTCTTCAAGGAGTCCAAATGACACGACCTTTTTTAGTGTCAGTATGGCAGTGCCAACCTCAGCGTAAATAGCTGTACACCCTTACACCACCCGTTCTCCATGCACAAGTTCACTCTCAGGGCACTGTGAGGGATGCTGGTGAAGCTCTGGTCATAGGACTGCCATTCTCGTCCTCCTTTTCTAGGCTCACATTGGGAAAGGAATTCAAACAGGACACAAAACCCTGAAACAGAAAAGGAAGAAGAGGGAGTGGGCGCCACACCTCCCCCCCCCCCCCCAACCACCACACTTTCTCTTACACACAGATGTAAGTACACCAGACAGGCTCTTTAGAATATTGTAATTTTCTAAGCTAGTTTGCTGGGCACAAACAAGGCACACTCACTTCATTTTGCAAATGGTCACATGGACTTGCTCCTAAACTGTTCCCTTTAGCAGTATACATACCCTGAAATGCTCCTCATACAAGGCTTATGACAGGGAATATCAGAATACACCAAGCAACATGGTGTTCTTAAAATGTACTGTGTTAATTCCATAGGCGGGGGTTTTGGAGACAGCAAAACCAAGCTGTAATGAAGACAAGGATGCAAGACTATTTCTTCACTATCAGATGTTCAGTCATTTCAAATACATGATGGAACAAGTGCATTTACACAGCAATGTTGTGAAAATGGGTAAGAGTGCTTTGCATTAACAGAAATTCACATATATTCAAATATATGTGAGAGTCCGTAGCAGGGTATTACAGATATTGTTATTTGTCACACAAAACCAGTAAAGGCACTAAATTTTATCACTAGTACACTAATGAGTAAATTTTGGAACATCCACACCATGAAACACTCAACCAGCAAAAAATAATGTGATATTTTCTTGAAAATTAGTTTTTTTCCAGAAAATTATTTTATTGTTATTATTTTTTATTTTTCTCTCATACATTCACCCTGAGCAAAGTTTCCCCTCCCTCCACTGCTCCCACTCCCTCCCCCCACCTCCCCTCTCTCCCAGATCCATTCTTCCTGTTTCCCTTTTATAAAAAGAGCAAGCCTCTCCAGGGATATCCACCCAACATGGCCTAACAAGTTACAATAAGACTAGGCACAAACCTCATATCAAGGCTGGTAGAGGCAACCCAATAGGAAGAATAGGGTTCCAAGCACAGGCAAAAGAGTCAGAAACACCCCCACTCTCATTATTAGGAGTCCCACAAGAACACCCAGCTACACAACCATAACATATATGCAGAGGACCTAGCACAGCCCCATACAGGGTCTGTGTTTGTCCATTCAGTTTCTGTGGTTCCCTGTGAGCCCTGCTTAGTTAATTTTGTGGGCCGTGTTCTTGTGGTGTCCTCTATCCCTCTGGCTCCTATAACCCTTCCTCCCTCTCTCCTGTGGGGTTTCCTGGCTCCACCTAATGTTTGGCTGTGGGTCTCTGCATCTCTCTGTTCCCATCAGTTTTTGGATGATGCCCCTCTGATGACAATTGGGCTAGGCACTGATCTATAAGTACAGCAGAATATCACTAGGAATCATTTCACTGACTTCATTTGAAAATTAGTTTAAAATGTTATAGAAATTATTGCTCTAGACAGGTACAGTGGTATATACATGTAAATTCCAGTATTCAGAGAGCACTGAGACAGAGGGATTCAATGCATCCTGTGCTACATAATGAATTCCAGACCAATGTAGACTGCACAGGAAGATTCTGCCAGGAGAGGGGAGGGGAAGGGAGAAAAAGGCATTAGGAGGAGGAAGAGGGGAGGGGTGGGATGGGAGGAGAGAGAGGGGAATATGGAATTGAGGAGAGAAGAGAAATCAGAGAGAGGAGAAAGGAGAGACAAGGGAAAACAGTAAGGCAGTATTTATCCAGAAAATTCAAAGCATAAAATATTTTATTTTACATAAAATTTTCCCTTCATGATTGCTTCTCTGCTCTGCTCCACTAAGGGAGTTTCCCAGCAGAGATGTCCGTTGCTTCTCTGCTCTGGTCAAAGTTGTTACTTCTTTGCTTCACTCTGCTAAGGGGGAAACTCCTGCAGATATGTAGTAGTCTGCTCCTACTCCAGGGAAAGGCGTTTCTCAGCAGGTGTCCATTGCTTCTCTGCTCTGCTCCACTCCAGCTAAAGAAGGTCTTCACCCAAAACTCATTCAAGAGATTAGTTGGGAAGGAGGAATCCAGGAGAGTGGCTGCCTCTGCCAGGGTGGAAAAGGGCAGCTGAATGGGTACAGGGCTTATACAGAGCTTCTTAGGGGCAGAGTTTTTCCAGGGTGAAGATTTTCAGGGTGGGAATTGGTCAGATTTCAATCTGGTTGGTGCCTTGCTCAGTGATTGGTTGGTTTTTCTGCTGAGTTGGTCAGGGACAAAGTGTGTTTCTTTGGCTCTGGTTTCAGGGCCAAAGTGTGTTTCTTTCACTAGCTCTGGTTTCAGTGCCAGGGTAGGTTTCTTTAGCTCTGGTTTCAGGATCAGGGTGTGTTTCTTTGGCTGGCCCTTTTACCCTACAATGATTATAGGCCAGACTTTCTGTCAGGTGGCCCACAGTATCTCTGTATACCAGGACTGTCCCCTATCTAACTAGGTTTCTCAAAACGCTGAAGATGGGTTGGCCACAGCCACTCCTTTCTACCTTCCTGCTCAGTGGTGTTCAAGCTGCAGATCAGAATTCTATCACAAAGTGGCACAAGCTCACTCACCCCCATGACCAAAGGTGTCTTACAAAGAAGCTTACTTGCCGGGCGGTGGTGGCGCATGCCTTTAATCCCAGCACTCGGGAGGCAGAGGCAGAGGCAGGAGGATCTCTGTGAGTTCGAGGCCAGCCTGGTCTACAGAGTGAGTTCCAGGATAGGCTCCAAAGCTACACAGAGAAACCCTGTCTCGAAAAATAAATAAATAAATAAATAAATAAATAAATAAATAAATAAATAAATAAATAACTAAATAAATAAATAAATAAAACAAAAAAAGAAGCTTACACGTTGAGCAGGAGAATAGATTTTTCCCATCTTTAAAAGTAGCTTACACAAAATGATTCTAACTCCATCTAAAAAATGCCAGTGTGGAAGAATATTGTAAAAACACACCATGAAACACCAGCTAGCTCTTATGCAACTTGGCAACCAGTCACAAGCAGGCACAGGGCAACCCAATGATCCTGACTGACAGAGAACTGGGCGCCAGAGTGGGGTCTGGTTAGCTGTTCCATAGCATCCTGAAGAGGAGGTGGCACAGGACAGAGTGGGGAAAAGTCTAGAAAACCCTGTACAAGGGTGCATGCTGAGGGCCGTGGGAGTATACAGCAGGTGACAACTAGTGTTTGACAAGTCGACCGACCAGATGTGTAACTCTCTGATGGGGAGCCCCACCTATCAAAGCCGTGGGGTCACTGGCTGTGGAAACAGGTTTTCTGTTTGTGACTTTCTCAGGTGCCACTGTTATGCCTCCCTAATAAGAACAGCTGTGGGTGCTTCCCACAGCCCTTTAGCGGTGTGTTTTATATCTCTGGGCACACATTTAGCTGTGGATTTCTGTTTAAGCTGTATAATTCTGATGAACAGAAATATTACCAGAATATTCTTCTATACTGACACAGGAAAGTAACAGAATCATCTGTCTCAAAGACAGTCCTTTACATATTTTGCAAAGACCTTAGAACTAGTCCAAAACAGACTAAGCTGCTTCTACAGCGAATCACAAAGACTAATTCCCAGGTGTTGTCTATTGCTAAATCAAGGCCAGGCTGTTTACATTAAGACATAGTCCTTGCAGTAGCTCCCTTTCTGCATGTACCCTGACCGCTCAAGATTCAGCCAATTATTTATTGTCTGGGACCCCTCACCAACTTAGAGCTACGTGCATGGGTCAATGTGACATTACTAGCCTAAGAGAAGCTACGTGATTCATCCTGTGTTTTGAGAATGGGTAGGGCCCTGAAAATGTAACTTATAGTTGTCCAGAATTTAGCTGTGGGACAGAGCAGGAGTGATGTAGAGAAAGGGGCTGAGGAACAGCAGCAAAGGAGAGCAGGGCAGAGGAAAGGTGGAGAGAGACAGAGAGATAGAGAGAGACAGAGAGACAGACAAAGAGAGAGAGACAGAGAGAGACACAGAGAGACAGGAGGAAAGGTGTAGAGAGAGAGAGATGTGGAGGCAGTGAAGGTGAATTATAGAAGCTGCTGAGTAAAGAATAAGAAAGGATGAAGAGCTAATGAGGAAGCTGTAAAGAGAGATTTTTCAAGAAGAAGAGGAAGTTACCATCAGAAAGCACCCGTGCTTATTTCCCCCCTCAGATAGATAGTGTTTATTTCCCCCCCCCAGATAAGAATTTGTCCAAAACCCCCGATACTCTGAGGTCTTCTTTTTGCTACCCTGGAGCAGATTGGGAGCTGGCCTCTCGGTCTGTGATAGGTGTGGCGATGGAAAATGAACACCCTGCTCTTTAGAGTATGCACATCTTAATTTACACAGAATACAGCTGAGATAGATCAGAGAATGCCGGGGAGATTTGAGTTGATAGTAAATGAGTTTTAACACACATACGACATTTCCAACTAACACTCTTAGCACAATATACCCTGTCACCACATCTATTTCTCTGCAAAATGTCCACCCTTTCAGTTAAAATGCATAGCTGGTACCGCTTGGCTGCCACCTCCTGGTCAAAGTGAGGACTGCAGTTGTATTGGATCACCCGGTCACAGCCGTGGAAGAGGGGAACTTTAACTTCTTATTGGGGTTTATGGGATCAAACCTCTTAAGCTTTGGAACTTTTACAGTTCTGTTTCCGCTGTTTTCCTGGGATATAAACAATCACATTTTATGACATTTCTAAACCTGAGACTGAAAGTTAGTTCTGGTCTGAACCAAAGATAGAGTTGCAACTGGGGGCTATTTTAAGGGGGTGGAGGCGGGGTACAGTGGCTCAAAGCCTGCAATAGCTTATGAGTGCTTATGAGACTGAGGCCTGATTGGTTCAAGTTTAAGGCTGGTATAGGCTACATACTGAGTTCCAAGCCAGTCTGGACTACAGAGTAAGACCCTGCCTCAAAAAACAAACTAACAAAGAACAAAAACTGGGTTGGCAGAATTAGAAACATATAGGCCCACATACACAGAGAGTCCATTTTATTTTCCACTTCCTTCATTTCCCCCATGAAACTGAATAAATACTATTATAGAAGCATTGTCAGTTTGGGCAAACATAGTTTCTGTTTCACATTCTACAAATACATTGTATCCTGAATACAAATTCCAAATGCTATGAAAGCACATTTACTATTTGAAATAAATATTCATTTCTTGACCCAAAGGTTTCTGTCCCTGTAGGTGAGCTGTATATAATCATGCACACCTACAAACTTCCAAAAGCAGAGTCACAGTAATCAGTGTCACATGCACCTTGCCTTTCCCAGTTCTCAGAAAAATGGCAAGGAAACAAGTATATTTGCAGTAATTAATTCCTATGACTGGCTCATTTCAACACCTCAGTCATATCTATATGGTTAGACTGGCCATTTTGAAGCCATGCAGCTTCACTTAGTGTTTTATACTTTCTCATCAATTACAATTTTATGACCATATTTTCTTTTTCTTTCTTTTCTTTTCTTTTGGTTTTTCGAGATAGAGTTTTATTGTGTTGTGTAGCCCTGGCTATCCCAGACCTTACTCAGTAGACAAGGATGGCCTTGAACTCATAGAGTTTGCCTGCCTCTGCCTCCCAAGCACTGGCATTAAAGGTGTGAGCCACTACTGCGAGCTATGATTATAATTTTACTATGACAGAGTTAAACTATAAAAAATTTAGCTTTATATCATTTCATGACTCGTGTCCTTTTATCTGCATTCTGTCATTCCTTGTCACTTAATATTTCCTGCTTTTGGTCTCTTTCCTAAATATTATAGTATAACCATGTTTACACCTGTCTACATCTATACATGCATATATTATAGGCCAGTCTTCATAAGAGGAAGAATGTGATTTTTTTATTTCTTAAAGTCATATTGCTTAATATTATATTGCTGTGGGATGTATGGCAAATGTGTTGCTGATTAATCAATAAAACACTGATTGGCCGTTGGCTAGGCAGGAAGTATAGGCGGGGCAAGGAGGAGAATAAAGCTGGGAAGTGGAAGGCTGAGTCAGAGAGACACTGCCAGCCGCCACCATGACAAGCTGCATGTGAAGATCCTGGTAAGCCACGAGCCATGTGGCAAGGGATAGGTTTATGGAAATGAATTAATTTAAGCTGTAAGAACAGTTAGCAAGAAGCCTGCCACGGCCATACAGTTTGTAACCAATATAAGTCTCTGTGTTTACTTGGTCGGGTCTGAGTGGCTATGGGACTGGCAGGTGAGAGAGATTTGCCCTGACGGTGGGCCAGGCAGGAAAACTCTACCTACAAATGGCGTCCAACGTGGTGGCAAGAGTTTCCACCTAAAAACTGAGAAAAAAAGATTCTAAAACGGAGCTAAAAACAGCTTCCTAATTGTCTCTCTCAAATGAGCGGCAGCTGCTGGTTTCAGCTACTGGTGGGTTCCTGGCGTGTGTGCTCAACCTGCAGTATGGCAGGAATCAGGCCTCTGCAAGTGGCACATTAAGCTGCGTGGTGGATTTAGCCTTTGCAGGTACAAAACAAAAAAAGAGGTTTTTGGGCTATACGCTGCTTGGATAAAAGCATAGACCCACGATAGCTCCCAGAGCTGGTGGTAAACGTAGCCATGTTGGGAAGCTGAGGTGGGCGGAGCCAGCAGCCACAGCTGCTGCAGTTTAAGGCAAGAGATTCACAATAAGACAGATTCAGATGTAATAGTTTACAATGTGTGTAAAAGATACGTAGGCTTGAAAGAGACAAAAAAGGTGATATATAGAGTTATAGAAACAAATACATAGTTTAAAAAAATAAAGTCATTAAAGAGACAGTAAAGGTAGTATAAAAAATAAGCCACGTAAAAATGGATATTACACAGAGAATCTGGATTGTGTTGTCTTTGGGATTTTTTTTTTTAAAGATTTATTTATTTATTTATTTATTTATTTATTATGTATGCCAGAAGAGGGCGCCAGATCTCATTACAGATGGTTGTGAGCCACCATGTGGTTGCTGGGAATTGAACTCATGACCTCTGGAAGAACAGCCAGTGCTCTTAACCGCTGAGCCATCTCTCCAGCCCCGTCTTTGGGATTTTTAACTGCAGAAAACCATTTGATTGTAAAAGCTGTTGAGTTATGCCAAAATGTATATTTTAAAGGTAGCTTGACTTCAAAATTTGGATATAAGGATATGTTACTTTGGAAAGGAGTCTCTGCTTTTGTTCCCACAGAAAGCCAAAGGCTATGGAATTGTTCCAGATTAAGATACATCAGGTTAGGCCGGGTGGTGGTGGCGCACGCCTTTAATCCTAGCACTCGGGAGGCAGAGCCAGGCGGATCTCTGTGAGTTCGAGGCCAGGCTGGGCTACCAAGAAAGTTCCAGGAAAAGGCGCAAAGCTACACAGAGAAACCCTGTCTCGAAAAACCAAAAAAAAAAAAAAAGATACATCAGGTTTGACCAGCCAAGACCCCCTGAAGGTCTCCAATGACACCATGGCCCAGATGATCCAACATCCAGAATGGTTTGAAGGCATCTGGCTCAGACGATACAGCCTCATGAACTATTCCATAATTCTAAAATTTTCTTTGTTTCCCCATAAGATACAGCGCCCCCTTCCAGCAGGAAGTAGTAAGAGAAGCTACGCCCAAATTCCCAAATTATATGTAATTTTACTTTGTTAAGGTTAAAACCTTCCTTTTTTTTAAAAAAAAAGGGGGGGGAAGTGCTGTGGGATGTATGGCAAATGTGTTGTTGATTAATCAATAAAACACTGATTGGCCGTTGGCTAGGCAGGAAGTATAGGCGGGGCAAGGAGGAGAATAAAGCTGGGAAGTGGAAGGCTGAGTCAGAGAGACACTGCCAGCCGCCACCATGACAAGCTGCATGTAAAGATGGCGGTAAGCCACGAGCCACGTGGCAAGGTATAGATTAATGGAAATGGATTAATTTAAGCTGTAAGAATAGTTAGCAAGAAGCCTGCCACGGCCATACAGTTTGTAACCAAATAAGTCTCTGTGTTTACTTGGTCGGGTCTGAGTGGCTGTGGGACTGGCAGGTGAGAGAGATTTGCCCTGACTGTGGGCCAGGCAGGAAAACTCTACCTACATTATATTTTACAACTCCACTAATTTTCCTGCAAATTTCATTTCTATTTATAGCTGAATAACATTACAACTTGTATGTGTACGATTTTCATTATCTGCTCATCTGTTGATGGACATATAGGTTGTTTCCACTGCCTTGCTACATAAATAGAGCAGCAATAAGCATGGCTGTGCAAATATCTGTGAGTGAGGATATGAAGTTCTTTGGGTATATGTCCAGGAGTGGAATAGCTGGATCATATAATAGTTAAATGTTTAAGGAACTTCCAAACTGATTTCCATAGTGACTGCATTAACTTGCACCTCCACCAGCACTGAATAAGGGTTCTTCTAAGCCTTTGCAATAAATATTTGTTGTCAGTTTTCTTGATAACAGCCATTTGGACTGGGGTGGGGTGAGGTGGGATCTCAAAGGTTTTTGTTTTGTTTTGTTTTTTTGAGAAAAGGTTTCTCTGTGTAGCTCTGGCTGTCCTAGAACTTGCTCTGTAGCCCAGGTTGGCCTCAAACTCAGAGATTTGCCCATCTCTGCCTCCCAGGTCCTGGGATTAAAGGCATGTGCCACCACTGCCTGTCTCAAAGCACTTTTTATTTACTCCATTTATTTATTTTTTTGAGGTAGGGACTTACTTGGTAGCTCTAGATGGCTTAGAAACCACTATGTAAACCAGGCTAACATCAAACTCCTGCCTCTGCCTTCTGAGTGCTGGACTTAAAGGTACTCACCACCATGCCTGACTTGAAATAGTTTTAATTTGCATTTTTCTCATGACTAGGGATGTCAAACTGGCCATTTATGTTTAAAATAGTTACTGGCCATTTATATTTTTTCTTTTGAAAGGTGTCTATTCATCTCATTAGCCCATTTGTCTATTGGCAGTTTTATTTATTTGGTGTTTAAATTCTGTAGATCTTTGTTAAATTCTGGATATTAGCCCCCATTAGAAATATAGCTGGTAATGCCCAACAGTCCAATAAAGAAATGGGCTATAGAACTAAGCAGAGAATTCTCAACAGAGGAAACTCAAATGGCTGAAAGACATTTAAGGAACTGCTCAACATCCCTAATCATCAGGGAAATGCAAATCAAAACAACTCTCAGATACCACCTTACACCTGTCAGAATGGCTAAGATCAAAAACACTGAAGACACCTTATGCTGGAGAGGATGTGGAGCTAGGGGAACTCTCCTCCACTGCTGGTGGGAATGCAAGCTTGTACAGCCACTTTGGAAATCAATATGGCGCTTTCTTAGAAAATTGGGAATCCATCTCCCCCAAGATCCAGCTATACCACTCTTGGGCATATACCCAAGGAATGCTCAACCACACCACAAGAGCACTTGTTCAGCTATGTTCATATCAGCATTGTTTGTAATAGCCAGAACATGGAAACAACCTAGATGCCCTTCAACTGAGGAATTGATAAACAAAATGTGGTACATATACACAATGGAATACTACTCAGCAGAGAAAAACAATGACATCATGAGGTTTGCAGGCAAATGGATGGATCTAGAAAAAATCATCCTGAGTGACGTAACCCAGACTCAGAAAGACAAACATGGTATGTACTCACTCATAGGAGGACACTAGATGTGGAACAAGGATGACTGGACTGCTACTCACATCACCAGGGAGGCTACCTGGAAAACAGGACCCCAAAAAAGACACAGGGATCACCCAATGACTGAGAATGGAAGAGATCTACATGAACAGCCTGGACATGAGTGGGGGTAATGAAGGGCGAGGGTCGAGGGAAAGAGAGCTTGGGGGAGCGGGAGATCCCAGCTGGATCAACAACAGAGAGGGAGAACAAGGAATAGGAGACCATGGTAAATGAAGACCACATGAGAATAGGAAGAAGCAAAGTGCTAGAGAGGCCCACAGAAATCCACAAAGATACCCCCACAACAGACTGCTGGCAATGGTCGAGAGACAGTCCGAATTGACCTACTCTGGTGATGGGATGGCCAAACACCCTAATTGTTGTGCTAGAAACCCCATCCAACGACTGAGGGATCTGGATGCAGAGATCCATGGCTAGGCCCCGGGTAGCTAGCTCTGGGAGTCCAATTAGTGAGAATGAGGAGGGTTTATATGAGCGAGAATTGTTGAGACCAAGGTTGGATAAAGCACAGGGACAAATAGCCAAACGAATGGAAACACCTGAACTATGAACCAATGGCTGACGGGTCCCCAACTGGATCAGGCCCTCTGAATGGGTGAGACAGTTGATTGGCTTGATCTGTTTGGGAGGCATCCAGGCAGTGGGACCCGATCCTGTGCTCATGGCATGAGTTGGCTGTTTGAAACCTGGGGCCTATGCAGGGTCGCTTGGCTCGGCCTGGGAGGAGGGGACTGGACCTACCTGGACTGAGTCTACCAGGTTGATCTCAGTCCTCGGGGGAGGCTTTGCCCTGGAGGAGGTGGGAATGGGGGGTGGGCTGGGGGAAAGGTGAGGGGGGCGGGAGGGGGGAGAACAAGGGAATCCGTGGCTGATATGTAGAACTGAACTGTATTGCAAAAGAAAAAAAAAAGAAATATAGCTGGTAAAGATTTTCTCATTTTGTGGACTGCCTGTCTGCTGTGCTGATAATTTCCTTTTCTGTACAGAAACTTTTTCAATCCATGTATTTCCCATCTGATGATACTTGGGGGTGAGTTCCTGTGCTACTAAAGTTCTGTTTAGAAATTTCTTGCCCACCCAGTGTCTTGACAAATAGTCTCTATGATTTCCTCTAGAATTTTCAATATTGCAGGTTTTAAATTAAGGTTTTTGATCCATTTCAGACTGATTTTTGTATAAGGAGAAGGATATGGGAATACTATTCTTCTGTTAGTGGATTTCTAGTTTTTTCCCAAAGCATGTTTGTAACTGAAGTTTTCCTGTGTCCCAGCCTGCTGGAAGTCTGGACAAATCTCTCCCACTCGTGTCCCCCAAGTAAACACACAGAGACTTATATTGGTTACAAACTGTATGGCCGTGGCAGGCTTTTTGCTAACTGTTCTTATATCTTAAATTAACCCATTTCTATAAGTCTATACCTTGCCACGTGGCTCGTGGCTTACCGGCATCTTCACATCATGCTTCTCCCCATGGCGGTTGGCTGTGTCTCCTTTCCTTCCACCTCCCAGCATTCTCCTCTTCCTTCTCTAGCCTACACTATCCTTTTTCAGTTCCCCTAATATTAGGGAAGCTTCCATATGTCCTAATTAAGTGGCCAAAGCTTGGCTTTTGTGGATTGATTATATAATGCAGACAGTAATGGCTCATAATGACTCGGAGAGAACTGTCTAGAGAATCGTGCCAAATCTAATTGCCTTTCATTTTTAATAACCACAACTGTTCTCGTACTGTTGGTGATAGTCAATGTGCTTGCATTTGGGTCAACCCTTATATGCAGCCCTGCTGAAAAGGTGATATACCTGTATCTGATTTTATAAGCCTCATGTAGCCGTAGCCAAAACACACATATTCCAGGTCCATCTGTTTGCACTCTTGCCATTTCCTTAGAATCTGTCAATAAGGAACCAGTAAAACGCTTTTTGCCATTCCCTCCTTATTTAAGAGTAGAATTAATTACCTGGCTTTTGACTCTTTGGACTATGATTAATGCTTTTAGGCTTAAAGCCACCTTGCCAGCAGGGACTACAGAAGGGGCACATGACCAACACTCTATTTACTAGTCTTGCCAGTTAATGTTGCTAAGCTAAATCAAATGTTCTCATGTGAAATTGAAATATTTTACCATTCTGGCATGCATTCATTCTAGCTGACGGCATTACTGAACCCCAGGCTTCATGAATGGTAGGCATGTGCTGTACCACTGAGTTATTTCCCCAGCCCTAGACATTTTTCCAGAGAGGATGTACAAATGGCCAACAAGCATATACAAATGTAAAAATGTGCAACACCATTAAGCATTAGGTGAATTAAAATAAAATAAAATCCAGATACTACCTTATATTTGCTGATAGTTACTATCAAGAAATAAAAGATATCGATCAGACTGGAAAGATGACTTAGCAGTTAAGAGCACTGACTGATCTTCCAGAAGATCCAGGTTCAATTTCCAGCACCCACATGGCAGCTCACAACTGTCTCTAACTCCAGTTCCAGGGGATTGGACACACATGGCAAAACACCAGTGCACATAAAAATTGTTAAAAAATAAAACATACCAAATATTGGCAAGGATGTAGGGAAAACAGAACCCTATATACTGTTGGTGGAAATGTAGATTGATACAGGCACTAGAAAGGACAGTATAGTAGTTCCTCAAATATTTAAAATAGAACTACCTTGTGGTCCAGCAATCAATTCTTCTTTTGACACAAACTAAAAGGATAGAACTACAGAAGCATTTATCAAAACATTATTCACAAGCCAGATGTGGTGGCACATTCCTTTAATCCCAACACTCAGGAGGCAGAGGCAGGTGGATTTCTGTAAGTTCAAGGCCAGCCTGGTCTATAGAGCAAGTTCCAGGACAGCCAGGGCCACACAGAGAAACACTGTCTCAAAAACAAAACAAAACAAAAAAACAAAACAAAAAAAAAACCAAACAAACAAAAAACCAAGCCTCAACCAAAACAAAACAAAAAGCAAACAAACAAACAAAATAAATTAAAAGCTTAATTTTTTTTTTTCCCGAGACAGGGTTTCTCTGTGTAGCCCTGGCTGTCCTGGGACTTGCTCTGTAGACCAGGCAGGCCTCAAACTCACAGAGATCTGCCTGCCTAAAGACACTACCACCTCACTAAGCTTCTAATTTGTTAAATGAGGAAGTATGTAATATTTTTTAGAATAATTCATAAAATAGTATCAACAAGAGAACCAATTTTGGTTTAAAATTTTCTTTGAACATTAAAAAAGTAAACAAAAGATTCATTGGGTATTGACGTCATGTACTTTGTTCACTGACCATCTGCTTTCCCTGCTCTGTTCCCTCCTTCATAGTATTAGATGATTCCACTGCAGACATGAGCTCTCGTAGAAAGCATTCCACAATGATGCCAAGAACCCCCCACCCCTGTCAAGGCTGGCCACATTTCCCTGCTCCTGCACCCCACCAATCACCCCGACTGCTGCTGCAATACACAGCTGCACAGACCATTTTCCCTGAATCATGCTTTGAACTCAGAAGCAAACTGTTGCATAGCAACAGAAGCTGAGAACCAAAAATCGTTCCCAGAAGAAAAAGTGGGCTCAGGTAATGCCAATGCTATTGGAAAAGTGGATGAAATCTTATCTCCAAACCACCCTCACAAGTATCCCATCTCCTCTTTCTTTCTTTCTTTTTTTTTTTTTTGTTTCTCTATATAGCTTTGCACCTTTCCTGGAACTCACTCTGTAGCCCAGGCTGGCCTTGAACTCACAGAGATCCGCCTGCCTCTGCCTCCTGAGTGC
This sequence comes from Peromyscus eremicus, assembly GCF_949786415.1. Classification (NCBI taxonomy): domain Eukaryota; kingdom Metazoa; phylum Chordata; class Mammalia; order Rodentia; family Cricetidae; genus Peromyscus; species Peromyscus eremicus. The sequence goes on along the minus strand of NC_081439.1, from coordinate 84,146,464 downwards.
TGGGATTAAAGGCATGTGCCACCACCGCCCGGCTCCATCTCCTCTTTCTACTAATGTCCTCCATCCTGTGCACCTAACCCTATGTGCTTAGCACTATCCTGGAAAAACTTGACAGCTCACCGATTCCTCCATTTCATAAGCACCCCAAGATCTCATTCACAGAAAAGGGTTGCTTTTGCAAAGTGTTTGTGATCCGCACACATAGAATGGTGTTCCATCTTCAGGATCACCTCGTAAAAGCATGGAATCAATTCTACTTTCCTCACTGAACAAGAAACTTTTTCCAAGATGGTGAGAAGCAAGCCTGCCTTTCCGACAGCTATAGCTTGCAGTAACTCAGGAGGGCACAAAGGTGGGATTCCATAGTCCTGGCTTCTAGTTCCAGCTTTGGAAATCACCCCAAAGTGTTCCCAGACCAGTATCTCAGCCAGTGAGTTGATGGTCCAGGTATTCATTTACCACTGTGTGGGTCTTGCTTTAAAAGCCATCTGCCGCCCTTCTTGCTGTCTCCCCTGTCTTTTTCTAAGCTATAGGAGACTATCCTGTCCTCTGTCAGGGGAGTCTTAAAACTGGACCACACATAGCATTCAAAGGAGTCAACTCTCTCTCATTACCACACTCAACCTGCCTGTGTGAGGAAAGCTGTACTGCTGTCCATGTTCACAATATCAGGAACCAGTATCCTAAGCACACAGGCATGACTGTGTCATCCTGACAGGGATCCCAGATAGCTCTGATGAGGGAAAACGTGCCATTTTTATTGCTGGTCACCACTGTTATAATTGCCTCATCTGGTTTTGAACCACAGTGTTCACTTATTTCTTACCTCAAAGTCCCTTTCATCTCAGAATTTCCCAATAAGCCAGCAGTCTCCTAGCATTCCTCCTTATACCTAATTCTCAGAAAGCACATACATTCAGAGCCACACATGAACAAATCTATTTTAAAATTTTCTTTGCATATAAAAGAATAAACTAAGGGCTGGAGAAATGGCTTAGAGGTTAAGAGCACCGACTGCTCTTCTGGAGGTCCTGAGTTCAATTCCCAGCACCCACATGGTGGCTCACAACCATCTGTAATGAGATCTGGCGCCCTGTTCTGTATACATAATAAATAAATAAATCTTGAAGAAAAAAAAAGAATAAACTTAGTTTCATTTGGTGCTGACATCATGCATTTTACTCACTGACTCTCTGCTTCACCTGCTCACGTTCCCTCCCTTATAGTATTAGATGATATGATCACATGGCAGACATGAGCTCTTCCCGAAAGTGTTCCATAAAGACAGCAAGAACACCACCTCTTTCGCTCCTCCACAGCCATGCCCTCATAGGAAAGCCCAAAGGGGAGGTTTAAGAAAGAAACAAACACTGTGATCCTAAGTCAGACGAGTCAGTTATGTGAATTGTGAGCAGGGATATAGATAGCTCTCCTCACCTGGGAAGGTTGAAGGTGCTCGTGGGAAAGGATTGGGTCCTTTCAAAAGCACAGGTGGTCTATTTTTAAGAATCCACTGGCAGAGAAGAGAGCCATCTCCTACAGCTGAGAAGAGCCCGGAAGAGTAGCTAAGTGAGTTCTTCTGAATACAAGAACCATACATCGGTAAACGAGGACCTAGACCATCAGCTCACTGGGTGAAATACTGGCCTGGGACATTTAGAGCACTAAATTTACCTGACATTTCAGAGCACATATTAGTCCACAGAAAACAATGCAAGAAGCGACATACAGACATCTCTAGGAGCCTCTACTGGATCCAGTGGATAGCGTCCTGTTAAGAACTGGGCATCCCTGGGTGTCGTAGTGCAGCTCTATATTCCCAGAACTCAGGAGCCATGGGTAGCAGGATCAATACCAGCCTGCAGCAAAAATAAATTGAACCAAAATAAAATCATAAAAGAAGATAAAAAATATGGCAACACCAGACAGAACAACCCACACCTGTGATCCTACTAATATGGGAAACTGAGGCAATATGACCACAAGCTTGAAGTCAACACAGGAAACTAATAAAATTCGGTCTCAGTATACCTGAGAAGAGGTTGGGGGGATCATAGCTCAGGGGTAGAACACTTACCTAGCAAGTGCAAGGCCCTAGGCTCAATTCCCAGTACCACTAAAACAAAAAGATAGAATCAATTATTTTTGTCATTCCTGAAACTTGGCGGCAGAAACAAATACTAGGAGCCTAATTCCATTTAATAAGATATTTTGTATCCTTCTGATTTACTTTTTTTTTTTTTTTTTTTTTTTTTTGAGACAGGGTTTCTCTGTGTAGCTTTGCGCCTTTCCTGGAACTCACTTGGTAGCCCAGGCTGGCCTCGAACTCACAGAGATCCGCCTGGCTCTGCCTCCCGAGTGCTGGGATTAAAGGCGTCGCCACCCCCGCCACCCCCCCCACCCCCCCCCACCCCCCCACCCCCCCACCCCCGCCTGATTTACTTTTATGTTAATCATACTGTGGCAGGAGAATAGGGGCTGGGAGAATCTACCTCAAGACTAGCACACAAAGAAAGCCTTTTGACAGAGAAAGACTGCAAGCCCTTCTTCTGAGCTTCATTGAACAGAGCACACACAAAAGGTCAGCGTTCCAATCAGACAGGAGAGCAGGGTGCAATGTAAATATACCACAAAGGGTCACATGGCTTCATGGGCCAGCACTTTTGGGGCTCTACCTGCAGCTCACTAACACATCCTCATTCTTGTGTTTTTCCTTTGTAATAAATAATCTCCATTTCTGCTTCTAACTTTATGTCCCTGGTCGAATTCATCAGCCTTGGAACAAGAACTAGTATTTCAGCAGGTGCCTCTGGACTCAGATCTACTACTATCACAACAGAAATCTGTTTTTCTTTTGAGCTCTTAAAGTACAATAGAGGAACCAGACTGGTAGATCTGCAAGGTTAACGACAACCAGAGAGTACACTTTCAATGGGGCAGCTAAGGGAAAATGTTATTGAATGAAATAACAATGGGTCAAAAGCGTGGCCTTATTGTCTAGACCAAAGCTCCTCTGTTAGTCATTATTATAACCTATTATTTATTGGTCATGGTATCTTAGGTGAGAAGGCAATACCGTCAATTTCAAAAAATGTAATTCTTACTAATAATACACTACTTTGTGCTACAAAATATTTCTCTTCTCACTAGCACACTAGAGGTAGGTACTGCTAATATACCCATTCTTCAGAAGAGGAAGCCAGGGAATTGCAATCTTATTTATTTACAAAATGCATGGTCAGAACAAGAGTGAGTGGAGATTCCAACCCAGAAATTATGTTTCCGTAAATGCCCTGCGCGCCAGGCATGCAGTGAGTTAGGCACGGAACACAAAATACAGAACATTAAAAATTACAAATTCAAGGCAAACACACCAGAAATGGCACACTGAGGACCGGAATTGGTCCAGCAGCTTATATGAGTCACGATAAACTATTCACACAAGAAAAAGAGTTCCCACTTCAGAATGATTGATAACCTTGTGAGTCAACCTCGAACAAATGAGAAAGAGGCAGGTCAGGCATTGTATGTGTCTTGGCATAATAGACGCCCGGCTTCAAGAATGAACTGGCCTGCCAATGCCCAACAACTCCCGGGGTCAAACCCTGGTTGGAGGTTGGAGCCGGCTGGGGATGCTTGCTGTGTGTTACTGTGTCCGGTGTGGTCCCGGAAAGATGCGGCGAGATTCTCAGTGGCTGCGACCTTCGCAGAGGCGTCTGGGACTGAGCTGGTGCAGCTGCTGCCACCGCCGCTGCTCCCGGAGGCCGGAGGGGAGAGGGCTAACGGGGGAAATCACAGTGCGTTTTCCTGGCTCAAAACCAGGAAGAGGAAAAAAAGGGGAGAGGGTAGCTACTAGCGGCGTGGAGACAGGAGACTGGAAATGTGTCCGGACCACGAGGAAAAGGGAGTAAGAATAGGACTGAACTGCGGGCGACCACTGATGACGTCGGGGGGAAGGGGCTTGTCGCTGTTTCCGGTGTGTTGGGGACTGGATTGGTGGTCTTTTATTTGTGGCGGGCGAAGGACGGCATCTAGGAGAGGAAAAGATGCTTGCAAGAAACGTGTTGCCTAACACACACACACACACACACACACACACACACACACACACACACACACACACATCTCTGTCTCTCACATACACACCACACACGCGTACCCGCGCGGGTCTCTAGTAGTGGATTTTCTTGGTCCCTAGGTTCGGATTCAGCTCCTGGTGGGATCACTGTTTTTTCACTGAAGATAACTGCCATTCCTGTTGTGTTTTGGGGATTGCATTAGAGGTTCGGAAGTAGGAAATGAATTAGACTTTATAAATTTCACCGTTTACATTATGCCTGTTGCCATCAATCCTGCAAACAGGTTTTGACAGCACAAGGGCTTAGTGATACTACCCAGAGAAATGAGTCAGCGATCAGCCTTCCCTAATGTGAGGCTTTAACATCTTTTTAGGAGGAAAGAAGGGCAAAACTTTCTTCTGCAGGCAATTCCCCCCTGGTACATTTCAACCCTGTTTTAGCTCCAGGTGCAACAGCTATTTGGGGAGATGAGTAGCACATGTGATCCAAACTAGTGCGTTCTATAGAAAGGAAGAGCCTATTCAGGAGAACCAGCCTTACTCTTTGTGAACAGCAGTGCGCCATGCATGGGTTTTGCTGGCTTGAGTATTTGATAGGTATGTGTACCAATTCTTTGTTATTTCTAGCCAATACAATACACAGCAGGAAATCTGGCACCTCTCAGAAAACTTAAGCAAACATTAAAAACCCCTAACCGTTTCCTCATTAAAAATGTTATTAAAGTGTATAGGTGTTTTGCCTGCATGTAGCTCTGTACAATACATCCATGCAGTGCCCACAGTGGCCAAAGAGGGCGTCGGATCCCCTGGGAATGGAGTCGCAGACTGTTGTGAACTGCTGTGTCATTGCTGGGAATCCAATCAGGGTATTCTGGAAGTACCCTGAACCGCTGGGCCATCTCTCCAGCACCACTAAGTAAACTTAATGCTTTAGAACCATCCAAACTGTTGCTTTGTTAATCGAGAAACAATATAGTAAGTAATACAAGTCAATAGTTTTCAGATTTCTCTGGGCATGCCAATCATCTGGAGGAGGATTTGCTAAAGCAGAGTGCTGGGTTGAATCCATAGAGGTTTTTTGTTTGTTTGTTTGTTTGAAGTTATTATGGGTTGAGCTTCAAAATGTAAAGTCTTAACAAGTACCCAGGACATGTAAACACCACTGGCACCAGGATGAGTGTCAGAGAAGTGGTGTTCTACACAAAACCTGATTTCTGTTCCAAATTACCAAGTGTTGTTTCTTCTGGACTGGGTCTGAAAACTTTCCTCCTTCCCTTCCCAGTATGCATTAACAAGAAACAAAACAAAACAAAAATTTATACATGCATGTAAAACTAAATCCACAGTTTTGACCAAAAGTGGGAAGAGAGAAACTCTCAGTCTGTCTACGCCTTGCTCCTAGAAATGTTACAATTTACGGAAAATATTAAATTTTGGGAAACATGTCCCTGTAGGTAGAGCTATGGACTCATATTAGCCAAAATGGGAAGTAGGTCTTTCCAATATCAGGTACTATTGGGATGGTTCATTTTCATTCCTGACAGGACACTTCCTGAAGGAACCCTAATTCCCGGGACTCCTTACTAAATTTGGAAATTAGTTATGAAGTCTAGGCACACTCACAAATGTATTCTATTTACATATGATATAGATAATATTCAGTTTTATTTGTATTTTTTCTTGTGTATTGACAAATTGTCTACAGTTATAGGCTACAGTGATGTTTTATGTATGAATGTAATGTGGAATAATTAACTCAAACAGATTAGCATATGTATCACCCAAAATGAGAGAGGCTTACATTTGCACTAGTCACAGTGTTGTCCTTTTAATACAAGTTATAGTTGTCCTTGTCTCTGCTAGGCCACTAAGAAGAATTTCTGCCCCTCCGGCCCGAGTGGAAATGGTTTGAGATCATTTAGTACTCCCCAAGGCTGACGGTAGGAAAACATTCAGGGCAAATTACCTGGAAGTGTTCTAGTTAAGGCTGTGCCTCAGGAGCCAGAGTGGAAAGGTTGACTCATATTGGCTCCTCAAGGCATCCTTACTGAGTCCCAAACTGCCAGCTGCTGGCATAGCAATAGGCAAGTTAGCTGTTTGATCAATTGTCTTTTAGCTCAGCCACGGTAACAAGGAAGAGCCCAACAGCTGCCAGTTAGGGAATCAAGTTGCTCCATGTGCAAAGGACTTTGCTTAGGTAGAGGAAAATGAATATTACAGTGTTTCCAATAAGAACTCAACTTCAGCAGGGACACCAGGCATCTGCCTGCAATTCCAGCATCCAAGAGACTGAAATATCCCGGAAAGCTGAAGTCCACAGTTCTCCCTCACTCCCCAACTTGACATCTTCCTGCCACCCCGTAAATGTCCAGGACACATTTTCAGAAGTTTTACTAATTACTCTACACTCATGTCAGGTTGCTTCTGAAATACGTCCCCAGGAAAGTTACAAAACAAAACAAATGAAACCCCAGACCAAATAAAGAGACACATATCACAGAACAATAAACATGACCTGCATCTACATGCATCTTCCCAGAGGGCCAGCAAGATATTAGGCTATTGATAATTTCCCAGGAATAAGGAAACTCACTGGAAACACCAAACTAGCAGGGAAAAGTCCTCCCCAAAGAGCCTCTATGTACAGTTGTTGGGAACAGAGGGCCATACGGGCCAATGCACGTTTAGGCAACATGGTACAGACCAGAATATCTGGTACGAGTCAGCTAAAATATGATGGTATGTGACAGACACTAGACTATGATTATGAGTGAGCACAAAATGGCTGGCACCAGACGTCTGGGAAACCCCAAAGTAAACAGTGATGTAATTTGTTATAACTATTTTTGACAGAGTGCCACTTTTATGTGATTCTGTATGAATATGGTCTTGAGGTCAGGGGCGTGAACATTTGCCTTTACCAGCCTGTTTCTGTGTGTTTGTAGCTCTATATGCCTACCACCATGTGGCTTGTGTGTCACAGGCCTGTGTATGTGTTCTTTGTGTGCCAGTGGTTACCTGACTAGCAGCTTTTGTCTGGAGTGAATAAAGTATGTCTTATCTTTCTATGACTCCTCAAATTCTCTCATGATTCTCCTCCTTACCTGTACCTAGAACTCACAGCCTCAGCTGCAGGGGGCAAGTCAAGAGGTGGACTGGACCTCTGCCTCTCTGGGAAAGATTCCTAAGGTCCTGGTGAGCATTCTGATGACAGAGGAGTGCAGACCGAGACTGAGAAAGTCTACTGGCTATTTGACTCCACTAAAAGCTGGCTCTGAGGACATGTAGAGGTGAGAAGTCAAAGTGTGAGAGCTGTGAAGGAAAAACTTAAAGTTCAGCTATGTGATTTAGGGCATGATAGACCCTTTTATTGAAAGAGAAGCAATACAGAGCCCAGAGGATTTGTTCCCTGTTCCTCTGAGTTGACAGGACAAATGGCATTTTACTGATGGTAAAGAAGGGGGACAAGTTAGCCTCTATTACCACCCACCTCACTTAAGGCAATGCTGACAGGTCTTAAAATCACAAAATCCTTTAAAACACTTGCTAATGTGCTAGGTGATAGCTGGAGCCCATTGCCAGCCAGCCTGCCTGTGTTTGACTATAGGCCTGTCTGTCTATGCCTGTATGGCCTAAGTGTCTGTGTTGGCCTCTGTATAGCATTTGCCTGAGTGCTTGCCAGCATCTCTCTACATAGTAGCCTTCATCTAGAGCAGTGGTTCTCAGCCTTCCTAATGCTGCAACCTTTTAATACAGTTCCTCACGTTGTGTTGACCTTCAACCATAAAATTATTTTCACTGCTACTTCATAACTGTAATTTTGCTATTGTTATGAATCATAATGTAAATATCTGATATGCAGGATATCTGATATGTGACTCCTGTGAAAGAGTTGTTCAACCCCCAAAGGGACCACAACCTACAAATTGAGAACCATTGGTCTAGAGTGCATAAAGTATGTCTGTCTTAGTTGCTTGCCTTTGCTGTGATAAAGACCATGACCAAAAGCAACTTGAGGAGGAAAGGGTTTACTTCATCTTACAGTTTATGGTCCATGTGGTGGTGTGAATTAAAATGGCCCTCATGGGTTCATAGGGAGTGGCACTATTAGGAAGTATGGCCTTGTTGGAGGAGGTGTGGCCTTCTTGGAGGAAGTATGTCATAGGGGGTGGGCTTTGAGGATTCAGACACTCAATCCAGGCCCAGTGTCACTCTCTCTTCCTACTGCCTGTGGATCCAGATTAGAACTCTCAGCTCCTCCAGCACCATGTCTGCCTGCATGCTGCCATGCTTCCTGTCATGATGATAATAGACTAAACCTCTGAACTGTAAGCCAGCCCCAATTAAATGTTTTCCTTTATAAGAGTTGTGGTGGTCATGGTGTCTCTTCACAGCAATAGCAATGGAAACCTCAATTAAGACAGTTCATCATGAAGGGAAGCCAGGACAGGCGCTCAATGTTATATCCTGGAAGCAGGAACTGAAGCAGAACCATGGAGAAACACTGCTAATTGTTTTTCTCTCTATGGTTCTTTTAGCCTGCTTTCTTTCTTTCTTTTTTTTTTTTTTGTTTGTTTTTTTGTTTTTTTGTTTTTTTGAGACAGGGTTTCTCTGTGTAGCTTTGTGCCTTTCCTGGAACTCACTCGGTAGTCCAGGCTGGCCTCAAACTCACAGAGATCCACCTGGCTCTGCCTCCTGAGTACTGGGATTAAAGGTGTATGCCCAGCTTAGCCTGCTTTCTTATACAAACCAAGACCACCTTCCCAGGAATGTTACCACTCACAGTGGGCTGGGCCCTCCCTCATGGATCATGAATCAATAAAATGACTTACAGACTTGCCTATAGGCAATCTGATGAAGGCATTGTCTCAGGTGACTGTTCCTCTTCCCAAAAGACTTAGCTTATATTAATTTGACACCCCCAGGGAACCCACAAACCTCTAGAGGAATAAAAGTTCATTACCATCAAGACAGGGAGGAACAGCAGTAAGAGGCAGACATGGTGGCTGGAGCAGCAGACTAAGAGCTCACATCTTGAAATGCAAATGTAAACACACACACACACACACACACACACACACACACACACACACACGGGGCAGGGAGAATATGAGAATATTAGGAATGGCAAAGACCTTCGAAACCTCAAAGGCCACCCACAATATTGTACTTCCTCCAGAAAGGCCATACCTTCTAGTATTCTCCAAAAAGAGCCACCAACTGAAAAACAAGTAGTAAAATTCATGAGTCTATGGGGGGACATTCTCATTAAAATCACCACATTCCACTTGCTGCCCCTCATAGTCCCATGGCAATATCATAATGCCAAATGCATTTAGTACAACTTCAAAGTCTCCATATTCTTTCTTAGTCTTAACAGTCCAAGTTAAAAGTCTCTTCTGAGACTCAAGGTGCTGTCTTAAATGTAACTGCTCATATAATAAAAGAGCAAATTACATACTTCTAACATATCATGACATAGAATATACATTAGCATTCTAAAAGGGATGGATCCCTACAGTGGAGAATTCTGGAGCAAAGCAAACCAAAATCCAGCAGGGCAAACACCAAATTCTCTAGTCCCATGTACAGAGGGCTAAGAATCCACTTGATCATGTCAGGGAGACGTGGTAGCAAGTGGCAGGTATGATGGTTGGAACAACAGCGCTAATATCTTGAAATGCAAGTATGAAGCAGGGTAAGGGCATGGTGGCACAAGGCTTTGTACCTCAAAGGCCACCTGCAGTGCTGTACTTCCTCCTGCCAGACTGGACCTCCCAGACCTCACCAATCAGTATCACCAGCTGGGGACCAAGTGTTTAAATAATAATCCTATAGGGGCAATCTCATTCAAATCATCACTGATGGATAATTACAATAATTAATACCATATTTTCCTTTGCAAAACAAGACGGGAAATTCTGAGGTGGATGAGATGGTGGGAGCAGAAATGTTTTCTCGAATGTGGTGTGAGCAACTGCTGAACCAGATAGGTTTTATGTCTCACAGGAGAAACTTAGGGCCCTGAATTCCTGAAGCCAGGTTGCCCTTTGGTCCTGTGATCATGCTGCTGGTTGGACAGCTTTTGTCACTGTTACCAGAACAATCTTTGTGCATCTGAGGATGTAATGAGGAAGAAACCTAGGGGACCGTGGTTTACATACTATCATAATGAAGCTGAGGTTTTCTTTTTACTCTGCAGTGCCTTAGTTAGTGCTTTCATGTGGGGAAATGTCCTGATAAGTTAGTTTTCATAAAACAGGAACAGCCTGTTATTGGCCTTAGGAAGATTCAACTACAACAGGGTATCCTGACCACCAGGGGACTCAACTTCCAGGATACACCTGCAGTTTTCTTGTTACCTCATATCTAATCCCTTTTTGATACCACTTAGGATTTCTTGATTGCTCTCATGAATGAGGGTCTGTGCCTAGGGTTATTGTAACTTGTTATGCCATGTTCGATTGATATCCCTGGGAGACCTGCTCTTTTCTGAAGGGAAACAGAGGAGGAGGGGATCTGGGGAAGAGGGGAGGTGGGGGATTTTGGGAGAAGTGGTGGTGGGGGAACTGTGGTCTGGATGTAATGTATGAGAGAAGAATAAATAATAATATAATATAATATAATATAATATAATATAATATAATATAATATAATAATACTAAAGAAATGTTGCATCTGGCTTAGGACCATTGTTTTTTAATTAATAATTAATTAATTTTGGTTTTTCGAGACAGGGTTTGTCTGTGTAGTTTTTTTGGTGCCTGTCCTGGATCTCGCTCTGTAGACCAGGCTGGCCTCAAACTCAGAGATCTGCCTGGCTCTGCCTTCCGAGTGCTGGGATTACAGGCATATGCCACCACTGCCAGGCACATTGTTATTTTTAAAATGAAGACTTTATTGTGAAAGTTGGGGCCAGAATTTTACAATAACTTGTCAGGTTGTACAAATAGAAAGAGGGATTGTATATCATCTAGGTCCCCTTCTCCCAGTTCCATTGCTTATGTTCATATTTTAGTTAACAGTAGCAGCTTTTTCTTATAAAAAGTCCAACAACTCAAAGATATTGCAATGGTGGAGTCAGTAAAGGAAATCGTGGCACAATCATATACTGGAACAATATTCAGAACTGAGTGAACCAGTAAAGATTGGTTGCAGGACACTTACTTATTAAGCTTGGAGTGCTGTGGTTAATAACAGCATTTCAAAACAAACATGAGCCTTGCAGAGTGGTTCATGCTTGCAATCTCAGCAATTGGGAGGCTGAGACAGGAGAATTGCCATGAGTTCTAGTTCAGCCTCAGCTACATAGTGAAATCATTGTCTGCCTGGGCTACAGTATAAGACCCCATCTCAAAAAATTGAATAAATAATACCATATGACTATGTCTTGTGCAACACAGAACTATGTACAATTAGCACATACAATGAAAGTTTAAAAAATTAAAAATGGAGTCAGTAAATGTTTAAGTATGTACCAGTGACATACATAACAAAGATGAATAGATATAAAAACACTCTAAATGAAAGAAGCTAAATCAAAAGCCCAAAATCAACTAAAGAATGTCACCCAATGATGCTGTGGGATGTCTTTCTGTCTGCTGTGAATATGTGTCACTCCCATTGGCTAATAAATAAAACTGCATTGGCCTATGGCAGGGCAGGATGGAGCCAGGTGGGAAAATCCAAGAGAGACAGTGAAAGGAGAAACAGAGTAAGGAGAGACGCCAAACTGCCTTCCAAGGAGCAACTTGTAATGGGATGCAGGTAAAGCCGTGGAATATGTGGCGATACATAAATAGTTATGGGATGAGTTAAGTTGTAAGAGCTAGTTGTAAGATGCAGGCAGATCTCTGTGAGTTCGAGGCTAGCCTGGTCTACAGAGCTAGTTGTAAGAAGCCTGAGCCAATAGACCATATAATTTGCAGTTAATATTAAGCCTCTGTGGGACTTATAATTAATTATAAGCTGCTGTGGGACTGCAGGACCAGGCAGAACCAGAGAAGCACAGGACCATGGGACTGGGCAGGACACAGAAAAACTTCTGACTACACAGTGATTCTACATAAATTTCTAGGAAATGAATCCTGTAATAACAGAAGTGCCACACTTGTCTATAGACAGGTCATCTGGAGAGCCATGATACTGGGTACCACAGAACTGAAAAATGTTATGTCCTGGGAAATAACACTGAAGGTTTTTTGGTTTTGGGGGAACATAGCTGAGCTTGATTGTAATAGAGCAAATTACATGACAATATTTTAGAGATGAGCGAATTTTGATCTGACATTTTTAGCTACTACTTGATAAATCCCAGGCTTTGTTTCAAATAATTATTACCAAATGAGTAGAAAGTGACAAAATAGAGCAATGCATATTAGAACTTCATTTTTTTTTTTTTTGATTTTTTGAGACAGGGTTTCTCTGTGTAGTTTTGAGCCTTTCCTGGAACTCGCTCTGTAGACCTTGAACTCACAGAGATCTGCCACCTGCCTCTGCCTCCCGAGTGCTGGGATTAAAGGCATGCACCGCCACCACTGCCCGGCTTGAACTTCATGTTTTTAGGAAGATCAGCTAATCAACTGTTTGCTTAAAAATTTCCTGAGATATAGGCCAGGTAGTGGTGGTGGCCCACACCTTAAATCCCAGCACTTGAGAGGCAGATGCAGGCAGATCTCTGTGACTTCGAGGCTAGCCTGGCTAAGAGCAAGTTCCAGAGCAGCCAGGGCTACACAGAAAAACCTTGTTTGGGAAAAAAAAAACTATGTATATTATAAATATATTATATTATACTATATATATTATACATATATAATTCTGAGGTGTACGTGTACATCAGTGAGGACTGTTAAGTAGGAGATAGCACTAAAGGTTTTGGAGATCCTATGGGTGAGCATTCTCATCCCCACTTCGCAGAGGGACTAGCTGGACTGAGAAGGAGCCATTCCCTGTCATCAGCCCATGGACACCCAGCTTATACAAAGAGGGTAGGTTCAGAATACTTGGGAGCAGGATGTCGCACAGTCCCAAGATATCCCTCAGAAGATAGCTTGGCCTGTAGCAGGAACCAGCTGACTTGGCTCTAGAATCTCCAAATGTCTTTACTCCCTAGGGAGGTTCAGCTCCCACCACTGAACATCTTCACCCTCAAATGAGCCCAAACACTTGCAGATAGAACGTTGTTCTTCCCATTAGCTTACAATAGCCTCCTCCCAAAAGTCATCATGAAAGCCATTATGAAATAAGTTTCTATGAGAACCAGGATGCACAGACTGTTTCCAAACCTGAAATAACCTCCACATCACCATTTCTCCCTTGCCCTTGTCTTTTACTGAAAGCAAAACAAATTCAGCCTGCAGGCCCTGTCAGGGATGCAGGCAATTGGTAGACTTTTGCTCAGCCCATGAGAACAAAGCACATTTGTGTTGTTAGCAATATTGTTTTCTATAAATGTGACTTTAGGGAGTATTATTTACAGATAACCAAGGATATCTCCCAGGACTCTGAATTTCCCCCTTTGAGGGGGAAATATGTAAGAGGATACATGTTCTACTGTGCAGTTAACCATCTGTGGAAGAAAACTAAGAGATTGTCCTCAATCACCAATGGAAAGACCAAAGGATACAACAATGCCATTTTGAGGAATCTCACAGTTATTTCATGGATGGAGGCCTAGAATAATATGGTCTTGTAAAATCTTGTAAAAGGCAGAATCCTACTTGATTCAAACATATGTTGATTTATCCTCAGAAATGTATAGAGACAGGTATACAACATACAGCCACAGTCTTGCTAGGTTTACTTGCTCACTTCGGAAGGAAAAACAAAAGTGACAAAGTTCAGACTCTTTCTCCCATCAAAACTTGGTGTCAGGGTACCTTTAAAGGATGCTTTATTTTGCTTTACTCCACAAAGAAGGGTTTTAGAATGGGTCCATCCTCCTCTGTGTGTGTGTGTGTGTGTATGATTTTATAACTTCAATTCTCTCTGTTTTTACTTCATTGTTTGTGCCTTTAAAGGCACCCCAAGATGCCTTCTTGTTTCTAATAGAAATTGTACACTAACTGAAACTGTGACTAAATAATAAAAACATTATGTTGAATTTATTCCTTATAAACACACCTGAAGAGTGTAAATTTAAATTTTCTGTCAAGTGGAATTCTTGTAAATAGTCCCCCGAACTGGACAGACTTATCCACTCAGCAGCGCATCAGTGGGGTGGTCACAAGATCTCAGACTTGAGTGTAGATCTAGCTGGTGTCTACTGTGTGTATGTGCCTATGGAAAAGTGACCTTTTTTTTTTTTTTTAATCCTGGGCCAGGAAGCAAAGTTTCAAGGTAAGTTCTTTGAGAAACATTTGTCAAGGTGAACAAATATTACCCAGTTCTGATTGTACAATCACCAAACAAGTTAGGAAAGACCTCTCATCAGTTGGGAAAGCAGTTTGTAAAGGTCTCTCATTGCCTTAACTCAAGTGATTGCAATGAAGGCTTCCCTTTAGAGGATGTTGGGAATGTTTAAAATTTCAAGAGTTTGTAAATGAAAACTTCTGAAGAAGCTGTGTTTGCAAAGACTGATTGACTGATTAGGATTGCAGTATTGTGGAGAGATTGGAATGTTGCAAGTCCAGAGGCTAATCTCCTTATCTTGGGCTAGTTCTAGCTCTCTGGAACAGCCATTCCTTGTCCACCTCTGTGACAGAAATAACATCCTGTGACTAATAGAAATTCTTTGGTATCAGTTAACTAAGCAGACCACCAGCTTCCACCAACCCAAAAGCTAAGACTGTCATCAGACAGCATCTTGGGCCCATAGGAAAGCTTCCCCCATCTTGCTATAACCACCTCTCTGATGTACCCACCACTGTATTTTTTACTTGCCTTGATTTATGACTTTCTTCATTCTGTTAATCTATAAAACTTTATAAAACTGCTTCCACATTGGAATATGGATTTTGAGGTGACCTAAATCTGCATTACCTGGTCATGGTCACGCAAAATAGCTCCAGAATCAACTATCTCTTATTCCCTTTAAGGTGAGAATTGGTTTTTGTGTCAACAGTTGAAAAGCACATTTCATGAAAATTTCCCTGGGAAATTCTTAAGAAATTGAGAAGAGTTCAGAAACACATTCGTATATAAGCCAAATACACATTACAGTTAATGTGTAATTCCTGGTGAGGCTTAAATAAAGGTTCATCAACTTCTATTATTTCCAGTGTGAATAAAATCAGATACTTTTATACAGATACTTTTTTTTTTTGGTTTTTCTAGACAGGGTTTCTCTGTGTAGCTTTGCGCCTTTCCTGGAACTCACTTGGTAGCCCAGGCTGGCCTCGAACTCACAGAGATCCACCTGGCTCTGCCTCCTGAGTGCTGGGATTAAAGGCGTGCGCCACCACCGCCCGGCTACAGATACTTTTATATAATAAAAATTAGCTAATTTCAACGTTATGTTAATATAAAATATTATATTATATATTATAGTATTCCTGTGTTTAAGAAATTTAGAGAATTAATAAAAAATACAAATGTATCTGTTTATATATAAATAGGATTTTACATAAACTACTCTTCATTATGTAAACTATGGTAAGGGAATTAATCGTTCACCAATATAGTGCTATTCTTATAGTGAAACACCTAGACAATACAAAAATTAAAATTCGGTGTAAATTATATGTATTTGCTACAAGTAAACCAGGCCACAAAGGTGAAGGCTCCATATTTGCTAATGTAAGTCTCCAACTATTTATTCAGAATTCTAAAAATGTATTTTAAAATGTTGAGGCCGGGCAGTGATGGCGCACTCTGGAGGCAGAGGCAGGCGGATCTCTGTGAGTTCGAGGCCACCCTGGTCTACAGAGTGAGCTCCATGACAGGCACCAACACTACACAGATAAACCCTGTTTTGAAAACAAAACAAAACAAAAAAACCAACAAAAATGTTGAAATAATTGTTCTTCTCACATAAACATTTTCAAGCATAGAAACAGGCTGAAAATTATGTAGTAATACCCAGTGTACCTTAATATCCTACAAATGCCCTCTTACCCACTCCGTTTTTCTAGAAAGCTCTTTAAGGTGAGATTGAACCACATCTCCTGCCTCTTTATTGCCCGGGTGTTCAAGCTGCAGTTCAGAATTCTTCCACGAGGTGGCGCCAATTTATCTCAATCACAGACTCCATAACCAAGCTGCAAGGTCTGTAAGGAGAAAAACAGACAAATACGTGGTGTCTAAAAAAGATGACTGTAAAATAATATTTCCATGGGTCGTGCATACGATGAATACCAGGTAGCAGTGACAGGGCAATAGGGCGCATCTGAGGATGGGAGCTCTGGAGCAGAACATCCCCAAATTGAAACAACATCTGCAGAATGGAACTAACACGAGGAGAGGAAAGACAAACACGAAGGTAGTTTTTCACCATCACAGCACACTTTTATTGTTGATCTCCTCCTAAAGTGTGTGGTTGTGCACACTGCTTGCTTCACTTAACAGTTTATTGACATTCTCCCAGACTCTGGTTCACACTAATCCTCAGTGTCCCACTCCCCAAATCTGAAAAATCATTCTGCTCTACAGTTATTCATCTAAAACATGGGGATTAACAGCAGTCTCCCCCTTATAAAGGTGTGCTGAGTAGAAATCACACAATGAGCTGAAAAATCATTTGATACATACGGAATTGTTGCCAACTTTTGAGTTAGGCATGCAGAATGGCTCATGCCTGGAGCCCCAGCTGCCAAGGAGGCAAAATCAGGAGGATCATAATTTGAGGCCAGTCTGGGCCACAAGCAAAACCCTGACTCAGATAAACTTTAAGGGAACCTTGGTGTGTTGCCTCATGCTTAATATTCCAGCACTCAGGAGGCTGGAACTTGATGGTTGTGATGAATTTAAATGCAGCCTGGTTACAGAGTGAATGAAAGCCTGGCCTGGGCTATGTTGTAAGAGCTCTTGTTGATGACCCAAGGGCTGGGGGTATAGATCAGTGGTACAGTAACTTCCTAGCCTGAGCAAGGCCCTAGGTTTCATCTCTAGTCTTGCGAAGAAAAGTTTGGGGGTGTAATTCAACGGTAGAGAGAAAAAAGAGGAGGTAAGACTTTGGGGGGAGTAGAGGAGGGGAGGAAGAGGAGGAGGGAGAAGAAGAAAGAGAAACAGAGAGGAGCTCCAATATAAACAGTGCATATTTGAAAGTAATCTAATCTAAGGTATATTTAGTGACTTACTAATTTCATATATTTTTCCATTTCATCTGCTATGAAACTATCCTGGTTTGGGCAATGAAAAGTAAGTTGAATAAGAAAACACAACAAAATGAAACGTCACTACCATTCCCATTGGAAAAACGGCTCAATGACGAAGAGAGAGTACCTTGAAAACAGTGGAACTTGGTAAAAAGATGGGGTGGCTCTGACGCTGCTTCCTCATGCACCAACAGGCCAGGCCTGGGTGGGTGGCTTAGAGAAATCAGTTACCTAGCAGAAGGGCGGAAGCTTCTCTAGGATGGACTATGCATTTAGCAATCAGAGCATGTCTCCTTTTTCTGGATTCAGAAAAGGCCACAGATGAAAGAAATTTCCGGGCACGCTTCTCCCTACACTCCTAAACAAAATCCGTTGAATACACAGGAGGCTTCTCTGTTTACTCACATAGTGAACCCAGCAATGAATTCACATAAGAAGAAATGAGGAGGGACTGTGTGGCAGAACCCATTGCCCAGCTCCATAGCTTCCAGATGGGAGCAATGCTTATACAACAGGATTCAGGGTAAAAAAGCTGAGTCAAGGCCTCATTCAGAACAGCTTTGTAAGATCCGTCAACACACAGGAATCAAAACACCTCTGCAGGACTCATCTTGTGTGTCTGAAATTAATAGGAGAAAGGAAAATGCACACATGCCAATTCTGTAATGCAAAAGCAGATCACATTCTAAACAGGCCTTATCTCCTAAACAATGGCAGTCAGGACACAGTTGACAAGTAACTTCTGTCAACCACTGTTTTTACCGGGATGGTCTAAATTCTAGATGCATAGAGCAGGCTTAGATGAATGTAATGAAAATGAAAGAAAGACTTGGGGCTGGGAAATAGAAGGTGTTTCATCTTCAATACACTAAGACATTGTTTAAGGCTATCTGAATTTGAACATATTGGGGGGCGGTGATTTCTCCAGCATACAAGATTGCATTACATAGGAAGGGTTCATGTAATTTATCCATTAAATAAAAAAATAAAATTCCAAGTGAATGACCAATGGTTTGGAAAGTAGATTCTGTAGAATCTGCTAGTGGTCCAAACGGTGGGAAAAATCTGAAATAAAAAGGCAGGCGAGTAAGTGAGTGGTTAAAACAAATTGTGATGTTGCCATGTACTGAAATAGTATACTGAAATAAAAAAGAGTGATCTGGGTTGGAGGTACAGGGTAGTGACATAGCATGTGCCTAATAAGCTGCAGGTTCTGTGCTTATGGAGGGAAAGGTCATTAGGGGGGTCAGGGAGGCTAGGTACTACAGAACAGGAAACCTCATTTACTGGGAACTAATGATAATAGTGTGGAGGTCTAGCTAGTTATTTTAGAGGACACAGTTGGCTAATGATATAACAGACCAATATGTATGGTTTTACTATTTTTTTTTGTCTTTTTTTTTTCCCCCGGAGCTGAGGACTGAACCCAGGGCCTTGTGCTTGCTAGGCAAGCACTCTACCACTGAGCTAAATCCCCAACCCCGGTTTTACTATTTTTGAAACTGCTTAATTTTGGTGTCTGACATTTTGACAACTTTAGCTAATGCTTGACAAATCCTCTAGCTTCATAACAATCGTTAGAAAATGATTTTTTCAAAATGGGGGGCTGGTGAGGTGGCTGTCAAGACTGACTCCTAAGGTCAGTCCCAGATACCTGCTCCACACACAAATAAATGTAATAAAATATTTTAAAAGATGGTACCATGAAATAATACATGTTAAAATCTTAAATATGCAAACAATGCTATAACTCAGTAACTATCTGGGATATACAAGAGAATCATTGACTACTGGTCAAGTAGGTGTCCTGCATCCTGTGAGTGAGTGTTCTGATACCCAGTTGGGGAAGCTGAGCTGGGAACAGAACTATTTCTTGTCTCATCTTCCTGTATTCCACCCACCTGGAAATGGAAAATGAGCCCAGGACAACCTGGAATATGACAGCACATTATTTGGGGGGCCAAGAGGACCCCACTTCTCTCAGGAGACAATACATGACTAAGTCCCAAAGTGGAAAGCAGTTGACTTGGTTCTGAAATCCGTGAGCCTCTCAGCTATTCAGAGAGGTTCAGCCACCACCATGGGGCACCCACACCTTTAGCAGAGTCCAAACATCTGCTTTTCTCACCACATTACATAGGTCTCCATCAAAATATCATGTTTGGTTGCTATATTGACGTCAGGTTTCTATGACAACCGTGATTCACAGGATGTTCTAGAAACTGTAAATGTCTCTTTGTAGTCCTCCCTCTGTGCCCCTGCATTTCTCAAAAACAAAACAAAGCAAAACAAAACAAAAACACTGTCTCCATTCAGACCACCTGAAAAAGCATATTCATTAGAGATATTGGGAAGGGAAGCAGATAATTAGCTGAAGAAATGCTCCAGGTTAACAAAGCATTTCCCTGTAAGCGGGACCCTGCTCTTCTCGCCAAATCACCTTGCTCTCCATTAAGTGTTCTGGTTGTCATGGTTTCCTTGCTTCGGTCGTTACTGTGGCAACCATGATGAACAGGCTTATTATCACATAACTCTCCCTGTCTCCCTTTCACGACCCCCACCTCTGTTTTGAAAGCAGAATGTCTTCGCTCTGCTGACAGCTGTGTGAGAAGCATAATGGGAACGTCTAGGAGGAGAAGCAGGCAACTGACAGAATACTCTGGGAAAGCAGAATGCCCCTTTTATGAGGAATTTTGTTTGCTGTAAAAGTGACCTCAGTAAGTTCTATCTGTATACATTCATTCAGAAATATCCCCTCAGACTTTTGGAGATGAAGTAGCCCTTTGGGGGAGTGTATATAAGACATACAGTACAAACTGTGTAGTTTGATATGTGTGGCTGAACACTAAAAGACTACTTCTAATCTTTGGACTACATGAACTAGGAATATTTTTTAAAATGTCATTTATGAAATCTCAGACTTATTTCAAGAAGGGTTGGTGCATTATCCTTATTTCATATGCAGAAACTTAATTATTCAACTGAATCATATTGGATTATCCTGGGGGATTTCTCTATTGCCCTCATCTTCCCTTTAGCAATACACACACACTTAAATTGCCATCCAAAGAGTCTATGATAGGCATATTCAAACACTCCACATAACCTGGAGTTGTAAAAACCTAATGTTACATACATAAGAAGGAATTGTGGGAGGCTTCAGTAAATACAACCACGAGAGACCAGAATAGCAATGGTTAACGTTATTTCCTTTTTTTTTTATTATTTTTTTCCATTTATTTTACATCTCAACCACAGTATTTTCCCCCTCCCTCCTCTTCTCCTGATACCTCTACCCACCTCCCCTCAGCTCTCCCCCATCCACTCCTCCTCTGTTTCTGTTCAGAAAGGGGCAGGCCTCCCATGGATGTCAACAAAGCGTGGCATATCAAGTTGAGGTAGGATTAAGCTCTTCCTTATGTATCAAGGCTGGGCAAGGCAACCCAATGTGGGGAATAGGTTCCCAAAAGCTAGCTCAAGCACCAGGGACAGGACCTGATCCCACTGCTAGGAGTCCCACAAATAGATCAAGCTACACAACTGTCACCCATATGTAGAGAGCCTAGGTCGGTTCTATGCAGGCTCCCTAGCTGTTGGTTCAGAGTCTGTGAGCTCCTATGAGCCCAGGTTTGTTGTGTCTGTGGGTTTCCTTGTGATGACCTTGACCCCCCTGGATGGTACAATCCCTCCTCCCTCTCTTCAGCAGCGTTCTCAGAGCCCAGTGCTTGGCTGTGGATCTCTGAATTTGTTTCCATCAGTAAATGGATAAAGGCTCTCTGATGATAATTAGGGTAGTCGCCATTATAATTATAGGAGATGGATAAGTACTCTATCCACTATTGCTAGAAATCTTAGGTGGGGTTATCCTTGTGGATTCCTGGGAGTTTCCATGGCACCAGGTTTTTCTCTAACCCCAAAATGCCCCAATCCATCAAGACATCTCTTTTATCATTCTCCCCCTCCATTCCACCTCCAACCCACCCAACTCAATCCCTCATGTTCCCACCCCTCCCCCAGTTTACCCAGGAGATCTCTAGATCTCTTCTATTTCCCCTTCCCAGGGAAATTCATGCATCCCTCTTTGGGCCCTCCTTGTTACTTAGCCTCTCTGGGTCTGTGGATTGTAGCCTGGTTATCCTTTACTTTACAACTAATATCCACTTATGAGTGAATATATACCCTGTTTGTCTTTCTAGGTCTGGGTGACCTCACTCAGGATAATTTTTTTCTAGTTCAGTCCATTTGCTTGCAAATTCCATGATGTCATTTTTTAAAACCTCTGAATAATACTCCATTGTGTAAATGTACCACATTTTCTTTATCCGTTCTTTGGTTGAGGGGCATCTAGATTGTTTCCAGGTTCTGGCTATTACGAATAATGCTGCTATGAACATAATTGAGCAAGTGTCCTTGTGGTATGATTGAGCATCCTTTGGGTATATGTCCAAGAGTGAGTGATATAGCTGAGAAACTGTATTTTCTGAGAAACTGCCATATCGATTTCTAAAGTGGCTGTACAAGTTTGCACTCCTACCAGCAGTGGAGAAGTGTTCCCCTTTCTCCACATCCTCTCCAACATAAGCTGTCATCAGTGTTTTTGATCATAGCCATTCTGACAGGTGTAAGATGGCATCTCAGAGTCATTTTGATTTGCGTTTCCCTGATGGCTAAGGATGTTGAACAATTCTTTAAGTATATCTGGGCTATTTGAGATTCTTCTGTTGAGAATTCTCTGTTTAGATCAGTACCCCATTTTTAAATTGGATTATTTGGTATTTTGATGTCTAGTTTCTTGAGTTCTTTATATATTTTAGAGATCAGCCCTTGGTTCACATTATTTCTAATGGAGTAATAGACGCTTTTAAATAACATTGTGAACAACACATATTAGTAGTAATGTATTGTACCAATGTATAATAGTATATTTCATGGTTTTGAAAGAACATTTATGAAAAAATTATTGTAAAGCAAGTATAAATACATTTGTACATATATGGGAAATTGTATTAAATTTCAGTTCATAACATTAAACATGGACAATATTTTTTAATTGATCTTAAAATTTTATGTACATAAGTGTTTTTTGCTTACATATGTACGTGCTTATATATAAGTTTTGCTTGTATGTGTACATGTGTACCACATGAATACCTGGTATCCTTGGAGATTCAAAGAGTGTGTTGGATCCCTTGGAACTAGAGTAATGGCCAGTTGTGAACCACTATGTGGGTGCTAAGAACCAATCTTGGGTGCTCTGCAAGAGTAGTAAGTACTTTTAAGTACTGAGCTATCATTCCAGCTCCAGGAACTAAAAACTCATTATTACAATAGATTAAAAAAAGGAGGAGGAGGAGGAGAAGGAGGAGGAGGAGGAGGAGGAGGAGGAGGAGGAGGAGGAGGAAGGGACCTAGGAAGATGGCTTATCAGTAAAGTGCTTGTTGGGCAAGCATAAAGACCTGCATTCAAATCCATAAAACTGTGAAAAAGCTGGCCATATCAACATTGTGTGCCTATGATCCTGGAGCAGGTGAGGAGATATGTGAATCCATGATGATTTGTGGCAGGCCAGTCTAGCCCAATTATTGAGCTCCAGGTTCAGTGAGAGACCTTGTCTCAAAATACATGAAGGATAAAATCAACATCAACTTTTGGTTTACACACACACACACACACACACACACACACACACACACGAATATGTACACACACATACCACACACACAAGCAGAGACTGATACTGAAAGACATTAGGTGTCAAATTCTGGTGTCCTCATGCCCCTGCACATACATGTATACACATATACAATCTGATTACTACACACACACACACACAAAAAAAAGAGATAAAAAGAAGCTAGGAATGCTAGTAGCTCCTGTAATTCTAGCCTTTTGGAGGTTGAGACAGGAGAATATGAACTTCAAAGTTAATCCAGGATATAGTAAGACCTTTTTCCAAACCCCAAACAAAACAAAATGAAAAGGAACTATAAAGAACAATGGAAAGCCAGGCAGTGGTGGCACATGCCTTTAATCCCGGCACTCAGGAGGCAGAGGCAGGTGGATCTCTGTGAGTTCAAGGCCAGCCTGGTGTACAGAGTGAGATCCAGGACAGCCAGGGCTACACAAAGAACTCTGACCTCTGACTCAAAACAACAACAACAACAACAAAATAAACAAACAAACAAAAACAATAGAGATGAGTATCATCTGGGGGTTTGGAGGAAAGTTTGCAGCTTTGAGTGACTCATACCAGGGCACAGAGGAAAAGGAAGGGGGAATAGGCTGAGAGTGTTCTGCACTTGCTGAGCTAATGGGAGGAATCCTACTGAAACTATCACAGGAACATCTGAAACAGAGATTACCTCCTTCCTCCCCTCCGAAATAAGATGCAAGTGCACCTGGGAGTGCTCAGGGTCCCCTCGGGGTTAAGGGATGGACTCCGGCCAACCCTGCCACACACCTGGAGATGAGCCTGAGCTTGTTCATCTGTGAAAAAGGACAGGCCAGGCTTTTCCTACAGAGATGCCCCGAGGGGAACGGAGGAAATGTTCCCAGTGTGCATGGCACAGAGTGGGACACAGCAGCAAGGTCTGGCTAAGTTTTAGATCTAGAGCAGGCTCTGTAAAATTTGTTATTCCTCCGTTCCTTGCCGGACATCTACAGTGATGAAGCCTTCTGTCCTTGGGTCTTCATAATGTGACAAAAGATGTTTCACATCATGCTTCCAAACAAACCCAAATCAGGCCCCGACCTGGGAAGACAGAGCCCACCTATGCCTTGTTGATCTGAGGAGCTGACTGGTGCTGGGTGGGCCTAGCGGCTGCCCCAGAAGTGTATGGCATGTTAGTAACATCTGTGTAGGAAAATGCTGGACCTGCCCTGCTATCACCACATGTTAGTAACATCTGTGTAGAAAAATGCTGGACCTACCCTAACCAGTCCTTGGATCTATCCAGACACATCACACCACGTGAAAATTTCACCTATGTCCTGACTGTGCAGGGACAAAAATTCAAGACTAACAGGCATTTATTTGACACACAATAGTCTGTTTTTCATTTCTCAGCAACTAAATGTTTCTTGAACACAAGACCTACACTGTTCTATTAGAGGTGATCTACTAATTCTCTAGTAAATACAGGAGAAGAGGGATGATATGTGTGTGTGTGGGTTTTCGGTCTGAGATGAGCTCGCTTTCTCTCTCTCTCTCTCTCTCTCTCTCTCTCTCTCTCTCTCTCTCTCTCCCTCTCTCTGTGTGTCTGTCTCTCTCTGTCTCTCTGTCTCTCTGTCTCTGTCTTTCTTGCTCACCTTCAGCACAATTCTCTCTCTAAGGTCAGAAATTTTCTTTTTAACACAAGATACTGTTAACTGTTTATAGAAATATGTCAACACATTAAATATTATTTTAATGGTGTTTTAGCATATGCTCGATTGTACAGACCATTTCTCTCCCTTAACAATAAGTCTTGGACAGTTCCTCAGGCTCTGGAGTGCGATGTTCTGAGTGCAAATGCAAGCTGTCCTACTCTGTAACTCTGCAGCCTTGAGCACTGTCCTTCTCCCTGCCCCGTAGTGTTTCATCTATGCTGTACAAAGATGATCAGCAACACTGTCCATCTTGGAGGTGTGCTCTGAGCAGTATATAATTTAATACTTTTAAAAGATAAGGACTTGAGGGTGTTGTTAAAATGGAACATGTACTTAACATGTGCAAAGCCCCGGGTTCAATCTCCATTACTAATCAACAGTAAATGATATGGTGGATAAGAATTTTTCCAAGTTTTATTTTTCACATTGCATCTATCTATCTATCTATCTATCTATCTATCTATCTATCTATCTATCTATTATTTATTTATTTATTTATTTATTTATTTATTTATTTATGTGTGTGTGTGTGTGTGTGTGTGTGTGTGTGTGTGTGCAGGGTGTACATGTGGAGATCAAAGGACAGCTTTCCAGGGTCTGTTCTTTCTTTCTAATGTGTGGGTCCCCAGGGTTGAATGTAGACTGTAAGTGCCCTTACCCCCTGAGCCATCTCACTAGCCTAATTTTAAAATTTGTTTTTAATGTAGTGGATGTTACTTTCCTTTTGTGTAACAGTAAAGGTGGCTACAGACTGATATTTGTTCACAGTTAATGTCATTTGAGATATGTTGTTAGTAGTCTCATTCATTTCCTTTTCTCTCCTAGCTTTTGATCTTTATGGCACCATAACTCCAATCTGCCTCCTTTATATGGTCTTTTTCCATGCAATTTGGTACAAGAACAGAAACTGTTGAATTTAAAGCTTACCCTAAATCCACTTTCTCATGTCAAGGTCTTCAAAATGTTTGCATCCACAGACACTAGAGATCCAATTCAAGGCCTCTTGCATGCTAGGCAAGTACTCTCTCATTGAACTATGCTCTCAGGCCAAGCTTTAACATTTCTGTTGTTATTACCACGTTATTTGACCCTTACCATTTTTTTTTTTGTTCTTTTGAGACAGGGTTTCTCTGTGTAGCTTTGGAGCCTTTCCTGGAACTCACTCTGTAGCCCAGGCTGGCCTCGAACTCACAGAGATCCACCTGCCAATGTGTCCTGTGTGCTGGGATTAAAGGTGTGCACCACCACCACTCGGCTTAACCCTTACCATTTTTGCTACAATTTTATTATTATGTGGACTTTATGGTTGACCTGGATAAATATTCAAGATGTGGTTATTGTCATAAAAAGCAGTTTGTAAGGTTGTACATAGGGTGTTGGCTCATTTGTACTCTTTTGGTTGAGTTTTCATTTTTCAGACGAGGTCTCATGTAGCACAGGCTGAGCTCAAACTCACAATTGCTTAGAAGTCCTAATCTTCCTGCATTCTAGAATTATAAGAATAAATCATCACATATGACTACTTTCTATTCTTATATAATTATGTTTACAAAGTAAAAAATTCTGTCCAAGTACATGCAGGAAGAACCCTGCTCTACTCATCTGGCCATGGAAGTTGTGATTAAAGTTATCAAAGTCACCATAATTACATCATGTTTCTATGGGAACTGTGATGTCCAGGCTGTTCTGCAAACTGGAAATGTCTCTGTACAATTCTCCTTTCTATGACTTTACTGGTCCCAGAAAGAACAGTTCACCTTTCAGGTAACTTCGGAAAGCATGCTCATTAAAGAAGCTGTGCAGAGATGCAGATGATTGGCAGAACTCTGCCTCCCCCCACTACACGCACTTTGATATCACAGTAAGCCCTCACCACCAAGAATTTTGTTGGGTTTTACAGTTAAGGATAATGATTATTGTCAATATTCAGAAACACAGGGAAATATCCTAGGGCTCTTGTAGAAATGATAGCCTATTGACAGTTAACTTGTGCTACTTGTGGTTCCCCCAGGAGTCCAACGTGCTTGGCTAGCCCTTTTCCTGTGTCTTTAAGACACATGGCTAGTTGTACTTGCTGTCTGAAAGCTTGTTCCACCCATTATAAAATTTCCCATGGGCACTTTGCCTCATGATTTCTGCACTCCCTGAAGATTTCTAGAATTGTGTTTCGCTAAGATCCACAAAATTCAACATTTCTGTCTTTGTTGATTAGGTGGAATTTCTATGTAAAAGAAACATTATTGCATGAGTTATTAGATTACATTGGCAATGATGTGCACAGATGAGTACATGGAATGATTAGCTATTTTTCAGTATTTCCACTTTTCAGAAGTCTTTTACTAAAAGACCTCCAGAAAATGAGCAGTGACTTTCCTTTGCATTTCTTTTGAATTTCTTTAAGCATTCATAGATATTTATATAGATCACGCATTTTAGTTAAACACAGTCATATTATTCAGTGATCACATTGTTCTGTTTGGCTACTGGGAGCTCCTTATGCATTGTATATGCTTTTAATGATTTCATCATTTTTCTTTCAAAAAATTTTTAGTTTGATTCATAAACATATGGTACATACTAATGGGGTTTCATGATTTTTCATGCTTCCTCCTGTGATAGTTTTGCCTAGACATATCCCTGACAACTAACCATTTGTCATCCATTTGTCCAAGAAAGTTTTTTTCTTTTAGTGGGAAAGAATTTTAGAAGAATCATTCTGTGTATTAGGGTTTAGCATTGCTGTTGATTTGATAATTGTTTCTGGCCACTAGAATATACAGGATAGCTATTAACAAACAATTACCTTACTTTTAATGTAATATTTTTATTAATTCTTTGAAAATTTCATACAACATACTTTGATCATATTCACTTCCACTCATTCCCCCAACTCCTCCCAGATCTACCTAACCTCTCCATTCTCCAACTTCACATCCTCTTTATTTGTTTTTTATAAATCATAGTGTTCAATATCTGTTGTCCATTTACTTCTGGGTGAGGGGCCATCCACTGGAGTGTGTTCAAAATGGTAGTGGTCTCATTTCAAAGAAGATCCTCCTTGCCTCAGACACCATCAACGGTCCATACTTTCGCAGGGGTGTGAGTTTTGGGTTCCCTACTTCCCCTATGCTGGAATATTGATGGACGTGATCTTTTGCAGGTTTTACTCAGGCAACCCTAGCTGTGTGTGGTGTGTTCGTGAGTACAGCAGTTTTCCCACGTCCAGGAGATCTATCCCTGGCTCTTGCAAATCTTTCAACCCCATCTTCCATGATGTACTCTGAGCCTTGGTGGGGAGCAGTGATCTAGGGACTCCTGCACTCAAGATGTGGATGGGCCTAGGAGTTACCAATAAATGTGCTAACACACCTAGTAGTTCAGGTATATTTATAGGAAACTTCTTGACTTGAGTTCAGTTTTACAGATGACCATATCCAGGTTCACAAGAACCTAAATTATCCATCTAGGTAAGTGGCAGGATTGGAAAAGGTTTTGGTATTTCGCTAGGGAAAGTGTAACAGTCTCCATGTTAACAGATGGGCTTCTAGGCCTGAGGGATATCAGATGGTGCTACCCTACTAATGTAGCTGCAGAAGTCCTCATCTACAGACCCTTTTAGTGATGAGCATGGTACAGGAGAGGAAATCCACCCTTTGTGTCAGGAGACTTGAATATAGGACCCCATGAGGTAGCTGATCCTTGGGACAAGTAAGTGAGAGGAAAGTTGTACTGAGCTACTTTGGGTCAATGCACTTTATAGAGCACCTGCTTTCTTCCTAACATCCATTCAGGTTATTGATTGTGATGAAAATAGTTTATAACTGAGTACGGACTTTAGGTGAGTTTATGCAAGTCAGGTGAAAACTTTGGTGTCTCCTGGTCAACAAATAACCTCGGAATTATAAAAGTCTTTCAACTTTGTTTTTGCTTCTGTTGTTTATCACTATTATTTTATATTATGACATGCACAGTTTAGGAGCTACAATATTAATGAAATATTAAAAATATGTTGGGATTGAAAGCAAAAGTACTGGAGGATAGAGAGCTTGATCAGTGGTGAAGACCACCGACTGCTTTTGCAGAGGAC
This sequence comes from Peromyscus eremicus, assembly GCF_949786415.1. NCBI lineage: Eukaryota > Metazoa > Chordata > Mammalia > Rodentia > Cricetidae > Peromyscus > Peromyscus eremicus. The sequence continues at coordinate 84,117,678 of NC_081439.1, read as the reverse complement.
CTGGGTTCGATTCCCAGCACCCGCACAGTGGCTCACAGCTGCCTGCAACTCCTGTTTCAGAGGATCTGATTCCCTCTTCTGACCTCCATGGGAATCAGGCACACATGTGGCAAGCAGACCTACATGAAGGCAAAACATCCATACAATAAAAATAAATAAAGATATAAAATTTAAAAAGAAAGCAAGAGTACTGACATTGAGAATTGTGTGACAACCAGGGAAAAACATTTTAAAACTGCACCTTATATATTGAGATATTATTGATGGTTTGTTTAACACACTTGAAGAGATCAATAAGTAGTTTCTACAAAGAATTAAAATAAAAATACAAAAGGAGAACGATCACCTTGACTATGCTCAAGTCAGATGAATCAATGAGATGCAAATACACACCCTGGGATGTGCATAATACAAAGAGAAAATGAGTACAATAATTTCACGTTTGGAAAAGACTGTGTGTAGGTATCGATATATACATATACTTCACATAATGAAGTATGTGTAGAGAATATGTACGATTATATAGACAAGTGACTTTGACTTGTAGGGTAAGAGTTGGGTCATCAAGAGATACAGAATAATTTCAATTTACAAATATATTTTCAAATACTATTTGAAGTTTTGCATTCTGGAATAGAATGTATTATTTAAACTATGAAATTGTAATAATTTATGTTAACACATCCAAAATATTATGAAAACTATTCATTTCTCCACATATCTGTAATAGTGTATATGGTTGCTAATGTGAGAAACAAACAATACTGTACCATTGTTATTATTAAACTTTCTGGACTAAGTGTGTTGACAAAACTAAAGGGCTATAAGTCCCACTCCTACCTGGACTACACCATGAGCTGCAGGCCAGTACAGTTATACAGAAAGATCCTATCTCAACAACAAGAAACAATAGAAAACACCAAACAAAACAAGATAATATCCAAAATTGAAATAAATATTTTTCTGTTGTCTTCTAAAATTCATCCTGTGGCTATGAAAAATCAATTTCGCAACCTCTTATTGTTAGTGTTCTGATATTGCTATTGTCTATACTGTATGTACAGGACCTTTTCAGATTCTGTATACAGTTATAAGGCACAGATCATGGTAGAGCTAATGTGATTGCAAGATGAGCTCAGTATATACTCTTTGAGACCACAAAACTGGGAGTATAATGTTAACAAAACATGCCTTGTATAGGTGTGTGTGTGTGTGTGTGTGTGTGTGTGTGTGTGTGTGTGTCTGTGTCTGTGTCTGTGTCTGTGTGTCTGTGTGTTTACATTCTTTGGCATTATGGTTTTGTTTTCCATTTGATCTCCTTCCTAAAGCCAAGCTATTAAGGGAAAGGAAGGAATTCTGAAAACGGAAATCTTTATAATCAGAGCCATGTACATATCCTTCAGTATGTCCTGAAGATAACTTTGTTATAGGAAAGTTGTTGGTATGAAGTACTGCCACAATGAAATATACAAGAGTCAGATTCCCAAGTAGAGTCTGATGAGAAGGTCTGGAGATTTGTGAAGACAGTAATAATCCTGAAATCACATTACACAAGGAAGGCTCTGCACCCTCTTGTGGACCCATGCTTGGGGCATTGCCACAGTCAGAAAAATATAGAAATAAACAGAAATATGTAGAATTTTGCACCCAAGTGAGATCTGAGATCACATGTGGGATGTGGAAGGAAAACAGTTACTTAGAGGAGCACAGAATATAGACTTTGTAGAGCTTGGCTATAGCTATCATTTTTTTTTTCCTGAGATAGGGTTTGTCTGTGTAACAGTCCTGGCTATCCTGGAACTTGCTTTGTAGATCAGGCTGGCCTCGAACTCACAGAGATCTACCTGCCTCTGTCTCTCAAGTGCTGGGATTAAAAGTGTGTGCTACCATCACCCAGCTCTAGCTGTCATTTTATACACATTCATGTTTATTTAAAACATGTACATTAATTAAGACCTCTTTTTAAATAAAAATTTCTGGTATAACGAGAAGAAGAAATCTGTATCACATTTCTAACAAGTTCACTGGGAAATATTTTATAAACAATAAAATTCATACAACACATTTGATGATTTTTATTTTTATTTTTTAATTTATTTTTATTTTATGTGCATTGGTGTTTTGCCTGCATGTATGTCTGTGTGAGGGCATCAAGTCCCGTGGAACTGGAGTTACAGACAGTTGTGAGCTGCCATGTGGGTGCTGGGAATTGAACCCGGGTCCTCTGGAAGAGCAGTCAGTGCTCTTAACGGCTGAGCCATCTCTCCAGCCCCCATTTGATGATTTTTAATAACTAGGTAGAGTTGTACAAGTATAACTTAATTAAGTTTTAGACATTTTCACCATTATCTGATTTCTATAGTTCTTGAAAACAGTTAATCTTACACTCATACCTGACCTTGAACAGCTACTGATTTGACTTTGATCCCTATGATTTGCTTGTTCTCAGCATTTCATATAAATGGGAGATTGAGCTGTTTCTGCCTTGTGACAACCATAAATAATGCTACTACAAACTTTTTATGTACATTTTTTTTAAGTTCTGGGGACTCAACTTAGGTCCACATGTGTGCTAGGCAAGTGGTTTTTTGCATGACACTCTAGCCTTTTTTTCTTTATTAAGAATTTTTTTTCATTTTACCAATCACAGATCCCCCTCTCATTCTTCCTCCTGCTCCCCCCACAGCCTTCCCCATCAACCCACCCATCATCCCCTCCTCCAAAAAGGTAAGGCCTCCCATGGGGAGTCAGCAAAGCCTGGTACATTCAATTGAGGCAGGTCCAAGCCCCTTCCTATGAATCAAGGCTGAGCGAGGTGTCCCACCATAGGTAATGGGCTCCAGAAAGCCAGCTCATGCACCAGGGATAGATTCTGATCCCACTGCCAGGAGCCCCTTAAACAGACCAAGCTACATAACTGTCTTGCTTATGCAGAGGGCCTAGCCCAGTCCCATGTAGGCTCCACAGCTGTTGGTCTAAAGCTCATGAGTTCCCACTAGCTTGGTTCTATTGTCTCTGTAGGTTTCCCCATCATGATCTTGATGCCCCTAGCTCATAGAATCCCTCTTCCCTCCCTTTGACTGGACTCCTGGAGTGGGGCCTGGTGCTTGGCTGTGGATCTCTGCCTCTGCTTCCATCAGTTATTGGATGAAGGCTCTTTGGTGACAGGGTATTCACCAATCTGATTATAAGGGAAGGCCAGTTCAGGCACCTTCTCCACTATTGCTAGTAGTCTAAGCTGGGGTCATCCTTGTGGATTCCTGAGAACTTCCCTAGCACCAGGTTTCTCCCTATCCCATGATGTCTCCCTCTATCAAGACATCTCTTTCATTGCTCTCCCACTCCATCCCTGTTCCAGCTCAACCATCCCGTTCCCTCATGTTCTCATCCCCCATCCCCTCCTATCTATTCTCCCTCCTCACCCCCAGTTTACTCAGGAGATCTTATCTATTTCCCCTTCCTAGGGCGATCCATGTATCCCTCTTAGGGTCCTCCTTGTTTACTAGCTTCTCTGGAGCTGTGGGTTGTAGTCTGGTTATTCTTTGCTTTGCATATACTATCCACTTATGAGTGAGTACATACCATGTTTGTCCTTCTGGGTCTGGGTTACCTTACGCGACACTCTAGCTTTTATGGACAAGATTTGAAACTGTCAAATAATATTTTTGTTTCTTTTGAGTGTAAAAGTAGGAATGGAATTGCTGAGTCATGTGGTAATTCAAAGTTTGGGATGTCATAATTTCAGATAGTCATCTATATTCTATACCTGGAAATGATTTGAGGAAAAGAAACAGAATAAACATAGATTAGAGAGGCTAGTGAATTCTCATTAAATCTTTCTGTTGCAATGCTAGAAATTAATTTTCAAAATTATTTTCAATGAAGCCAAAGTGTGATAAATAATATGGGAAAACCTTTATTATTGAAAAGTACAGTATATATATATAGAACTCCTCATGAAGCCCCAAGATCGTACTGAACTCAGGATCCTGCTGCTTCAGGCTCCTGAGTGCTAAGATTACAGGCATGTACCATCACAATACGATGTCATCAGTTGGAGGTGACAACCCCAGTGTGGGTCTTAGAGGTGCCTCTGATTTACTGTGCACATGGTTCTCTGTACTAAATAACTAAGGTGGCCTATCTGTGGCTTGAGGAATGTGTACTTTCTGGGACTTACTTAGCTATGGGGAGGCATGGTAGCAGACTCTTATAGGTATCCTAGCAGATACTTATAGGAAAGTCCTGAGAAGAGGAGGCTTTGATATAAGAGATAAAGGAAAAGTGTGGTCCTGAATCAGATAAGTCAGTTATGAGCTATGATGCCCAGTAATGAAGATGGTGCATTTCACCTCCTTGGAACCATCTGGAATTCCAGCCAAATCAGAGAGTGAAGCAGCCATGTCTGTGTGCCTTGGAAACTTGTTCTTGACATTGCGAGGATGGGCACCATTGTTGTTGTTCTCATTTGGGGATGTTGAAAGTGGTCATAGGGAGAGTTGACTCTTTTGAAGGACACAGGAAGGCAGGGCTCCTTTCAAGATTCCATTGAGATTGGACAGAACCTCTTGCTCCAACTTAGAAGAAGATAAGAGATCCAGCTAGGTGGACAACAGGTGGTTCTTAAGCAAAGATCTCTCACTTGTAAATAAGAACCTGGATCATCAATCATTTAATTGAGAGGCTGGCCTAGGCGCTATGCTTCTAAATGCTTCTAGAAAGTAGACACTCAAGGCAGGCCTGCAGAATCTCAGCATTGTGCTAGCTCCATTAGTTACGCTTGGGAAAAGGCAAGCCTGGTTCTCACCATCTTAGAGACATAGTTTTATGATCCATGACAAAGAATGGGATTAAGACCACTCCTTCACAGGGTGGCACTGAAGGTGGAATACCACTATGCTGGTACTGAGTACAAGTTCTATTCAAATATAACCCCTTCTGTGGGTGAGATTCTGAGATTTTCAGAAAGTGGAGGGATAAAAAAATGGTACAATTCACTAAGAACAGAAATTGCTGGACCTACTGGGTTAGGAACATGGAGTAAGGGGCTTTGCTAGGAAGAGGATGTGGGCTGCTTTTGAGGCTGTTTTGGAGATATGCTTTGTTTACTTTTCTAATAGCATTAACATTACCTGGGGCCACTTTTCCTTCCAGAGTCTATATTTGACGCTGAGCCTCTGTTGCTATGCAACAGCCTGCCTCTGAACTCAGAGAATGATGCAGGGAAACTGGTCTGGGCAGCTTTGTCTAGAGCATCCTGGAGACCGGATATTAGAGAGGGGGTGGGAAGAATGAGTGGGTAGCATTGACAAGGATGTGATCTTGGTGTGTTAATGAAATTCTTTCCAGAAGGGACCATCTCTGCAATGTGGCCATATTAGCTAACATTATGAGGAACAGCAGGAAAGCAGATGGTCAATGAATAAAATATATGATGCCAATGGAAACAGGATCTAATGTTTATGCTTTTAATACACATGGGAAATTTTGAAGCAGGACTGGCTGTAGATACTCCTCTAATTATTTTGTGAGTTAGTATAAGGATTGTTGTGAATCCTAATTTCAAAACCTAGGAGTTTTAATATTTAATAAAGAAGAACCAAAAGAAAAAATATATAATGACCTTTTGTTGGTCACATCCGGAGTGTCTCATTTGGATACTTTGTAGGAGTGGCAGGGAAGAGATAAAGACTTTGGTATGGTTCTATGGAATTTTCTACCCAGGAGAAGCAATCCTTTTCCCATCACTTTTTTTACATCTCTAAGCTCCAAGCCTGAGTTCTGACTAAGAGATGGAAAAACCACACCCATGAATGTGTGTCTAGGCAGACAAAGTTTTAGATCCAAGAATACAGAATACACAGTTTTGTTATATTTCAGCTACAGAAGCAGCATATATATGTACACACAAATACACACATGCATCTACTGTGTCAAAGGCAATTGTTTTAACCTTCTTTCCTCAAACTCTGTACTTTGCATCTATTTAAAAATCATTGGGTATGTATTTATGGCAAAAAACTCTCCCTAACCAAATTTCCACCGGTTCTTTTGAACTTTTTTTTCTTTAACTGTATATTATCTTTGCGTTCTGTTTTTTGGCCTCCCAGAGTAAGTTTTAGCACAGAACTTTGCTCATTTCTACTCCTGACAATCTGATCATTCATCATTCTTTTTTTTTTTTTTTTTTTTTTGGTTTTTCGAGACAGGGTTTCTCTGTGTAGCTTTGCGCCTTTCCTGGAACTCACTTGGTAGTCCAGGCTGGCCTTGAACTCACAGAGATCCGCCTGGCTCTGCCTCCCAAGTGCTGGAATTAAAGGCGTGCGCCACCACCGCCCGGCTCAATCTGATCATTCTTAATGTGTGATTGATTCATTTCCTCTATCCTCACCCTTGATTCCTGATCATATTGTCTTAATTTTATCAGGAACCTTGTTAAGTCAGTTTAGCAAGAATCCCTCTACCCTCCAACTCTGCTCTTTGTCAAAAAATCCCTACTTATCTTCATATTTAAAAATTGAGCTTGGTTATGAATTAGTCTCTTTCTTCTATCACAATAGTAACAAGTGAAATGTCCGAAGTGCTTTAAACTAGTGTCTAACTGCACATGAGCATTTACTTGTGTCAATGCAATAGTAAGTTTGTTCTCTCTAAATTATTATCTTGATAATTTTCCAAATACTACTTTGTAAAGAATAAGAGGATACTGTTGTGCAAACTTTTTTTGGGGAGAAGGATACAACTGTTTAGTCACTCCAGATAGGGAGCTGACAACAGACCAAAGTAATAATTCCACCCATCTTAGCAAAACAACATTTTTATTGGACATATCTACAGAGCAGGGGTAAACATTACTTTAAGGTGTATGAGAGACTTCAGAACAATTGCATAACCACAAAGTCCTATGCAAATACAGATGACAACCTCGTGGAAGCTGCATTATGGAATCTGTCCTTTAGAAGTTAATCTTCTACTTCCTATGTACTCTAGCATATCTTCAGATCACTTGCAGTAGGGGGACTGTAAAAGTCAGTAATAGTTGGAATCCCAGGTGAGAGTCCCATGTCACCTCCCTTTCCACTAGTGTCAATTAACATTGTCACATGGCAACTTCAAGATGATGATGGGGCAACTCTATTATGCACAGGGAAAAAAGGGTCATGCTATAATAAATGACAGGGACATAATGATAGGGGCACTTAGAATTCTATATTATAAGAACATATTTGTATTTGTTCTATAGGAAAGGATCCACATGCACACACTGAAAATGGTTTGTTTACTTTGAGTTAACCTTCAACGTGGATATCATCCAAACAGCTGGCTCAGGAGGGAACGCTTAGTGACTTTGGTGTTTGTGAAACCCCCATCCCCTACCTCCCTCGCTCTTACCCCATCACAGAGAACAGAGGAGGAGGAGAAAAGCACACACACCATAAATCTCAGAGATAAGACTGACCTCCTGATCAGAGGGGCAAGTCTAAGCTTTGGAATGATTGGCTGTCTTTTCTCCTTTCTGAATAGTCTGCTGGCTGAAGATAAGACAGAGGGCAGATCCTTAGGCTGCTTCTTAGATTGCAGGCTCTCTGAAAAAAAAAAAAAACAACAAATTAAGGATTTCATTCCTGGAATTTGGGCATGTCAAGTGGGGCCTCTTACACAAATACATATCTATAAAGTGAAATTACTTTGTATCACCTCCCCTGTTGATGTTCATTTGAAATGAGGCCTCTGTGAGTAGGTTGGTACATATTACTCAAATTGATTAGTCTTTGGATGGAAAATTAATTTGTATTTGTATATTTACAAATTTATATCCACATACACATATTCAAACTTATAATCACATTATACATACTTATCTTTAATTGCCTTCTCATTTAATATGATTTATCTCAATTATTATTTATACTTCATTACTTCTTGTGAGCTTAATATGCTAAGATTTCTTTTTGGTGTGTGCATAGCTTTAAGTGAATTCTCTTTTGTCCATCTTTTTTGTTAACGAATGTGTTTCATATTTGAAACATGTCATCCTAATATATTAACTGTAATTTCCAAACAACATAGGCAGAATTTTTACACTCCTATAGACTTTGCACTAGTTTTGAATTGGAGGTTTTATCCTTGTGTGGTTTTGTGAACAGGGTCTCATCACGTAGTCCATGCTGAGTTAAAACTCGCCATCTTCTTTCCTTAGCCTCTTGTGTGTGGGAATTTCAGACAATGGCACCACACCAGTTGAGAATGTGTTTTTAAATTGTTGTAATCATTTTATTTAAATATATAGTTCATCATAATGGGAATTGAGCAATACTCTAGGGAAGTGCCCGGGAAATTAGAGCAATATGAGTTGTGGAGGCTTCAGGGCACTGTGGGACAAGCTTTAGAATAATTCCAGATTTAATTACTTGTAAAGAGTTTTCAAGGCTGCTATTTTGAGGGCATTTGCTTGTAAGGTATAGCTACTGGCTTGAAGAGATAAAACTTAACCTAGATTTTATTTATAGTAACTCTAATATTATTTATGAGTTTGCCCTTAAGAAAGCAATAACTGCACTCTTTGGGTCCTGCTCACTGCCTCAGAAATCATTATATGCATGTAATATATGTGTGTGTGTGTGTGTGTGTGTGTGTGTGTGTGTGTGTGTGTGTGTGCTAGCCTTTCTTCCCCAAAGGTGGATCTTTATCTTGGTACCTGGTGAAATTCCAAATATGTTTATATATATATTTCTTTTTATTGTTTCTAAAATTCATAGAGATTACTTGAAAATCATAAAGATCATATAAGTATTGCTTGTTAATTCTGAAATGTTGCAAAAATTCAGAGCTATAGCAAATAATGCAGTCGCTATGAGCATGGATTAAGACATAAATTATTTCAACCACCACAGAGTCCTTAAGTCTACCTTCTTTTCATTGCCCCTTCCCTTCTTGCAGAGCTAACAATTCTATTGAAATTCATAGTTATGATTTCTACTTTATGTGTATGCGTGTTCATGTTTGCATACTTGGGGGATGCATATATTTGTGGTTGGGTATGTGCACGCATATGTGCGTGTGTGTGTGCAGGCAAAAGGTCACCCTCAGATCACCAGCTGCTGTATACCTTTGAACTTTTTTCTTAATTTGAGCCAGTTCTCTCACTGGCCTGGAACTCAGCAGTTATGTTAGGTTAGACGAGGCTAGCCTCCACTATGCTGTGATTATAAGCTTGTACCACCATGCTTGGCTTTCTATCATGTGGTCTTTGGGGATGGAACTCAGGTCCTCATGCTTGCCCATTAAGTACTTTACCTAATGTGTTATGACCACAGCTTTATAATCCATACCTTGTATACCACTGATTATATCCCTAATTAGAACAAAACATTCTTTTGCATAGCTTTAAATCTGTCTTTGTGTTGGAGTACTTTGTATAGATGTCTTTGTCTCTTTCTTGTCATACTCTGTATTTTACTCAGAGTCCTATATATGCTCCATTTATTGAATAATTGGAGAACTACTCCATTCATTTAGTGGTTGGAGATCTACTCCATTCATTCCCCATCGTTGTATGTGATTCTCTTGAATGAATGTATTATAGTATATTTTTAAGATAATTTACTAGCAATCATGTTCCTGCAGGTTTAATAAAACAAACAGTGTAGTAGTGAATGTTATTTCTCTTTTCTAGATTGAGTATCAATAGTGTAACTGTAGGGTTATTGTATAGGATCACTCTTAGTTTTACCAGATATTTGCTAGGTGATGCTATATTGCTCTCCAGAGTAGTTGTACACTAACCAGTGGTACATGCCATTTCTCCTTGCTCTGGTCAGGCTTCTGAAGAGGAGGGTTTTCTCTTGTATCCAAGTCTAGGGCGTAGAGTCAGAAAAACAAATACCTGATAATGGTAATCTCCCATTTCTCTGCTATTCTACATTTAATAGGGGTGTTACATTTGTTTATTTATTTGTTTGTTTATTTATTTATTTATTTATTTAGGTTTTTCTGAGACAGGGTTTCTCTGTGTAGCCCTGGCTGTCCTGGAACCCACTCTGTAGACCAGGCTGGCCTTGAACTCACAGAGATCTGCTTGCCTCTGTCTTCCAAGTGCTGATATTAAAGGCATGTGCCATCACCACTTGGTGGGATGTTTCTTCTTAACTTCAATAGCACCACTGTACTTCGGGTAAGTATTTGGAAATGTAAGAATTAACTGACAAACACAGTGATCTCTACAAATGGAATTGTGCCATCTATGTGATATACAGTGTAATCATTTGGACTCCGGAGGAATCATCACCACCTCAATTCTTTTGTTCCTGTTCTCTGTCATGGCGTTTTGTGATCATATCAGGAGTGTAAATGATCTGGGTCTTATTGGAGCTCTAAGCAGAGGTGGCCAGGTCTGCAGGAAGGGATAGTAGAGCTATAGGATGGAGATTTCCCTGAGCCCCAGAGTCTGAATTACCCCAGGATTATCTTCTTTTCTGTCTTAAACTGCCTAGTCACATACGTGTTCACTGAGCATCTTTCTCACTCTGCACTTCCAGTAGTCAATGGGGTGAAGAGGTCATAGTAGTCATATCACTTAGTCCCTAGGGAAGTTGTGATAATCTCTGCAGAGCCACCTTAATACAGAAAAGAAGGAAGACATCATTGAAGTCATTAGAGTTTCTTCAAAGAGGAGTTGGGCCTGGTGAGAGGGTCAGGACTGATGGAAGTGGTTGGAAAGTGGGGTAGGGACAGGCAGTTCAACCTGACTAGAGTGAAGAGTTGGGGACTTGCAAGGGAGTAGCCCTGAGGTAATCAAATGGCTTTCCTTAATTTAGGCCAGAACTGTAAATAAATTAATTTTATATGTTAATGTCTTTTGCTATTTTCTCTAATGTAGGTGACTTTGGATTCATAACCAAGCTTTATATCTCAGGGGCTGTAGTTTCAGAAAGATGGATCCTTTCACCATGGCAACTATTTGCTGTCTTTGTCCCAATCATTCCTTTTACTTCACACTCCATACTATATCACAGATAATCTACCTGAAATTTCATGCAACTTTCTGTAACAGATTCTGTCACTCATAGATTTTTGATAAGCAATGAGTCCAGGTCCTGTGCAAACAAGGAATAACAGGACTTAGGAAACCCTGTGTGGCCACTCCAGGATGGCCAACCAATTGAGAACAGAGTGTCTAGACACGTGATCATCAAGAACACACCTGCAGCCAAGAAAGTGAAGACTACTGATTGCAAGAGGAAAAACGCACACCATGGAGAATGACAGAATGCCGGGCGGTGGTGGCGCACGCCTTTAATGCCAGCACTCGGGAGGCAGAGCCAGGTGGATCTTTGTGAGTTCGAGGCCAGCCTGGTCTACAGAGCGAGATCCAGGAAAGGCGCAAAGCTACACAGAGAAACCCTGTCTCGAAAAACAAAACAAAAAAAAAATAAAAGAAGAAGAATAAAAAAGAGAATGACAGAAAGTCTCAATAAGATGGTATTGGGGTGACTTAGGGAACTTGAATTTGTGTCAGGTGGTTTTGGGGTGAGTTTGAAAAAGGTAGAAAGATTGCTTCTGACTGAGGCTGTCAGTAAGTACCATTAATCCTCTGATTTGCTCTTATTAAATTTTGTTTAGGAGAGAAGAATACAATGAGTCCAACGCTGTTGTTAATAAAAAGCAAGAGTCACTTTGAATCTTTAGAGTGTGTAACCTAAAGTAACCATAGAAACCTGAAAAGTAGAACAGAATCATGGGAGAGGGAGGGGAAGGAGCCCTAGAAAGGGGTTCAGACACAGACACTATGCAGAGTTAAATAGGGCAATGAGAGAACTTTAACTGGGGAGGAGACTGGACAGAAATACAGAGGCAGAGGAAGGAAGGAGAAATAAATAACAATAAAAATGTTTGAAAAAGCCACAGGGACACATAACACACACACACACACACACACACACACACACACACACACACACACACACACTGTTTACACCACATGGGGTGACATTGATTGCCCAAGAACCATAGCCTATCTAACAAAAACTCTACTACCAGACAAGCGAAACCTCCCTTCTAGTTGTTGGCCAGAGGAGTCTGAGAGACTCTCCAAACAGTGTAGGCAATTGCCATTGCCCTTGGCTGCCTTCAATAACTTGAAGGTAAGATCCCATTGCTGAAGAAACCACATAGTTCAGACACAGGACTTGAAGTAATTGAGCTGGAACCAACCTGGAAGGCTCATTCCTGAGGACTAGTAGCTCTCACAGTATCTGAAGGTGCTATGCAAGGGAAAACCTATAAACCACAACAATGACCAGTCAAGCAAGGTGTCTCCAGTGGTTCAATAGTGGCACTATTATCGTAGAGATAACCAACAGTTGTCTAGTTGGACTGAAGGCCTTCACAATAGGAGACAACCCATGCATGTTATTGTAAACCTAGCAGAGGACCCATGGCTGGAAAAGTTGTACACCCTAGAGGAGAACCTCCTACTGCCGCTTTCCTAAACCAGTATAATTCCTAACTGCATTCTAAATATGTATCCTCATATCCACAAATAAGTATAGCTCCTCATCAAAGAGGCTTCATTTTATTTTGTGGTGGCTAGAGACGATTAGAGATTCATCACTGGCCAAAATAAAAAGAACAAATGACCATGAAATTCCCAATCCTAATTGATAATATCTTCAACACAATCTCCTACATCTAAGGCTCAGGGGAAAATTGCAGAAAGATTTTGGGAGCCAGAGGACCAGGATGCCTGCTGGTAGATAGTATCTTCTAGACATGACAGGGATGCTGTATCCTATGAAATCTCAATAATATTGTTGACTAAACAAGACCTGTATAATGACAACACTAGTTGACATCTTAACCTGGATGTGGGAAATGTCCCAAGGCTCCACTTATAGATAAAGAGCTACAGGCAATTCAATGGATGCTGAGAGAGGGAGAATAAGTTTTCTATCGGAATAAGCTCCCTATATGTTATAGAGTTCTAAGTAGTCAACCCAAGTAGTCAACCCTAAGTACATATACATATGAGCAATAATAAAGATTCTGTATGGTGTGTGTGTGTGTGTGTGTGTGTGTGTGTGTGTGTGTGTAGAACAATAACAATTAAAAAAGAGGCCAGCCAGGCATGTTGGCGCACGCCTTTAATCCTAGCACTAGGGAGGCAGAGGCACGTGGATCTTGGTGAGTTCAAGGTCAGCCTGGTCTGTAAAACAAGTTTCAGGACAGCCAGAGCTGTAACACAGAGAAACCCTGTCTAGAAAAACCAAAAAACGAGGCCATGAACTTGAGAAGGAATGGGTTGAAGGAGTCAGAAGGGGGAGAGGGAGGGTGGAAATGATGTAAATGTAGTACTCATGTATGAAATTCTCAAAATAAATAAAAAAACTGAGTCATTCAGATTACTCAAGATAAGAATGGTCATTTCTGATTTTCATTGTCTTGGCTTCATTTTGCTCATTTCATTGTGGTTACAGAATGGCTGATGTTGATGTTGTCTGGGAATGTTTGTGTTTAGTAGAACACAAGAAACCAGCTGTCAATGCTAGACTATGAGTATTCTCAGTAGACCAGTGAGACAGTGCTAAATTTGATGAAGTCAGGTAAAGAGGGAGTCAGTAAAGATGACTAGATCAATAATATCAATAAAAGTCTTACACATTTTTGCTTACCTTAGTTCAACCTTGGACAATTTTCTATTTACTGCTGTCATAGAGAGAGACTAAATCTTAATCTACTTTACTGAACATGCTCCTAAACACCGAGATTTTGTGGCATCCTCCTTTACTGGAGAGTCCAGCACAGGAGGAGATATTCTACTCCATCAGGACACAGTTTTTGCTATAACAAAGTGAAACAACAGATGGATTTTAGACCATGGCAGCCAGTTTTAAGGCTGAGAACTTCAAAGGTGAAGTTAGTGAAGTGTGGCTGCCTACGCTCATAAGAACACTACTGCACACACCTGGGATTTCTACAGGCAAAAATTGTCATGAATGAAATGTTCAACCTTTGATTTCTTATCCTGCTTTAACTCAGTATTCTAAACTCTGAATTTATACTTTTGCTGGTAAAAAGTCAGTTTCTCTGCTGTTAAGACATTTCTGTCTATACCTTTAACCATGACCCTATACTCCTACAATTCTACCAAATTGTTTATTTTCTCAACCCCGGAAGTGGATTTTCTCAACAAGAGGGCAAAGATTACTTTGCCTTTAGGTATATTTATTTAATTAAAGAAAATGGTGGATAGTACTCACATTGGCTTCTGTATATCACCAAATTATTTAGATTTAAGTGTTTTTGCTAATGTTCCCATGATGCTGAATGGAAGTATCTCAATTTGATATTAATTTCTGTACTTGACTATGAAGAAATATGTTTTCTGTAAATTGTATTTATTTATTTATTTATTTTTTGGTTTTTCGAGACAGGGTTTCTCTGTGTAGCTTTGTGCCTTTCCTGGATCTCACTCTGTAGACCAGGCTGGCCTCGAACTCACAGAGATCCGCCTGGCTCTGCCTCCCGAGTGCTGGCATTAAAGGTGTGCGCCACCACCGCCCGGCTTATGTAAATTTTAATTGTGCATTAAAGTGAGTTTTTAAATTTTGTGAAGGTAAACTTTGACAAACAATGATATTTTGCAATAATGATTAAGCTTTGCTTTCCTTCTCCGGTAAAAAGTAGGAACGATGCAATGCGTCTAAAACCACAGAACTAAAAACTAAGATTGTCCCAGTTGTCGTCATGCAGTGAAGCTAGGCTTTCTTTTGTAATGTCAGAAGGAAGCATCAAAAGGTTAACTATATTTGGGACTAAAGAGATGGTTCGGTGTTTTAAAGCATGCTTTTACAGAGGATCCAGGTTTAATTCCCAGCATTCACATGGTGGCTCACAACCATCTGTAATGGGATCTGATGTCCTTTTCTGACCTCCTCTGAGACCAGGCATGCACCAGCACATACATGTGGGCAAAACATTCATACACACAAAAATAAAATGCATCTAAACTTTAAAAAAGTTACCTCTGTTTGTCAGTGGTGTAGCTGGCTACTCGAATATTCCCTTTCCTCCTTCTATGTACTTTCCACTTTGTCTAAATTGGATGAGAATTCCTGTTATGGTCATAAAGAAAGCTTATAAAAGTATACTCTAGTTAAAACAAAGACAGTTGAAGTAGTAGAAAAAAAATAAAGGTTTTGATCACCAAACAGTTTCAGGTATCAGTCTTGGTTCTGGAATATGTACTGTAGAGATGCTTAGGATTTCCAAACTCCCTGGTTCTCTACTCACAGAGGACTATTCCTCCTCTTATTTGGATTTGTCTCATGATGTTAAAATAAAAAAAAAATCAATGAAGATCACATAAGAGATATGACCTCATCCTGCCTGAGATATGATGCTGTTTCCTCATCTCTAATGAAACACTTTATGCAAATTATGCTTCAGCACTTAGGAATGCATACTGCTCTTGCAGAAGACCTGAGTTCAGTTCCCAGCGTTCAGTTCACAACCATCTGTTAATCTATCTTCAGACTTATCCAGTACCTCTGGCTTCCACAAATCCTCTGCATACATGCATGCACACCGATATGCACAATTAAAATAAAATAAAGTAAAAATTAAATATATGTTATAATGTAGAATAAATAATAAACTATTGTGTATTATAAAGTCAGTGATAATTTAAAGAATAATGATTCCTAATCGAGGCTAAGTTTTGATTGCCTCTTTAATTTGTCCTCTTTTTCAAAAATAAAATTGAGGAGTCACAGAGATTGCTCAGTGGTTAAGACCATATGCTGCTCTTCCAGAAGACCTGAGTTTAGTTCCCCAATCTATGAGAGGTGTCTCATAACCACCTATAAATCCAGCTCCAGGGAATTGAATATCCTCCTCTAGTCTTTGAGGGCACATATATACACACACTCACACATACAAATGAATAAAAATAAATCTTTAGAAAACTTAAATATTTTGGAAATGTATTTTAGTAGCTATTCCATAAACTAAACATTTTGAAACTTTCAAGCCTGTATTCTACCTGTAGAGACGATGTATGGACTTTGTTATACCAAACAGTGTCCACTGTAAGGGTGTTTTTCATTTCAATCTCCAAGAATCTTTGGAGGAGAAAGCATTGAAGTGTTGTGTTACCATAATGAAATACTTGGACAAAAACATAAAGAGTAAAGGATCATTTTGGCTCAGAAGTTTAAAGGTCAACTCCATGATGGGGCAGGTTCATTGCTTTGGGCCTCTGGTGCAAGTGCTGGATGACAATGACAGATAGCCTTTGTTGGACCAATGTGCTCATCTCATCAGCTAGGAAGCAAATGGCGAGAAGATCCTGGTACCCTAAAACCCTCTAAAGGGCTTATTCCCGAGCATGCAAGAACCTCCCACTAAGCCCCATTTCCCAAATTTTTGTACCACCTACCAATAGTGTTTTCATGTAATAAGGAAAACAATAAGTCTTTACCACATGAACCTTTGGGGTTCATTTAGACTATACATAGTAGTCTTACTTCATTTAGACCATACATAGTAGTATACTATAGTAGACTATATGTAGCACGAATCTTGAAAGGTCTTGTTAATAAAAACAAACCTGGAGCAGGTATTGGGGTGAATGCTGGAAGATCAGAGAAGCAGAACAAGCCGCAGCCACCACACCTTGCCGATTCCTCAGCTGATCCTGTCTCCTCAGACTGGAGGCCTCTGAGTCCTTATCCAAATGGAGACTTCTGAGACATTTCCATTTGGAAGTTTGTCTTCTTGGCACAAAATGGCCTACTGGGCAAAGAACTGCTCTTGCCTCGACGGCTGACAGTACAAATGCAATGCTGTCCTTTCTGGACAAGCGGGACACAAGGAAAGCGACCACTGTACTCTGCCAAGACAGGGTAAGATGGTCTTTCAGAATTCCTGCTTCTGAAAATGGTCTGTCAGATACTCTAGGCCTGTAGCCAATTTGAATGCACCAACAATGCTGAGAAACATTAGGTGACTGTCCAGGCTGCCAGCTGTCTCAGTCTGCTCTCACAAGATTCCCGAAAGTTGCTTGCATCCATCTACCATTTTTCAGGTACCATTATATTCCTTCTCAGGTCTTTGATGGGATTGAAGACTAGCAGTTATAGTTACAACTTAGTTGATAGAAAATATTAAGTATTAGATTCAGGTTCTTTAGGATAGGACACCTTTGGAATGATCTTTGTAACATGCCATTTACCTATGCTCTATACTTCTCTGGATTTTAGTATGTGTTTCTTGCTTGATATTGTTTACGTTGGTTGTAGTTCCATCTTATTTAGGTCATTATCCCTCATTATTCCTGGACAATATTTGATAACCATTCCTTTGTATATAGTCTGGTATTAGGTTAGAACTTTCTTATTTAGACAAAAAGGGAGAGATGTAGTGGGTAGCCATTCCAGCTTTGATCTGGAAATTCTAACCCCCATTGAGACCAGCAACTGTCACACCTACAAGGTGGGGCCAAGGGAGGCGCCTGGGGACCCAAGATCTGGATCGGGGGACACTCTCTCGGTTCCAGGACCCTGGACGGTGGAGGTGGGCCAAGCAGAGCTCCAGAGAACACCACTGGACTGCAATACACCTTCCCCAGACCCCACGACCTACCTATCCCTTAATTTGTAAGTTACGCCATTAAATAAATCTCCTTTTAACTACGTGGAGTGGCCTTAATAATTTCACCAATAAAAGGTGTGGAGTAATTTCACTATTTTCTTTCTTTTGAAAGAAATACTTGAATATAACAAATTGACAAAAAACCCTTCATATATTTGATGTAAAGAGAAGTTTTTTTTTTTTTTTAATGAGGGATGGTAGCTATACTAATCTGTGGGTCTAAGGATAAGATTTAGAATGTATTTAGGAATTATGCTAGTCTAGCAAAATGGTGGCAATAGAGTCTCTTCTAAGATCCATGACCTCACTTGCTGTGGGAATTTGGCTAGGTGTCTAGTACCAGGCATGATTTCCCTCCTGTTGAGTTGGCCTTAAGTTCCATTAGACTGCTGTTGGTTACCACCAAAATATGAATGCTACTTACTGGACCTTTATGGATATCTTATCATTTGGGTCATTGTTGTGGATCATAGGCTCCATGGCTGATAGGTCTATTAACTGCTTCTCTCCCTTGGCAGCTTGCATAGTATTTTGTGATACCACTGAAGCTAGCCCACAGGAAGGAGTCTCTCAGATTAGATCCAGTTCAAATAATCCAAGTCCTGTTTCCTAAATGTATGGTATGTTCAGCAACAGGGGCCCACCCTCAAACTCTGAGAAGCAAGCAAGGGCAGTTGCCATATTCTGTTTTGTTTGGGGGTCACTTGAACTTCCCTGACGAACCATTTGAAAGGAGATTTCTTATACCTGGTACTGGAGTTTTTGTTAGCCTATAGTTATTATGGGGAACCTTGTCAGCCCTTGTGGCACAACTTCCTTTAGTCTCTCTCTCTCTCTCTCTCTCTCTCTCTCTCTCTCTCTCTCTCTCTCTCTCTCTGTGTGTGTACATTTGCACTTACATGTATTGTGTATGATTTTAGGGGAATGTAAAATAATGTTTCCTTGAGGCTTTATCAAACAATCTCAGTATTATTGGTTCTCTCCTGTACTGACCTCCCACACTGTCCTCAGTTGGAGCACCCATCCTATTTTTCCATTTCTTGTCTCATATAGCCTGTATCCTAATATTTCCCTCTCATGCTCTCCAATGGTCCATTTATACTTTTTTATTTCTGTGGTTACTCCATGTTGTATACTCAATCTGAAGATACAGAGCTAGGAACCATAGATGAAAGGGGATATGTGGCATTTGTCTCTCTGGGTCTGGGTTACTTCACTCAGTATAATCTTTCCGAGGTCAATCCTCTTACCTGCAAATTTTGTAATTTCATTTTTTTTTGCAGCTGAACAGTATTCCTTTTATATGTGTACCGTGTGTGTGTGTGTGTGTGTGTGTGTGTGTGTGTGTGTGCGAGCATGCACACACGCACCAAGTATGAGTCCTTTATTTAAGCCAGTGACTGACAGCAGGCTCCTATCATGAATAACTCTGCTCAAAGAAAGCTAGAATAAAGTTTTTTAAATGTACCAGCACATTTTCATTATCCATTCATCTTCTGAAGTGCATTTAGGTTTTGTTTCCATGTCTTAGCCATTGTGAAGGAATGAATTTGGGGGTTCTTCATACTGATTTCTAGAGTGACTGCAGAAATTTGCATTCCCACCAACAGTGAATGGAGATTTCTCTTTCCCCCATAACCTCATTTGTTGTCAATTGTTTCACTGCTCTTGGCTATTCTGGCTGGGTTAAAATGAAACCCCAACTTTGAAAATATTTCCACCTCCCCATTTGCTAAGGATGATGAACACTTTTTGTGGTATTGATTAGCCATTTTTATTTCTTCTAGTGAACTCTTTATTTAGATCCCTAATCCATTTTTCAATTGTGTCTTTTGTCTCCTTGACTCTTGTTTTTTTGAGTTCTTTATACATTTTGAGTATTAATCCTCTGTCAGACGTAGAGCTGGCAAAGACAATTTCCCATTCTGTGAATTTCTTCTTCACTTAGTTGTTTCCTTAGATGTACAGGAGCCTTTAGTTTTATGAGGTCCCATTTGTTGACCTTAATTCTGTGGCTAACAGAGTCCTCCTGTTCAGAAATTCCTTTTCTACACCTATAACTTGTAGGGTACTGCCAATATTTTCTTCCAGTATGTATGTATTTTAGTGTTTCATATTTCAAAATAAGGTCTTTGGTCCACTTATATCTACTTTTTGTACAGAGTAATAGACATAGGTATAATTTCATTCTTTTATGTGGGCATCCTGCTTTCCCAGCACCATTTGTTGAAGATGACGTCTTTTCTCCAAGTGTATGTTTTATTACCTCTGTCAAACATCAGATGGCTGTAGTTATGAGTACTAATATTTGGATCTTCTAGTTTGTTCCATTGCTCTACATGTCTGGTTTTGTGCCAGTAGCATATTATCACTATAGCTCTGTAATATCTCTTGAAGTCTGGAATGGTAATCCCTCCAATATTCTTTTTCCTTAGGATTGCTTTGGCTATTCAGGTTTTTTTTTTTTTTTTTCTGGTTCCATATAAATTTTAGAATGAGACCATGACAGAATACCACAACTGAACACAATGTAGTAGAGATCAACAGATCATGGTGAGCCTAGCCCCAATGGATACATCTACATTACAGCTCCTGCACTTATGGCTCAGAAAACATCAGTGAAGAGAAGTTTGAAAATTTATGTTACAGGCTACGAAAGAAAGCTACAGACCACCATGGATATAAGACCAGGTACGAGTCCTTTATTTAAGCCAGTGATCAAGAGTAGGCTCATGCTACAAAGAACTCTTTGCCAATAGAAAGGCAGGGCAGGCTTTTTAAAACCTCAAATCACAATTACATCATACTAGAGGCAATTGGGGGTGTGGTCAAAAGCTTCAAAGGTTTCAATTAAGTTGGTTAAAACAATTTCTTTCATGTTGTAAAACAGTGGACCTCAGAAAGTGGTAGATGCTCAGCAGGGTGTTCTCAGCAGGGGACTAGGAGCAATTGGGTGAAGTTAGTTAAAACTGGGACAAAATGAAGTTACTTTGGGCAGTTTAATTTTAAGAGCCAGAGTAGCAGGAAGTCTGCTTTGAGACTGCCTCTCTTAGAAATGGCTGCATAAATAAGATCTGAAGAATGGCATTATCAATCAGCATGCTAATGCAGAAGAGGGAAAGCCTCACGGAATCACACCCCTGGACAAGGAAGTATAGGCAACTGACAGCTGCTAAGAGAAGGAGAGCCATCCTCTCCATGGATGAGTCCACTAATTGCTTGTCCCGTACAAAGTGGTCAGCCCTGAAACCATATACACAACAAAAATAGCCTCAGCAGGTTATATTTATGTATTTGTAAACACACACACACACACACACACACACACACACACAGAGAGAGAGAGAGAGAGAGAGAGAGAGAGAGAGAGAGAGAGAGAGAGAGAGAGAGAGAGAGAGAGATGGGGGCATCTATTCAACTCATGCTGTGGCTGGGGTTCATTTCTCAGAGCATACAGACCTAGACTGGACTGCCAACAAGTTTGAGGAGAGGAGTTTCAAGAAGGTTCTATTGATGCTCTTGAATCCAGACCCCCCCCTTCCTTTCCTTTTCTTGCAGAGAGGCCTGGCATGCTTGGAACTACATTTCTGTCTCTAATCAGTGAGACATTTATCCACATTGACTACTTTCACTCTAGTCTCATTGAAACATCACAATGATCCATAAACTTTGCTTGTTCCTTTATCTCCTCTCTTTCCTGTCTCCTCACCTCCCTCTCCTCTCCCCTCTCCGCTTGACCCTCTCTCTGAATGTTTGTGTGTTCTCTCTTGAATGAGCTAAAGGCAAATTCCAACCACTTGGTGATTTTTCAGAACATTTTGTTACTTTGTTCTAACTTAAGAAAACAAAGGTTGTTACATGAGTGTAGTCAAACTGGGCAGAAAGGGCTCAGCCTATGGCATGGCATGGTTCTTAGTTCTACTCGGTTTCCCAAGGTAACAGCTGAATATCTCCAGACAAAACTTGTACCCTATTAAGCCTCCACAACATCAGAGAGCTGGTGATTCTGAGATCAGATAATTTCTTGAGGAGTGGGGGAGGGGAGAGGAGATCTGATGTAGCAAGTACAGAAGTACAGTGCCTGGTTTACAGTGGTCACTCGGAGCTCTCAAAAAAAATAAAGAACGCAGTGTAATGTAACCAATACAGAGCTGGGAATGCAAACTTCCCTGCATTTGTAGCAGCAAGTACCAGAGTCCCAAGCTTTCAAACTCTAGTTGGCTTCTGGTGTAGCGGCGGCTCAATTTGAAGCGGCTTCCGGGGTGTTTGACTGGTAGAAACGTTAGGCGGCAGTAAGAACAGGAAGTTAGTCCACTCTGCCCAACCCAGGGACCTCCTCTCTATGCTCTACTGGATGAAACTTCCTGTAAGGACTTCCATCTTGTAGCTGACGTTTGGAGCCTTCTCGGCAGCTTTCCTCAGTTTTTCAGCTCTAGACCACACAGATTCTCCTCAGAAGAACACAGGACATTTGTGACAAGGTACTTCAGGACCTTTCATGGGTGAGTTGATCAGCATGAGGTGTTTGCCCAGTTTTTCTTAGGGCAGAGGTGATACTGCCCTTTCCTCTTCCCATGTGGCCCGTAGGTGACCCTCTTTAGGAACAGGGTAGGGGTAGCTGTTTAGTTTCCACTCTCCAGAAGACAAGGTGAGTACTGAGGTGATTGTCATGTTTCTTTATGGAAAGCCTCCCTTCTTGTGGAGGTGAAGTGAAGTTCTCCCCCCCCCCCGCGCCCCCCCCGTACCCCTCCCCCACCCCCCATTGAGAAGAAAAACCTGAGCCTTAGGTCATCTTGGGTCTAGAAGTTGAGAAATAGGAAATATGACCTAGAATAGGGTTTGGTGGAAATAAATATTCTTTGGATTCACACTAGGCTAGGGGTTAGAAGAGGAACAAGGAAGCAACCATTAGTACTGAATCTATTCCAGTCATTCAGAACATCACGTTATCCTTATAGAAGCTTCTAGATACTTGCTTTATGGCCTATCATGTGAACTATTTTGAAGTTTCTCACATATGTGTAGGGTTCCATGTTAATTAAGTACATTTGTTATCTATGTATATATAATATATAAAATTGCTTTTTACATACATATGCCTATGTACAAAAATGACATCTCAGGCTGCCCTAAACTCTTGGGCTAAAGTGATCCTTTTGCTGTAGCCTCCCAAATATCTAGGACTACAGGCATGTGATACCATGCCCGCTTTGTTTCTCAAAATGTTTAAATCTTCCTTGTGCAGATGAACTACTGTCTGATAGATTTATCTGTTATTTAATGTTGAAATTTTCCCCAAATTGTGTATTTGTCGACTTATTTTCCCTCCAGTCAATTTTATTTCTTTATATTAAGAAATGCATGCTAATGCAGACTTTAATACCATCTTCTTGTTTAATTGAACCTTTTATCACTATGAAATGTCCTTTCTTCTACTATTTCATTCTTCCTCCCTAATCTCTCCTGTTTGATACAGTGTTTCGTGTAGCCTCAGCTATGAACTGTTTATGTAGGCTAGGATAACCTTGAACTTCTGCCTCTTCTGCCTCCACCTCCTGAATACTGGCTTACAAGCGAGTGCCATCACCCCTAGTCTATGCGGCGCTGGCCATAGAGCCCACAGTTGTATGAATGTGAGGAAGGCACTCTTATCAACTGAACTACATCCCTGTCTCATAGAATTTCTTTCTTTAAAATGTACCTTTTCTATTTCCAATACAAACCTGCAGTTGGATAGTACAAAATGATATGTATTTTCTTATTTAAAATATTATATATATTATATATATAATATATATATATATATATATATATATAATATATATATATATATATATATATATATATATATATAATTATTGTTAGCTATAGCTACTCCACTGTGTAGTAGAACATTAAAAATTGGGACTGGAGAGATGGCTCAGTGGTTAAGAACACTTGCCGAGCAATCATGTCAAATTGTGTTTTGGTCCTAACATTCATGTAGCAAGACAGGCTTCCTGCAAACAACTGTAACTCCAACTCTGAGGGATCCAAATGCTATTTTCAGGCATCTGTGCATGCATGGAAGTGCCTGTACACAGGTGTGTGCATATACTCATGTAGACAGACAGACAGACAGACAGACAGACACACACACACACACACACTTGCACACACAAGTCTTTTTTCTTTTTAAAAATTTAGCCTCAGGCAAGTTCTTTTTTTTGTTGTTGTTAATTTTAAAATTTATTCTTCTCTCATATATTACATCCCAACCACAGCTTATCCTCCCTTCTCTCCTCCTAGTCCCTCTCCCCGACCCTTCATCCCCTCCTCCTCCATTTCCCTTCAGAAAAGGGCAGGCCTCCCTGGGATATCAACCAAACACGGCATATCAAGTTACAATAAGACTAGGTACAAACCCTCATATTAAGGCTGGAAGAGACAACCCAGCAGGAGGAAAAGGGTCACAAAAGCAGGCAAAAGAGTCAGAGACAGCCTCCGCTCCCACTGTTAGGACTCCCACAAGAACACTAAGCTCCACAACTGTCACATATGTGCAGAGTGCCCATGTCAGTCCCATGCAGGCTCCCTGGTTGTCGGTTCAGTCTCTGTGAGCCCGTGTGAGCCTACTGTAATGGGTATCCCACCTTGTACACATGAATTAGTCTTTCTTCACCTCCACTTCCACAGCTTCTAATCTCTGCTAATCACATCCTACTCTCTATTTCTATGAGGCCAACCTTTTAAGCGTCCACATGTAAGTGAGAATATTTTGCCTTTTTTTTTTTTTTTTTTTGGTTTTTTGAGACAGGGTTTCTCTGTGTAGCTTTGCGCCTTTCCTGGAACTCACTTGGTAGCCCAGGCTGGCATCGAACTCACAGAGATCCGCCTGGCTCTGCCTCCCGAGTGCTGGGATTAAAGGCATGCGCCACCACCGCCCGGCTTATTTTGCCTTTTTATATTTAAAACTTTTATAGATAATTAGATTTTATGTGTTTAAAAGAACATTTGAAGAATCCTTTCTTTTCTTTGTTCTCAGACAGGGTCTCATTATGTAGGCCAGTCTGGCCTTGAACTCCCTAAGTAGCTAAAGCGGGGCTTGCATTTCTGATTCTCCTGCCTCTGCTTCCCAAGTAGTGACTTCCAGACATGTTCCACTATACCTAGCTGATGGAAATTTTTTTTATGTAATCAGGCTCTTTCTGCCCTTCAATGAAATCATAGGTTTAATTTGGTACAAATATCTATTTGTTATATATTTATTTTTTATTCTTTTATTTATTTATTTATTTATTTTTGTTTTCATTACAGGGTTTCTCTGTGTAGTCTTGGCTCTCTTGAAACTCACTCTGTAGGTCAGGCTGTCCTCGAACTCACAGAGATCCACCTGCTCCTGAGTGCTGGGATTAAAGGCTTGAGCCGACGCCGCTGCCACCACCACCTGGCATACACTTATTTTTACCTGTCCTCAGATAATACATGAACCTTGCACCATTATGATTCTATTTATCCTCGCCTGATTTGTCATGCACTTTCATTATACATGAGATATGAATACCACATCTTCTTTAATATTTCCCTTCTCTTTTTTCTAGTCTTCATTACCATATCTATCCAAGATATGCATATGCATCCCAGAAGAAGTATTGTATTGTATACTAACTACTCAGATTTGCCTACAAATTTATCAGTGTCATTGAGTCTTTTTTACTGCATAGATGATTGTATATAGACCAGCTTACTTTGAACTTGTGACAGTTTTCTTTTCTCTGCCTCCTAGGGGCTGGGTATTATAAGTGTGTGCTGCCAGACCCCAAAGGGATATTTCTGTTTTTTAAACATTCATTCATTCATCCATCCAATCATTTATTCAGTGTATGTGTGTAGGTACATATTTAGAGGTCACAGAACAACAGGAAACTTGAGGAAAACAGTTCTCTTCATCTACAATGTGGGTTTAGGGAATTGAACTCCAGTGGTCAGGCTAGGTGGCAAGTTCTTTACCTGCTGAGCCATCTCATAGCCTATTTCTGTTTTAGTTTAACTTTTTAAGGTTTATTTATTTCATGTATGTGAGTGCTTTTCTTGCATTTATGCATATGCACCATATGTGTGCTGGTACTTGAGGAGATCAGAGGAACACATCAGATCCCCTGGAACTGGAGTTACAGATGGCTGTGAGCCACCACGTGGGTGCCGGGACCTGAACTCCCATCCGCCACAAGAGCAACAAGTTCTCTAAACTGCTGAGATATCTCTTTTTCTCAATGTACACTTTTGTTGTATTCTATTACTGTTTTTACTTGAACTTGATGTCTTTTTTAATGTGGCAACTTCTCAGCTAAGATATGGTAGATATGTTTACCATATTTCCTTTAACTTCTTCCCTTCTCTTTTACTAATCTTCACTATAATATTTGAGCAAGATACAATGTGCATATGTTGTTTTGCTTTATGTATCACTTGTCTAGCTTCCTTTTTTCAGGCAGGGAACTTGCCTGTGATCCTTGAACCATAAAAAACCTTCCAAGATAATTTTTACTATCTTCAAACAGGAGAGTTAAGATTGAGGAATGAAACATAATTTGTCTCAGATCATTCAGCCTGAGCAGGGTAAGACAGTTAGTAACATCATCACAGACCAGTTATTGAGCCCAAACATTTACCTCTTTGTTCTCTCCTTAGCCATGAGTGCTCCCTTCCTCTCTCTCATACCCCAGGAGGTAGAAGCACAGTGAAGTCTTCCAATATTTTTTCACACTGCTTACAGATACTTTTTAGGGGTGGATTATAATAACTAACAATCTTCACTTGCCATTATATTTTCCCAGGACCTTCTTTTTGGTATTATATGTTGATGTATTAATTTTAATTTAAGGGCACAGCTCCCAAACTAACCTTTTTCAAAGAAGAATGAAATGTCGGGGTATTTTCCGAAGGAGATTTCTGAACTCTACTGAACACATCAGAGATACAGTGCAAATGCGTACTTCATTCCACCAGCAGCAAGATGGACAGCCAGCAATGAGTAATTCTCCCATGTATGCTCGAAGAAGATAGTAAGTGACCAGTCGGCATAGCTGGAATATACTAGCTAGAGAAATGCATAACACTGTGGTTAAATATGTCATTCATATCTCCAAGTGGTTGAGCAATCTTTTTTTGTAGCATTGGTACAAGTGGGGCAAATGGTCTATTGGAGAATTTCTAAGTATATGTGGACTACTTTTACTTCATTTTCCAACAGCACTCCATATGGTATTCCATCCCGGCATCAGAGAATCAACTTATATAAACAAAACCAAATGCGTGTTAACAGGGAGGAAGAGCCAACACCTCCAGAGAGAAAAATGCAGAAGGACAAGCAAGATGATGACACCTCAAAGAACTGGTTCAAGGTCACAGTAAGTACCTCAGCAAAATGGATTTAATGCTCAAAAGAAGGCAATCAGGAGGAGCTGTGTTGGACTTGTGTAGAGTCATTGGGTGCTTTTCTGGGTACAGTGGAGTTGACACCAGAGTCCACATGCTGGATAAATGAAGGGGAAAATCAGAGAGGCAGTATAAAGAGAACAGGGTGACTGCAGGGAGAAGTCAGAGAGTTGTGTATAAGCAAAGGAAGAAATCAATGCTAAGAAGGTAGAGCAGCTCTACACTAGATGCTTCAGTTTTGCTACAACTATATGTGTGTGTTGGGGAGGTTGTAGTTAAAGCGTCTTTGGGGTCCTTATTAAAGAGGAAAGCTAGGTCTGCCATAGGTAAAAATCTCTTATTATGGCTTTATAAATGAAATTATATTATAATCTCAAAAATCAGAGAGATAATAAAAAATAAATTAATTAAAAATGTTTAAAAAGTTTATTTACATATCTGGAGTTTATTATTGAAGGAAACAACCTGAATGAAAGGAAAGGAGAGTCAGGAAATCCACAGGTGATATAAAAGAAATCATCAAATTTGTCCCATCTTTAGAAATTGCTTTAAAGCTTAAAAACAAGTATTTTACGGCTTCCTATTTTATGGCTTTCTTGAAGAAAATTGACAGACAATAAGTCACATGTTTTTAAAGTACATAACTTAACAACAGGTGCCTGCACAGCTGTGAAACCATTATCACAGTCAACATGCCCGTCAAACGCATCAAGCATCCTTGTCTCCCTTTATAATGGCTCTCTTCCATTCTTTCCCCATATCATTGTTTTTCAAGCAACTCTTGATTAGTTTTCTACCACAATAGATTTGTTCACATTTTCTAAACTTTTATGTAAACAAGCTCATGCATTATGTTATGGGCTAGACACTTTTGTCTGATTAAGTTTGACTTTAAATTCCAATGTGCCAATCTTTTCTCCTATTCTAGATTCCCTCTGGCATAAAATACGATAAGAAGTGGCTGTTGAATTTGATTCAGAGCCAGTGCAGTATCCCTTTCACTCCAGTGGAGGTAAGAGAGGACATGGTGGGAGATGAGAGGAACCAGGACAGATGAAGGGCTCTATTAACCACGACATTTGCCTGTATTCCATTTCTCTCACCGTATCCACGCAGTTTCACTATGAGAAAATGCAGGCCCAGTTTTTTGTTGATAATTCCGGCATTGCCTTTGAACTGAAAAGTATCAGTGACGAGATTTGGGATGAGTCTAATAATAAGGTATGTGTCAAGAGTGTGACTGTGATAAAGTGCAAGCCAGGGTCAATATCATTTATGATCCTAGGGCTTCTCAGTTCTTAGTGTCAACACAGACTCTCATGTGTTCACTGCAGATATCAATCTTCATCAGCCCCTGTGATGAACCCCACTCGGTGACAGAGCTAAAGTCAGAAAAGATGGATCAAACAAAGGTAATGTAGGCTGTCTTACAGTTTATATATCCACAGCTGGACCTATGTCTTTCTCCCCATCTGCTGTCCCTTTTATCACTTCAGCCTCAGAGTCACAGAACTCCATCTGTGATTCTGCAGCTGGCTATGAACCTACAGGTTGCTACTTCTCAGCAAGTTCTTAACATGCAGAGACTCCCCTTTGACCAAGGCATGACTGACAGTCGTAAGTTTGAGGAGATGAGGGAAGAAGAGGCTGGCTGGGGTGGAAATTTAGGAATTGTAAATTGAGGAGGGGTTGATGCTGACAACCCCTCTTTACCAGCCGGCTGCCTCTTAGCCTTCTAATTCTCTGTTCTTGCTTCCTGAAGATTTGATGACCTATCCTACTGACTTGGCACTGAAACCAGGAAGGTACATGGCTCCTTCCCTGGATATCCATGAAGAGGACATGGCCCAGGTAATACCTTACATTTGGTGCTGTTTTGAGAGCAAGTTTGGTAGATATTTCTAGTACTTAGATTGGTCTCAAGTATTCCCTGTTGTATCATTTCACTCTGTTTTTTTCCATCACCGTAGGTTTTGCCCTTGAACCAGAGTTACAGCAAATCATATCCGCTGTTCGGCTTGCTTGATACTATGGCAATGGCCCCTCCTGTTGATAACCTGAATATCTCTAAAAATGAGGTGAGGCATAATACTGAGATATTTCTCTTGTGAAAAAGTCGAAGTGGTCATCCGAGTGTTGACAAGAGGCAAGGAAGTGGATTTACTGGTAGGGGAGCACGGGGAAGAGCTAAGGGTTCGGGAATCTTCTGCTTCTCTTCCCTTGATCCATGTATTAATTCTCATAATTGCAGGTGAAGTCTGCAGGGGAGAGAGTCAAGGGGCAAGATCCGAATCCAGAAGAGATATGTGCAGACAAAAACTCTCTGAGTACTACCGTCCTGGATAAGCCCAGTAACATAAAGTCAGTTGTATCTTCAAGAAGAGCAGCTCTGGCCCTTTGGGAGGACCAGAGACCTCACCCTTCCCTCTGTCTGTATCCTCAGCTATCCCCACACTACTCCTTTCCTTCTGACCTTCTCCTCCATTCACATGACTTGAGGTGTGATTCCTGTGGCTGAGCACCTAGTCTTCTCCAGCCTGCACTCCTACGCCTCAGAAAGATGGCACTGGACTCCTCCCCTAGCCTAACTGGAGCTCTCTTTTTCTTACTCTAAGTCCCTTCATCTTTCTCAGGCTGCTCCGAAGGCCCTGTTACCCCAGGATGAGGTCAGAATTTCTGGATGATGGTAACATTATTTACTTTGGGCCACAGTTGGGGACTTATTCCTCCTTGGAAAGAAACATGGGCTCTTTGAACTAAAGATATAAAAGTGGGCCAATGCCAAGGAGCAGAGGGCTTCCTGGAGCAAGAGGGTCATGTGGAGAACCAAAGAGGCTTCCATCTCTTCTGTCTTCCTTATCTACGAACTTACCT
The DNA here is from genome assembly GCF_949786415.1 of Peromyscus eremicus. Lineage (NCBI taxonomy): Eukaryota > Metazoa > Chordata > Mammalia > Rodentia > Cricetidae > Peromyscus > Peromyscus eremicus. Next base: position 84,087,735 of record NC_081439.1, on the reverse strand, counting down.
ACCTTCCTCATAATCCTACCAAATGTAAAAGAGGATCCCTGCATAGCATGAGATAAGCAAGTTGATTCCTTGGACTAGACCCCTACTCAGACACACACAGGTAGAGAGGAACCTCCAGGAGAGAACATAGTGACCAGAAGAGAGAGCTGCTTCTGGGGAATGTCTCCTTCCTTCAAAGAGGCTCCTTGTTCTCAGAGTGAGCCCAGCCAGCATAGGAAGAACTGTGAGCCTGAATTAACAGTACCCAATACTGTAAAGTCTTTGTTTCATTCTTGCTTTGGGTCCTGGGAACAGTCTGGAGAAGTTGAAGTAAAGGACTGCTGCAGAGGATCCCTTTTCTCCTCTATTACCTGTGACCTCTGAGCTTTAGCACCAGGCCAGACAGAGCATCTTCCATTCCATTTGTGTGGCCTCCTTTTTCTCCTTTGCCTTTACCCTCTATGTCTCCCCCACATCTGCCTCATCTGCTTTCACTCCCTTTCCATTACCATCCCTATGCCTTCCTCTTACTGAGTCCTGAACCATACCTCTCTTACCTCCCTGCCCCAGAATCTCTAGAATGGTGGGCACTAACAAGGTGACAGACTCCTGGAATCCCATGCCATGCCTTGCTCCCTGCAGAGCCTCCCATGGGGACTGTGAGGAGAGGAAAGGAGTCGTTGGAGCCAGGCTCCTCCAGTGTGGATTCTTGAGCCTGAAGAAAGGGATTAGAGAAGTGATTGTAGAAGCTATACAATAGGAAGAAGAGAGAGGAGAGCAGTGGGGAAAGACAACTCTCTTTCTTCTAGGTCATTCCATAAGGAGGGTATTTTCACTTTCAATTATTTTTGTATGGTTTTATCTGTGTTCCTATATTTGTATGTCAACAGATGGATAAATGCATTACAATGTAACCAGACATACTAACATATATAAGGGAGTGCCATGCAATGTTTATATACACATATACACTGCATAATTCTTAATCAGGTTACCTTTTTTTTTGGTAGTTCAATTCTGGAATTGTTCCCCAAGTTATTAAGCCTGGTAAGTGTATTCCTTGATTACTGATTTCTCTAACTGGGGCTCTCACCACATCCAACCTGCTCTGAAAGCTAATAGGTCTTCCTTATGTTAAACTTTTTGGACTTGTCCCTTCTGCCTCAAAGAGATAGGGAGAAGCGATTCAGACTCACAGGAGAACTTGCCAAATGGCAAGTCATGATCCCGATTGCATTTCTACCAGGGACATTTTTAGGGCCCTTCTCACACCTGACCTCTGACCTCTTCCATTCTATGAACCCATCCCTTTCCCTCATCAAACAGCATCACCTGCCAGCTCTGCACTGATTTTCTTGCCTCCCACAGGATGGACAGGAGTCACCTAAACCAACACTCTGTGGCCTTGAAGACCACAAGAGCTTACCAACTTGCAAGGTGAGGAGAGAGGTTTTAATTTGTGTATAAAAATGGGTCAACACTTACATTCTTTTTGCTTTTATTTCAGGGAAGTTTCTTTGGGTCCAAGGCTGTAAAGACTCTGGTCCTACAGTTTCTGCATCAGTAAGTACCTCCAGGAACCTGACGAAGGGGAGAATGGGAGAGGTGGGGCTATAGCATTATAGTTCGACTTGATGGAACTTTGAACTCTCATTTGGGGCCCAAACCAATGTGATTATCCCATCCTATCACCCCTCCCCCAACAGGTATTATTTCATCTATGACAATGGAGATCGTCAGGGACTCCTTAATGCCTACCATGCTGAGGCTTGCTTCTCTTTGACTGTGCTCTTCGGTGCCGTGGACTCATCCTCGTGAGTAGCACAATCGGCTCAAGCTCTGACCTAGAGCACTGCACCCTGTTCCCCAGCAGATGCAAGCAGTCCCTTGGAATCATTACATTGGCTTGACCACCACATCTGTTTTCCCTTTCTCCTAGGAGCAGCTTGTGGGAGTACTTCAAGTATAGCAGAAATATGAAGGTTCTCAAGGATTCTTGTAAGTGTGTGGTGGATAAGACTGAGCAAGATAAAGGGGGGTAGAGTGTCGCGTCCGCCTCGACCAGCAAGGAAGACGCAACACCAGGCTCTTCTCCAAGCAGTCTATTCAGGAACCTTGAACAATCTTCTGACCCCGGGGAAAGCCAATTTCTCCCTCTCAGGAAAAGCCAGCTTCTGACTCTGGGGAAAGCCAGCCCACGCCCTTTATAGCCACTGGGCAACCAACCCCGTAGTGCCACGTGGACAATGCCGATAGGGTCAGACATATGCAAGCAAGCCAGATACCACGCCCAAGCCAAATAAGGAGTTGTTTATCCCAGAGAACACCTGCCATCAGGAAGGCGGAAGCCGGATGCCTGGCGCCATCTTTGAGGCGCGGCCGTGCACGGCTCTCTACAGTTTCCCCTTTATTGTTTTAAGCAGCAGGCAAGAGCAGAGGTCTAATCTCTGCCAAAATACAACTTGGACATTGTACTGGTGTTAGTCCAGGTGTCATCCACCCAGAGAACACTTGACCCGTCCGATACCCTTTTTTGCAGAGGTGGGAATTAGGGCATCAACCCACATGCAATTAGACTTGCTCTTCTTGGATTTTGCAACACAGCTAGACCCAAGTGCAGTGCACTAGCTTCGCATCCTGCGCGATCAAGCTTTTAATGTGGCCAGCCAGGCCTGGGGAGACTGTCCAGCCTCTATGGCTGTAAAGGCTTGGATAATCATGGCTGCATTGCGTTGCTGAGAAACCCTTAAACGAACAATGCACCACAGGCACATCAGGGAGACAAGTACCAGTAGGCCTGCCTGGGCACCTAATCCCGCCCACTCCTTTAAAAAGGTGATAGAATTTCACAGCCAAGACATCATTTCCGCAGTGGAGGCCAGGTGCACACGGATGGAGTTGACCGCAATGATCTCATTGCGCAGGATCTGGGTCAGGTTATCAAACTCCACCAACCAGGTTCCCTTCGTGAGTCAATCCTCAGCTGCTCCCGCTGGCATGCTTGTCAGAATCAGGGCTATCAGGATCAGGCACATCAGCTTCCGGGGTGTCATCACGTCTCTCCGTCTGAGGGGCCTGTCGCACCAATCGTTAAAGTACCCAGAAAGGATCTAGCCGGTCCTGTGGGAAAACACAAACAGAACCTCCCGCCTTGCTCCTGATTCTCCACTGCCCCATATATTTGCAGGCCCTGAGGCCAAGGGCCCCAGTTAAAAAGCATGTAGTTTTATCTCATTTTAAGTTCAAAAAGTTCAAACAAGAAATAAATTCTGGTATCAGGCTTTCACTTCCAAATATGAAGAGACATTTTACAACCAAAACTTTCTGCAGTTAATTTTTGTTCAAACAAGTGTCTCTGAACTTTTATTCTCAAGCCAGAGACCTTTTTAGGTACAGTAGTATTCTAAACCGCACCGTTTTTGATGTTAGCTCAGGTTTTTCTGTGTTGCGTTGATTTTCCACAGATCTAAGCTGTGGATGCCTTGTTATGCTGGTTCTGGCGTCCGCCATTCTTAGCGGCTGTTGGAGCTTTTGAAAACCGCTCAGACTGCCTGCTTTGCAGTCTTCTAGGACACTAACTTCTGTGTGTCTCAGTTTCTTTCACCACATACATTAAGCTTAGATTCACAATCAACATTTACACCTTTTCACAAACTCACATATAACATGTGCTTAAGCCTAAACTCACACTCAACATTTACACATTTTTACAAACTCACATATAACATATTAACATCTACTTATTTATACTCTTTAATGAAACTATAGAACTACTTTAGCAAATATATTTCTTATTACTTCTTATATTTCTTATTTAAACTTACATTTACAACTAACATCTTTACTTCTTACAAGCTTATTACTACATGTCTTAAGACTACCTTAGATACTTCTTGCAAGCTTATATTCTTAAAGGAACTCTATGGATCTATCTTACAAACTTATATAGGGCTACCATTCGCATATATTTAACTTAGCAAACACCTAAAGGTTTCTTAACACAGATTTAACAAGAGATTAATTTCTACAAACTCACATATCTTATTTTCATCCCGGACAGATTCCGCTAGAGACTTGATGACCTTAAAATCCAAAGGTTCATGGTATCTCTCGAGTCTGGGCATTGAGAAACACTGAGCGAGCTAACTGCATTTCAGTTCTAACCTGTCTCCAAACCTCCGGGTTACTCTTCTTAATCTTTAATTTCTTTGAAAGGAGCAGCTCATTAAGAGCCAGAAAAATTGGGTGCGAAGAAGTTGCGCCCACGATACTAGCAGCACTTTTGCCTTCACCTGCTTTCACTTTCTTTAATTTTCCCGTCCGCTTTTGTCGCGGATCCCCACCTTACCTGGGGACTTACCAGTGCACTGCCCTGACTGCGAAGAGTTCTGAGCCTTAAAGGTTCCCCATACGGACCACCACTTGTCACGTCCGCCTCGACCAGCAAGGAAGACGTAACACCAGGCTCTTCTCCAAGCAGTCTATTCAGGAACCTTGAACAATCCTCTGACCCCGGGGAAAGCCATCTTCTCCCTCTCGGGAAAAGCCATCTTCTGACTCTGGGGAAAGCCAGCCCACGCCCTTTATAGCCACTGGGCAACCAACCCCGTAGTGCCACGTGGACAATGCCGATAGGGTCAGACATACACAAGCAAGCCAGATTCCACGCCCAAGCCAAATAAGGAGTTGTTTATCCCAGAGAACACCCGCCATCGGGAAGGCGGAAGCCGGAAGCCGGACGCCTGGCGCCATCTTTGAGGCGCGGCCATGCACGGCTCTCTACAGTAGAGGGCACAATCACAGACGCCAGAGGCTAAGGCTGTTGTTGCCCTCTCCATTCCTGCCACACTCTCTTGACTCCAAACCAATCCTGCTTGTTCCTAAACCATTTAGCATGTGGCTCTGACTGGGGAATGCTGTGTGAGAGTGTAAAAAGTATGTGCAACTCCAAGGACACATATCTTTCTCTCTCCCCCTTTACAGATATTCGGAGGCAGCTGCTGAAGCATAAAAAATGTGACATTATTTACTTTCTTCGTACATTGCCCAAAACTCAGCATGACCTCACCTCCTTTGTGGTGGACATATGTTTCCAGACAGTAAGTACCTGCTCTTTTCATGGGCTACATCACATACTCAGAAAGCTGAGGGTGAGTAGAAAGTTATGCAGGACCTGAGCTCATGCCTTGTTTCCCTTTTAGGAAACAATGATTTGCTTCTCTGTTAGTGGATTGTTCAAGGAAGGTGAGTGTCTGTAGAATCCCCTCTTTGGACCCTATCCTGCTTCCTGCCCTGGATGTGCACCCCTGAGAACTCCCCCAGCTCCCCCAAATGTGTGCCTTTCCTTCTTGTCCCCCTTTGTGCTCTCCTGCCCACAGACCATCCTGGTCTGCCCGAGGGCTGTGCCTGTCTGCCCCACAGCTCAGGGGTAAGGGAGGACAAGGGAGCTGTGGGGTTTGTGGCTCTCATTCCACATTCTTACTCTTAAGCCAGTTGCTTAACCTCGGCATTTCCACATTTGCGAATGGTGCTAATTAAACTCCCCCTCCCCACCTCAATGGAAAACAGACCAAGTGAACATTGGAAGGGATGTTTCCCAGGGTCCAGCATGTGGTAGGGGGGCCCATCAAGGGGAGTAGATCATTTCCATTGTCACCAGCCCTCTCCATTCCTGCCACATTCCCCTGACTCCAAGCCAAATATTGAGTGGTTCTTGGCCCCTTTTGGTAGAAGACCCTGACTGGGGAATGCCCTTGGGAGTCTGAAGTAGTGACGACTCTAAAAGTGCATTGTTGTTTCTTGTCCTTGAAGTGGAGGGCAGCTCGCAGGGATGTGCTCATGCCTTCACTCGGACCTTCATTGCTACCTATGGCAACAGTTCAGAGTAAGTACTGTGCTGTGGATGGGCTCTCCACCCCAGCCGAGGGCCAGCAGTGTGACAGTGCTGTGCTCAGGGTATTACCAATATTGTGGAAGGCCAATGGGTAGATTCAAGGGGTAGTCTAGTGTAGTGGTTAACAGTGTGGACTTTGGGGTCAGAGTACCAGCCTTTTCCTTGCTTGTTTCAGGCTTATGCTGTGAATTTAGTCAAGTCACATTGCCCATTTGTAGTTCTGTCTTCTAAAAATGTTGATTATACTGTCCACTCTTTTTAGTTCATAAAACCATTTTTAATTAAACCTGCCATTCTATTTATATAGACAGTCTCCAACAGTGTGCTCCTCTGGGAGTGTTGTAGATAACCAGGGAAGAAAAGCAGGGCAAAGCAGGAATATGAGAACAGTCTGGTTGCTGCACAGTGAGAGCTTGACAATTGTTGGGAAGTATATTTTTGTCTCTTTTCCCATCCATCTCGGGAATGTTTTTCCTCCAGCCTTCATATCATCAATGACAAGCTGTTTGTGAGGAACGTCCAAGGGCTTCCCAGTGCCTCCATCCCTGTGGCCACATTGCCTGCCCTCTCTCAAGATCAACAGAAGATGGTGCAGTCTGGGATGAATGCTGAGGGGTCTCAGAAGTGAGTGTTGGGTGTACACAATGATGGAGTATGAGGTAGGACTAGGAGAACGAGTTCTGGAACATACAGGCTTCGCTTCTTCATTTCATTCACTGTCTTACTGAACAGTTTCTTCTCTTCTCAGTAAACAGTAGGCTAACTAACCATTTTAAATAGCTATTGGATGATTCCCTGAAATCCATGGATCCTGTTCATTTAATGAGAGACCTTTGGATTTTCAGGAATTTTCCCATATTATGGCACAAGTGTCATCTTGCTGAATGTCTTGAAATACATGTAGAGGCATGTTTCTGTCACACAGGTCAGGAAATGCCTCTGTGTCGTCAGTGTCTCTTTTCTTGTGCCTTGATGGACGCTGTCTGCTCATTCTCTATCACAGGTGCCTTAATGATGAGCAGTGTGATTACAACAAAGCCATACAAAGCCTGGCTTTACTCAAGGTGAGGTTTGGTAATTGAAGCCAAGTGAGAAAGGCCAAGTGGCCTGGAAATGATGCTAGTTTCTTGGATCTGCTGATCTCCCAATTGTGTCCTTTACTTCCTCCAGGTAAGGGACGTGAGCCCAGAGGATACCTCCATACAGCCAGGTCCAAGATCCTAAGAACAGCACACCAAGAAGAAATCCCTGGGTGTCACTATCTTATTTCTTCAAACCTCTGTTGTGATTTTCTTCTAGTACAGTAATTTCCATTTAAATGAATTGGGACATCTAGTTACATCCTGGAAGCTAAGGCCTAGCTTGTGAATCTAACTTTCATGTATCTAAATGACCTGTGGTTTGTGTATTTGCCACATATTTCAGGATCCTTGTTTCTTATATTTTCTTTTATTATCAGTTTTATTAAATTTGTTGAGCATTTCATGTTTATGTAACACATTCTGGTTACTCTCACTCCTCCTCACCCTGTCACATCTCCTTCCTACCCCTCCCTCTTCCCTCTATGTCCTTGTCTCACACTCACGTCTTTTGTTTTGCATTGTGCCCCTCTGAGTATGAACAGGGCCATCTATGTGGCCATGTGTTTGGAACTGTCCCTTGGCCTCACCTGTGGGTACATGGGTAAAGACAATGATTTCCTTTCCTCTAGAATCCATCGGTAGCCAATAGTCTGACAGAGAGGGATAGGCTCCATTCACTGATTGACTAATGAGAGGTCTAGTCTTGTGCAGGCCCCGAGGAGGCAATCTCAGTTGCTGGAAGTTTGTGATAATTGTGTCATGCTCAGAAGATGCTGTTGATGTTGCCAGTTATGTTAAATCCCTTCAAAATACACTGGAGGCAGACCATGTTATAAGAATGAGTACCTCTAAGGAAGAACTGCTGTAGAGACTGAAGTCTAAACCCAGTCTTAGGCTGTACATTTATGCTCCTGTGGGCTATATAGCTTCCTATGTTGAGCAGACTCTCTAACCTTGTTAAAACTGAGTACTGATGTTCTATGTGCCTAAAGTATTCATCAAGTATTTCATGCAGATAACAATATTCTTCTATTAGCCATACAAATTTATTCAAAATTAAAACCAGCGTAACTGGTAGGATATAACATTAAATGACACATAAAAGCCTGTGAAGAAAAATAATTCCCATATATGAAAGTGTCATATTATAAAAATCCTTGATATAAAAAGAGGCAAGGGTAAGGAAATTATGATTAACTTTGTATTTTTATTAAAAGAAATAAGCCAGGTGGTGGTGTGCATGCCTTTAATCCCAGCACTAGGGAGCCAGAGGCAGGCGGATCTCTGTGAGTTCGAGGACTGCCTGATCTACAGGGTGAGTTCCAGGACAGAAAGGACTGTTACACAGAGAAATCCTGTCTCAAAAAAAAAAAAAAAACAAAAACAAAAAAAATCCCGGAAACCTATGAAAATAGGTTTCACCACTAAAAGTACAAAAGTAGCCACAAATACTGAAATAATTTAGGAAAGGAAAATAAAGATGATGATGATGATGATGATGATGATGATGATTGTTTGGTTTTTCGAGACAAGGTTTCTCTGTGTAGCTTTGCGACTTTCCTGGAACTCACTCTGCAGACCAGGCTGGCCTCGAACTCACAGAGATCCACCTGGCTCTGCCTCCCGAGTGCTGGGATTAAAGGCGTGTGCCACCACCACCCGGCTAAGATTATTATTTTAAGAAAAAAAGTGTCCATCTGTCTGGTCCCAATAGAGCCAGGCAAGCCTGTGGTTTTTTTTCCCTTACAGGGCAGCCGGCCCTAGGTGGGTGTGTAGCTAGAGAAACTTGCAGGCCTGCCCAGTGCCATTAGGACCAGACAGGTGAAGGTCACCTACATGCCTACCTGGGGCCGCCTACCCTGGGCAGGGAAGAGAAACTGCAGTGGGGCACCATTATGCTGAGCAAATATATGATGGAGTATGGGAGAGAGAGAGAGAGAGAGAGAGAGAGAGAGAGAGGGGAGGGGAGGGGAGGGGAGGGGAGGGGAGGGGAGGGGAGGGGAGGGAGGGAGGGAGGGAGGGAGAGAGAGAGAGAGAGAGAGAGAGAGAGAGAGAGAGAGAGAGAGAGAGAGAGAGAGAGAGAATGGTTCATGTCCTGTGGAGAGACGCAGATCTGAAGACAGGAAGGTGGTGAGGAATGGGCTGATGTGGGAGGCCTGCTTGCCATCCGTGGTCAGGGTGACCTCTGGGCCTGGGCTGGTGCCAAGGGCCATGTCTGGGTCTGTTGCCCTACAGCAGCTGAGATTTGTGTTGATGTTCATGGCTCCTGCTGCCACCCAAGGCTGTGAGGATGCTGGGATCTGGGCTGACATCTGAGGCCATGTTGGTATCTGAGGGTCATGCTGCCACAGGGGCCATCTTGATCTGGGTGGCTTGCACTGGCCCCAGGGCCATGGAGACATCCAGGCCTGAACTGCAGCTGAGGGCCATGTCTGGGTCCGTGGCCCTACTGCAGCAAGGTTCTGTGTTCATGTCTGTGGCTCCTATTACCACCAAAGGACATGCAAATGCTTGGAATCTGTTGGTATTCGAGTATCATGCTGCCACTGGGGCCATACAGATCTGAGTGCCCTTCGCTGCTACCCAGGACCATGGTAGCATCTGGGCTCTGGCTGTGGCTGATAGACCTTGTCTGGATCTGTGGCCCTACTGTAACCAGGGTCTGTGTTAATGTTCGTGGCTCCTGATACCATTGAAGGCCATGCAACTGCCTGGGTCTGGCCACCTGGGGCCATGTTGGAGTCTGGGGACCATGCTACTGATGGGATGCCTATGCAGATCTGAAAGGCTTGTGCTGCCACCCGGGGCCTATGATGACATATGGGCCCAATCTGCTGCTGATAGCCATGTCTGGGTCCTTGGTTCTAGGGTAGTTGGGGTCTGTGTTGATGTGAATTGCCTGTGTTATGACAGGGACCCATGTGAACCATGCGTTGAACCATGTGTTGAAGTATAAGGGCCATGCAGAGATGGCTGTGACCCGTACTGGCCAGATGAGAGCTGACCCCACCCCTCACCACAGGCATGGGAGGTCTTGCTCTGCCCCTAGCCTGAAGGGGGTGTTTCCAGAGGCCCAGACTGACCAGCTTGCCTACCATCCAGGCCCACCTGCAGGGCTTTGAATGGGCACTCCCAAACATCTATCCCATCTATGACCTGCTAGAGTGCATGAAGGGACTGGTCCTGTGGAACCATAGCTGCAGGATCTCCATGACTCTGGGCAACAGCAGGATATCTGGGAGGAATTTTGATGAGGGACCAGTGATGATGGTGTGCCAGAGGCCAGAGGCCAGAGGCCTTGAACATGACCAACAACATGTTGGATAATGAACATTTGCAAGTGAAGCTGTTTGGGAAAAAGGGTATATATACTGCATGATACACAGCAGCTCCCAAGGGCACTGAGACAAATGAAGAAGCCATGGAAAGGTGGGAAAGATGAAAGAGTAAAGTGAGTTTTGTTGTTTGCTTTTTTGTTGGTTTATATTTGTTTGTTTTTAATTTATATTCTTATTTGTATTATTTATTACTTATTTTTAAGTTTTCCTTTGTGGGGGGAACGCTACAAGGGTGAAGGGCAGATATGGAGGGACTGGGAAATGAATGGGATGGGGTGCATGATGTGAAATTCCCAAAGGATCAATACAAAATTATGTTTAAAAAAAGAAACACTTGTGTACATATGTAGGCATACATAAGTGTGTATCTTTATGTGGGTGTATATAAAGTATGTACTGCACACTGGGTAGTTTAAATCTACAGAAATTTATTTTCTCATAATCTGGAGGTCATAAACCCCAAACCAATGTATTAAAAAGACCATATACACCTTGTAAGACTTTCTTTTTAATGTGAGGCTCTTTAAAATATACAATTGTGTTCTCTGTGAATAGGGATAATCTGACCTCTTCCTTTCTTTTTTTAACCCCTTATATCTTTCTCTTGCCTTCTTCCCCCAGCTAAGACTTCAAGAAATACATTGATTTAGGAGAGGAGAGAGTAGGCACATTATATTCTTCCCAAATTTGGAGGAAATGTTATTTTTTTTGCCACATTTAGTATAATGTTGGCTAAATGTTTGTCACAACTAGCCTTTATTGTTTTGATTTCTGTTTTGTCTAGTCCAAATTATTCCAGGACTTTTTTGTAACTTCAAGCCATCAGTGTGCACTATTTCACCGTAATAACTTTGGGAGACATACATTACTATAGAGACACATGCCTGTATATGCATATACACACTGACATTTTTTTCTGAAAAGAAACATAATTTTTCATTTATAAATTAATAATTTAATGCCCCCATCTTTGTGTCCTCTTTTAAAAATTTAATTGCTCACTCCAATTTGTGTTGGCCATATGCTTCTCATTATAGAGGCATTCATGGAGTGTGGTTGACCTACCAGGAGCCTCACCCTTAAATAACTCCCCCAGAAGCCATCAATTGTCCATAGTTCCTTAGTTAGCAGTGGTTGCTCAAGATCTTTTTCATGTGAATGCATCCGACCTTATTGGTTGAGAAAATTTGTATCTATGTTCATCCAGGAAATTGGCTTGTAGCTTTCTTTTTCTGTTATGTCTTTATCCAGACCTGATGTCAGTGTAAGAACCGGCTTCCATTTCTGTTTCGTAGAACAGTTTGAGGAGTATTAGTATTAGACCTTCCTTTAATGTTTGATAGAATTCATCAATCTGTCCAGTTCTGGGATTTGCTTGGTGGAGAGACTTTCAATTACTGTATCAATTTTGTTGCTTTTTATGTCTTTTTAATTTATTTATAACATCTTCTGGATTTAATTTCAGCAGGACATACGAGTTTAGAAATTTATTCATTGTTTTTAGGTTTCCCATCTTTTTAGGATAAAATTCTTCAAAGTATTCCATAATCTGGACTTCATTGAATTCTATTTTAACAACTCCCCTCTCATATCTGATTTTATTTATTTGAGTTTTCTCTCTCTTTTGTTAGTTTGGTTAAGATGTTGTAAGTACTGTTAATCTTGAAGAAGCAACTCTTTGATTGGTTGTATGTATTGTTATTTTAGTTTCTATTTCATTAATTTTTGCCTTGATCTTCATTATTTCTAGCGACATGTTACTTTTTTTTGGACAGTATCTCAGCTGACCTGGCACTTGCTATGTTTACCAGTCTGGCCTCAAACTCACAGAGATCTTCCTGCTCAGTGGTCTGGAGGTGAAGAAATTATGATAAATATCCTAGCAGTCCACACCTCCAATGCTTCATAAGAACGCAGACAGGATTCTACCCAAGCTGGGTGCAAAGAAGAGCAGGCAGTCTTGGGATTCCTCTTTCCCCTCACTCAACAGACACTTGTTACTTTACATGGAATCTACAAAAGTTTAGGATACCTTTGTGATTTCCAGTATGGGCACAGACCTCTATCCTATGCTAGAAGGTAATTCACTAGGGAAGGACTTGTGGAAGAGTTAAAGAAAAGAATCCAAAAGTGATTTCTCCATGTGACTTGAAAATACGCAACAGGACCCTGAACATAGGAAATTAGGGGCTCTGGAATTTGGTGGGAGGGAAACCAGCACCTTCTTAGCCTCTTTTTAGAGCAGAGATGATCTATCTTATATCCCTCAACTTGCATGACTACCTCACAGCTTTTCCCCTTTGCTTAGATCCTTAAAGCCACCCACAGTAATAGCCATTAACTTTCAGTTGCTAGCAAAAGCCTTTGTACAGTTAAAATGAAGGTAATCATAGGATAAAACAGAACAGGATTATTCAACACTTGGTATTGGTTCCAGAAGGGAAATAGATTCTGCTTTCATAAAATTGCTATGCTCTAACAACTGAAGTTGTCTCTTAAGATGCACTTAACTGATTTTAGAAACACAGATTGTGTTCAAGGAGATTCTGTTTTAAATTTTTTTTTTTCCAGAGAAAAATTCAAGCAAACTAGAATGTTCTAAAAATAGTTTGTGGCAATTGAATAAATGCATTGCATCCAGCACAGGTGAACATGTGTGTGTGTGTGTGTGTGTGTGTGTGTGTGTGTGTGTGTGTGTCACCGTGCCAGTTTCAAACATTGAGTTCAAAAATAAAATTTCCTGCTTTTCAAAAATTGAGGTATGAAAATTTGTTGTTTTGAAAGAGGGTCTCATTCTGTGGCCCAAAATGACTTGAAATTTACTATGTACTCCACACTGGTCCTAACTCATGGTGAATCCCCTACTTCAGCCTCCCTGGTGCCATGATTTCAAGAGTGAGGCACCAGTTGTGGCTGAGATTCATTAATGTTTAAAAAGAAAATAAAGAAAAATTAATAGAAAGAATCTATACAGATGTAAAGAACGGAGAAAGCAGAACACCAGGGTGAGGGTGTGGTGGTGCTGAACCAAGGAGGATGGTGCCGACTCTCCCTGGTAACAGGGAAGGAGAAGTCCAACCTCCAGACGGTGAGGCCACTTGTGGGTACTCAGATTGGCGAGGATCTGGATGAGTGACGGGTGGGGCGTGACTTGAGCGCTTGCAGGGGGGAGCTGGGGCGGGGCCTCCTGTCGCACTGGCCTCCTGAGCAGGGGAGCTAGCTTGGCAGTGACGCGCGGCCCTCACGTGACCCGGGGCTGCAGAGCGACGCAGCCTTGGGTGCAGTCGTCACTCGCGTCTGGTCTCCGGCTCCGCGCTTCCCTGCGCAGGGCGGGCTGGCATCGGGCCCTGGGCGAGCGGCGCAGGTAAGGGGCCCGCACGCCGCGGCCCTGACGGCGACAGCCTCCCGATGCGCCGGAGCGCGCTGCAGGACGGCGCGGCGGCCCCGCGGCTTTCTGCATGGCCAAGGGAACCGTGGCTGCGCCCGGGGAAGGGGCGCCCCCGCTTGCGGGCGGGGATGGCGGGGGTCTCCGGGAAGGGCCGGCCGGGCCGGCTGGCAGAGGCCAGTGCTAGACCCGGCCCTGGAGAGCATGGAAGGGACGGGCTGTTGGTGGCTGCGGGAGGCGGGGAAGGATGGGCAGTGGGGGTGCGGGCGGAGGAGGGGGTGCGGTACTGAGCTCCGCGCTGGGTCGCTCCGATCCCACCCTGTCTGCAGGTCTGCAAGCCGAGAGTCGCGGCGGCGAGGATTGAGAGGGGGACTCCGCGGCGAGGGATAGGCCCAGGTCGGTTCAGGGCAGTGTGTGTGTGTGTGGGGGGGGGCGGAGTGGGGGAGGGGAGGGGAGGGCTGGAGGAGCGTGCGGAAAGCCCTGTCTGGAACGTCAGCCCCCCTCGCATCCATTCCTTCCCACCTTCCATCCCATCCCCCTCGTTCTACCTCCCATCTCCCCCACCACCTCCCACCATCCCCATCCACCAGCTCCATCCTCCATTTTGATGCCTGCAAAAGCCTTGGAGATAGATCAACGGGGAAAATGGTGGGTTGTGGGGAGAGGGGATGGGACTGGGGGCCCTCTAGAGGGCGTGTTGGGCCTTTCAGGTAGGAAAATAAAATTTGAAAAACAAAGTAAACATATGGACACCCAAAATAGTGAACGTTGGAAAATGGGCCTCTGTCCTCGGTGCTGAACCTTTCAACAATTCCCTTGTCTTCTAGGAGAAATGGAATCCAAAGAGGAACAAGGAGTAAAAAATCTCAACATGGAAAATGACCATCAGGAAAAGGAGGAAAAGGAAGAAAAGCCACAAGATGCTAACAAAAGGGAGCCGCCTGTGGCCCTGCCTTTGGAAACAGGCGAATACAGCGTGCCTAGAGGAAGTCGCAGACGGTTCCGTGTCAGGCAGCCCATTGTGCACTATAGATGGGACCTGATGTACAGGGTTGGAGAGCCCCAGGCAAGGATGAGACAGGAGAACATGGAAAGGTTTGGGGAGGATGTGAGACAGCTCATGGAGAAGTTGAGGGAAAGGCAGCTGAGCCATAGTCTGAGGGCAGTTAGCACTGACCCCCCTCACCATGACCATCATGATGAGTTTTGCCTTATGCCCTGAATCCTGAAGTGTTCTCTGAAGATAATATGGGGACCCCTGCTTCTAAAACTTACATGTTTGTGATGTACTGTTGTAAAATTTTTGATGTTACTTGTTCCCCATGGGTCTCCACTTCCTGCCAGCTTCTAATTGAAACTTGTGTTTTTGATTCAGTCTTAAAATTTTTTTGTTAGCAGAATTTATCTAATGCATGGAAAGATGCTCATTATATATTGTGGAGCTAATAAAGCAGATTTAAAAAGCAATCTTACTATTTATTATTTAACGGCTACTTATATATATATACCACACACAGTGGGAAAGTGGGTGGAATTCAATTGTAAAAGGATTAATACTGGGACTCATTTCTGTGAGAGTAAGGCAGACAAACAAGAGACATTTTAGTACCCTGAGGGCCCCCATTTGGTTTTGGTTATACCCATCGCCCCATGGTATAATAATACACTTTGCAGCCTATTCCTTTCACCTGTGTGTGCTTTATGCACTTCCTTCTCCTCACAATGCATCCAGCAATCCCTGAACCCCTTCAGGCCCTCATCTATGTGAGTCATGGTACACATACTCCCATCTCTGAACAAACAATAGTGTGTTTTCCCACTTACCCCTGGTAACAATCACATTTAGATCATTTCTGTTTAAGTAAATTCTCAAGGTATCTGGGTGTGGAGAATAGAAGGGCTGGTCCTTCTGGCTTAGACTGGTTTTTGGGTACATGCACAGTAAGGCAAAATTATATCCTGCAGTAAAATTTTAAGTAAAACCCCTTATTTACCATTGTATGCCTATGTATAACTGGGCATGCATATTATTAAAATCAGATGCATGTGGGAAGGGACATGCGTATTAGGGAAAATGAATGTATGACTTGATCTGTCAGCCAAAGTAAGAGAATCACCCAAACAATGCCCCATAGTAAACTTCCCTTAAATCCCATAAAAGGAAGCCCTGAACTATAATGGGAACCTTCAGTGTTCTCGATCATGTGGCTTGCTATCAATCCTGACAAATGTATCCCTCTATAACCTACACTATTGCCTTGCTTTGAACAAAATTCACCTTGCTTCTTTAGTAAATTTGTGAGCCCTTTTGGTTAAGAAATCTGGGACCTGGGAACTCTTTGCCCACATCCCAACCAGTACCAAAAAAGCTATGATCTTATACGTTTTGCTCATGTTGTAAAATACCTGTTATGAACAACTCAAAGAGAGAAAGAATTTATTTTAGTTCCTGGTTGCAAATATTTCAGCCTATCATTGTGGGGAGGCTGTTGTGCAACAGAGTAGCTCACAGCATGGTGGCTGGGCTGCGAGTGGGGGGAAGGGAGAGAGAATGAGCACCACTGTTTCTCTGCTTTTATTCTCTCCCAACACCAGCTAATGGGACCATGCTGGCTTCCTGAGGGGTGAGATTTTCCTGTTGTTAATTTCACTTTCATAGAAACAGAGGTCTATTTTAGCAATTTTTTAGGCACTTCTCAATCCAATCAATTTGTTGTGAGAAATATAGACTGACAGACTTGGTGGTTTATTTTTCTCTGTACTTGGGGGAAAGAAATACAATACTTTTAATTGCTTTATAAAAGAAGAAAGGTCACTTAATACTCATTAGCAGAAACTGAGTCTCATAGCCACACAGATAAGCTAAGAAATTTTTTACCAATCAAGAGTGACGTTGCTTTCACACAAGTGAAGCAAGGTCACGAGGGTATGGTTTACCTAGTTTTCACCCATCCTCACCTACTAGGCAAGAGCCCTACCTGCATATTATTCTCTTTAGGTACTAAGCAGTTTCAGAGGCCAGGTCACAGTAGTCTAGCATACCTTCTGTGTCCTGATCAAAGATGCAATGTCTGCTGATCATACTGTGATTTCTGCCTGAATAGAGCAGGCATGTTCAAAAGGAGAAAAGTAATGATGGAATCTGGAGCCCTGTTTTTTTTTTTTGTTTTTTCGATCTGAGTACTGTTCTTAGCTAGATAAATAACTTTGAATGTATAACTTCCTTTTATAGAAGAGATTGCATGCAATTTCTAGAAGGACATTGAACTTATTTAGAAATGTCTAAATGTTCTTGACAGTATGTGAATTTGTTACCGGTAAGAGAATCACTTGGAGTCTATTAAATTATGGGTTTATACATGGATGTAAGGTTCCACTCCAGGTTCACTAAATAGGACTTTCATTTTTAACAAGCATCTTTGGTGATTCTGCTGCACATTAACATCTGAAAGATTACTGATATGTATATACTTACTATCCCCACTCTTAAATAGGAACTATAATTAACTTCAAGTGCTTTTCAGTGGATCATACAGTGATTAAAAATAATATGCTTATGACAATCACCTACCTTTCTTAACCATCATTGCTCAAACACTGTCTGAACAGATACAGACACAATCTTTCCACTGTAAATCTATATTTGTAGAAATACTGTCTTAGTTGGATTTCTACTGCTGTAATAGAATACCACGACCAAACATAACTTGGGAACAAAAGATTTTATTTCACCTTATAAATTGTAAGTCCTGAGGGAAGCCAGAGCAGGAACTCAGGGTAGGAACCTGAAAGCATAAACAGATAGATGCACAGACCATAGAAGAGTGCTGCTTACTGGCTTACTCTCTATGGTTTACTCATACAGCTCTCTTATATACCCTAGAACCACTTGACCAGAGGTGGAACCTCCCACAATGGGCTGTAAAATGCTAGGCCTGGTCTACATCTCCATTGCAGCTTTGTAAAAGACCTTGAGGCAGAGGACTCAGATAAATCATCCTGGACTTCTGACTTAGAATCTCTGGGATCATAAAGTCATATTGTTTTACACGTTATGTTCGGAATTAATTAGATACAGAATAGGAAATAAAACATGTTTTTCTTTTTATGTATGTGTAAATATGGGGGTTGTACGTGTCTATGTGTGTGTGTGTGTGTGTGTGTGTGTGTGTGTGTGTGTGTGTGTGTGCGCGCGCACACGCAGGTGTGTGCAGACATATGTATGCATGTCTGTGGAAACCAGAGGACAATCTTGAGTGTTGCGCTTCATATGTCTACCTTTTTACTTCTAGTTTTATTTAATTATTTTATGTGTATAGGTGTTTTGCTTGCATGTATGTCTGTTCACTATGTCTTTGACTGGTCCTGAGGAGGCCAGAGAGGGCATTGGATCCCCTGGAACTGGAATTATAGACAGTTGTGAGCTAATTGTGGGTGCTGGGAATTGAGCTCAGGTTCTCCAGAAGAGCAGCCAGTAGTCTTAACTGTTGAGCTATCTCTCCAGTTCCTATCATCTTCATTTTTAGAATAGGGTCTCTCACTGACTTAAACTCATCAAATACTCTAGGCTAGATGCCCAGTAAGGCCCAGGGATTGATCCATCTCTAGCTTCCCAGCACTAGGTTTACAATCACTTGACAGCATGTCAAACTTCCATATTTCAAAAAACATTGGCTCTGATGATAAAACGCAGGTCCTCATTATTGCAAGGCAATTTCTCCATCCAAAACAGAATATTGCTTATTAAAATAAAATAAAAAACTGGAAAAATATTTTTGCATATTAAAATTAACAATTAAGTATTCAAATTCTCAATAGTCTCATAAATTTTAACCCCAAACTATATAAATTAATATAAAATAAATTATGTGTCTAAGGAATATTTTTCATCTCATCAGATTGTAAAATAGCAGGAGCAACCTATGTAAATATTTCTACTAATTCATAACTTTTTCTATAAAATAACGTGTTTTAAAAGAGCTGTCTCCAATTTAATATAGACCTGGAGCTACAGATTTGGAAAGCAGTAAATGCTAGGAGAAAAGCCAATGTTATATGCAATGAAAAGTAAGGATCTATTGAGTGTCAGTGAGGGGTTTCACATATATAACAGAGTAATAAAAAAGATTCTTTTGAGCTAGTGGTGGTGGTAGCACATGCCTCTAATCCCAGCACTCAGGAGACAGAGCAAGACTAGTCTCTGAGTTTGAAGCCAGACTGGTCTACAGAACAAGTTCAAGCCAGCCAGGGATACATAGAGAAACCCTTTCTCTAAAAATCAAAAATCAAACCAAACAAACAAACAAAAATTTCGCTTAATAATATATCTTATTTTGCCAACATTTGATAAAAAAAACTTATATTTAACTAGATTTCTTAAAATAGCCTGTTTATCCCTACAAAGAGAAAAGAATTGCTAGAAGGCTGGGCGGTGGTGGCACACGCCTTTAATCCCAGCACTCGGGAGGCAGAGGCAGGCGGGTCTCTGTGAGCTCAAAGCCAGCCTGGTCTACAGAGTGAGTTCCAGGACAGAGAGAAATTATGTCCTGGATTTCTGTTACACAGAGAAATCCTGTCTCAGAAAAAAAAAGAAAAGAAAAAAAAGTTGGATATAAAATATAATATTTATACCACCATAAGAACAAACATATAGGCAAATAGAATGGTGTGTTTTTAAATATATTATACTCATCTTCATTCACACACAAAAAAATCAAGGGGTACAAAAGCATTAAGTAAAGAAAAAGTTTAACTATGGAGCTTTGAATAAACTATTTGTAGTGTTAACCTATCTGCACTGTGTAAATACTGTGACAGCTGACTTCATGGTAGCAATATGGTATTATTTAGTAGAGAATTGAGAAGAAATGTACACAGTTGTCTATCAGGAGTACACCATCAGCTTAGCAGCCTCCCACATAAAAAGGATGAAAACAGGTCCAATACCATGCAAGGAAAAATGAGTGATGAAGGTGAGAAAATGAAATAGCATTTGCAAAGGAGATCTAGGATGGCTGGGGGAAACTAGATCAAGCCAGACCGGCAGACACCAGACGCATGCTGCAATCTCGGAGAAATGGCCACAAGAAAGAGCACAGGGTACATGGACAAAGTGTGTGTGGTGGGGGAAAGATTACACAGACACGGCAGTCATTTGAAGGTGTGTTTGAACAAGCATAGACTTTGGAGTGAGGAGGCAAACCATAGCTCAAATATTGACACCGCCACTTACAAGTCCTATGACTCGGAACAAAGTTGCATAACCTCCTCCCGTAGCTGCCGTTTTCTTACCTGTAAAACAGAACATGTTCATTGAGATACATATCATATGTCAAGTTCTAGTAAATCTTAGCTCTTAATATTATAAAACATGCAAAATGAAAGCAAAAAGATTTCATTCACTAAAATGAGTAGCTTAATGTTTAAAAGTTAAGAAAATTTATAGGATTTAAAAGTATTTATTGATCCCTGCTGTAATAATTTGTCTCACAGAGTGGTGTACATTATTGGAGTCATTGATGAACTGCTTAGGAAAACTGAGATTTTTATGTCTAGTTCATATCAGTTATAATTACCAAAGTAAGGTAGTGCTTCAACAAATGGTTGAAATTCAGACTGATTAGGGATTCAAGATATTTCCCCCCCAAGTCTACAGTGAGCATAAGCCATGTGTGGCTATTGAGAATTCAAAATGTGTATAGTAAAATTGGAGATGTGCTAAAAGTGTAAAATATACACAAAATTTCTAAGCCATTACTATCTTGTTGATAGTTTTTCATTAATTATTTGTTAAATATCATGCCATTTTGAATATTCTGTCAAAATTTATTTTTCTTTACTCTTCTCTTACACAGTACATCCCACTTGCAACCTCCCCCTCCCTCCCATCCTTCCATGCCTCTCCCCCTCCCCCAGATCCACTGTTCCTATGTTTCCCTTCAGAAAAGAGCAGGTCTCCCTGTGATATCAACCAGACATGGCATAACGAGATGCAGTAAGACTAGGCACAAGCCGTCATATCAAGGTTGGACGAGGTGACTCAGTAGTGGGGGGAAGGGTCCCATGAGCAGGAAAAACAGTCAGAGACAACCTCATTCCCACTGCACAACTATAGGGTATATGCGGAGGACCTAGCTCAGACCCATGCAGGCTCTGTGATTGCTGCTTCAGTCTCTGTGAGCCCTTACACGCCTTGCTAAGTTGAATCTGTGGGCCCTGTTCTCCTCTCTACGAGTGTCCTTGACCTTGCTGGCTCCTACAATCCTTTCTTTGCCTTTGAGTTCTCCTGACTTTGCCTAGTGTTCGGCTGTGGGTCTCTGCATTTGCTCCCATCAGTTGCTGGAGGAAGCCTCTCTGATGATGATTGGGCTAGGCACCGATCTATGAATATAGCAGAATATCATTTGGAATCATTTCATTGACTTTTTTTGTCAGTTGTGTTTGGTTCTACCACAGGTCTCTTAACCATCCAGCTTCTGATTATTAAAATTAATTTCACTTGAATACTTATACCTGTAAAATCTGTTTATACCACAAAACTCAAAATTAGACATGTGACTCAAAATATATTTCTGTTGAACAGCCATCAGCCTAAATCACTTTAAAAGATACTATATTTCAAATTAGTTTTTTAATTTTCCACAAGATGAATGATATACATTCATTTTAAAACACAAAATAACATTAAGGAGAAAATAATAAAATATTAATATTAAAATCCTAAACTTTGCTAAATATTCCAGTTTCTTTTGTGGTAAACATAATTTTATTGTTGAAAATCTCTATTTTTCTCTTTCTATTATATATTTCTTTGCTGAGATAATATTTACCTTTTCCATTTAAATGGTTTATTTTTTTTCAGAATATCACATGTGAGTAGCATACTTACATCATTTCTATCATTCTCCCTGCCAACTCTTCTCATTCCTCCCACTCCCTTATTGACTGCCCTTCTTCTAATATTTTATATGTACACACATATATACATATATATGTGAATACAGGGTCAGTTTAGTTTTGCTCATGTATATTTAGGGCTGACCACTTGGTATTACCTAACTATCAGTAGTCTCGCCTCTAGAGAAAATAGGTTTTCCTTGTCTCAGCAGCCATTAATTGCTTGTAGCTCTTCATCTATGCATGAGGTCCTGTGGTATTTCCCCATTCACAATGGCATGCCAACTGATATGGTTATTATGCAGGTCTTATTTAGGTGAACACATTGTTGAGATTTCATGGATGAACATATTCATGAGATTTTATAGTTTCCCTGTCATATCTAGAAGACACTATCTAGCAGCAGAAACCCTAGTCCTCTGGTTCTTATAATGTTTCCATTCCTTCTGTGATGCTTCATTTGCCTTAGGTATAGGAGTTGTGTTGTAGATGTAACAACTATGGCTTGGCTCCCCACATTCATTTATTCTCTGTATTTTTACCACTTATGGATCTCTGTAATAGTCTCCATCAGTAGAAGTAAAATGAAGTGCTGGTGACCATGTCAGAGGAGCATCAGATGGCAGTTGACTTCAGGGTGTCAGCCCACCAGGAGGTGAATCCCTGATGGGTGAATCTCAGATAGATAAGGCCTCGAGATCACAGACCACAGAACGTTTTTTGCTTCTGCTACCTTTCTCTGGTATCTGGCATGGTGTTACTGGGTATAGGGAGACCCCCCCCCCCACTGCCTGTAATGGGTAGCTAGAGTTTTCCTGCCTGGCCCACAGTCAGGACAAATCTCTCTCACTCGCCAGTCCCACAGCCGCTCAGACCCAACCAAGTAAACACAGAGACTTATATTGCTTACAAACTGTATGGCCGTACCAGGCTTCTTGCTAACTGTTCTTATATCTTAAATTAATCCATTTCTATAAATCTATACCTTGACACGTGGCTCATGGCTTACCGGCATCTTCACATGCTGTTTGTCATGGTGGCGGTTGGCAGTGTCTCTCACTCAGCCTTCCACTTCCCAGAATTCTTCTCCTCCTTGTCCTGCCTATACTTCCTCCTGCCTGACTACTGGCCAATCAGTGTTTTATTTACTAACCAATCAGAGCAACACATTTGCCATACACAACATCCCACAGCAGTAATGTGTGTTTATCTCATGGAAACATCCCATTCTACTAGGCATTTTTACCTATGGATTATTATTTATTCTCAAGATATACTGTCTGATAATAATAATGTTACTTATACAGAGTTTTGATGATAAAAAATATAAACAAGGAAGTGTCACACAGCTAGAACAGATGAGTTTCTATTAAGGAGCTGTATAGACTGTGGTTTAGGTCAATGATTAAGAAAAACAATTGAGTCCCAGTAGCCCAGCTAGTTTAAATTCTTATCTTAATATTGAGAGATGTGTTCACAGGTTTTGGGGTGCAGCATAGCTGAAACAAAGCTTTGAAAATAACTTAAAGTTAGACTAAGATGTTTTGTTAAATAGCTTTGAGGTGAAAAACCCAAGAAGACAATCTAAAGTTCTAGAGAGGCACATAGTTGAATGAGGAACTCATTAAGGTCAGGGGACGAGAACAAAGCAGCCCAATTATTACTAGCTGACACACTTTTCTTGCTAGGATTGGGTGATGACCAATGGGTATAACTCCTTATACCTATTTCTGCCCTCAATCTCTTGACATAAAAATCTACTTATGAGTGGGCATGCACCCTAAAGATTTAAAATAGAGCTAACTGATTCTTTTTCATATATAAAAGTTTAGATTTGTGACTACTTTAAGATTCTTTATAAGATTACATTTCAAGATGAGTAATAAAGTGATTGGTCTTTTTTTTTTTTGTAACTGCAAAAGACAGCCTGCCAGTAAAATACCTGACTGAGAAGGATATTTTCCTTTCCTACACAGTTAATCTATAACAAGTTGCTTGGGTTTGAATGTACGTGAGTTCTTGGGATAACTTGTTTTTCACCTGTAATATGTAAAATGTTTAATCACGTTAAGGGATACAGAAAACATGCTGTTTTTTACTGTAGTCATTGTAATCATTCACTTGAAGAACAGAATGTAATCATATTGTAATTTTTATATTGCCTGAAAGATTTTGCTGGGGTATACAAGTTTTAAGGGAAAGAATAAAGAGAGAGTTTAAATGGGTTAGAAGGAGAACATTGAGAATGAGAGAGCTAAAAGGGAAACATCGAGAATGAGAGAGTTAAATGGGAAACATCGAGAATGAGAGAATTAAATGGGAAACACTGAGAATGAGAGAGTTAAAAGGGAAACATCGAGAATGTGAGAGTTAAAAGGGAAACATCGAGAATGAGTGAGTTAAATGGGAAACATCGAGAATGAGAGAGTTAAATGGGAAACATCAAGAATGAGAGAGTTAAAAGGGAAACATCGAGAGTAAAGATAGAGTTAAAAGGGAAACATCGAGAGTAAAGATGGAGTTAGAAGAAAGACATCAAGAGAGGCAGAAGGGACATTTCTGGATAGAGATAAGAAAAGAGAAAAAGAATACAGAATGAAGAATACAGAAGAATAAAGAAAGAAACCATCAAGAGAGTGTGTGAGTGTCTTTCCCCTAACTCCCTCAGACAAAAACGCCTAGTACACTTCAACTCTGTGGATCCCCTTTCAGCCCTGCGCTGTTGGGCGATGGCCCAACAGGCAGTGATAATGAAGATTCTTTGATTGGAGTGAGACATACTTATTTGTGGGCAAAATAATAACATATTTAGAATGCAGTTAAAACTTATATTGGTTTAGGAAATTGTCCATAGTGGAATCCTCTCTAGGGTCCAAGATCTCACTCACCATCTACCATTGCATAATTGGCTAAGTTTACTATGTCAGTCAAGAATCCCTTCCTGTTGCACAGGCCTCAAGTCAAATTAAACAGCTGTTGGTCACCACCAAGATATAAGTGACACTATCGCACCATTGGGGCGATCTTGTCATATAGTTCATTTTTGTGGTTTATAGGCTTTACCCCTGGATAGGACTGTTGATTAGTTTTCTCTTTGGCAGCTTGTATAGTACATTTAGGTACTATGAGAGCTAGTCTTCAGGGAGGAGGATTACAGGTCAGTTTTAGTTAGATTCCTTCAAGTCCCGTGTCTAAAGCCTGTGGCATCTTCGGCAATAGGGTTTTACCTTCAAGTTCTGGGAAGAAACAAACAGCAACAGCAATAACCTATATTGTTATGAGTCTCTTGGACTCCCCTAACCAAAAACTAAAGGGAGGTTTCCCATGCTTAGCACTAGGTTTTTGTTAGATAGTCTATGGCTCTGAAAAACACATATTTTTATATCTATCTGTCTGTCTATCTATCTATCTATCATCTATCCACCTATCATCTGTCTATCTATCTATCTATCTATCTATCTATCTATCTATCTATCTATCTATCTATCATTTTACATCCTGGCTGCAGTTTCCTCTCTTTCCTCTTCTCCCAGTACCTCCCCCCACCCTCAACCTGTTCCCACCCCCCAATCCACTCCTCCATTTCTGTTCAGGAAAGGACAGGTCTCCCATGAGTATCAACAAAATATGGCATATCAAGTTGCAGTAAGCCTAAACACCTCCCTTTGTATTAAGACTGGGCAAGGTGACCCAGTATGAGGACTAGGGTCCTAAAAGCCAGTAAAAGAGTCAGAGACATCCCCTGTTCCCACTGTTAGGAGTCCCACAAGACCACCAAGCTACACAACTGTAACATATATGCAGAGTGCCTAGGTCACTTCCATGCAGGCTCCCTGGTTGTCAGTTCAGTCTATGTAAGCTCCCATGAGCCCAGTTGATTCTGTGGGTTTTCTTGTGGTGTTTTGACCCCTCTGGCTCCTACAATCCTTTCTCTGCCCCCCTTCTTTTGCAGGATTCCCCAAGCTCTGCCTAATGTTTAGCTGTGGGTCTGCATCTGTTTCCATCAGTTGCTGGATGAAGCCTCTCTGATGACAATTGGACTAGACACCAATCTATGAGTATAGCAGAATAGCATGAAGCATCATTACATTGACTTTTTTTTTTACTCCAGTCATGTTTGGTTCTACCTTAGGTCTCTAGGTCATCCAGCTTATGGTGCTCCAGGCAGTGTCAGGGGTGGGCTTGTTCTCCTGACATGGATTTTAGACTGGACCAATCATTGGTAGGCCACTCCCTCAATCTCTAGGTCATCTTATCCTAGCACATCCGGTAGGCAGGATGGACTGTAGGTCGAAGGTTATGTGGCTGGGTTGGAAAGTTTTGTCTGGTCACAGAAAATGACCAGTTCAGGCTCCATATCTGCTATCGCTAGGTGTCTTAGCTGAGGTCATCTTTGTAGATTCCTGGGAGAGTCTCTTGCTCCAGGTTTTTACCTGATCCTGAAATGCCCCTCTCTTCCAGCAGTCTCTTATAGTACTCTCCCCCTCTGCCTGCCCCTCCCCCACAACCTGATCTCTCATGTTTCCATCTCCACTTGCCTGCAGTTCACTCATGGAATCTCATCTATTTTCCCTTCCCAGGGAGATGTAGGCATCCCCTCTTGAAATCTCCTTGTTACCTACTCTCTGTGAGGCTGTGGATTGTAGTATAGTTATCCTTTATTTTACAGCTAATATCCACTTATGAGTGAATACATACTGTGTTTGTCTCTCTGAGTCTGGGCTACCTCATTCAGAATGATTTTTTTGCCTGCAAATTTCATGAGGTCATTTTTTTGTTGTTGTTTTTTTGTTTTGTTTTGTTTTTTAACGGCTTAGTAATACTCTATTGTGTAAATGTATCACATTTTCTTTATCCATTCCTTGGTTGAGGGATATCTAGATTGCTTCTAGGTTCTACTACAAATAAATCTGCTATGAACATAGTTGAGCAAGTGTCCTTGTGGTATGATTGAGCATCCTTTGGGTATATGCCCAAGAGTGATATAGCTGGGTCTTGAGGTAATTGATTCCCAATTTTCAGAGAAACCGCCATATTGATTTCTAAAGTGACTGTTCAAGTTAGCACTCCCACCAGCAATGGAGGAGTGTTCCCCTTGCTCCACATTCTCTACATCATGAGCTGTCACTTGTGTGAAAATACATATTTTTAAGTAAATATAAATCTAGCCAAGGAAGTGAAAGACTTATTTTTACTTTTTTTTTGTTTTTGTTTTTGGTTTTTTTGAGACAGAGTTTCTCTGTGTAGTTTTGATGTCTGTCCTGGATCTCGCTCTGTAGACCAGGTTGGCCTTGAACTCAGAGAGATCCATCCACTTGGCTCTGCCTCCTGAGTGCTGGGATTAAAGGCATGCGCCACTGCCACCCAGTGTGAAAGACTTCTATAATAAAATTTTTAAATCTGTGAAGAAAGAGACTGAGGAAGACGCTAGAAGATGGAAGATCTCCCATGCTCAGGGTTGGTAGAATTAATATTGTGAAAATGACCATCCTACTAAAAACAATGTACAGGTTCTAGACAATCCTAACAAAAATCTCCATCACAGAAAGAGAAAAGGAATTCTAAAATTCACATGGAACCACAGAAGACCCCCAATAGCCAAAAAAATCCTGAACAAAATGCACAATGCTGGAAGAATTACTATACTAGATGGTCAAGCTATATTACAGAACTATAATATTAAAAACAGTACAGTACTGGCAAACAAACAACAATAACAAAACCAGATATGTAGTCAATGGAACAGAATAAAAGATCCAAACATTAACGCACATAACTACAGTCATCTGATGTCAGAAATGAATGCTGTAGAAAAGAAAGCATCTTCTACAAATGGTGCTGGGACAATTGGATTTCTACATGTAGAAGAATAAGATTAGACCAATATCTACCACCTTGCACAAAAAACTAGCTCCAAATGGACAAAAGATCTAGTGCGAAAACTGAATTGCAGAAACTGCTAGAAGTGCATCCGCAGTAACCTACAAGATATATGGACTTACTGAACAGGACTACATTCTCTCAGGAATTAAGGCAAACAACTGAAAAATGAGACCTCATAAAATTACAAAGCTGCATAGAAATAAACAATAAAGAGAGTGAAGAGGAAGCCCACACAGTAGGAGATAATCTTCTCTTGCTATACATCTGACAGAGGATTAATATCCAAGATATATAAAGAACTCACAACATAGAGTCAAAAAACAAACAACTGAAGCAAATGGGGTGTGGATATGATCAGAAAGTTTTCACACATACAACGAAAGAAAAGAACAGGAAAGAAAGATAACTAAGAAATATCTTTTAAAGTGTTAAGGCCGGGCGGTGGTGGCGCACACCTTTACTCCCAGCACTCAGGAGGCAGCCTGGGCTACAAAGTGAGTTCCAGGAAAGGTGGAAAGCTACACAGAGAAACTCTATCTCAGAAAAAAAAAATGTTCAACATCCTTAGCAATTTAGGAAATGCAAATTAAAATTACTTTAAAATTTCATCTTACCGCAGCGAGAAAGAATAACACCAAGAAAACAATTGACAATAAATGCCGGCCAAGATGTGAGAAAAGGGATCCCTCATTCACTGTTAGTGAAAGTGCTAACTGGTGCAACCACTAAGGAAATTAGTGTGGAGAATTCTCAAAAAAGCTAAAAGTAGATCTGCCATATGGCTCAACTGTGTTATTTCTTGGCATATGCCCAAAGTGCTCGATTTCCTACTCCACAGATACATGCTCAGCCATGTTTAGTGTCGCACTATTCGTAATAGCTAGGAAATAGAGACAACCTAAATGTCCTTCAATATATAAATGTGATACATGTGTACAATAGACTTTCTTATTCCATAAAAATTGAATTATACTATATATACTATTTTACATACTTACTTTTCACTCAATTATTCAGGATAATCTTTTTACAATATCCTTAAAATTATGTGAGCTGAGATTATTTGCCAGGTCTAACTGGGTAAGTCATCCTGATCCTAGCCTCTGTGCATCTTTTCCATGCCCCCAGGTCCCACATTCAGTGCCCTGGCCTAGTTCGGCTGCTGCTACCTTCTAGGCTTCTGCTTGGACCCTTGCTGCTTGCCACCAACCTACATGCCCTTATCATGTCACATCAAACCTTTCCACCTATCCAGATCCTGCACAAACTTTGGCAGAGTCTGGTCAGGTGAATTTGTCTGATTCTGCCTGCCATACACCTCCCCCAAGCCCCAGAACTACTCCTGCAGACTTATACCAGGATGCACATTCTGCATGTCAGACCAGTCTGCTATGTCTACCTGACTTCATTCCAACTAAGCCATATCCATTCTGCAGGCCTAACCAAGGCCACCCATCCTGTATTTTGCCCCAATCTGCACTGTCAATGTCAAAGAACTAACAAAAGAAGTCCACATGCGCAGATCACATAGAAACATACAAACAATAGGAAAGATCAAGGCAGTATCTCCCCTCCTCAAACTGTCATATAGAAATGTTTACCAATGATAATTTCCTAGATGAACAGAATTTAAAAGAAGGATCGTACACTTATAAAAGAAGGAAGTTGGATTTACTCCACATAAGTCAATAATCAGGAAAATGCAAATGAAGCAAGAACATTCCCTTTTTTGTTTTCCTTCTACACAATCTCACTCTTTAGCTTAAGCTGACCTTGAACTCACTATATAGAACACACTGGCCTATGACTCATGTTGGTCTTCCTGCCCCAGCCTCTGAGTGCTGGGATTCCACATGTAACCTACAATAGCCAGTTAGAATAGCTAACACTGTCTTATCATTTATGTTGGAAGTGCTTTTTGCTTCATGTTACTCAGGTTCCTTCACCATATATCTTACAACTTACAGATACACAGATATTAAAATAAGGGGAATGAAGTTATACATCAGAAGCCACAGCCTGAACACAGATAGTGGACTCCTCATGCTGTCATTGAGCAACTTCTAAAAGTGATGATTCTGAAAAAAAAAATTGGCACTTTCATGAATTGCTGGTGACAGTGAGTGAGAACTTTTCAGAAAGATTGTTTGGAAATGTGTATTAAAAGCCTTACAATGCCCAAATATATAAGTATACCCTGGAGGGGCCATCAGTTTGAAAGGGTGGGGAGACAGGAGAGAGACTGGAGGAAGGGGGCGTGGGCAGTGTTGGAAGGAGGGAAGTGATAGGATGGAGTGTTGTAATTAGATTTTAACCCAAATTTTAAAAATTGTGAATACAAAAATCCTTAGAACAATTCTGTAACCTGGACATTCTATGATTATTACTGCATCCCAGGTGAGCAGTCACAAAAGTGACCTGTGTAGAGGCTGTGATTACAGCAGAAGGCAACTTCGGCTGTATTGAAGAATAATTGACTGAAGCAGGTTTGAACTTTGAGGAAGTTTATGATGTCGCATTGCTAGCTGATCAGGGCTGAGAAACTTAGCAAATAAATGATGTCACCAAACACACAAGTTCTCTATCTCTCTAGCCAAATTTTGCCATGCCAGGTGTGAGCTTCATCCTAAAGCTGGGTATTTCTCTCTCGTGTAACCAGATGGCTTAGGATTATGGTAATTGTGGCTACATTTGTTTTTATTTCTGTCCCTCAGGAGATGAGGGACAAATATTTCTTGCCAATTATGGGATGAAAAAGCCATCTCTTACATATGATTGATCCATTAGAAGATGGTTAGTCATTTACAGCCAATAATGGTCTCCAAGTAAATCTTATGTCCTGGCTCATCCAGAATAGTTAAGCTCTGTCTCTTTAAATGAATCGGGGGTGGGATGATGAGGGATGCATCTGGATGGCTGTGCTGTTGAAGAAGAATGGAAAAACTGATATTGGATAACTGTATACTACACTAGGAGCCTCAAAACTTGGAATGGCCCAGGATAGTTTGGACCCTCAAAGAGGTCTCTGGGCAGGAAGTAAATGGCAGCAAGAAGACAGGCCAAATAACTTTAGCAAGGAAAGAAGGTAAGACATAAACAACTGAAGTAGTTCAGACACTCAGGGAGAGGAATCAGAAGGGGGGAGAGAGAAAGAGCATATGAACTAATTCAGCATAAGATCCTTATATGATAGAAATCTAAGGAATTCGTGGGACCCTGGAAGCAAAAACCAAAAAAGGGTTCAGTTCAATCAAGTTACCAGGTACGATAAGGCTTCTCATTCAGGCTAAATGGAATTCATGTGTCTGCACCCACATAATACCTACAAAAATATTGAGCTGGACCAAGTAAAGGGAACTCAGAGGAGAAAGTCTTTGCAGTTGTCCCTGTTGTCACCTACACAAAACCTCTTTCTTAGAATGTTGTCCTCCTTGAAGGACCAGTTCTAGGTGCGCTAGGCTCATCTTTTCCTCCAGAAGTAGGTAGAAAGTAG
Organism: Peromyscus eremicus; assembly: GCF_949786415.1. Taxonomy (NCBI): domain Eukaryota; kingdom Metazoa; phylum Chordata; class Mammalia; order Rodentia; family Cricetidae; genus Peromyscus; species Peromyscus eremicus. The sequence continues at coordinate 84,056,786 of NC_081439.1, read as the reverse complement.
GCATGGAATGCCATTGCACAAGATCCCTGGAAAGAGAGCACTCTGGTTGTCTTAGCTTCAAATCTTGTCAGGGTTTTCAAAGGCTTTCACTGGGCATTGTTTGTTCATTTAGCAGGTTCATAGCATACACACTGTCTTAGGGGTTCTATTGCTGTGAAAAGACACCATGACAAAGGCGACTTTATAAAAGAAAATATTTAATTGAGGTGGCAGCTTACATTTTCAGAGATTCAGTCCATTATCATCATATCGGGGAGCATGGTGACATGCAGGCAGGCATGGTACTGACTATATTTTGGCTTGCAGGCAACAGGAAGTGGTCTGTCACACTGGGTGGTATCTTGAGCATATATGAGACCTCAAAGCCAGCCTCCACAGTGACACATATCCTCCAATGAGACCACAACTACTCAAACAAGGCCATGCCTCCTAATAGTGCCACTCCCTTTGGGGGCCATTTTCTTTTAAGCCTCCACACACACCATAGTATAAGCTATTCTCTTTCCTTCAGTCTACCTTTCTAGAGCTCTTCCCCACCGAAGACATTCAGTATTACTCATCTCTCAAGGTCCAACCCATCATCTTCCCTCATGACAATTTTACTGAGTCTATAGATCCTCCCCTTCTTTGACTCCAATTTACCTGACAGGACCTTATAGCTTGAAATTATTTTTTTTTCTGGAAGTTGTTATACTCACTCAGGTGCCATATGTTTCCTATGTTCACTCTTACCCCATGAGTAAGGTCATGGATAATATTTTGTAATTGTTTTCCATCTTTCATAGACCTTTTAGGCCACTGAGTGATCTGACTTGGTTTCTCTGTTTCTCTGCTTGTCATTTCTTAATCCAGCCTCCATAAGGAAATGAGTATACTCCTCCCCTTGGTTATATCCACTAAGTGTCTCCATTGCACTCAAATACTTATTACAGATTAAATATTTGCCATAGCGTTCAGGTCCTGCAAAACCTGGACCATGGCCACCCAGCTAAAACAGCCACTTCACCCCTCCATTGCTAAGCTCCACTTACACTAGTTTTCTTTGGCTCTTAATGGCCAGGTGCTTCACTGTCATTGAGCCTGATTGTCGGTTGTTTATTCTTCTGTTAGGCTGACCACTCACCTGCATCTTCTACTTACCATTTAGATTAGTGCCTGCTTAAAGCCCTCCTCTCGCTTTCTGGTCTAAATTGCTATGTTGTCATCACACAAATTCCTAGAGCTGAGCTAAGGATACAGTCCGTGGGTAGAATGCTCTCCTAGCATGCATGAAGCTCTGGGTTCAATCCTCATCCCTACATAGTGTGGAGGTACACACAAGTAATCTTAACACTTGGGATGTGAAGGCAGGAGGATCGATGATTTAAGGTACTCTTCAACTGCACAGCAACTTTGAGGCCTGTCTGGTATATTGCATCCCTAGAAAGAGAGCAGAGGGGGAAACCCTGCAGCTGGGTGTGGTAGCAAGTAATCCCTGCACATCAGAGCTGGAATCAGGAACATGACTACCATTTTATGGTCAGCCAAAATCCACAGTGATATGCTGATTAAGTACAAGTCTGCACCTCTTATTGATCACTTTGTTTACTGTATCCTTCCTCCACTGGATTGTATATTCCATGATTATAAAGACCATACCCATCTTACTCACCTGGGAACAGCCAGCATCTAGTCTAGTGCCTGGCAGATGATATACTCCAAGAAACTGTAGGTCAAAAGGTAAGTTGTTATTTTTACATTAAAACTGCATTCATCTCAACAAAAATAAAGAATGAGTCAGGCAAACTGCTGAAGGTAGAGAATTAGAATCAGCCTAAGGAATGGCTCACTTTCCCATTTTATTATCTAACTTATTTTTGGATCTTGAGTAAGCACAAAAATATGGCTGAGTTGTTGACCTGAGATTTTTCCACTAAAAGGCCCCCATCTGATCCTGGTCGAGATCTTCTCTCCTGAGGGAATCCCTCCCTATCTCTGCCTTGAATCCCCAGGCTCCTATGCCCCTGCTCAGGCTCTAGCCTCTCTCCTGTTCTTTCATTAATATCCTTGGGTGATTAACTCACTAAGAGCATGCAGACTTCTTCGTGATGTGTCTTCATTCCCCTTATCTGCTAATAAATGTGCAAATGTTCTTTGCCAGGTCATTATGTTATTTAGTTTATCCAAATAGGACGATGAGTCTCTCTGACTGCATATGAGTGTTCTGGGTTGATTTAGGGGAACTTGTTCTCCAGATGGGTCTCTATGTAACTCATTTCTTTGGCTAGTGTTTTCTAGAACAATTCATGCAATCTCTTATTTATTGGATATTTATGCAGTACTATATACCAAACACCGGAAGGCCAAATCAATAACTCTATGTTAAATCTTTTTCTGAGCCCAAATTCTGTTTTGTTCAGGTACTAAGGTTATTATTCTAATGTTTGATTTCTTTTAGTTCCAGACTATAATTTTCTAATTTTGTTTGGGTTTTGTTGTTGTTGTTCTCCTGATGCTAGATTTTGTGATCCCTTTTCTTTTTGCAATGTGTAGCTGATGAATGTCAACAGTTACACGACTTCTGTTATTGCTGAAACAGGAACATGAAGGAAAAGTGGGAGAGCCAATGGTTTCAATCCTTTAGCTCCTCCTTTTCCTCCAATGATAGCTTCTCCATTTCATGCTATAACTTACCTCTTTGAGTAATGACTTCCTCTGATTCTTGTACCTGTTCTCGTGGCTCCTTTCCTTCTGTTTGTTTGCCTTGTGCAACCAACTTTGATGTGATGGTTTTTGTTTCACCTTATATTTTATTTTGTCATGTTTGGTTGTTATCTCTTAGAAGTCTGTACTTTTCTAATGAGAGATAGAAAGGCAGTGGAGGTGGGGATGAACTGGGAGGAGTAGAAGGAGCGGAAACTGTAATCAGGATATATTGTGTGTGAAAAGAATCTATTTTAAATAAAGGGAAAAAAGAAATTCATTACAGTCTAACTGTCCACAGTCTTTCTATATTATCTGTGTATACTTATTTCAAACAAATAGGTTCTGTTTGGTACATGAGGTCCAAACTCACCTTACTAAAAATAGATCATGGGGTTGTCACTTGATGCTGCTGAGTTTTGTTTCTTTTGTTTTTCCTAATTAAGTATGTTTTTCAAATCCTGGTTTCTAATCTGGAAGCCAAGAACTTAAGTCTGCATTTTTATTCTAAAAAGAACTTAAATCTGATAAAACAATTAACTGTTCTTAGACTATCAGAAAATTGAAGTCACAAAACAAATCATTCCCCCAAATGAGAGAAAGACAGTTGTATTCTGAGAATAACTGGATCAGAAGTCCAAAAGCATAAACCACCTTCAGAAACAGTGGAAAAATTCAAATCGTTGTTGACAAATAGATGAAATTTGTATGTGCTTTTCATTATCACATTATCTTTTTCTTCATTATATATTTTGTGTTGGTGAGTATCCACTGTACAAAGTCCTCGATAGGTGATTAAAGAAATTTCTTTCAAGAATATCTCATATTAGTACTTTGACCATACTCACCCCTAATACTCTTCCCTTTCCTCTCCTCCTTCTCTCTTATTTATTTATTTATTTATTTATTTATTTATTTATTTATTTATTTATTTATAGACAGGGTTTGTCTGTGTAGCCTTGGCTGTCACGGAACTCTGTAGACCAGGCTGGCCAGAACTCACAGAGAACTGCCTGCCTCTGCCTGCCTCCTGAGTGCTGGGATTAAAGCCTGCACCACCACTGCCTGACTCCTCCCCTCCTTCTCATTCTTCCCATAATTCTCCTTTCTTCTCCTAGTTTTTCTCTGATTTCATGTTATTAGACACACACACACACACACACACACACACACACACACATGCACGGTTTTTATATATCTGTGTAAAATCCAAGTTCTATAAATGAGAGGAGAGGTGATATTTGTCTTGTTGAGTCTGACTTATTTCATTTAATTTGATAACTTCCAGTTGCATCTATCTGCAGCACATGACATAATTTAATTCTTCTTCATGGCTAAATAAGACTCCATTGTGATATTTCATGAGTGTAGTTACTCAAATTTCTAGGAAATACAAGTTCCTCTGGATCTTACAGTATTTCTGTCCCCACTTCCATGATGATTCATAAGCCTTAGGTACAAGAATTGTTTTGTAGATATATTCACTGGGACTGCACTCTACAACTCTGCATTTTGATTGGTTGTGGCTTTCTATAATGGTGCCAGAAGTTATTATAAAGTCTCACCAACACGGCCTAAACATGACCTGAAAAGGATGACACTAACAGACAGGCATATGTGGATGGGGGTGGGGAAGCTCATGAAGCCTCAAGCCTAGACAAAGAAGAAATGATGTAATTATACCACAGTCATAAAAAATAAAGAAATAATTTTTAAAACTCCACTGTACATATAATCCACATTTTATTTATCCATTTATCTGTTGGACACATAATCTGATTCCATAATTTGGATTTTGTGAATAGTGATGTAATAAATATGGATATGAAATTATTTTTATGGTATATTGACTTAGTGTTATAACCACATGTGATATAACTGGGACATAAGCAGTCTGTGTGTGTGTGTGTGTGTGTGTGTGAGAGAGAGAGAGAGAGAGAGAGAGAGAGAGAGAGAGAGAGAGAGAGAGAGAGAGAGATTTGACTGTGCCATGTCTTCCATTTGGAGGTTAAAGGACAACTTTCAGAGTTGGTTCTCTTTTTCTACCATGGGTTTCAGGGATTGAACTCGGACTACCAGGCATGTGAAGGAAATAGCTTTACCAACGGAGCCATCTCACTAGCCAGCCTCCATATGGTAACTCCAACTGTAGGTTTTGAAAAACTGTCATGATGATTTTCATAATGGCTGGAAAAAATCTATATTCCCACCAGCAGTACAAAGGGCTCTTTTTTCTGCATTCTTACCACCATTTGCTATTATTTATTTTCTGAATAAAGTGAGATGAGATCTCAATTGTGCATTTCTCTGATGGCTAAAGATGGCGGACATTTTTTCACATTTTTATTGAAATTTGTGCAGGAATGCCTTTACCGGATATAAAGAAGCCAAATACAAAACAGTTTGCATTATACTATTCCTTTTTTATGAAAACTTTAAAAATACAGACATGTTAATCTGATGTTTTAACAGAATAATAGTGAACTATGCACAGAGGTGGTTGAACAATAGTGAACTATGCGCAGAGGTGGTTGAGTAATACTGAACTATGCACTGAATTATAACCTCTATAAAGACACAGTGGACTATGCACAGAGGTGTTGGTGAAATGGGGGCCACGTGGATTCAGTGTCTGTATAGAGGTTATAATTCAGTTGGGGCATTCATTAAAATTACTGCTGATGCACTCAAGTTCTTAGAACCTGTAGGCTCATTTTTTCAGAGATTAAGAAATTTGAGCCGGGCAGTGGTGGTGCACACCTTTAAACCAAGCACTTGGGAGGCAGAGGCAGGTGGATCTCTGTGAGTTCGAGGCCAGCCTGGTCTCCAAAGTGAGTTCCAGGAAAGGCGCAAAGCTACACAGAGAAACCCTGTGTCGAAAAACCAAAAAAAAAAAAAAAAAAAAAAAAAAAGAAAAAAGAAAAAAAGAAAAAAAGAAATTTGTTAAGGATTTTTACTTTACATGTCAGGTGGAAGCTTCCTGATGCTAACGATGCACTTTTTTTTTTTTTTTTTTTTTTGTCAACTTAGATCTGTGAAGACTTTAGGGAAAATTTATAAATTGTCTTGCATTTGAGTCTGAAGTCAAAAAACAATAGTTACTCATTTCGGGCCAGAAAATCCAGGCATGACTGCCCAAGCCTAACGGCAGGTTTTGGAAGATCTCAGCTCAGCTCTTGTATTTGTTTCTCTTGCCCATGCTCAGCACTATAAACAAACAATCAAACAACAAAACCATGGAGACCCTAGTGTGCAGCTATGTTTGGCAACAACCAAGTTATAGGATTGCTCCCTGATTCAGAAACACGGTGTCTGAGGCTATCACAAACTTGGTTGCAGCTGTCTCTCTACCATTACTCACTGAGTCCACGTGGCCCCCATTTCACCAACACCAGATGATCCTAAGCACAAAGTGCACCTGCATGCATTTCTCTTCAGGTTCATGAGACAGGACAGTTTACATTTGTATCAACACACAAGAGTCCACATCAGTGCAAATTTTACTGAATTAATTTACTAGTAAATACAATAATCTACTTCAATATCCTATACCTATCCATTCCCCTTTTTCTTTTCTAAAGGAGAATACTGAGTCCAAATTTTATTGCTCCACTCCCAACCCTACAACCATCCATCCATAACCCTGAGAAAAATGAAACATTTAGGAGCGAGGCGTCATTTTCTTATAATTACTTCCTGCTGTTTAGGGGGCAATGGTATCTCTGTGAGGTCCTGTAAGAAAGATTAGATAGTTAGGTCTCAATAGGGCTAGCCATAGAGTCTGAAGCCAGTCTCAGTAATGTGTAAGGTTGTCGGAGATTCTAGTTAGAAGTGTAGTATGATGGACCATCTCATCTTAGAACTGTCCTGAAGAGTTTTCAGTCCAAAGCTGATCATTGAGTAATGTTCTTAGGTACCATACCATCTTTCTGGACTGAGTAGAGTCATAGTTGTGGGGTCCCATCTTCCTTCTGGAGACTTCAGAGATTGCTATTGGGAAGACTTATTTTCACTGTGGAAAACTTGAACATTATTAATATCAAAACAGAAAGTTTAGATTTAAAGATGGCATGACATGTAAGAAAGGATTCTGAGAAATCAAGAATAAGCATGGAGAGAAACAGAATCTTGATAACAATGGTCCTCAGATTATTGGTTTTCTTCTGTCTTACACCAGTTAGCTCTTCTGATATGTGACGGAATCTCTTAATTTTTTTCTTTTAACAACATGTTTGGGTTTAGAGGAGGAGAGAGCCACATTCCAACTCCAAAGCCAGCTTGAATTATAATTGAATTGGGACCACAACTATTCTAGAGTTAAAGAGATATTGATGTTGGGCAGTGAGATATATTACCCGAAGAGTATATTGGTACCAAAAGGTTCTTTCCTTCTGCTGTAGACTTCTGGGTGTCCAAGGCCTTATGATTTCTTATTTTTTTTTCAGAGCTGAGGACCAAACCCCTCTACCACTGAGCTAAATCCCCAACTCCAGGCCTTATGATTTCTTAAAGATGGGTATTCCTACTATCCTGTAAAGACAAAAAAACAGAACTCTGCCCCAACCTTTGTTTGTTAAATTTTTCTTACAACTTGTAGGGATGTCACATCAGTGGATGAGCTTTTGCTTCTCCTCATCAAGGGGTTTCTCCTGTTCAAATCAAATTTTTATTAATTTTTGTTGGTATCCATAGCTTTTCTTCTCCTGAAGAAACAAAAGCAAAACCCCTTCCCCAACGTAGGACGTATCCTGGTTTCCATTCTGAGGTCAACACATCTTTGACATTAACCGGTTGGTTTAGCTCAGAAGTTTTTTCTGTTGTCCAATGTCTCTCCACAGCTGTTGTTCCTTTCTCATCAGCATTGAGATCACGATTACAGAACGGAGTAGACAGCAGAAGTCATCCTCTGATCTGACCAGGAGCGAATCCACCTTACAGGCAGGAGCGATGAGAAGGGGCATGTGACCCTTCTCCAACTCCTTATAAGAGATTACATACAACTGCAGGGAGCCCCTCCTCCTGCATAGCCCAGGGTCATGGGTGGAGCAAATACCACTACAGGGGAGGTGCTTAGTCTTACTGCAACTTGATATACCATGTTTTGTTGATACTCATGGGAGACCTGCCATTCCTAAACAGAAATGGCAGAGGAGGGGATTGAGGGGAGGGAACAGAGGTGGGGTGGGGGTGGGACTGGGAGAGGAGGGAGGGAAAACTGGACAGGATGTAAAATTAATTAATTAATTAATTAATTAATTAATTAAAAAAGAATAACTTGCCGGGCGGTGGTGGCGCACGCCTTTAATCCCAGCACTCGGGAGGCAGAGCCAGGTGGATCTCTGTGAGTTCGAGGCCAGCCTGGTCTCCAAAGTGAGTTACAGGAAAGGCGCAAAGCTACACAGAGAAACCCTGTCTCGAAAAAACAAACAAACAAAAATAAAAATAAAAAAGAATAACTTAAAATATGTAAAATCTCATGTATATTTGTCATCCACACAGAGTTATTTTCTTTTCTATATTAATAATGTTTATATTTGAAATTTTAACAATTAACTGATAAAATAACAAAAAAGTGCAGTAAATTGAGACAGAAATATCTATTAAATCAGTAAGTGATAATTTTATAGCTATCCTAAGTTAGTTTCCCTAACTTAATATTTAGAGAGGTAGGGTCTCACTATTTTTCCTATGATGATATGAAATCTCCAGACTCAAATAATCCTCTTGCCTCACCCTCCTGTGTAACTGAGACAACAGACATATTCAACTGCCCTTGGTTAACTTGTGTGGTCTCATTTCTACCTTTCTTTGTGCTGGGGATGGATCCATAACCTCAGGCCTATTAAGTATGTGTTCTACCACTGAACTAAATCCCAGCTTCTTACAGATTCTAAGATGAACTGAAGTAACTTAAGAAGTCCAGTTTAGTCCATCTTTCCATGATGATCTATAGGGAGTTAATGGTTGATGGAGAGAGAGCTTTTGTGTGTCAACTGATGAGTTGCCCATGTTCATGTAAGTAATATCTCACCCATGATCATGTAAGTAGCTCCAATGAAACTTACTAGTTAACAAAAACCAACCAACCAAACAAACAAACAAAAAACAAATAGGGAACTAGCTGGGGAGAGGAAGAGGGTAAGAGAGGGTTATAGAGGGTGAATATGATCAAAGTGTGTGTGATATATATCATATATATATATATGAAAATACTATAATCAAACACATGACTGTACTTAATTTAAATATGTTAAAAAGAATGCTTGTTTTGGGGTTGGGCATGTATCTCAGTGCTAGAGTGCTTGCCTAGTGTGAGCCAGGCCCTGGATTCAAACTTCAGCATTTTCAAAAAATATAAGTAAAAATAATTCTGGTTTCTATGTCATATTCCAGACTCACTATGTTAGCAACTCCAGAGTATAACCTAGAATTTGGTCCATCATTTAGACCAGATTACTGGTGCCCCATTACCACGAATACCTCCAGGAGATCCAATGAATCTTTCCTGAGTAGAAACACATATGTTTATGTTTCAAGACTGGTGTTGATTCCAGCACCCACTGTTCTGGACTCTAATTATGAGAGCTTATACATTACTTTAAGGGGAGACTATCCGAAAGGCAGCAATCAGAAATGTCAAATGGAACAATTATGAAAAGCAGAGAAATTTAGTAGATTAATTTCTCCAGGATGCTATTTAGGACCTAGGAAATTGGAAAAGAGGGCCACCTAGTGGCACTAGAGGAGGGTGCGTTACACTTGCATTTTCACAACTCCAGAATAAGTTTAAGTTCCTGGAGAAAATTGTTTGATTGGGCTGTTATTTGTTTGACTGGATGTGTGTATGTGTGTGTATGTGTGTGTGTGGTCCTGAAAGGACCAAGCAGACGCCATAACAGGCTGTTAGTCTTCTCTCAGAGATCAGGCCTCAATTTCAGTTTCCTGAGACTTGAGCAAGCAGTTTCTGGGAGGGCCATGAACAAAAGACATAGTCCTTGCAGTAGCTCCCTTTCTGCACGTACTCTGACTGCTCAAAGTTCAGCCAGATGTTTACTCTCTGGGGTCCCTCATCAACTTAGAGCTATGTGCATGGGTCAATGTGAATGTGTGAGGCCAGCCAGTCTCCATGGCAGCTCAAGGACAGAGCCTGGGCCACTGAGTCAGCCCCCACAGTCAGTACGTGCTAGGCCAGCCAGCCCCCATGGCAGCTCAAGGGCAAAGCCTGGGACTTGTCTAGGCCTACCCCAAAATAATAACTGTAACTGCAACCAGTAAATTCAAAGGTTACATACCCTCACCCAATCATATGATGCTAAGGCTTGTACCACCCTGTTTGTGGTTTTTCCCTTTAAAAACTTCTCACCCTGGGAGCTCAGGGCTGTCCTCCTCCACCCGCTGTGTCGGATGTTGGACACAGACCAAGCCGGGTTTGCTTGTTATTAATAAACCTCTGTGTGTTTTGCATCGAATATTGGCTCTGTGGTGATCTTGCTTGGGGGTCTGGCGATGCGGTCACAACATTTGGTTCCCACTTATGGAGTTGAACAGACAGGGGTTTATTGATAATAAGCAAGCTCAGGCTTGGTCTACGTCCAACAGTCCCTTCCCAAGATATTCAAGAATCATCTTCCTTCTGATATAAAAGTTTACAACAATATTTGCTGAAGAAGAACTCTGCTAGCATTAATCAACTAATATGCAATCTTGGTATTTATTGTGTAGTGGATTAAAACATGTCATATCATGGTGTCCAGGACAAGGGCGGAGAAAGAATGAAAGTCCATGCTAGCAGCCTTCTTTTTTTCCCCCTTCTATTTGGATCACAAACTATGGCTGGGACCATTGCCTATATTCAGGAAAGGTCTTCCACTCTCAGACAATCCTCTCAGGGAACACTGTCGTGGACACATTTAAAATTATGCTTAGCTGAATTCTAGATGATTCTCAATCCAATCAAGTTAACTAACAATAAAAGAAATTACTTGAAACCACATAGGTTGTCTTGAATGTATATTGCTTGAAAGCATAATGCATGCTTTTTAGGCATCACTCAGATAGCAGTTTCATGTTGGGTAGTCTGGTGGTTTGAATAAGAATGGCCCCCATAGGCTCATAGATTTGAATGCTTGGTCCTCAAGAAGTGGCACTGAAAAGATGAGGATACATGGCCTTGTTGGAGGAAGTATGTCACTAGGGGTGGGCTTTGAGTTTTCAAGGTCCCACTCCAGGCTCAGAGTCTCTCTCTCTCTTCCTGCTGCCTACAGATCTAGATGTAGAATTCCCAGCTAATTCTCCAGCCTGGTGTCTGCCTGCATGTGGTCATGCTTTCCGCCATACTGAGGATGAACTAAACCTCTGAAGCTGTAAGGAAGCTACAATTAAATGTTTTCTTTTATAAGAATTGCTATGGTCATGGTGTGTCTTCACAGCAATATAACACTAAGACAGGTAGTTATTGGATTATTAGCTGAAAAGTTTATTGTTTCTATAGGATGCAGGAAATCAAGTAGCAGTAATGTCTAGCATACCAAGGATAATATTCTTCTCTTTGGAATTTTAAGAGGCACTTATTACAAACATGAAGTGATAATGAAAATGGAATCTTGTTTTTGTTTGAGTTTACTATTAACCTAAAAACCCGACAAATCCTCTGAGATTTTACTAGACCATAATATGTCACTAAAACCAACTACTGATTATGAGCCTGTGGATTTCACATAGGGAAAAAAAAAGAGATGAGGAAAGAAGAAAAATGAACACTCTTTAAAGCTGGTAAAGTCTCGATCTGTAATCTTGGGGAAAATGTCCACAACTAGGATGCCATCAGTTTCTAGGTAACCTTTTAGCATACATTCTATAACAGGTGTATGCTAAGAGTCTGGACAGCTCACTGTTAGTTGTGAGATATACATCCAAGATTTGAGATTTAGAAGCATCACTGTAGCCTGAGAGGTGAGAAGATCTTAGTATCATATCTTCCCAAGATATTCAAGAATTGTCTTCCTTCTGATGTCATGTCCAGAAGGCACAACCTCTGGGTCTGTATATAAGCATTTGCTTGTTCAGTGACTATTTCACAAGGAGTTAATTTGCGTTTTCCAATGGAAATGTGTCTGATTGTCATTAAAGGAAATAAGAAAGAATTCTAGAGAGATGGTTTGGCAGTTAAGAGTAGTGGATATTCTTTCAGAGGACCTGAAGACCCAAGTTGGGTTCCCAGCACCCACATGGCAACTCAAAACCCTAAGTCGCTCTATTTGTGGGATACGTGATGCACTCTTTTGGCTTTTGTAGACATAAAGAACACACATGATGCACATCTGAACATGCAGGAACTCACACATATACATAAAAATACATCTTTTTAAGCCAAAAATAATGCATTTGATAAAGATAATGCAGTAGATTCAATTAATTAAGCCAATTTTAGGTTTTAAAATGTCATGTGTGCTTGAATATTTCCAAAGAGCCAGTATACCAGGAACAGTGATAACTTTTTCTAGTATCATTTATTTAATTGATCTTATAAAATGAGTACCACTATCATCACTGTAGATTTCTCCACAAAAGATACATGTTTTCAGGGCTGGAGAGATAGCTCAGCAGTTAAGAGCTCAAACTGTTCTTCCAGATGACCCAAGCAGGCATGTCAGTCAGACAGCTCATGACTGCCTATAAATCCAGCTCTGGGGAATCTGGTGTCTGTTGTGACCTGCCACTGGTTATTGCTGATGAATTGAAGTTGAGTTCGAGATTCAACAGAACCAAGGGATTCAAGGCTAATGCTGCTCCAGAGTTCCTTTACTGGCAGTATATGAAACCTTTATTCCAGATAACTCCAAGTTCAAAGCAGGGATAGAGAAATATTGAAGAACATACAGGGAATATTTCATCACTATCACCAAATGTGCTCCGGACACAGAAGGCCTTCTGGCTGAATGAGGGATGTTTGCGTAATGCCCTTTAGCTTGCTAAGCTGCATTGCTGAAGCAGGGCTTCTTGCCCATAGCATCCCATGGGCAGGCGAAGGCATTGCTCCCAGTGGAATAAACAAAGTTCTATGGGAAAAGAGTTCATACAGCAGAATAGTGTAGCAAAGTCTATCATATCCAGGCTACAGATGGCCTTTTCTGTTGTCTGTGGACACTGCAATCATATACATCACATAATTAATTAAAAATAAAATATTTTTTTGCAAAAGGAAATATGTTTTCAGCCAGGCAGTGGTGGCGCATGCCTTTAATCTCAGTACTAGAGAGGCAAAGTCAGGCGAATCTCTGATTTTGAGGCTAGCCTGGTCAATAGAGTGAGTTCCAGGACATCCAGACCACACAGAGAAACCCTGCCTTGAAAAACAAACAAACAAAAAAGAGAAACATGTTTTGTAATAACCTGTTGGAATCATCTTTCCCACATGAGAATATATCTACACAGGAATAAAACTCATAAACTGTTGTTAGAAATACTGGTGCTTCATTGATGGTGGCAATTGAAGTCTATGTGTAAATATCCAAGTGGTCCACCCTGTAGTGGATACACACCACCTAACTTCTATAAGCTTTGTAGTCACTGGTTATAAGATATTCAGCAATTTGATATACTTTTGTCATAATTGAGTTCATTTTATCTGCTTCATGAGTTGAGGAGTGGAGAACTTTTAGCAATGGGAGCATAAATGATTCAGCAAAGATTGATGAGCCACCTTGGTTCTTTGTCAGTAGTTTGCTAATGTTGTATTTATATACTTCCAGACTTCAGTTTTACTTACACCGTTCCAGATATCAATTTTGTTTTTCCAGTTAAGGTGTATTGTGCTGTTTATTAAATAGGTCATTGTAGGAGAGCAGTGTAGCCATAGATGGGCCATGTTTAGAAAAAACATTTTTTTCCTATGTGATAATTCTCCTGTAAACACACTAGACTTGCTTTCAGAGCATTTAAGACTCTCCTGAGAGGGAGCTGGGAGAGATGGCTCAGTGGTGAAAAGTACTTACTGCAGAACCTGAGTTTGGTTCGCTGAATCCATGCTGAGTGGCTCACAATCGCCTGTAACTCCAGCTCTAGAGAATTCAATGCCTCTAATCTATAAGGACTCGTTTTCTCCCTCTCTCTCTCTCTCTCTCTCTCTCTCTCTCTCTCTCTCTCTCTCTCTCTCTCTTTCTCTCTCTCATTTTCTCTCTCTCATTTTCTCTCTCTCATTCTCTCTCTCACACACCACACCACACACACACACACACACACACACACACACATATATAACTAAAAATAATTTTCAAATATTTTAAAAATATTCTCTTCAGAGGAAGAAATAACATGGGCTTTCAACTCTCCTGAACCACAACTATCACACTGTTTATGTGCAGAAATAGTAAGATCAAAACTCACAGTTGCGATACCCTTACCTTCCTCAAAAGCACCTGAGTGTTTATGAGCATCTTCTATTGATATAGGAAGAGGCAAAAGTGCATCAACTATTTTTAACCTTTGTGTGTTGTTCATTAATGCACATATATGGGGCTGTGCACATGTATGGGGCTGGATCAGCATGTGGAGGCCAGAGGTTGATGTTCTGTGTCCTCCTTTATTGTTTGCCCCCAAGCATCTCTCAGTGACCCTGTAGTTCACAGATTGGGCCAGACTAACTGGGGTCATCCTGTCATCTTTCTACTTCTCTTCCTTGCCAAATTCTAAAAACATGGACCTGTCAAAAATATAATTAGAGTGAATTTTACCATTCCTCTGTACCAAACCAACAGATCCACTCATTGCAGCAGTACACATGGAACTGGCATCAGGGTCTGGTTAAGATTGCAGGCTTCTTGTGCATGTCTTCCTCAAAGGAAACAACCAACACGTAAGACTAGGTAACTGCAGATTTTAACATTTGCATGTCTAGTAGCAGTACAGAGGTATTGGAGTTAAATGTTCTTGTTGGTATACAGACTATAAATAAATTCAAATTTATAAGAATGATCTATGGTCCTTGCTTGTCTTCCTGTCTGCACATTACTAAGGTGCTTTCCTGTTCAAACTTCTGTGAATAAGCTAAACAAAGGCACATGTATGTCATGTGAAAGGACCACCATTTATGTTAACTTTTTCAATTTTGTCTTTTTATCAATAAATAAGTGAAGACCCTAAAATCTTTAATGAAAAAAAAACAAAACAAAACCAGAAGCCAAAGCCATTTTAGTGGGTATGATGCTACCTATGCCTTTGATGCTAGTTGGAAAAATTCAATCCTGCATACTTCTTCATGAACTGTACAGCTACACACACATTTGTTGGAACAAAGGTAATTAGCAATGTATTCATATGAGATTAAACACAATAACATTATTTGCTGTGGATATCATTCTGTATAAATAAAACACTGATTGGCCAGTGGCCAGGCAGGAGGAAGTATAGGTGGGATAAGGAGAGAGGAGAATTCTGGGAAGTAGAAGGCTGAGTCAGAGACACTGCTAGCCGCTGCCATGACAAGCAGCATGTGGAGATATCGGTAAGCCACGAGCCACGTGGCAAGGTATAGATTTATAGAAATGAATTAATTTAAGCTGTAAGAACAGTTAGCACGAAGCCTGCCACAGCCATACAGTTTGTAAGCAATATAAGTCTCTGTGTTTACTTGGTTGGATCTGAGGGGCTGTGGGACTGGCAGGTGATAGAGATTTGTCCTGACTGTGGGCCAGGCAGGAAAACTCTAGCTACAATTATTATTTTGTTTTTAATTATCTTACAAAATAACGTTTCCTCGTGCCATTTTCATACACACTTGGCTTTGGTTGACTATGCTCCCACCCCTTTATCTCCCCAATTGCCCGGTCCCCCACCCTGTCTAAAGCCTTCCACCTCCATTATTCTATTTCACACCCATGTGTTCAGTTACCATGTCCACCCCCTCCTTTAAAGCCTCAGTTTACTCCTTTCCTAGGTCCCTTATTGGTCACTTGGCAACCACATACATTCACTTCCCCCAAAATACCCACATGTAAAACTTAGACGCTAAGATCTCCTTTAGGCATATACCCAAAGGACTTTATATCCTACCACAGCAACACTTGCACATCCATGTTTACTGTTGCTCTTTTCACAATAGCAGAAAATAGTCATCCTAGATGTCCATCAGGAGATATGAAAATGTGGTACATATACGCAATCTAACTTATGCAGCCACAAGAAAACATGCATTATTTGTCTTGTTGAGACTGTGATGCCTCACTAATATATTTCAATTTCACCCATTTCCCGGACAATCTCACCTTATTTATGGCTGCATAAGTTAGATTGCATATATATACCACATTTTCATATCCCCAATGGACATCTAGAATGACTATTTTCTACTACTGTGAAAAGAGCAGCAGTAAACATGGATGTGCAAGTGTTGCTGTGGTAGGATATAAAGTCCTTTTGGTATATGCTCAGGAATGGTATAGCTGGGTCACAGAGCAGTTCAATTTTCATGTTTTGAGAAGCCTCCACACTGATTTCCATAGTGGTTCTTGAAATAATAATAATGTGTCATCACTGATGGTGAAACTATAGTGTTTCTCCTTGCTTAAATTATGGTTTCCTTCTGTTTTCATATCACCTGTGCTGTATAACCCTTCCCGACCCTCTCTTTCCCTTGAAGCTGCCCTGTAAATGCTATCTTGGAGATTATTGATTTTCCCACAGCAGAAAAAAAAATATCAAGTCATATATTTAATCATGTACTTCTATATGTATAATATCTAACTTATTTTGGATATATTTGGATTTTTATACTTCTATTATAAAGAAAAATACACAGAGAGTGAAAGGAAATACTATTTCTATAGCAGTTTTTATTTATAACTTGAGCACAAGCTACTTTTACGTAATATCTGAAACATCAAGACAAAAAGTTTCAGGGTTACAAAAACACAATGGAAATTATAATGAAATTGTACTACAACATCATCTCAGGCATAAGAGATGGAATAGACTCAGGGAATCAGAATATCTGAGATTGAAGTTTGACTCCATTCTTTGCTGACTATTTTAGCTTGGATTCCCCAAGCTTCAGTGTTTCAAATTCTTCATCTGCAAAGAGCCTATGTTTGTATTATATACATCACTAGATTATTGGCAATAGAATACAATAAGAAAGTTTGTAAATTGAAATTTTAATATGAGTATTAACTCCAAAACTTATGAAAATGGAGACTTGCCGAGAATTGTACACAATTAGCAACTAGTGGCAGTAAGTATACACACGGAAACAAGCTTCAGTCAGTCAAAGAAGTCATGCAAACATTTTCAACTTTCAATGACAATGTAAAAAATTATTTTTAAAAATACGTAAAACATGAAACCTTTTGTAGGGAAAACCTGGAAAGACCAATATTTCTTAGACACACAGCCATTAAAGGTGTTACAATGATTGGCATATTAAAGATGTATTCACTTTTCAGAAAAAGTTATTAGTCACCTTATTTCCACCACTTATAGCATCTAACAAACAATCATATTAGCTGTTTTTCAGGAACCAAGCATGCTTTAACAAGAGATGAACAAAAGACTGCTTCTAAATCACATTCAATGTGAACATGCACGAATGCTACACATAAAGTAACCGGTTATTATAACACGAGTTCCTTCAGATTCTTGACAATTTTTAACTACGGTTCCTTAACACAGACGCAGAGAGAGTTCTTCAAAAAGTCGTGGCAATTTCATACGAGTCTGGAAATGGGACAGACACGCGTCCAGATCCAGTCACAAGAGGCAGAATCCCAGCAATCGGGATGACTTGCCAGGACAGAGTCAAAGTGACATTCCTGTTTCCCTTGAGACCGTGCCCGTCGTCAAAGAAAAAATACTTGCTTTTGACATCTTTGAGATCCAGCTTGGGGTTCTCGCCTCGCAGAAGGATCTTGTCCCAGAGGACCACCTGGTTCACAGCGTTGCTTTTGGTGGAATATTCTGCCGAGAGGTAAAGGAAGAGCTGCTTGACGTTCCAGTCGAAAGTCTTCTCCAAATCCGCAGAGATGTGGAAGGTGATGAAGCCCAGGTCGCTTTTTTTTCTGGGTCCGGTGAAGTCTTCCACTTTCTTGAGCAGGATCCTGGAGACGTGCAGGCGCACTGGCGCGCTTCTGTCTTTGAAGGCGGTGGTGAGGATGCAGCCCAAGGTGAGCGCCGCCATGACGCTCAGCGTGAAGGCGAACAGCGAGTTCGCCCGCGACAGCAGGGTGTTCATCTTGCGGGCTCAGCCGGCGGCTCCCTCCACGCGGGCTCCACGGGCGCTCGCTGGCTGCCTGGCTCGGGCTGGCTGGCTGGGCACGGCGGCGTGCAGTCTGCTCGCGTTCCCTCTGCCTGCCTCTGGCTCGCGCAGAATGCTGGGTGCGCGCACGCGTCCCCGGAGCGCGCACCGCCCACGATGCCTTTTCTTTCTTTCTTTTTTTTCCCCCCAAGTCCCTGGTTAACCCTACAACCACTGTCTGCTGATAGTCTAAGGCGTTTGGAGC
This sequence comes from Peromyscus eremicus, assembly GCF_949786415.1. Classification (NCBI taxonomy): domain Eukaryota; kingdom Metazoa; phylum Chordata; class Mammalia; order Rodentia; family Cricetidae; genus Peromyscus; species Peromyscus eremicus. The sequence continues at coordinate 84,038,613 of NC_081439.1, read as the reverse complement.
ATCTGATAGGAAACAGCAGCACCGTGTCTCTGCGTGGCTAAATCACCCCGGGAGAGCTTGAGCTGCCTCATCCCCCACACCCAGACACAGTCACTGAAGGTCCCATCTGCGCCCCCCCAAAGCCCTGTCCAGGGAACCCCTCCCTTTGCACACTGCTGCATCATGGCTTCCATACATCCTAGCCCCTCCCCTGGCCTTCTGCAACAGGCTCCTGATGGCTGTGCCCCCTCCCCCACCACACACACACACTAACTCATCCTGCCTCTCTGCAGTCCAATCTCTGCACAGAGAGCAGCCATCACCTACGGGTCATGTCCCTCCCCTACTGGGATCCTCCACACCCAAAATACCGTCATAGTGTCAAATGTGTGGCCCAGACTCTGTGCTGCATCTGCCCTTCCACCTCACCCCATCAGCCTGTGTGTTGTCTGCCAGGCTCCAACCACTGGGCTTGCCCTCTGCTCCTGGATCAGCTGGAGCACACAGTGCAAGGGCACTGAGAACTGTCCTGTCTGGGCTGGCTTTTTCACTCAGGACTCGGTTTGAAAGCCACTTCCAGGAAAGGCCTTTACTGACAACTCTCTCTGTAAGCCCCTGTTCAAGAGGTTTTCTGTTTATTTTCCTCTAACATAAGACCCCACTGAACTTGCCTGGTTAGTGGTTTTCTTACACAGTTTTGCCAGTCTACTATGGTGACCGATCCAGGACCCTTTCTATCCTGGTTTTTTTTTTTTTTTTTGTACTGCTTTCCCAGTGCCTCAGACAGCGCTTTATATACACATTGTGAGCATTGTGGCTTGGATGGAATTGTAAGTGTTCTGGCAATCGGGAGCCAAGGAATACCACGTGTCACAGTAAGCATAGCAGCTTACAGCCCTGCTCCAGGGAAAGGCTTCCCCAGTGTAACAGCTCTGCTCCCCTAGGGGAAGGTTTCCCCACTGAAAGTGTTATAGCCTTGCTCCACCCAGGTGAAGGTCTCACCCAAACCTCCTTCAAGAGACTTATTGGTGGGGAGGAATCCAGGAGAGTGGTTGCCTCAGCCAGGGTGGAAGGCAGCAGGGAAGGGGGCCACAGCAAGCTGAGCAGACACAGGGCTTGTATAGGGATTCTTAGGGGCGGAGTTTTTCCAGGGAGAAGATTTTCAGGCGGAAATTGGTCAGATTTCAGTCCTTGAGCCCAGAGTGGCTACATCTCGTGCTCAGGGATTGGTTGGTTTTCTGCTTAGTTGGTCAGGGGCAGAAAAGGCTCTGGTTTCAGGGCCAAAGTGTGTTTCTTTCCCTTGACCTTTTTTGGCCTTTTGGCTCTAATTTCAGGGCCAGGGCATATTTCTTTCCCTGGCTCTGATTCTGGGGCCAAAGTGTGTTTCTTTGGCACTGGTTTCAGGGTCAGAGTGTATTTCTTTGGTTCTGGGTTCAGGGCTAAAGCGTTTCTTTCGCTGACTTGGGTTTCAGGGCCAAGGTGGGTTTCTTTTCTTTTCTTTTTTTTTTCCTATTTACTTTTATTTATTTATTTTTTCTGGTGAACTTCCAGTATTTATTTGCCTATAAACTCAATAAAGCCATCTATACATGATTATAATAACCTACTCTTTGTCCAAACTATCCAAATGGATACATTTTATTTTTCACATTTCCTTTTTTTTTAAAGATTTATTTATTTATTATGCATACAGTGCTCTGCCTGCATATGTCCCTGCAGGTCAGAAGAGGCACCAGATCTCATTACAGATGGTTGTGAGCCACCATGTGGTTGCTGGGAATTGAACTCAGGACCTTTGGAAGAGCAGCCAGTGCTCTTAACCTCTAAGCCATCTCTCTAGCCCTATTTTCCACATTTCTAACAAGAATCCATGTAGTATTGATTTATCCTGATACTGAATACCCAATACTCCAACATTAATGTAGTGTTTTTTCTTTATTAAGAAATTTTCTACTCACTCCTCAAGCTATCCACAGACACCCCCTCCTCCCTCCTCCCACCCCCCAGCCCTCTTTCCCAATCCACCCCAGATCCCCACATCCCTCAAATCGAGGTCTCCCATGGGGAGTCAACAGAGGCCAGCTCACTGAGCCTAGGCAGGTCCAAGCCCCTTCCCACTGCACCAAGGCTGTGCAAGGTGTCACACCACAGGCACTGGATTCCCAGAAGCCTGCCCATAGACCAGGGATGGATCCCGATCCCCCTTCCTGGGTGCCCCCAAAACAGTTCAAGCCAAACAACCATCTTCCATGTCCAGAGGACCTAGTCCAGTCCCATGGGGGCTCCACAGCCACCAGTCCACAGTTCATGGGCTTCCACTAATGTGGCCGGTCATCTCTGCACGTCCTCCCATCATGATCTCGAAGTCCCTCGCCTGCAGTATCTCTCCTCTCTCTCATCAATTGGATTCCCGGAACTCAGCCTGGTGCCTGGCCATGGATCTCTGCACTCACCTCCATCAGTCACTGGACAAAGGCTCTGTGATGACAGCTAGGTTATTTGCTAGGCTGGTCACCAGAGTAGACCTGTCCAGGCACCAGGGTGGGTTTCTTTGGCTGGTCCTTTTACCCTACATACATCACTGGATGATTATTAATAAATTGAAGGAATTACTGACACTCAAGAAAAGATAGAAATTTTACAACCAAGAACAAATAAATAATACACCAAATGATTTAAGATACTGAACAACCTTGTTGCAAACAGGCATCAGTACTTTTCAAAGCTCAATGAATATCAGAATCAGGTGGAAAGCACCCACCCCAATTTCATGGTTTTCATTCAGAAGACTTGGAATAGGCCCAAATATCTTCAAGTTTAATAAGCACCAGCAGAAGTGTCGGACCATGGTCAAAAGAATGTCGCAAGGTGAACAATGCCTCGGGGGAACTGTGACAGAGGCTTCAGGAAAAAAGGGCTTTTTCCCTCAGGTGCATTTTGGTTCCCTGGATTGTTCTTGGATGTGATTTTGGGCCCCCTGTGACAAACATTTACATTCAATTTATAAGACATGTTTATTTTTGTTGGATGTCAGAATATAGCTATAGATCCCAATTTGGTCAGTGTCCCCTAAATCTGGATATGGCCTTCTGCCTTGCTTTCATGCTTCCCAGATATAATCTATAGTACGTGCCATGTAATTGTGTTTAAATTGGTCTGTCCAGAGACAGTTCTGGGAAAGGGTTGCTTGGTTAATATTTAGTATGTACTTACTGACGTTCATTTACATGTTTTTCTGAACTCAAACAACCTTCCTTGGATCATTGTTTTCTTTGGTACATTTGTGTATAAATACACTGAAACTGAAGTAAGGTTGTCTACAGAATTAAGACTGGAGTCCGCCCCCATTCTTTCAGGTCCTCAGATCCCGGGTCCAGCAGACAAGATCTGCACAGGTTGGTGAAAAGTCAACAAGAAGATTTGTGGTGGAAGGTACCACACTTAGAGAAATCCTGACTTCATTTGTCAACATTTTAATCCAACTAATTTAATGGCACCATGCAAAGTTCTGGGACAACTGGAAGACCTTTATTGACGTAATTTATCCAAGTGCCCTGGTCTCTTAATCCAGCTGAGAACACTGGGTTCTTCTCCCCCAGGGATCACTAAACTCTAGAGAATAGTCCTGTTCATTAGAAGGATTGGTATTCTTTTGTTTAGTCGAGACTGTTTCTGGGTGGTTGCTTACCCAATGCCCTAAAGATGGAATGCGGCGCGCCCCGACCAGCGGGGAAGCAAGACACGACTCCAAGATTCTTCCTCTATCACGGTTTTATTGAACGCTGCTCGGTTATGGCTTCTCGGGAGAGCTGGTACGGGAGGAGGGCCCCGGGCGCCGGGGCAAGCTGGCTTATATGCAGGTTCTGGGGGCGGAGCTTGGGCGGTAAGCTGATTGGTCAGTACTATCGGGCGGGAGAGCGACACGTTAGCATTCGGGATAAACAGGAAACCAGCGCCATCTTGTAATGGCGTTTGAGCCAGCGGACTGCTGCAGTTCCCCCTTTTTGTTTTTGGCAACCCAGAGCTAGGAGTCTCCTCATGATGAGCTTCCTGCTCGATGGGCGAGTGCTGAGTAGGAGGAACAATGATACTCTCAAAACGGGTGCAATGAGCATAGCTCTCCGTGTGCAGGAGCAGTATCATAGGCTTCCTAATCGGGTGCAATGGGCAGAGCCCTCCGAGTGCAAGGACAGCCTACAGTTCCCTCAGCTGGGCCAACCAGATACTTGGGGAACCGCCAGCATCCAGGGCGGCCATAGCTTTGAGCATAAGTGTACGCTCTGTACGATTGCGCTTTATCAACCTACAGAGGATCCAACCCAGTATGACTAGACCAATCAAGCCCACTGTTCCCATCGCCCACACCCCAGCCCATTCCTTCACATAAGATGCAGCTGTGACCAAAAAATCAGTAAATTCTCCCAAGGTGGTCAAATGAGCACGCGTCTGATTTAGGGCAGCAATAGAGGCGGTGAAATTCAATTGTAACATTTCAAATTCTCTCTCATATCCCAGGGGTACCCTGCCAGACTTTTGTTGTTATATGCCTGAAACAGGGATCCTAACTTATTCTTGGCTGGTTTAAAAGGTTTACTGTTTAAGCACTGTTTTTGAACTGGAAAATAAAATCAGTGCTATTATAGCTTGAAGTTTGATAGGTGGTAGGATAACAAACTTCATCCTCCAGCCTGCAGATGGTGGAATGAAATTGTGGAAAGAGAGTATCCGTTAAAAACACAGGAGCGGGCACAGGCCAGGCTCGAAGGAAAGCCCAGAATATGTCATCCTGAGTCCAGGCCAGATTCAGGGAGAGGCTGATCGTCAGGAAGGTCAGCATCATCTTCTCCATCTTCCTCATGTTGTTGTACCCCTCGTGTTAGTCTTGTCGGCACCCAAATCGGGTCTCTTGCATTCTGTGGGAAAACACAAAGAGATCCCCTTGACCTACGTAATACGGGGTCAGGGCCCATCCATTTATTTGTTAGCACATCCTTCCATAACACCATCTCCCGAAGGACTGGTGTTACGCCCACATGGCGATCAGCAGAGGTCTTAGATGCTTCATCCAAAGTTAAAAAATTAAGAGTGAAAAGAGCCAAGGAGAGGCGCTCGCCAGGGGTGCGCCCTATTCCCCCTTTTTGTTTTTGAAGCAGTTCTTTAATAGTACGATTTGCACGTTCCACTATGCCTTATCCCTGTGGATTATAAGGGAGGCCAGTGGAGTGTTGAACATCCATTGTTGCACAAAAGGAATGGAATGAGGAAGAAGTGTAAGCCGGACCATTATCCGTTCTCAAGAACAAAGGCTTACCCCAGCTGGCCCATGCAGCTAGACAATGGGCAATGACATGGCGTGTCGTTTCACCAGTCATGGCAGTGGCAAAAATAATGCCAGAAAAGGTATCCACTGAAACGTGAACATATTTTTGTTTCCCAAACTCTGAGATGTGGGTAACATCCATTTGCCACGAGGCTAGGGGTTTCAGCCCTTTGGGGAGAACTCCTATATGCGGTGGATGGTGAAAGGCAACACAATGTTGGCAGTTTTTGACAATCTTACGAGCTTGTTCCCTGGAGATATTGAACTTCAGGCGCAAGGTGTTAGCAGATACATGAAAATTATCATGGAACTTTTGTGCCTGTTCACAAGGTGTACTCATAATCCAAGCAGCTATGGCTATGCGGGTGGCCTCATCTGCCAACGTATTCCCGGCTGACATTGGCCCTGGAAGCCCGCTATGTGCTCGAATATGAGTCACATAAAAAGGTTGAGAGCGAAGTAACATCAAGGCTTGAATCTGTCTTAATACCGGCGCCACCATACTAGAAGGTTGTATATAGGCAGCAATTTCCAAATTTTTAAGTAAATTGACAACATATAGGGAATCAGAGACCAAATTAAAAGAAATATTAGGATATTTCTCAAAAACCTTTTGTATAATAAGACATTCTGCTACCTGAGGGGAGGTGGTAGGAAACTGGAAACTGTAGGTCTGACCATCGATGGACATGGCACCCTTGCCGGTCTTTGAGCCATCAGTATAAATTACAGGGGCATTCATGATGGGATTTTGAGATGTGATTCGAGGAAAATAAACAGTATCCTCCGAGGCAAATGTTAACAGAGGATGTTTAGGGTAATGGTTATCAATATATCCTGCAAAACTAACCACAAGAATAGCCCACCATGAGGTCGCACCTGTTAAAATCTCAATTTGTTCTTTGGTGTAGGGCACTATCAATGTTGCTGGTGGCTCGCCGAAAAACTCAAGGCACCACTTCAGGCCATTTAACGCCTGCCTTGCCACTAAATCGGGATAATAGTGGACATTTTTAGATCCCAATCCTTGTCCATGCAGCCACCAAAGAGGTCCATTCTGCCAAACCACTCCTAGAGGGACAACCTTTGTGGGGAGGATTACTAACTGGAATGACTGCGTATAGTCTAATCTCTTTAATTGAGCTGTTTTTAACGCTTCTTGTATCTTTTGGATAGAATTTTGAGCTTCCAATGTCAATTGTCGGGGAGAGGTCAAATCAGGATTACCTTCCAATATCTTATATAGGGGCATAAGATCTCCTTTTGGTATTTTCAAATATCCCATTAGCCAATTAACATTTCCTAAAAATTTTTGAAAATCATTCAATGTATGAAGGCATGAAGTTTGTAAGGTAATATTCTGGGGCATAATCTCATCTGGGGAAATACGGGTACCAAGAAAATCAACAAGTATGCCCTTTTGTAACTTCTCAGGGCTAATATAAAGCTCTGCATTTGCTAAAGCTTTCAAAAGGCTTTGCAAGCATTCTTCGACTTGCTTAACCTTTTCTCCAGTTATAAGAAGATCATCCATATAGTGTATAATTTTCAAATTGGGAAACTGACTTCGAATAGGGTCAATGGCGCGGCCAACATAAAGTTGGCACATAGTCGGGCTATTAGCCATGCCTTGTGGTAAAACTCGCCATTGAAAGCGTTCATCAGGAGCTTCATGATTAACGGCTGGAACTGTAAAAGCAAATCTAGGTCTATCCTCTTCATGAATGGGAATAGAAAAAAAGCAATCCTTTATGTCTATTGTTATCACAGGCCATCCTTTTGGTAATGCTGTAAGCATAGGGAGACCTCGTTGTACGGGTCCCATAATAACCATCTGTGCATTTATGGAGCGTAGATCATGTAACAATCTCCATTTTCCTGATTTCTTTTTAATAATAAAGATGGGAGAATTCCACGGTGACGTGGAAGGCTCAATATGATGTAACTGAAGCTGCTCTGCAACTAATTGTTTTGCCGCTTGGAGCTTCTCTTTTGACAAGGGCCACTGAGGTGTCCAAACGGGTGTATCAACTTGCCAGGGTATCTTTAATCGTTGCTTATCCTCAGAGGCCCCTATGAAAAACCCAACCCTTCTCTATACCTATGGGATGACGGCTGAACTGGACTACTTCTTCCCTGAAGGTTCCTTCCCAACCCCTTTCCTGGAAAATATCCCTGTTTCCTCATGATAGCTTGTGATGCAGGGGAATACTCATTGGTAAGCTGCAAATGCATCTGTTGCTGCACATCCCTCCCCCATAGATTAATGGGGAGGGATACGACAAAAGGTTGAAATTTTCCGTCTTGTTCTTCTGAGCGCCAAGTAAGTTCTTTAGCACTCATGCTAGGTGTTTCTTGGTATCCTAAGCCTTGAAGGGACTGGGAGGCGATAGTAAGTGGCCACTTTGAGGGCCACTCTTCCTGTCTTATGACACTCCGGTCAGCTCCTGTATCCAATAATCCAAGGAATCGCCTTCCCTCTATTATTAATTCTAACGTAGGTCTCTGATCCAAACCCATGGCAAGCATGAAGGCATTTTTCCCTGTAGATCCAAACCCATTAAGGCCTCGTTCCCTATCAGAAGCTGGAAATCTAGAATGATGAGAGGGGAGAACCAACATCTGAGCTATGCGGTCTCCTGGAGCAATTGAAAACAATCCCTTGGGAGACCAGCACATAATCTTGATTTTCCCCTGGTAATCAGGGTCAATAACACCTGGCAAAACCATCAATCCTCTAATGGAACTACCTGATCTCCCAATTATAAGGCCCACCTCATTTTTATTTAATGGATTCATAAGATCAGTATCAATGGCCTGCACCCCCATAGAAGGAGTCAGTACCATTGAGGAGGCGGCACACAAGTCCAACCCTGCGGCTGCTGACGTGGCTCTTTGCCCTGATTGGAGGGAGGCGGGGGGAATTCCCCCGATGCCTCGTTCTGAATAGCCCCGAACACTTTCGGGCCCCGGGGTCGCGGGCCCCGTGATCCGTTTTTTGAGACCGCAGGGAACATCGGCTGGAGGGGCTGCCCATTAACATCTTTCACTGATCTACATTCATTTGCCCAATGTTTTCCCTTTTTGCATCGGGGACAGGTGCCTGGCATCCTCTGTTGGTTTCCTCCTGAAGGAGACCGACACTCTTTCTTTAGATGTCCTGGCTTTCCGCAATTATAACATTTTCCTTTAGAGCCACTTCCTCGGTTGACAGCTGTCATAACTGCTGCAGCGAGGCCAGCATTGGTGAGAGGGCCCCCTATCTCCCTACATGCTTTCAACCAAGCCTCAAGCCCCTTCTGTTTCCAGGGCGTGATAGCCCGTCTGCACTCCTTTGTACATTGTTCATAAATAAGTTGCTGCGTTAAGGGGAGAGCTGTTTCCATATCCCCAAAAATTTTTCCCGCAGCATCAAGCATCCGGGCTACGAAATCAGCAAAAGGCTCATTTGGTCCTTGAATGATCTTAGTAAGGTTTCCACTCACTTCTCCTTTTCTGACCAGTTTTTTCCAGGCGGATACGTGTATCTCTTTCACTTGATTGTAAATTTCAATGGGGAAGTTTATCTGGTTATTTACCCATTGTCCTTGACCCAACAACATATCCGCCGTCCAGGCTGGCTGGCCATTTTGTGCATTACGCCGGGCCTGAATTTGGGCATGGTCTGTGACCAGAGACCTCCATTCTAGATAAGTACCAGGGGGTAAAGCTGCCCTTCCAACTTCCTGATAGTCTGCCGGAGTCAAAACATCCTTAGCTATTCTGTCTAAAATAGACAGAGGATAATGGGCAGTTGGGCCATAGGTCTGAACTGCTTGTACTAGATCTTTTAACATCTTGTAAGATACAGGCTCATGAGACCTGACCTGTGTGTTTGGGTCTTCGAACACCGGGAAAGCATTTGCTAGTTTAGTCCAGGTTTTGGGAGGAATGCGATGACTTCCTGCGCAGCTTCCTGTACTCACTTGTGAGTTAGGAGCGAAGGGCGGTGGTCGTGATAGCTCGGCTCCGGGCCCTGGGCCATAGCTTTCACGCTCATACCCCGCAGCCTCCCTTTCTAGGTCTATCTCATCCTCAGTATCTAACTCTGAGTCAGAATCAGACAAATTAATAGCGGCCAGCTCCGACCATAGGTACGCTGGTGCTGAAGGTTCCCTTTCTGTATGTTGTAATTTTTGTTTCTTCTTTTCTCTTTTATTTTCTTTACGTTTAGAATTTTCTTTGCTAGCTTCTGTTTCCTTACCGGTTTCGGACTGACTATCCTGCCATTCTGCCATAGCCTTTCTCCCCTTTGCTACTGCTTCCTGTGCCTTTTCCTCATCCAGACAAGATTTCACCAATCTCCAAAAAGGCAAGGTGGCTTTTCCTAGATCTTGTTTGTGTTTTTCTAAATCTTTTCCTAGCTTTTCCCAGGAACTCATCGTGAGATCACCGGATACCGCGAACCATGGCGCATGTTGATCTATCTCTTTAAGCGCCCTTTTTATAGAACCGGAGGAAACATTAATATCCCTTGCACCCAGTAATTCCTTCACAGGTTTGACAAAAAACTCAATATGTGAGTCAAAGTTCCCCATCTTTGAAACTGATTTCTCTACACCAGGTTTACTCAAAGAAAACAACGAGCTAACGAAAGACTGTCCCCACTAAGGAGCTTTACTTTCGTTTCGCTCGCAGCAACACAAACTTTACTTTCGTTTCGCTCGCAGCAACACAAACAAGTTTCCTCCGCGCGGTGGCAGCGCAGCCAAAAGCAGCACCCAATCACCAAGATAACCCACACAAAAATTATCAACGGGAAAAAGTCCAACAAAAAGGCAAGATTGGTGTCATAGGCGTCAGTCATACCTTATGAGTACTCACCGTTCCCGTGTGAGGTTCTGAATCTTCGGCCCTCCTCCGAGTCGTTCGCAAGGTCCGAAGTTTCCCGGGTTTCGGCACCAGTTGCGGCGCGCCCCGACCAGCGGGGAAGCAAGACACGACTCCAAGATTCTTCCTCTATCACGGTTTTATTGAACGCTGCTCGGTTATGGCTTCTCGGGAGAGCTGGTACGGGAGGAGGGCCCCGGGCGCCGGGGCAAGCTGGCTTATATGCAGGTTCTGGGGGCGGAGCTTGGGCGGTAAGCTGATTGGTCAGTACTATCGGGCGGGAGAGCGACACGTTAGCATTCGGGATAAACAGGAAACCAGCGCCATCTTGTAATGGCGTTTGAGCCAGCGGACTGCTGCAATGGAACTCTGATGTCTTCACTCTTACTCTTTTGACATGTCTCACAGAGTTGACACTTCATCGACTTCTTCTGTATGAGAATCTTCACCCTTGCCTGTCCTAAACAGAGCAAGTTTACATACCATTGACGTAATGCAGAGTTCTGGGAGTTCTGAAGCATCTGCTGATACAGTTACTCTAAAGAACTCCCTGGTCCTTCCCTCCACCTGAGACTCACAGGGTGCTTTTCCATGTAGGATCTCAACTCCAGAGTATTCCTTGTGGTTCCAATATGTCCAGAATTATTTGCTTGTGTGGAGGAAACTGGTGGACGGGTGCTGTCTTACTAAAAGTGTCCCCATGATGGGGACTCAAGGAACCTATCCAACTAACTCTACATCAGACTTGTTTCTTCACTCTGAGCCTCAGATTCTGCAGTGCAGGTTAAGCACTCTTCTCTGATGTTATAATAAAGACAAGGGGAGGAAAAAGAAAGCATGTGGAATAGAGATGAAAGCAATAGATGGGAAAGGGCAGACTCAATTCATTGGAAGCTGGGCAATGATGCTTTTCCTCTTCCCAGCTTTATCCTACATCTCCTCTTACACACTAAACAATGGAACCAAGACTCACCTAACAGACACGTGGGCTGATCCATGGTTACTATGTAGTCAGTGCACGATATTGATGTCAGAGGTATTGCTTTAACTGAATAAAGGAGGCAAAGTGCAGGGAAGTCCCATATGCTGAGGACAGACAAGATACCATACACTGTGCATTGCTACTTTTAGACATTTTTAAAAGCTATCTTCTGAGATAGGTAGTGTTATTATTTCCTTTGTACAGATGAGGTGATAGTTTTAGACAACAAAGTATATGCTCAAGGAATTCTGGGAGGGAAGGTGTCAACTTAATACTGATGGTATCTTGAAGGGGGAATTTACTGGCTAAATTGTAGAAAAAGTTAACATATATGTACATATATGCATCAATAAAAAGGGGGTAACTTCTGAGAAAAATGTGACTCAAATTAGGTTGACTCAAACATTATAAATGAATAATTGGGCAGTAAAAATCTCTACCACATCTCAAATGTCAAACAATAATTTTAGAAGGAAAATCATAATTAAAAAAACAACACATGATGACACCATAGTGATAAGTGATTCAGGCAAAAATCGTAAGTGGAAGCATAGTTGGCACTAATTTCCACAGCAGGCACTGAGTTGTCATGGTAACCACATTGGCCAAGGAGAACTGGGAAAACAACAGTGATATTAATCTTATTTTTTAATATGTGTTAGGATCCGAATAAGAATGGCATAACTGGTTTAATTAATTTCAAATATTCCATATGATAAACATTCCTGTAACATAAATATCCATACATTCATATGATCACACATTCCCACATACATATGTCTTCCCTTCTCTCTCACCACCCAAGATCCTGGGAATGTATTATAGTGAATTTACTGGAAGGTAAAGAAGTGAAACCACACCTTTCAACAGATTCATTTTGAACCACATATATGCATTAAATCCTACTGAACTATGTTCTCTCAACAAACTGAGTTTTCTATAGAGTGTCAACAGATAAAAATTGGTACTTTGATTCATAGTTTATGTATATTTTCAATGACTTCTTAAATCAGATGTCGATGTACAGGAAAATGCATGTTGATCAGGAAGTACTTTTTACAAGCTAGACCTGTGCTTCTAACCATTTTTTTTCCTCAATAGCTACCATTACATATTTGGTCACTGAAAATTTGGGAGAAATGTATGATAACCTGCATTTTTATTTTAAAAATACTGTCATTTAAAAATCATCACAAAATATGAAGTATCTGTATGGATAATCTATCTACAAGAAGTTATGTCTGTAAATTAAATACTTCAAGATGTTGCTACAATAATTAAAGACCCAATCAATTGGAAGGCACATCTTGTTCATGGGTCAGAAGACTCGGATTATTTATATGTTAATTTTCCCCAATCTAATCTAAAGACTCACTGCAATCCCAATAAAAATTATTATTCTCCATTCTTGATATGCTCATCCATTTAAAGATGCTTCAGCCAGGCAGTGGTGGCGCACGCCTTTAATCCCAGCACTCGGGAAGCAGAGGCAGGCGGATCTCTGTGAGTTCCAGGCCAGCCTGGGCTACCAAGTGAGTCCCAGGAAAGGCGCAAAGCTACACAGAGAAACCCTGTCTCGAAAAACCAAAAATAAATAAATAAAAAAATAAAAATAAAAATAAATAAATAAATAAATAAATAAAGAAATAAAGGAAGAAAGAAAGATGCTTCAGTCATGAACCAAATTCCTGCCTATCTATATATCATGCCTTCTATGTCATGGCTCATCCCAAGCCCTCTCCCTTCAAAACTCTTGAAAATAGTGTGCTCTGAGCAAGTGTGTGTTCTGCTCTGCATCTCAAATACGGGTCTTACAGCAGGCTGCCAGCTCTCTCTCCCCTTCTCTCTTTCCTTGTCAGCATCAAGGCAGATTCCATGCTATATACATGCATACATTCATGTCCACTTCATCTTTTCTCCCTAACAATCTTGCTCTGTATTGATTGTATCATTATAAGATCTCAAAATATAATTTCACATTTGAGCTCTGAGCCAATTAGACATACAAAAAATGTATGAAAAACAATACACCCATCCACTCTATGCATTGTAATGGTGATATTAGAGTGAGGCTGGAGAGATGGTACTTCAGGTAAGAGAACTTACAGTTCTTACAAAGAATTTTATTTGGTTCCCAGCACCCACATGAAAGCTCACAAGCACCATAACTTCAGTTCCAGGGGATCAGATGTCCTCATGTGGATCCCATAGGCACCAGGTACAAATACACAGTGCACATATATGCATGCAAGCATTCACATAGTCATGTGAGATATAATAAATAAATCTTTGAGAAATGGTGATATCAGAGAGGGCTGGTGGTTAGACCAGAAGGAAAAATGCTTTTTATTAATAAAACCCAAAACTGGAAAATGTATTGACCTTGTGATGCTGCATGGGACAGTCAAAGAAGTGATCTCCTCTTTGAAAGATTCCTGTCTATATGTGCCAAAACAAAGGAGCTTCCTTGTAAGGTTGTCCTTAAAACAGATGATAGACAATGTTTCAGAACATGTGTCTTTCAAAAACACTTCTCAATACAAACTTAAAATACTTATTCAGATAGACTGTTAACCATGCCATCTCCTCAGGTTATAGCTTTCTACGAACCTAATGGGGCCCCTAAGGTTAGAAAACTAAGCACTGTTTCATATCAGATGGGCAGAAATAGATAGATAAGACATACAACCCGAGAATCCAGCAATGAGACAGAATTTTCTGCTTGAATAGATTAGTATATAGAGAAATATCAAGGAGCCTATAAGAACCAAGGCATCTAGGGAAATTGTTAGCGAATCCTAGACGAGTAAAGATGGATAAATGATGATGATAGGAATCTATAATGGCTGAATCTGGGGACGGGATGATTCCATAAGATCTTCTTTGTCAAAGATCATGAATATTAAACTTAGTCTATTTGAACTCAATAATGGTCCAACTTCATGATTCTTATCACCTGGAATAATTCTAGAATTTCAAAAGAAAACCCAGTCAGACTTTGTGTATATGCTCCATCTTCCTCAAATGGAAAATGTGAACCATAAACACGCACAGTTCTGAGGGATGGCACACGATGACAATCTTCAAGGAAACATTTGGCAATACCTACAAGTGAAACAAGCAAGTTACCTGTCACTTTCTCCGTCTTAAATCCAGACTGCAGAGAATCACTCCGAATTGACTCCACATAACTCTCTCTCTCTCTCTCTCTTTTTTTTTTTTTTTTTGGTTTTTCGAGACAGGGTTTCTCTGTGTAGCTTTGCACCTTTCCTGGAACTCGCTTTGGAGACCAGGCTGGCCTTGAACTCACAGAGATCCACCTGCCTCTGCCTCCCGAGTGCTGGGATTAAAGGCGTGCACCACCACCGCCTGGCCACCCTCATTTTAAAACTAAAAAATGGGCAAATAGTTTTACTTGCATAATTTTCTCACAATGAAATTCTAGTTTTTGGAAACTTTCATAACTCTTACATGCCTAATAGTGTAAATAGAAAAGAAACTAGAAATCAGTACAGTAGTCTAACTTTGGAAAAGCAATTCACTTCATCTTGCAGAAAACCCTGAGGTGCTAATACCAGGAACTTTCTTAAGAAGGGACCTATCATGCACAAATATTCCACCATACTGGTTCAACAGGTAGCTGCTTCACAAACCAGACTTGATTCAGTGGAGTGACTTTCCTCATAGCTGTCCCACTCCTTGAGAGCAATGCACCATGGGGGCAGGGGTTTTTGTGAAGAGAGAGAGAGAGAGAGTGTGTGTGTGTGTGTGTGTGTGTGTGTGTGTGTGTGTGTGTGTATAAGATGCTGTATTCAAGAACTGAGGAATGAGGACACTGCCCTTCGATATGATGGGAATGGCCAGGCATGTGTGGTTTCATTAATGTGTCAGCGCATAAGGCTCCTGTCACTGTGGTTTCTACCATCCCTGTCCTAGTGCTGTTTATGTGCCCCTGTCAATAACTAAGCAGAAAAAGAAACATGTGGTTTCACTATTATTGTGCCCACAAGGACATTTTGGGAAGGTTTCGACCAACGTTTTTAGTGTTCTGTATATCACTTCTGTGCTGGTTAATTTTACATGAACTTGACACAAGCTACAGTCATTTGAGAGATGGGAACTTCAATTGAGAAAATGCCTCCATAAGATTGGGCTGTAGGACATTTTTTCAATTAGTGATTAATGGGGGAGGGCCCTGCCCATTGTGGGTGATGCTATCCCTGGGCTGGTGGTCCTGGGTTCTATAAGAAAGCAGGCTGAGCAAGCCAGGGGAAGCAAGCCAGTAAGCAGCACTCCCCCATGGCCTCTGCATTAGCTCCTACCTCCAGGTTTCTGCCTTGTTTGGATTCCTGTCCTGACTTCCTTCAATGATAAACAATGATATTTAAGTGTAATCCAGATATAACCCTTTCCTCTCCAACTTGCCTTTTGGTCACGGTGTTTCACCGCTGGTAGAAGTTTGGCAAGTATTAGGAGATGTAGCCATGTTGGAGGTGTGTCCCTGAGGGTGGGCTTTGAGGTTTCAAAAGCCCATGCCCCCCTTTCTCTCTTTCCCTCTCTCTCTCTCTCTCTCTCTCTCTCTCTCTCTCTCTCTCTCTCTCTCTCTCTCGCCTGCCCTCTGCCTCATGGCTGTAGATCAGATATAAGCTCTCAGCTACTGTTCCAATGCCATGCCTGCCTGTCCGTTGTTACACTCCCTGTCATGCTGACCATGGATTCTCCTACCCTCTGTAACTGTGAACCAAAATGAATGTTTTCTTCTATAAGTTGCCTGGTGATGGTGCGTTGTCACAGCAGTACAAAGGTCACTAAACACAGGAGGGACGGTTTATTTGGCTTACACTTCCAGATCACAGTCCATCACTGAAGGAAGTCAGGGTAGGAACTCAAGAGGAACCATGGAAGGACACTGCTTACTGGCTCACTCCCTAGCTCATGTTCAGCTAGCTGTCTTATACAGCCCAGGCCCGCCTGCCTAGGGATGGTATTGTCCACAGTAGGCTGGGTCTTCCCATATCAATAATCAGATAAGGTAATATTCAATAGACATGGCTACAAAGCAATCTGATCTAATAAAGGCAATTCTTCAATTCAGGTTCCCTCTTCTTGGGTGACTCTAGGTTGTGTAAAGTTGACACTAAAAACTAACCATGAGGCAGAGGTTAAGAGTGCTGACTGCTCTTCCAAAGTTCCCCGGTTCAAACCCCACCACCACATGATGGCTTACAACTGTCTGTAACTATATTACTAGGTGACATGATGCCCTAGTCTGGTCTTTGTAAGCACCAGGCATGCATTTGATACACAGACATACATACAGGCAAAACATCTATACTCGTAAAATAATTTAAAATTTTAAAAATAAAAGTCAATAAAATGAAAATTTAAAAACTAACCAGGATAACCTAACTTCTAAGGAACACAGAGGTTTCTGGCCTGGTTTTACTCTTCCTCACTTCTATGATCATCTTAGCTGAGAGGAATTATGCCTGGCTCCAGATGCAGCTTATTACTGCTTAATCTAATTCCTCGTGAGGACTACAACTCAGAGACTCAGTAACACCCTAGCCATTTCTCTCTCTACAGCCATATACAGCTGTAGGAATGTGTGTGTGTGTGTGGGGAGGGGTCAGGGATCTGATATCCCACTTGTGAGTGGAGATGACCACAGTAACAGCAGAAAATAACAGAACTTGTCCTACACTCACACTCCTAAGGATCTCCTATGTATGTCATTGGTATGCATTTTCCTATCACTCACTGTAAAAACTGGGCAAAATTACCACAAAGTAGTTTGAGTTCTGCCTCCTTCCCTATGAAGCACTCAGAACACTTTCTAGAATAAACTCAGTGGACAAGTACTTCTGATCCCTTACTGCTACTGGAGCATCCAGTATCAGCAACCCTTTCCAGTAGCATAGTCAGTTATTAATAGAGCCCAAGGAAACCCAAATCATGCCATCATTCTCATGGGAGTTACTACACAGGGTGTGTCCCATACACTGTGATCTGCCACATCTGTCTGTCTGAATTGCTGGAGTGTTCTCACTCTTGGGCAGCCAAGAGACATTTGATTTCTCTAACTTTGACACGGTATATACACTGTGCACAAACAGCAATAACAGAAAAGGAGACTCAGGAATGGATGACCTCACTGCTGAATTTAACAAAACCTTTAAAGGCTAATGCCAATGCTTCTTAAACTATTCCACAGAAGTGAAAGAGAAGGAACTCTCCCAAACTCATTCTGTGAGGCCAGTAACACCGTATCACCCAAACTTTAAAAAGACACAACAAAAAGAAAATATAACAGATGAACATAATGCAAAACAATGCTCAACAAAATAGTCACATATGTATAAATATGAGCCTTAACTTGTTGAAACAAGACTGACTTTGTTCTTCTTACAAAGCTGTTTAACAGTAACTAAGAGAACTGTCCAGTGTCTATGGCATGGAGTGAGACTACAATGGTCTTTCAAATATTGGAGATGTCTTAGTGTCAAGGCTAAGACAGGCATCATAAGACTCATTTATTATTGTTCCTCTCCTCATAAGAACAATTTACATGGAGGGAAATAAAGCCTATTTGTCTTTGAGGTGCCTTGGGTTCATAACTTCAAAGGCAAAAGGTGAGGTCCATTCTTTAGAATCTCAAAATCTATTCAAAAAGCACATATTGTGATTCCCTGCGAACCTACTGGCTACAGCAGCCAGAGAAGGAGGTAGGTATCTTCAGATCTTCACTCTCCCTCCTCTCCTCCAAAGCCAATCCCCCAGTCTCATTCCCAGCTTCATAGCAGGACACCTGCTTCAGCCTCCCCTTCCCTTTTACCCCCATCTCTATTGAATCACACAGATCTTCTACAACCTTCCTCATCACCCCATCCCTTTGCCTCAGCAGCCAACTCCCCACAGGCATTTCCTAGGAACCCACCAGCCACGCCAGTCAGGGAAGCAGATAGGCCAGGGAAACAGGCAATCTTCAGATATCATTCTCCCTCCTCTTCTCCAAATTAAATCCCCCAGTCTCATCCTCAACTCTGTGGCAGGCACCTACTGTGGCATCTCCTCACCTCCATTCCCAGGGTACTAAGCAGATCCTGGTGGCACACCCTGCTTTTCTCCCTCCCGTGGACTCTCTCAGTCCCCCTCTCCCCATTCCCACCCCTAAGTGTCAGCTCCCAATACCTAGAAACACATTCTACCCACAACCCTCAGTGGCCACATCTGGCAGGATCCGAGAAGCATTCTCTGCTAGGCAACCCACAGCCACTACACACTTCTAAGAACCAAAGAGGACAACAGAAACCAAGGAACAAAACATCCACTAAAAAAACACAAGATCATGTATCGGCACTAGACTTATCCCAAACCTAGATGCCTAGAGGCCAGCATAAAAACACAATCAATAACAGCCAGGACAATATGTGTCCTCCAAAGCCCAGCTATCCTACCACAGTAGGCCCTGAGTATTGCAACATATGTGAAGCACAAGTCAAGGACCTTAAAATAGCTTTTATTATTGTGTTAGAAGTCCTTAAAGAGGAAATGAATAAATCTCTTAAAGAAATCTATGAAAACACAAACAGTGAAAGGAGATGAATAAAACAGTTCAAGACATGAAAGTGGAAATAGAATCAGTGAAGAAAACCCAAACCGGGGGAAAACTTTAGTAACTCAATCAGGAACTTTAGAGGCAAGCCTCACCAACAGAATACAAAAGATGGAAGAGAGAATATCTGGCATTGAAGACACTATAGAAGAAATAGATATCTTGGTCAAAGAAAATGTTAACTCTTAAAAAAAAAAGTACACATTATTACCTGTCCTGGTCAGTTGGTTAGTTTTTCTATTATGTCAACTTGACACAAGCTAGAGTTATCTGGGAAGAGGAACCTCAACCGAGAAAATGTCTCCATCAGATAGCCTGTAAGCAAGTCTGTGTGGCATTTTCTTGATTAATGATTGATTTGATAGATCCCAGTCCACTGAAGGGGATGCTAGTCTTGTGCAGGTGGTCCTGGGTTATACGAGATGCTTACATAGGTCTGCATCAGATGGGATCCCGGAGCTGACAGGAGAACTGGACCCATGCCCCCATCCCTAAGCCAGAAACTATCTCCAACTGATAAATACTTGCAAATGAAATTTTAGTTTCCTCTAACAGAGTTTCGCTGTGGATACAAACTACTCTTAAGGGCAGCAGCATGCCCAGAAGTAGATGGTCAACAGAAGACAAACAAATGGCGTATTTGAAGGTTTCTTCTCTCATAATGTTCCGTCAGGATGTTTTCTTTTTAAAACATTTTTATTTTTATAATTTAAAAATAAATCTTATTTTCTATTTTTTATTTTAATTATATTTTATTTATGTATTTTCTTCACTCTTTATACACTACAGGTCCTTTGTGTATATATTATGGGTTCCAATGTAGTGTTTTTATAGGATTTCTGAGTGTGTGAACGAGTGGGCCTCTGATTCTTGTGGCTGCTCTTGGACTCTTTTCCTTCTGTTTGTGTTGTCCAGTTCTGATGTGTTAGTTTTTGTTTTATCTTATTATATTTTATCTTATTTGATCATTATTATCCCTTAGAAGCCTACTTGTTTTCTAATGAGAGACAGAAAGGGGTGGATCTGGATAGGACGGGAGGTGGGCAGGTCCTGGGAGGAGTAGAAAGAGGGGAATCCGTAAGCAAGATATATTATGTGAGAAAAAACCCTCTGTTTTCAATAAAAAAAAGAAAGCTAGCTGAGCAAGCCAGGGGGAACAAGCCAGTAAGTAACACTCCTCCATGGCCTTTGCTTCAGTTCCTGACTCTAGCTTCCTCCTTGAGTTCCTGCTCTGCCTTTTCTGGATAATGGACAACAAGCTGTGTGCTGAAATGAACCTTTCCTCCCCAAGATGTTGTTGGCCAAAGTGTTCTATCACAGCAATAGAAACCTATCTAGAGCATTACCAAGCTGGAAGAGAGGTGTGCTTATGAACCTCCCTAGAGTACTCAGCAACCGATCACAGTGGGGAAGCAAGGTGCAATGGAGGCCCAATGGCTGCTTCTCCACTGCTCAGTGTGTTGAAATCTTGATGGGAAAATACAGCACCAATCCCACAGTCACCAATTCAGGGAACTTTTCTTCTCCCCAAACAACTCTTAAGTGTGCTCTAAGCATTGACTGAGTCAATATAGAAAAGTCTATGGTACATAAAAAATTTCTATTAGTGTATGTTATCATATCTATATTCCTATACTCATCAAAACATGTGATTCATGTTGAGGTTATGTTTGGTTTGTAAATTTTTTTGAGATTATAATACAATTACATCATTCCTCCTTCCTTTTCTTCCCTCCAAATTCTCCCATATACCTTTCCTCTTTATTTTTCAAATTCATAGCCTCTTTTTCATTAACTATTTGTTTGTGTGTGCATGTGCTCAGTCTGTATACTGTTACTTGCATTTGTGTCTTCAGCACTGGCCTTTACTATAAAAAATGTGCAAATATATATGAATTCACAGGGACCATGGCAGCACGCACAGGGCTTACACAGGTCTAAGCCACATGGGATCCTGAGAGGAAGAGTGGATACAAGCCCCCATCCCTAACCTAACAGCTATCACCAATTGACAACTGCTTGCAAATGAAAAATTGGTTCTCTCCAGTGGAGTCTCACTAGGTATATAGATCACACTTAAGGGCAGGTCCCATGCCCAACGGTAGATGGCCAAACACAAAGTGAACTCAATGGCATTTTTTTTTTACCTCATAATGCTTTGTCTGGGCCCTACAGGTCTTTTGCTTGCATATTATGGTTTCCGATTTTGTGCCTTTATGGGATTTCTTTGTGTGTGAATTTGTCTGCCTCTATATGTGTTTCTTGTGCTTTTTTCTTTGGCTCTTTTTTTCCTGATCCTTTGTTTTGCTGTATTCAGTTTTGCTTATTTTTATCTTATTTTATTTTTTCTTTCCTTTCCTTTTCTTTTTGATTTAGAAGCCTGCTTGTTTTCTAATGAGAGAGAGCAAGAAATGGTGTGGATTTGGGTGAATGAGGAGGTGGGGAGGCTCTGGAAGGAGGTAGGAGAGGGGAAACATAATTAGAATAGATTGTATGAAAAAAATCTATTTTCAATTAAAAACATTGTGCAAGTAAAAAACACCACACACTGATATTAACTAGACCTAAAATATGTACCTCTCAATAAACTTCTATACAGATATCCATTCTGAAGCTATGGAGCTTCACATTGGATTTTACATGTTCAATAGCAAATATGTTTTTATTCATTTGTCAACCACCATAAAATGAAAGATCCATGACAGAATTAGAACTAGAAAAACAATTAACTTGATATCTTCTTTCATAAGTAATGTTCATTACCTGCATTCACTCCTTAACTTGCATTCCTTCCTTCCTCATTTTCTAAAGCCCATTATTCTTCTGTTTTCTACATGTTATACTGTACCTGCATGTATATTTGCTTACATATATACTCATATTATTAGCTAGGCTCCTATATAAAGAACTTGTGGATTTTTTCTTTCTTTCTGAAGTTGTATCACCTGGGTTAATAGTATATATTCTAAATCCACCAATTTTCCTATAATATTTTATTATATTTTTCTTTAGAGTTTAATAATATTCATATATGTTATTTTCATTAACCATTCATCTGTTGATGGACAACTGGATTGATTTCGATTCTTTGCTATAGAGACTAAAGTAGCATAGAATAAACATGGAGATGCAAATATCTCTATGGTAGGGTATGACATTGTCTAGGCATATACCCCATAGTGAAACAGCTGGGCTACATGGTAGTTCTATTTTTAATTTTTTGATAACCCTCCAAACTGATTTCCACAATGACTGAATTAATTTGTACCCCTACAAACAGTGAGTAAGTGTTCCTCTCTGTGCATCCTCTCCAATTTTTGTCAGAATGCCTATCATTAAACATTGATAGGCATTCTGACTGGGATGAGGTAGTATCCCAAAGTCATCCTAATTTGCACTTTCTTAATAGCTAGGGATATTTAACACCTTTAAACATAGTTATTGGCCACTTGTATTTTTTTTTTTTTTAGAAAACTGTTTACTGTATTCATTTACACATTTGTTAATTGGTGGTCTTAGTTCCTTGGCATTTAATTCTTTCAATTCTTTGTTAGAGCAACAACAACAACAACAACAGACTGCTGGAATTCTGATTTCTGAGTTTCCAATGGTCACTGCAGGGCCTAGAGGGTATACTGCTATCATTCAAGAGGTTACTTTGGGACTATGGCTCTACGCACAGTCTCTAGGTAGTAGACAGATGTCAATGGACCTGAACTTTGTATCCTACCTCCAGTAGGTTCATAGAATCCAAGGGTTGAGTTGAGTCCATCTGGTTATCTAGGTGCTGAATGTCCAGATCCACACTTCATTCCTGTAGGCACAAAGCCAAGATGGGATCACTTAAGCAACTCATTTCATACTGAACACCAAGTTTCCCTGGTCCCCACAGCTGAATTTCATGCAGCTTTCCTCTAAGAAGAGTCATAGGAAACAAAATATATCAAGTGGCTTGGAATAAGAGAGAGTCAAAGCCAAACAACTCTAGCAGATGCATAAAACACAACATAGGAACACAAAAAAATGACATAACCATACCTCATGACATGGCCTATCACCAATCAACTTTCTTATAAGGGAATAAAGAATTACAGAGAAAGTTGAAATGTCTGAGAAAGAATTTAGAGCTTTATTGTCTCAGATAATTAGTGATCATATTGAAGTGAAGAATCGAACAAATCAGTTCAGGAATTAAGGAAACCTATCCAAGATCTTGACAAGACAATCTCTAAAGTGAATGTAACAATTTAACTAGAGGAGAAAGTTTAAAATATGGAGGAAAATTTTAGCAACGTGATGGAAACATTGAAAAATAAACAGAAATATGTGAAATGAAAGAGATGTTCAATCAAATAAACAACGTTATATTATCATTAGTAGACAAGACCATTCAGAAGAATGAATTTCAGGGACAGAGGACAAAATCAAGCCAATAATACAAGCAGACATATGAAAGGTGGAAGCTAAGGATCATGAATAATAATTTCAAGAAGTGTGAGTCACATTCAAGAAGCCAAATCTGAGAATTCTTGGTGTATAAAAAGGACAGAGATAAAATCAAATGGAATAGACAAACTATTAAATGAAATTAGAGCAGAAAAGCTGATTTTACAGAAAGAGATGAGTGTTTGGGTAGGTTTCCAAACACAAGAGGCATGTAGAAGTGCAAACAGACATGACCAGAGAAGAAACTCTCCATGACATAGTCAGGATGTCTAAAATACAAAATAAAGAATCCTAAATGCAGCATGAGAATAATGACAACTCACATACAAGGTAGAAATATCAGAATGACCCAAACTTTTCATCAGCTATTAGAAAAGCCAGAAAAGCATGGAACGAAATAGTCCAGTCTCTGAAAGTAAGCAACCTTGAACCAAGAATGCTATACCCTGCAGCGCTGTCTTTCATAACTGATGAAAAACAAAGGTATTCAAAGACTAACACAAATTAAGGTGATCTATGACAACCAAGTTGGAATTGTTTAAAGTTCTTAATGGGATATTTGAGAGAGAGGAAGATGAAAATAGCCTTCTTCATGGGAATACATGAAAGCCTACACTCTGAAAACTACAGATAAACTAGATGTGAGAAGGAAGCAACCATTTCTAGTACAACAATGCAGGCTATGTTTGTGATTGCATTAACTTCCTAGGGTTGGCACAACCTTTATGTGTTTATCATTTGCTTCTTCATTTGTTCCTTTGTTTTCTTAATTTTTTTTATTAAGAAATTTTTTATTTATTCTAAATATTCACCACAGATCCCCCCTCATCTCTCCTACTGCTCTCCCAGGCTTCCACCCCAGCTACCCCCCATCCCCTCCTCTGAAAAGGTATGGCCTCTCATGGGGAGTCAGCAGAGCCTGATACATTTAATAGAGGCATGTTCAAGCCCCCTCCCCATGCATCAAGGCTGTGCAAGGTGTCCCACAATAGGCAACGGGCTCCAAAAAGCCAGTTCATGAACCAATGGTAGATCCTATTCCCACTGTCAGGGGCCCCTGAAACAGACCAAGCCATACAACTGTCTCGCCCATGCAGAGGGCCCAGTCTAGTCCCATGCAGGCTCCACAGCTGTCGGTCCAAAGTTCATGAGTTCCCACTAGCTTGGTTTGGTTGTATCTGTAAGTTTCCCCATCATGGTCTTGATCCCCAAGGAATGCTCAATCATACCACAAGGACACATGCTCAACTATGTTCATAGTAGCATTATTCGTAATAGCCAGAACCTGGAAACAACCTAAATGCCCTTCAACTGAAGAATGGATAAAGAATGTGGCACATATACACAATGGAGTACTACTCAGCAGAGAAAAACAATGACAGCATGAAATTTGCAGGCATATGGATGGAACTAGAAAAATATCATCCTGAGTGAGGTAACTCAGACTCAGAAAGAAAAACATGGTATGTACTCCCTCATAAGTGGATACTAGATATGAAGCAAAGGATAATCAGGCAACAATCCACAGCTCCAGAGATGCTACCTAACAAAGAGGACCCTAAGATGGACGCATGGAATGCCCTGTGAAAGGGAAACAGATGAGATCTCCATGAGTAAACTGGGGGTGACAGGGGGCAGTGGAGGGTAGGGGATGGGGGATGAGAACATAAGGGAACAGGATGGTTGAGCTGGAACAGGGATGGAGTGGAAGAGCAATGAAAGAGATATCATGATAGATGGAGACATTATGGGGATAGGGAGAAACCGGGTGCTGGGGAAGTTCCCAGGAATCCCCAAGGACGACCCCAGCTTAGACTACTAGCAGTGGTGGAGGGGTACCTGAGCTGGTCCACCCCAGTGATCAGATTGGTGAATACCCTAACTGTCATCATAGAGCCTTCATCCAGTAACTGATAGAAACAGATGCAGAGATCCATGCCCAAGCACCAGGCCGAGCTCCAGGAGTCCAGTCAAAGAGAAGGAAGAGGGATTACATGAGCAAGTGGCATCAAGATCATGATGGGGAAAATTATAGTTCCTTTGTTTTCTTAAGACAGAATCTCACACTGTAGACCAGACTGGCCTGGAGTTCACTGTATAGCCCAGTCTAGCCTTAGACTCCTAGCGATCTTCATACCTTCACCTGTCCCAGTGCTGGAGTTACAGGCATGAGCCACCACCACAGCTGGTATCTTCATGGCTTTAAATCAGAGATTTATTTTCTTTGTTATTGTTCATTTGTTTGTTTGTTTTTTTGGATTTTTTTTTTGTGTTTGAAGACAGGGCTTCTCTGTGTAGCCTTGGCTGTTCTGGAACTTGCTCTGTAGATTAGGCTGGCCTTGAACTCACACAGATCCTCCTGCCTTTGCTTCCCTGGGGCTGCGATTAAAGGCATTCTTCATCACTGCCTGGCTTCTTTGTTCTTAAGTATAAAAAAAGGCTAAGAATATGAAACTTAAATCATACAGGGCCCCCTGTTCCTGCATGCTATAGGCTAAAATCCTACCATAGCTATTTTGGGTTCTAGTGGCTCCTCCTTTGCTTAGTTTGTGATGATGTTACCACAAGATTTGCCTTCCTCTTCACCTTTGTGTATCAAATCTCACTCCCTTTCCTAATGGCACAGTTGTTGGATACAGAGATCACCACATTGGCAGTACACAATTCCACCCAACATGATGAAGTAAGCAAGATCACAGGATGAATGTGATTAGGTTGGCAGGCGTGACTGTCCTCCAGATGATCAGCCCAGAGAGAGAGACAGAGAGAGAGAGAGAGAGAGAGAGAGAGAGAGAGAGAGAGAGAGAGAGAGAGGGAGAGAGAGGTAAAAATCACTGAAAGGGATGGGGGGGCTGTTACAATTTGGAATATTAGTCTTTCCTCTTCTGTGTCAACTGTTTTTACCCATAACATGCACCTACTCTTGTAAATATGCAACTGACTAAAATGGCTGTGAAGTATAATCATTCTGTGTTTCTAAAAGAAGATCAATATTAACTACAAAATGGGAAGAGAGAATTTTTAACAGGGTAGGGAGCACTTTCTGGAAATGCTTCTGCTAAATTTAAAGCATTACTACCATTTTTTCTTGGTGGGTGGAGAGGACAGAGAGACAAGGGAAAACAGTGAGTTCCACGGCCACCCAAGGGTCCAGCGATGAGAGGCTAGGTGTTCTCCGGTTTCGAGAAGTTGTGAAGCATGGGGATTTTCTCATCTTTCCTCTAGGCCTTTCCTTGGCCTATGTGGAGACAAGAAGAAGCCTGCTTTGAGGCTCAGTTGACCTTTTCTCACCTCTATTTGACCACCCTTGTTTGGAATGGTCTCTAAATGGGTACTATTGCATGCTAGACCCGTCACATCATTGTGTACTTCTCTGAACGGTGTGGTACCTAACATGTGCAAGGGCATTGTGAGAGCACTTGGAGCAGATTCTGCTAAGTTGGAGTAGTGATCCCTCTTTCTCAACTGCAATCCTTCTCTTTCTTGTGGTTTTAAAGCATACTATTTCAGCAGCACTAGGCTGACCCCCACAGCCTTCTGGGTGCCAAGCAAGTGCTCCATCGCTTAACTACATACTCTCAGCTGTAGCTAGAGTTTTCCTGCCTGGCCCACAGTCAGGACAAATCTCTGTCACCCGCCAGTCCCACAGCTGCTCAGACCCAACCAAGTAAACACAGAGACTTATATTGCTTACAAACTGTATGGCCGTGGCAGGCTTCTTGCTAACTGTTCTTATATCTTAAATTAATCCATTTCTATAAATCTATACCTTGCCACATGGCTCGTGGCTTACCAGCATCTTCACATGCTGCTTGTCATGGCGGTGGCTGGCAGTCTTTCTGACTCAGCCTTCCACTTCCCAGAATTCTCTCCTCCTTGTCCCACCTATACTTCCTCCTGCCTGGCTACTGGCCCATCAGTGTTTTATTTATTAACCAATCAGAGCAACACATTTGACATACAGAACATCCCACAGCCTTTTGGATTTTTGAGGACTGAGCCCTTCTTACCACTGTACCCAGCTATAAATTACAATAGACATCATCCCCTGCTTCCTTCCTACCTCTGCTTTTTCAGTGCTGGGATCCAGTGAGTACTACCAGGCTAGGCACACAGGGGTTTAAGAAATTAAACAAACAAACAAACAAACAAACCAGAAAAACAAATATTCCCAGTCCTCATCATAGGAAAGGGCTTAGTGTCTATTATGTGAATTTTTTTTTTCTAGGAAGAGGTGGGAAAATACTCACTGCAGATAGGCACCAGTGACTGAAACAAAGAAACAATTCCAATAAAGTGTAGCCTCGAGAACCAATAGGTTTTATTACAGGAGCATGGGTGACGGATTACTTACTGGAACTTTGGTAACTTATGGATGGCCATAAATCTTTCTCCTCCGGTAACTGTTAACTGTCAGTATAAATCCTTTGGTAGAGGAAGGACCTTGTGAGTAAGTTAATAGGCCCAATCTTTTGCAGGTCTCCTTTGGGTAATTGCAAGTGCTGATAGTTAAGGAGGGCAACACGGACTAGTGTTGCACAACAGTGTTAGAGCTGGGGATATCCTTAGGCCAAGGATATTTAAGCATTAGCATCTCAGAACAAATGTATGAATCTGTTCACAGCAGTTTAAGAACTGGGAAGCTTCAGCTGTGGATTAAAATACAGCTACCCAGAAGATAGGTGGGCACTTCTCTTAGATAAGCTTTGCATTCAACAAGCAGTCAAAGCATGTCTCCACTTCCCCAGATTTCAGCGAAGGATACAAAATGAAGTGTTGTTTCTCAGGCTGCTTCTCCAGGCACTCTCCATTTAAAGTCCCCTGTATTGTCAACAGGCTCCTCTGTTGACCCACCTCCTCGGTCCAGCAATGAATGACTCCACAAAGGAGGCAAGGGTGAGAATCTGCAGAAAATCTACTTAATACTCAGCTCCACAGCATCCAGGAGAGAGACTGTAACAGCAGGGATTCTGGGTAAAAGCTGAGTCAGCCTGGGGCCCCAGGAGGGATCGCATATGAAATTAATCCACTTTCACAGGAAATTCTTTGTGCTACTGAAACTCACAGAAGAAAGTATACACTGTTCAGGACTGTTTGTGCAGAATCAGATCAAGTTCTGTGTAGGTTGCACTTTTAAACCAGTGGTCTGAATACAAGCAAATCGACTCCTAGAAAGCTTTGTCTTTAAGTTGCATGGTGAAGATTGGGTTCTGGAGGTACAGAAAAAAATTTGAGGAGCAACAGTTTGAATTAAAGATGAAAACATTAGACAAGGACAAATGGGAAGATGTTTCACAGTCAAGATGCACTGATGCATTGTTATTTGAAACTGTATGGCTC
This sequence comes from Peromyscus eremicus, assembly GCF_949786415.1. Lineage (NCBI taxonomy): Eukaryota > Metazoa > Chordata > Mammalia > Rodentia > Cricetidae > Peromyscus > Peromyscus eremicus. The sequence goes on along the minus strand of NC_081439.1, from coordinate 84,010,062 downwards.
TAAGCACACCCACAGAATAATGTATAAGAATTGCACCTAAAGATTCTGTCAATGCTTCTCACAGCATAGAGACTGAAAACTTTCGTAATGAGTCTGAACATAAAATGACATGGAGGCACATGTGGCTGTTACTACTGTCAAGAGGTAAAGATGTATACCTTCTTTTTCTGTTTCTTCCTCCTGCATGAGTAGTGACCAAACATTATTGGTGAAAGCATAAACATGCTACCAAGCAAACTCTCTCTCTCTCTCTCTCTTTCTCTCCATATATATATATATAATACTAATGAGATACTAATAAAGTACACTAATTATGTGTTGACAAAACTATAAAGAAGCATCTTAAAAATAAAAACTTCAAAGTTTGTAGAGCGTTAGTTCTGGGAAGAAGGTTAATGTAATGAAGGATGGAAATGTGAGTTTCCAACGCATATGTTACGTTTTATGTGCTATGATAAGCATATAGTCAGCTCTTATATTCCCTAAGGGTTGAATGTCTGAAATATTTTTTAATTTTTATCTATCATTAACATTATTATTTATGTGTGCATATGTGCAGGCGGGTATGAAAAAGTTAAAAGATTGGCTAGACTAGCTTACCACTAAGGACCAGAGACCCAGCACTGGTATACAGGCATACTCCACTGAGCCCAGCTTTGACACAGATGCTGGAAGTATAACTGAGGCTCTCACACTTGCATAGCAAGCCCGACTTGGGTACTGGGAACTGAACCAAGGTCCTCTCTAAGAGCAATATGTGCTCCTAACTGTGGTGGTTTGAAAAAAAAAATGCTCTCCAAAGGAAGTGGCATTATTAAGAGGTGGGGCCTCATTGGAGGAAGTGTGTCACTGTGGGGGCAGGCTTTGGGGTCTCTTTTCCTCAAGCTTCCCTCAGTGTGACAGTTGGTCGACTTCCTGTTGCCTGCAAGATGTAGGTCTCTCAGCTCCAGCACCACATCTCCCTGCATGCTGTCATGCTTCCCATCATGATGATAGTAGACTGAACCTCTGAAACTGCAAATGAGCCACCCCAAATAAATGTTTTCTTTATAAGAGTTGCCATGGTCATGGTGTCTTTTCACAGCAATAAAAACCCTAATTAAGACATTAACTATGAGCAACCTCTCCAGATCGATGTTATTTCTTTTCTGATACAGAGTATTTCTGTATAGCAAAGGTTGTCCTAGACCTCACAGTGTTGCTCAGGCTGGCCTTGAGTTCATGGACATCCTTCTGCCTCAGCTTCCAGAACGTTGAGACTACAGAGGTACATCACTGTTCCTACATGTAGTTTTTTTTTTTACATGATTTATCTATTGATATATTTGCTTATTATTCATTACTTGGAATTATCTTTATATTAAGGAGATTAGAGGTATAATTTAGAAGTTAATATAGAAGTAGTTCCACAGTTGAGTTGTTGGCCAAGGGCCATGGCAATCCACAAACAACACAGGCTGTTGCTATGATAACGAATGGGTTGCTCTCTACAAACTGACAGCAGGGGTCCCATTGCTGAGGACAACACTCATACAACTCATTGAACATGAAGTTGACCTGGAGCCTGCATAGAGCTTTCACTCTTATGTTCTAGTATCTTTGGTGTGGGAAGGTACTCGGCAGGCTACCAAAAGAGAAGCATAAACACCAACCCAGCCACAAAATCTTTGACCTACAATCTATCCTGCCTGCAAAATATGCTAGAGCAACCGTGGCACAGAACTTGTGGGAGTCACCAACCAATGTCTGATTTCACTTAAGTTCACTTGAAGAGATAGAACCCATTACCCTACTCTATTTGGGTGACCAAGAACCAGAGACTAGATAACTCAGAAACCTAGGGTAAAACCAAATACTATTGGTCTAATAAACTACAACAATAAAATGACTCCTAATGATATTCTGCTGTACTCATAGATTAGTGCTTTATTCACTCATCATCAGAGAAGCAGCTTCCCCCTGCAGCAGGTGGGAACAAATACAGAGACTCACAGCCAGACATTATGCAGAGAAAGAGACCTTGGAACACACAGCTCTTAATGGTATATCTCCATCAAATCCTTCCCCTCAGGACTCAGAGGACCCCACAGAAGAGGAGGCAGAAAGAGTGTAAGAGCCAGAAGGGATGGAGGACACAAGGAGAACAAGACTCTCTGAATCAACTGAGCAAGGCTCATATAAACTCACACAGACTGAAGCAGCATGCTCAGGGCCAACATGGGTCTTACCAGGTCCTCTGCATGTATACTATAGCTTTCAGCTTAGTATTTTATGGGACTCCTGAGTGTATGAACAAGTGGATCTCTTATTCTTGTGCCTGCACTTGGGGCTATTTCCTTCTGTTGGGTTGCCTTGTTCAGACTCAGTGTGGTTGGTTTTGTTTTATCTTATATTTTATTTTGTCATGTTTGGTTGTTATTTCCTAAAAGCCTGTTCTTTTCTAATGAGAGACAAAGGGAATGTATCCAGAGGGGAGGGGAAATGGGGAGGAATTCAGAGGAATAGAGGGAGGGGAAACTATAGTTAGAATATATTGTATGAGGAAAGAATCTATTTTCAATAAATGAGAAAAAATTTAAAAAGACAAAACTAGTTCCAACGATAAAGCAATAAATACTAGAAATACCAAATAAAAAGAGAAAGCAACTAAAAATACCTAATCTAACGTTGTGTGTGTGTTGCATATACAATGCAACACAACTGAACCTATATGAAAATGCAAATAAGTGTATATACAAAAATGCAAATAAGTGTAACATACCTATTAAAAGACTATCTGAGGCTATTAACAAGTAACAGTTGTTAGGGAAGGAGAGTCAGTTTTCTTCAAGGATAAGGCCTATGAAATATTACCCATACCCCAGTATGTATGGTCCTTTGTTCACACATGTACTGATGATACTAAGTGGAATCAGTGGGGTTTTATGTAGTTGTGAGGCCTCAAACTAGTGGTAATCTTCCTGCTTCACCCACCAAGTGTTGGGATTATAGGTGTAAGCTACCATGCACAGCTATGAAATAGTCTTAACAGTACTAGCAACACAAGTACACAGCACATCAAAATAGATTATGATTTTATGGAGCTCATTCTAATTATGCAAAGGACTTGCACTATCAGGAAAGCTATTAATATAATTTGTGTATTAATGTATCCCAGGAAATAATTGTAAGGCTATGCTATACATAGAAAGATATTTATCAGCATTGCTATTCACACAATACAAGTCCTAGTTTCTTAAGAAAATAAATTAGAAGTGTTTCTTAAAAGTCTAAAAGTGTTTGAGATCTTTCTTAAAGAGTTTCAACAATTTGCAGAGAGTTAATCAAGTCAAATAAATTGCAATTAAAATTACAATGAGGCACTTACGCACACCTACAAGAATGCTGAAAATGGGAAAGAGGGTTTCTTTGGGCTCCAACAAGGTATCTATGTCTGGGTGATTTGTGAACAACAGAAGTTTATTCTTTCAAAGTCTGGAGTCAACGGAGTCCAAGATTAAGATCTGAGTATTTACAGATTTCTTGCTCTATTCTTACAAATATAAGGTACGAAGGGTAACAGAGTAGGGACCCAGTCCTTCAACTGTATCTCATCTCATAACATTGCTGCATTGAGGACCACATTTCCAACAAGTGAAATTAGGGAAGCACTTCCAAATGGAAGTTTCTGAATGTTTACAAGGATATGAAGCGCCATAGTGCTCACATACTGCTGATGAGAACACAGAGTTGAACAACCACTCTGAAAAGTTGCTTGATGATATCTAACCTGAACAAACACATGCCCTTATTAAAAAATACTACCCTTCAGTCTGCACCCAAGAAAAATGAAAACAAACGTCCATCCAAAAATATATGTACAAAAATGTTCTAGCACCATCATTTAGAACTCAAAAATTGAGAAATATGTAAAACTGCATCATACAGACACATATATTCATATTTTCATATATTAAGATAGATCTACATACTATAATAGTGGACACCAGTAGGAATGACATTTTATGATTATGAACAGCATAACACAAATAATATATTTATGCATGTATTATGTTGACTGAAAAGAAGTCTGACACACAAAAAAAACCACTTTTTGATTCAAGGAATTTTACTTCAAATCTTCCAAAAGATATGAAGCAAATCAATACTCAATTTTTGCTTTATTTGAAGGCACTTACTTCTTTCTTGTATTACTTACAACTACAGATGAGCATTCATTAACTAAGGCCTTAAATGGCTATTTATTACACATAAGAATAAGACTAACATCTTGGATAGACAACCAAACGAGTAAGAGTTACAAGAGTAATACCTAGGCCAGTCTTACCCCACTCATTCTACCCGACATACATAAATATACAATGAAAAGCTCTGCTCTATCCTCAGGTGACAATGCATAATTGGTTAAGTATCTTCAGAGTTGTGAGTGGTACATGGTTACATCATGATGATAACTTGTTCTTGTAATAATGATAAAGAGATATTCAATCTTCATGAAATCCTATAGTGGTTACTCAGTGGCTAACTTTAATGGCCAAGGAAAGCTGAGGGAAATAATCACCATCCTGATTTGTTTGTAGTATGTGCTAGAAGTTAAATATGACTGACATGGTGATCAGCAATTAACCTCAAGTATTGTTTACACAAGTCACCTGACAGCTTCAGAAATATTAATATATACATTCATGTATACATACAAACACATGTGCATACAAGTTACTTCACTCAAGAATCCAGAAATTGATGGAGATAGATCATTGAGAACAAAAATTTGAGATTCAACAGACTCAATTTTTTAGAATATAATTCTTTATTGATTTTTTTTGGAATTTCACATCATATACCCCAATCCTGCTCACCTCCCAGTCCCTCCATATTCCCCCTTACCCCTGAAGCATCCCCCACAAAAGAAATCCCCCCAAATCAATTCAAAACAAAACAACAAAAAACCCACCTTGCTCCTCCATCTTTCCAACACCTCTTTATTCATCCTAGTGGCATTGGGTGCTGTGGTGGGTCACACAGTTATACCCTTTTGTCCAATCAGCCACACCCACAAAATGTCCATTGCAATGAGTCATTGGTCTGGTTCAAGGCCTCTGGCACACCATCATCACTTGGACCCACATTGAAACTCCCCTCAGTAACCCTGCTGTTGCCTTGAGGCATGGAGATCCTGCAGTTATCATTCTGCAGGACCAGCCCCTTCACAAACTTTAGATAGATGGGGTAGATGTTAGGGTGAGCCCAACCAAGGTCCAGGATGTGGGTCTGGGTGGTAGCTGAGCTGGTTGGTCTGGACCACTGGGACTTCCCTCATCAGGTGAGGGGCAGAGCCAGCTCTCCTAGGCCCATGCCACTGAGGCCAGCTCTCTCACGCCTATGGTGAGGGGTGGGGCCATCTTTCCCAAGTCTGGAGGCCAGCTGTTTCATGGGGTGTGACCAGCTCTCCTGCTACAGTGACCAGTGAGGGGCAGGGCCAGCTATCCCAGGGCCAGTGAGGGGTGGGGCAAGCTCAGCACAGCCCTCAGATATCAACATGTATGGTTCCTATGATCCCCTGTGGCAATATGGGCCATGGACATCATCACAGAAAACAGCTGCAGCAGGATCATAGACCTAGACATGGCCTTTGGTAGCAGCTTGGGCTCAGACGTCACTATGACCACAGTGGCAGCACAGGCCACCCAGATCAGTATGTCCCTGGAAGCAGCAAAGCCCTTGGACACCAGCATGGTCTACATGGCTGTCCAGACCCCAGGCATTGGCTCAGCCCTCAGTGGTAACAAGAGACATGAACCTCAACACAGAACCTGTCTGCAGTAGGGTCATGTCCCTAGGTAGCAGTCTAGGCAGAGACAACACCATGGTCTCATGTGGCAACACAAGCCATCCAGATCAACATGGCCCTGGTGGCAGCATGGCCCTCAGATACCAATATGGCCACAGGTTGAGGCCGAGACCCCAGGCATCCATTTGGCCTTTGGTGGCACCATGGGACATGGACATCTCAACACAGACCCTGGCTGTGGTAAGACCACAGACCTAGACATAGTCCTCATCAGCAGCCCAGGCTCAGATGTCACCATGGGCCCAGGTGGCAGCACAGGCCATTCATATTTGCATGGCTCCAGTGGCTGAATCACCCTCAGACACAAACATGTCCCTGAAAGTTGGCCCAGACCCCTGGCATCTGTATGGCCTTTGATGGTATCGGAAGCCACAGACATCAACACAGACCCTGGCTGGATGAAATCATGGCACCTTGCGGCAGCACAGGCCACTCAGATCTGTATGACACCAGCTGCAGCATGACCCTCAGATCCCCACCTGGCCTTGGGTGGTGGCCCAGACACTGGGTATTTGCATGACCTTTGGTGGTATCAGGAGCCATAGACATGAACTCAGACTTTCACTACAGTAGGGCCATGGACCCAGACATGGCTCCATGCCGGACATCACCATGGCCCTGGGTGGCAGCACAAGCCATCCAGATTAGCATGGCCCTAGTGACAGCATGGCCCTTGGAAGTGTTATAGCTCTGGAGAGAAAGATATGTTGGCTATTGGAAGTCAGGCTATACCTGCAAGTGTCACAGCTCCTGAGGGAAAGGTATCCAGACTTGTTGGGAAATCAGGCTATACCTACGGCTGTGAAGGGAAGGTATCCTGGATACCTACAGCTGTGAAGGGAAGGTATCCTGGATACCTACAGCTGTGAAGGGAAGGTATCCTGACTTGTTGGGAAGTCAGGCTGTACCTATAGCTGTGAAGGGAAGGTATCCTGGATACCTACAGCTGTGAGGAGATTTATCTTGGAGGGAGGAATCCTGGAGAGTAGCTGCCTCTGCCAGAGGAGAAGGACAGATGCCAGCTGAACAGGCACGGGGCTTATATAGGGCTCCTTAGGTGTGGAGATTTTCCAGGGAGAAGATTTTCAGGGTGGGAGTTGGTCAGATTTCAATCCTCTTGAGCTTGGACAAGCTCAGATGGGCTGGACTTCATGCTCAGGGATTGGTTTGTTTTCTGCTCAAGGACTGGTTGGTTTTCCTGCTCAGGGATTGATTGGTTTCATGCTCAGTTGGCCAGGGGCAGATTTGGCTCTGGTTTCAGGGCCAAAGTGTGTTCCTTTCACTGGCCCTTTTTAGTCTTTTGACTCTAGTTTCAGGGACAAGGTGTGCTTCTTTCACTGGCTTGGGGTTCAAGGCCAGGGTGAGTTTCTTTGGTTCTGGTTTCAGGATCAGGGTGGGTTTCTTTGGCTGGCCCTTTTACCCTTGGACACCAACATGGACTCAGGTGTTTCACTAGACCCTAGTCATCTACACAGCTTTCACTGGTTACTGAAGTCATGGACATGAACACAGACCCTGGCTACTGCAAGGCCACAGACCCAGACAAGCTCCACCCCAGCAGCTCGGGTCAAATGCCACCTTGTCCCCTGGTGACAGCATAGGCCACTCAGATCAACATGGCCCCATCAGCATAGCCCTTGAACACAAAAATTGCCACAGATGGTGGCCCAGACCCTGGGCATCCCCATGGCCTTGGTGGCAACATGGGTCATAGATGTCAACACAGACCCAAGCTGAGGTAACACTACAGATCCAGACATGGCCCTAGGCAAAAGCCCAGGCCTAGACATCACCCTGGACCAGAGCGGCAAGCAGGCTACCTACATCTGCCCATTCCTCACCTCCCTCACCTCTTCAGAACCACCTCTTACCACAGCATATGGACCATTCTGTCTCTCTCTCCCATTTCTCCACCATACGCTTGCTCATTATAATGGCACCCACCCACCCAGTGCCTGCTCCTGTGTTCCTGGGTGGGCTTGTAGATGCCTTCAAGCAGCCCAGACCATGAGGACCCAAGCTACCCTGTGGGTATCTTTTGCCTGCCTGAGCCCCATGGCATCAGGTGGGCCTGTGGATGCCTTTAAGCAGCCTGGACCGTGAGGACCCAGGCTGCTCCATGGGAGAACAGACTCAATTTTTACTACATATACAGGTAAAGCCACTGAAATGGTTTAATATGGAATTTTTTTGGATGATGATGTGTAGAATTGACTCTAGGATTTTTCTGTCCCCACTTTTGGCACTTTGCCAATGATACCTAAAAGCTGATGTGGAAGTGCAAGCAAACACAGGTTAAGCATCAAGTACTTTTGTATCTCACAGTCATTAGCCTGAGAGTTTAGCTTAGAAGTTTCTATACAGCTACTTTTAAGTATTGGTGTGTTGACAAGTAATACAAAGTATAACATAATATATATCAAATATATAATACATTAAATTGAAGCTATAATCTAAAATGCTGCCATTGTCTTGAGATTAAGCCCTGCAATAAAGGCTTCCCTATCATATGTGAGGTCCTGAGTTCTATGCCCAGAATCACCCACATGAAATGCTGTCATTATATCAGTTATTGTGGAACAATAAGAAAACTTTTGCCCACAATTATAGGACAATTAACATGAAAACATATAGCTTTACCTAAGTTCTGACAAACAAATTGGGGACTTCTGGGAGCAGAAAGGTTTAAACAGGAAGTGGGTAGGGTGATGGAAGAGATAAAGACATGGAAGAGAGGATGGACCAAAATGAGAGGTGTATGAAAAACACATGTAGAAACCTCTCCTGCAACTCAGTTAAAAACATAATTTCAAGCCAGGCGGTGGTGGCACACGCCTTTAATTCCAGCACTTGGGAGGCAGAGCCAGGCGGATCTCTGTGAGTTCGAGGCCAGCCTGGACTACAAAGTGAGTTCCAGGAAAGGCACAAAGCTACACAGAGAAACCCTGTCTCGAAAAAAAAAAAAAAACAGCTTTAAAAACATAATTTCAAAATAGTTTGAAAGGATTTACCTTGCATAGCTAGATAATGTTGCTCCTAGATGCAGTGGACTTCTAAACAAAACCTAGTGCCAGATGTTGAATTATTTCTGCATGAGTTGTTGATCAGGGGGCCTCAGATGTCCCCCTAAATAATACAAGCTCTTGTCATTCCTCTAGGTTGCTGTCTTAATTAGGACTTCTGTTGCTGTGATTAACACCATAGCAAAAAGCCACTTGGAGAGAAAGGATTTATTTCATTTTACAGCTTGTAGTTCATCATCCAGGCAAATCAGGGCAGCAACTCAAGGCAACAAGCTTGGGGGCAAGAACTGCTGCAGAGTCCACGGAGGATTGCTGCTTACTGGCTTGTTCCCCATGGCTTACTCATCCTGCTTTCATATAGTACTCAGGACCACTTGCCCAAGGAGGGCATCGTCCACACTGAGCTAGTCCTCACCACATCAATAATTAATAAGGAAAATACTCAACAAACTTGCTTCTCCATGACAAACTAGGACTCCATCATTCGCATTGCTCTTAACATTATATTCTAAGTTCCTGCAGCAGCTCATTAGGTTTTGAACACTCAATGGCTTTTCTAGCCCAAAGTTCCAAGGTCCTTTCACAATTCTCCCCAAAACATGGTCAGGTCTGCCACAGCAATATCCCATAAACCTGATACCAATTCCGTAGTTTGGGTTTCTATTTCTGTGATAAAACACCACAATCAAAAGCAGCTTGAGAAGGAAAGGATTTATTTCATCTAATATTTTCACACCACAGTCCATCATCAAAGGAAGTCAGGGCAGGAAGTCAAAGCTGGGCAAGAATCCGGAGGCAGGAACTAAAGCCGAGGCTATGGAGGAATGCTACTGTTGTGCCCCTGTTGGTGAGACCCCTGAGCAAGACCACCACAGAGTCGATAGCCAATGCAAAACATACAGGGGTTTATTGATAACAAGCAAGCCGTGGCTTGGTCCATGTCCAACATCCAACACAGCAGGTGAAGGAGGACGGTCCTGAGCTCTCAGGGTGAGTGGTTTTTAAAGGGAAAAACCACAAGCAGGGTGGTACAAGCCTTGGCATCAGATGATTGGGTGAGGGTATGTAACCTTTGAATTTACTGGCTGGGGGTTACAGTTTTCATTTTTGGGCAGGCCTGGACAAGGTCCAGACTCTGTCCTGAGCTGCCATGGAGGCTGGTTGTCTTCACACGTTCACATTGACCTATACATGTAGCTCTAAGTTGGTGAGGGGTCCCAGGCAGTAAAACAATTGACTAAACCTTGAGCAGTCAGAGTACATGCAGAAAGGGAGCTACTGCAAGGACGATGTCTTTTGTTCGTGGTCCTCCCAGAAACTACTTGCTCAAGTCTCAGAAAACTGAAATTGAGGCCTGATCTCTGAGAGAAGACTGAGTGAGCAGCGTGTTATGGCATCTGCTTGGTCCTTTCACTACTTACTGGCTTATTCCCCATGGTGTGATCACCTTGTTTTGTTTTATAACCCAGGACCACATTCCCAGGCATGGCACTGTGAGCTGGGCCCTCCCATATCATGAATAAAGAAATGCCCAACAGACTTGCCTGCAGGACAGGCAGTCTTGTGGAGGCATTTTCCAAACTGAAAGCCTAACCAAATGTTGCTAGCTTGTATCAAGTTGACATAAAACTAAAGAGCACAGTTGCTTACTAGAACTAGCTGATAAGACTGTTGCTGAAAATACCACATACCTTGCTTGCAAGATGTAGAGAAACGAAGATGAATTGGCTAGAAACTTGATCCCCACTGGCTAGGTTTCATAGTGATAGACAGTGTTATGCAAGCTACTGGGGAGAAAAGGTATCAATGTCTTATTGTAAATTGAACCCTACAATTTATAATACCAACCTGCTGGGCAATTTGTGCCCACTTTGAAATAGTGGCACAACTGTTATGAGAGTACCCAGTTACTCTATGATTGGATTTGAGGCCCACTCTACAGGAAGGAATCCATGTCTGGTACTGTAAACCTGGTTAAAAAAAACGTGGCTGGGGAAGACATAGGCCCTGGGGGGGACATGCTATTGTTGTTTAGCTGAACTGACATAGCCTCAAAGTATCTTCTAAATATCCTTTTTTGGGGGTTTGTTTATTTGTTTTTCAAGACAGGATTTCTCTGTGTAGCCCCTAGCTGTCCTAGAACTCTCTCTATAGACCAGGGTGGCCTTACCTCTGCCTCCTGAGTGCTAGGATTAAAGATGTACATCACCACCACCCGGCTTTTTTATTTTTATTTTTTTGGCTTTTGAGACAGGGTTTCTTTGTGGAGCCTTAGCTGTCCTAGAACTAGCTCTGTAGATTGGGCTGGACTCAAACTCACAGAGATCAGCTTGTCTGCCTCCTGAGTGCTGAGATTAAAGGCATGTATCACCAAGCCTCTATTTTTTTTTTATGTACATGGAAAAATGCTACTCTCAGTCTTAATTGGAGAAGCTTCTCTTTACAGTGAATGGTGGATGAGGAGATGGAAAGAACATAAGTGCCAGAACATCAAGAGAAGGTCTACAAAGCACAATTGCAGAATGTTCCCTGCGCCTTAGAGAGAATGGTATAAAGGTCATATTTAGAGATGAGCACTCGACCATCATTTTTTTTTTCTCAGAACCTTGAGTATTCATGAGTCTTTGCATCCACTTCTGCAAAAAGAGTTAATAGTTCAACAGGGAACGGTAAAACTCCATGAGCCAGTCTGCTAGCCATGACTGTCTGTAGGCAAGGCTATCTTTGCACAGGCCCAGGGCAAGTAAATGCAGCTGCTGTGAGTTCATTTGTTTACCCATGGTTGAGTTCACCAACCTCCAGTGAATAGTTTAAAATCCAGGATCATCCTGATAGCCCTGCTAAACGCAGTGGATCGTAAACTGAAAGACCAGAATGGGAAGCAGATTTGTAGGGAAAGGGAAGATTGATGAGGAAAGTAGTTTAAGTGTGGGAGCTGATAGTAATCATAACTCATTATATACATGTATGGTACTGTCACAGAACAAATTTAATTAATAAAAATCATAATGTCAAATTATGATATCCAGAAAAAGAAATACAAGGGATCCAGGCTGTGGTGGAGCACACCTTTACTTCCAGCACTAGGGAGGGACAGGCAGTCTGGTCTACAGAGCTAGTTCCAGGACAGCCAGGGCTACACAGAGAAACCTTGTCTTGAAACACCAAAAAATGTAAATAAGGATATATAACTAAATGACATCTTGCATACTTTAATATGTTTAAAAATTCATGATAAATAAATTTAGTATATAAAGAATTAAAAGGAAATTTAGTAAATTGATACATTACTTTCATGAGATGGAAGCCCCACTATTGTTACATATTTATTCTCAAAGTATATATACACTCAGTAAAATCTCAGAAAAAAAACCCTAAAGGATATTTTAAAACAAATTAACAGGCTAATTTTTAAACTTATATGAAAATGTAAAGATACTAGACTATTAATCAACTCTGAGAAACATGAAAATTGGAGAAACACTACCTTCTTTGGAAACATTTATAAACTTGCATTACTGCAGAGTGGTCTATCAGCATCAGGGTAGAAAAGTAGACCATAGGAACAGAGTAACAGTTACACACACACACACACACACACACACACACACACACACACACAAACACAGACACTCACACACACACGGACAACTGAGTTTGACAAATATGCAAATATAATTTGGTATAATAGGAACACTTTTTCCAACAAGTTGTATGAGAGCTAGTGGATATCCATATTCACAAATGTAAGTTATGACTCATATATGGCTCATAAACAAAAGTCAAGTGAAAATGAGTCATAGCCATAGTGGTTTTTGTTTCTTTCATCCTTGTTCTGTGAGAATGGATATGTAGCCTAGGATGTCTTTGAAAACCACCATAATCTTGCCTCAGCCTTCCAATTGCTGAAATTATAAACATGTGCACCATTCCTGGTGTTGATCATAGATTTAATCACAAAACATAAACATATAAGAATTTTAGCAGAAACCACAGGAGAACATTCTGGTGACCTTGGACTAGATTTCATAGCTGAGATGTCAGTATCAAGTGATAGACATAGCTAGACACAGTGGTTCATGCCTATAATCCCAGCACTTGAAACGCTGGGTCAAAAGTATCAAGAGTTCAAGGGTAGCCTGAGAAACACTTTGTTTCAAACAAACAAAACAGGAAGCAATCAAATAGGCCTTGCACCAACCTGTAAATTTTGATTCTTTCAAATGCACGGTTGAGAAAATGCAGACCAGCCCCTCACTAGAAGTTAGCATTTTGGAATATACATCTTATAAAAGACATGTATCAATAATATAGAAAGTCATATAAAACTCAACAGGAAAACAGATAAGTCAGTAAAGAAATGAGCAGTAAATAAATAAATAAATAAATAAATAAATAAATAAATAAATAAATAGGTAGAGGCTGGAGAAATGGCTTAGTATTCAAGAGCATGTATTGCTTTTGTAGAGGTTTTTTTCCCCCAAGTTCAGCACCCAGTGTCCAATTTCTGGTGGCTCCTAACCATCTGTAACTCTAGCTCCAGGGGGCCCAGTACCTCTGGCTTCCATGAGCACCTGCACTCATGTACACATAGCCACTCCCCACATGATTAAAGATAAAATACATAAATCAAACTTTTTAAAAATAAATAAATAGGTGAAATATTTTAATAGCTACACGACCAAAGAAAATACACAAATATCAGTCAAGCACAGAAAAAGGTGTTTAACATCATCAACCGTTAGAAAAAGAGCAATGAAAACTATGATCAATGAGATACTATTAGGAAAATGACCCAAATTCAAAAGAATGAATATAGCGAACACTGGCAATATTGTGGAAGATGAAACTTAATGAAAACATATGGCTTGGAGAGCTTGATAGTGTCTCACAATACTATTCTTCCATTTATATTATCTAATCATACTGTCACAAAAAGATATAGTCATAGACAGTCTTCATATTTACTTTGTGTATGAATGTGCCAGATTAGAAACAACCAGAGCATAAAATAACACATACTAAATTTGACCACCAATTTAAAAGAAAGATATACACACAATGTATACAGCAAAGAATTTAAAAGGTGAAATTTAAAAGGCAGATCTGAGCCTAGTGGTAGCTTAGTGGTATAGTGCTTGTTTGCCATGAAGAAGATTCTGACCACCCCCACCCACCACCTCCAGCACCAGAGAGTAAAAATCAGAAAAAGGCTCCAATTTTTAAAAAAAGCTTGCATGGTTCCATTTAAATGATCATGAAACCTAATGTAGAGTGACGGAAATACTGCATTGCTGGGAATAAGGCATTGAGAGGAATAGCATGTCTGACATTACAGAACTGAACATATTACATCCTGGAATATGGTTATGTATTTAAACCTATCTGGTTATATTTAATGGATGCAGCTCATTGTAATTATAATATAGTGTATGATATTTTCGAAACTACTAAACTCTGTATCTAGGAATGTGAACCAGTAAACAGCACTTTTTCATGGTCTCTGCTTCAGTTCCTGCCTCAGCTTCCCTTGATAGCAAGTCACTTGGAAGTGATGAATAAAATAAACTCTTTCCTCCCTGTCTTAGTTTTCTTTCTATTGCTGTGATATAGACCATGGTAAAAAACAATTTGGGGAAGAAACAGTCCATCACTGAGGGAAATCAGGGCATGAACTTAAGTAGGGCGGGAACCTGGAGTTAGAAACTAATGCAGAGACCATGGAGAAAGCCATTACTGCTTACTGGCTTGCTCCCTCTGGCTTGCTCAGTTTACTTTGCTATACACCTTAGGAACAACTGTTGATGGGGTGTCATGGCCCATAATGTACTGGACCCTTCCACATCAACCATTCATCAAGCAAATGTCTCACAATTTTGTCAAAGGCATTATGATAGATAGATTTTCTAAATTGAGATTTCCTCTTTCTAGATAACACTAGTTCGTGATAAGTTGGCAGAAAAAAAGAAACAAAGAAAGAAGAAGGGAGGGAAGGTGGGAAGGAGAGATGGAGGAAGGGAGAGAGCGAAGGAGGAAGGAAAGAGAGAGAAGGGAAGGGAAGGGAAGGGAGGGGAGGGGAGGGGAGGGAGGGGAGGAAGGGGAGGGAGGGGAGGGGAGAGAAAAGAGAAGAAAAGTGGCTAGCACAATCTCAGATTGCTTTTGGTCAGTGTCTTATCACAGAAACAGAAAGCAAACTAGTACAAAAGTCCTTCTAATCCACTGCATATTTCAACATCCACTGGGATGTACAAGGTAACTAATTACCAATTACTACTTCAATAGACATTTTCACAGAGGAGAAAATTGGGCTCAGAGAGTTATCCCTGTCATTTCCTCCCATGAATGCCCAGTGTCTACATAGAAAGTTGTTCAAAGATGCCCTGGGGGCACAACACCATAATCCTTAGGGATAGGAAGATCTCAAGAGTCTCATAAATGAGACATTCTCCAGAACAGCTCTCTAGCAGGAAAGAGCTAGCTAGGGTCTGGGATTCCCTATCTCTGTCTCCTCACTCTGCAGAGTTCAGCCCCTCGCCCCCTACCCTCCCGAGGCACCCATGCCCTTAGCTGAGTGCAGACACCTGGAGAGGGGACCTTTCTGTTCTCACCACACAATTCCAGTTTTCATTATTAAGTTGTCAGGGCCATCATAATTTCATCAGGTTGCCATGGCAACCATAACATATACGCTTGCTCTCCACACCAGAATTATTTCTACACATCCTTAGGTCCTTAGAGTGAATTTTGACCGAGAAACAATGATTATATCGCCTGGATCCTCATGTTTAACCCCTTGGGCAGTTCTGTTCTCAGTTGTAGATCTTTTTGTAGGATTGCAGCTCTTTATCTGTGTCTCACACTCTGGAAGTGTGAGACTATCTCTTCCCTACAAATTCTGATAGACATCCCCCACAATGCCCTACTGCCCTAAGCCTGAACTATAAACCAATTAAAATACATGAGGTTCCATTTAAAATGCCAATTCTAATTGTATAACTTCATTAAGTTGTATAGACTTTGGATCTGGCTAATTTTGGTGTGTGATGTTTATTTATTTACAATTTTTGTAACAAAAATATTTTAAAATATGAGAAAAAGAGAAGGATATACTATTCAATATTTTCCTAATAAGGATGATACTGATGAATGCAAATTACATTTTCTGGCAAATGGATTCTTATTAATGAACCCCCAAATTTGACAGACTTAGCATTTCAGCAGTGTTTGGACAGTCACAACAGCTTAAGATTGTGTTGTGTATCTGTAAAGAAAAAGTTATTTCCTGCCATGGGTTATCCTGGTAATAGGAGAAAATGCTTCAGGAACCCTTCTTTGATAGACACTTCTCAAAGTACTGAAGACTCCTCTTTTGGATGTGTATTTGCCAAGCAAACTGCTGCAGAGAGGAGTTTCTGTGTGGTTAAGACAGCAGTTGGCAGTGACAGCATCTCATTTGCTGAGTAGGAATGACTGGAATGGAGTCTCATTTTATGCAGGGATAGAAGAGTGGGCTAGAAAGCAGACAGAGTGAGTATTCCACTTAGTAACGAGGACTATGGGGGTCCAGCCCCTCGACAGTCCCCTCCCAGGGCCTGGGAAGAATCTGCAACCAGCTGATAAATAATCTTTGATGAAAAGAAAAGAATCTATGTACACGAAACTCCTTAGTCCACATACTTCATTATTCAGTCAGTTCTCTCTCTACAAGCTTCTATTCTGCTCTCATTTTTAGCTCCTTTCTTGCCTGATTTCTCTCTACATTTATCTGTTGTCCCCTCCAGGTTCTATCTTAATTCCTTCACCTAGTTCTGCCCCTTCTAGGTTCTCATCCATCTAGTTCTTTCCCATATCAGCTCCTCTCCCATCTCCTTCTCTCTCATCTTGTTCTTCCTCATCTTGTTCTTACCCACCTGGCTCTTCCTCATCTTCCATCTCGTTCCTCTAGTCCTCTCTTTTAGCCCTTCAATCTAGTTCTTCCCCATCTCAGTTTGTTCCTCTCAAGTTCTTACCCATCTAGTTCTTCCATTCTCTTTTCTCTTCTCCATCCTCCCGTGCCCTGGAAGTCCCGGCATATATACACTTACAAGCAGTAATCCCTTGGCAGTGCAAAGCCAGGCTTCCAGGGTCAAACGGAGGGGTGATAAGAATCACATAGGGAGGCAATAACCATTAATTATCATTTGCAACCCCAAAGGGAAGTGACCAATGGGGAAATGAATTAACTAAAGGCTAAATTCGGGTAATATCTAAGAAGAGGGCTCTTACGTGCTCAACTATAATCTTAAATGTGATTAGTAGAAAATGTTAAGAATCTATAAGTTGCTAGGTCAATGGGAGAAAATAAAACTGCCTTCTTTTTTCCTGTGGCTCCTATCTGTCCAAGCTATCTGCCGTTTTTCTGCAGGGTGGGGGAAGGTGTGCTCTGTCGCTAGGCAACCTGTGTTCAGCTAGATGCCTCTGGTTAAAGGGAGATCTGGAACTAGAGGTAAGATTTGGGAAAGGAGGAAGTTAAGCTTAATTGACACATCCACCAGGCCTTCTTAAACAGGTAGTTTGGACACTTAAGTCTGTTCTTAGAGAGTACAGAGGTATCTCTGATAAGGTACCTTCATCAGTCTGGGGATGGTCCTGGCTGGATGCTACCAATGGCAATAATTACAGGGAGGCTTGAACTGGGGTTCAGGCTGAGCACAGCTGTCAGCGCAGGTTATGTAAATATTCCTTTATTAGAGGGGAAATGGTGCCCAATAAATGATGGAAAAGCTACAATAGCACACAAGAAACTCATAGCAGAAAATGGCTGATAATCAAAAGCCAAATATCACCAAGGCTCCTTAAGCCTCAGCTTGACCTCTGGAAGGCCCTTGGCTTCTTCCAGGTATTAGCTTTATCATAAGCAGCTGAAATCCTACTTTGTATATTTTTGTGGCTTGTAGCAACTTAGGGTTGAGGGATTTTTTCATAAATTGATGCAAATAATGTCATTCTCAGATTATAACCAAAATCATAACATAGTCCTACTAAGTTTCTTTGCACAGTTATTTGTCTTTTGCTTAGATTTAAGTGAGAGGTAAAAATCATGTGACCACTACATTTTTTAATTAATTCATTAAAAATGATAACTAGTATAAACAACTATGTGGTGATTACTGTTTGAGAATAAGTTCTGGGATCAGACATTTCCAATCGTACTTCGGTTTCCAAAAATCATTGTGTCTTTGCAGGGACTTAAAAAATTTGATGAGGAATGGATGGGAACATGCTAAATATACAAAATACACACATAGGAAAACAGTTTTTTAAAATGAAAGTGGGGGCAGCTGGAGAGATGACTCAGAATTTAAGAGCACTGGCTGCTCTTCCAGAGAACATGAATTAAATTCCCAGCACCCACATGGCAGCTCACAACTGTCCAGTTCCAGGAGATCTGACACCCTCACACAGACATACATACAGGTAAAACATCAATGAACATAAAAAATAAAAATAAATCATTAAAAAACTTAAAAATTAAACTGAAAAAATTATCACCAAAATAGAATGATATGGTTATTGAAGTGAACTGGAGCTCCAGATAGATAGATAGACAGATAGATAGATAGACAGACAGACAGACAGACAGATAGATAGATAGATAGACAGATAGAAGATATACAGATAGACAGATGATAGATAGACAGATGATAGATAGATAGATAGATAGATAGATAGATAGATAGATAGATAGCTAACTAGATGATAGATAGATAGATGATAGCTAGGTAGATACAGAGATAGATAGATGATAGATAGACAGACAGATGATAGATAGATAGATACATAGATAGATAGATAGATAGATAGATAGATAGATAGATAGATAGATAGGAAAGATAGTGGGGATTGGACCTAGGGCCTTGCACATTCAAGTGCTCTACCATTTAACTACATGCCCAGGCCTCAAGTTCTTTTTTCCAGTTCTGAGGTTTGAAAATAAGGTCGTTAGCATGCAAGACAAGAGCTCAGTTAGAAACTGTATCTCCAGCCCCCAAATTAACTTGTTAAATGTATTATTATAATAAGTAAACAAAGCTGTGAGCTACAAACATCAAATTCATGAGGTGGAGGTTAATTTTTATTTTTAGTTTCCCATTGCTAATAAAAATTACAATCTCTATCCACATTATACTTCTTGGATCTTTATACTTCTATTCCATATCAAATTCCCCAAAAGTATGCTTGTAAGATAAATCAATTGCATCTCAAAAAAATAATAATAACAGCATGCATCTCTGTCAAACTAACAGACCCACTTACCACGAGGAGTAGTGAGCTGGGACATTGGTGCTTAGGCCTAGCTAAGGCTTTGTTGTGAATGCTTTCCTTAATGACATGTTTTGACATCTGCAGTTTTCATGTTCAGCACCTGTAGCAATTTCAAGTTAAAGTTTCTGACTATAAAACAAAATCAGATTAATCTGAAGTATGTGCTTGAGCATTCTGTCTTCCTGTCTTCATGTAACTACTGTATATTTCTGTTCTAATATGCTTCAAACATACAAAAACATACTGTGTGTGTGTGTGTGTGTGTGTGTGTGTGTGTGTGTGACTGAAAAATGATCACCACATCAGTAGTGATTTCACCTCTTGCCATTTCCCAGACAAAGAAATGGAGATCCCACACAAACTAAGTGAAAATTCTGGAGCTAACACTGGAATGCATGACATTCCACCTTTGAAGTTTCTGCTGGTTGGAAATACTCCTTCTCAAATGCTTATCCATGAACAGTATAACCACATACACAGCTGTTTAAATGAGTGGAGTGTTATATTTACATGATGTGACTGCAAAAAAATGTTACACATTAGTTTTAAACTGTTCTTAGGGGAAAAATAGCCCTTTCTGTTATCAGAGGTAGTGTAACTGGATTGTTTGGTCTTAGGAGCAATTAAATTGCAGTTACTGCTTTAACAGTGTTTATTTCCCCACCTTGGAAAAGGCCATTTTAAATTTCATTATGCAGTATTATGTATATTTACTCAATAAGCTATTTTACAAACATTCCAATTCCTTTATACTATAAATCAAGTAAATGGGGATTTTATGTAGAGAATGAAATGTACTTTGTCGGCACAATCAAAATTAGTTCTTTCACACAAGGTAAGGAATCTCTTTCCAGGAATGATAAAAAGGATTTCCAGAGAAAAGGAAAACAGAAAAAGAAATCTGTAAGTGAAATTTGATTCTGTGTTGTCTGAGATATAAAAGAAACAGAAGTTGAATTTGGTCATGGTATTTTATCACAGCAATATAAATCCTAAATAAAAAAACGAGGTAAGGATTACACTTATATGTGGGTATAAGGACAAATATTTAGAATGTTGGTTTAGTAAAGTGGTGGTTGTAGGTTCTCCTCCAAGATGCATGTGTTTCCTAGCACTAGGTAGATGGCTAGGTTCGAGTACCAAACATGATTTCCCTCTTGCTGAGTGTGTGTGTGTGTGTTAAGCATAATTAGAAAGCTGTTGTGCATTGTCAAGGTATGTGTGGCACTACCCCACCCTTGGGGTTATCGTGCCATGATGGTCATTGTGGTTCATTGGTGCCATAGCTGGGTAGGACTATTGGTCACTTCCCTCCTTAGGAAGCTTACATGGGGCCTTCTGGAACAATGAAAGCTTGTCCCTCTGGGAGGAGGCTTTCAGGTTAAATCCAGATTGGATCCACTGGGCTCTGAGTCTGAAGTGCATGGTGATTTCAGCAATAGAGGCTCATCTTCCACCTTCTGTGAGGCAACCAAGGGCAACAGCAATGGCCTATAATGTTTTGGAGAGACTTTTGGACAATCCTAATCAATAACTCATAAGAGGGACTCTTATGCCTGGTTTGGGGTTTTTTGTTAGGTAGTCCATGGCTATTGTGAGGAGGGGGTGAAACATTGCCAGCCCAGATGGGAAAATTTTTATTTAAACTATATGTGTATGTATCTACACAGACTTAGTTGTATTGTGTGTATTTTTTGATTGATAGTTCACAATATGACATTTTCAAACATCCTGTTATTTTACCCTTCCCCCTCCTTCGAATCTAGTTCTCTTACTCCCTCCTCTCTAATTAGATGCCCCATTTTTCCACTTCCCCCTTCAGATCATTTGCATCTGCTAATCCCCCATCTATTGCTCCCCCATCCCCCATTCCAGCAATGGTCTCTTTTTACTTGCCTGGTTTCTGCAGTTACACCAGGTTATGTATTCACGTCTGAAGATTTGGAGCTAGGAACCTCAGATGAGAGAAACATGAGACATTTATCTTTCTGGGTCTGTGACCTCTCACTCAATATGATCTTTTCTAGTTCCATCCACTTACCTGCAAATTTATTATTTCCGTTTTCTTTAAAGCTGAATAGCAGCTGATGACAAAACAGAATTGTGGAGCCCCGTCCAAATTGATATTTCTATGTGTGGGTGGGGGTGGGGGTACATAAGTTCTCAACCCTCGACAAAGAACTACAGATAACTAAGAAACAATGTTGTGAGAGTGAGAGAAATAGTCTACCCTGGGGAAGAGCACACCAATGGATTATTCAATACCAAATGGTCAGCCCTGAAGTCGTATAAGTACCATTATACAGACTCAGCACGTTGTATTTAGGAATATATGTATATGCCCTGAATTTGAAGGTTACACGAGAGTGTTTGGAGGGAGGAAAGGGAAGAGGAAAATGTAATTATATTATAATCTCATAAATAAAAACGATATTTAACAAAAAGAATCAGATTGGATTTCAAGTTTGAACTCTACTGTTTGCGTGCAGTAATGTAACAAACTTCTGAATTTCAGCTTCTTCATTTGAAGAGAACTAAAGCTTGTACTGCTTACTTTTTAGATTATAGAATATATATACATATATATGATTATAAGTGAAAAATCATACCACAAGTGTTATTAGCAATATCCCAGCAATGATTAAATAATAGACCTAAAATAGTTTTAAGCAGTTAGCATTTGTTTAATGGTATTAAACATACTAGACCATACTCATCACATGTTAAGCATGCAAACATTTTCAAATTTCAGTAACAGTGCTAAAACATGTTGCAAAGATACAATGCACAGCAATCTTTGTGGAGAAAACACTGTAAGACACACATTTGATTTACTTAAGGGATATGAAGTGAGTTATAATTATTTACAGCCTAAAGAGGCATTCACTATTCAAATGGATGTATTTGCTGGCAAGGAAAACAAGCATTAAGATTTCTGAAGTGGGGGTAAATTCTCATTCTCATTCGTATTTACCTATTTTGTATGTCAGACTTCTAAGAAGCAAATCACAATTTTTCTAGTAATCAAACACATCCTAGAAGATATAAGAAAACGGCAATCAATGTGAACCTACAAGAAATGTCAGGAATAAAATACAGTTATTATGACAACACCCATACATCGAATTTTTAAATTTTTCCAAACACATTTATATTACACACGGAATAAACACAGTGAACACGACAAAACTGTGTATTCTTTTCAATCCTTATTATGCAATTGTCTGATAATATTCTGCTCTGGTGAACTTCTTTTGTTGTTTTGTTTGTACAATAATGTTCCAGTACTCTATCAGTCCTTCCCTCCAACTACACAATTTGATGTTAATTCTTATGCAAAAGGAAACATAACAACCACTGTCACAGTAAGATCCATGAATGCAGTCTCTATGTTAGATAAATGGAAGGAAGCATGAGGATGAGGAGCTCAGCCAGTCCCAGATACAAAAACAGCACGTCTTAAAGAAACAAAACACAAAAGAAGTCAGCAAGACGTAAGGGAAAAGATGAAAGAAATATGATTCCTTAAGTACGCAGATGTCCCTTTCAGACGCAGAGTTCTTCAAAAAGTCGTGGCAATTTCATACGAGTCTGGAAATGGGACAGACACGCGTCCAGATCCAGTCACAAGAGGCAGAATCCCAGCAATCGGGATGACTTGCCAGGACAGAGTCAAAGTGACATTCCTGTTTCCCTTGAGACCGTGCCCGTCGTCAAAGAAAAAATACTTGCTTTTGACATCTTTGAGATCCAGCTTGGGGTTCTCGCCTCGCAGAAGGATCTTGTCCCAGAGGACCACCTGGTTCACAGCGTTGCTTTTGGTGGAATATTCTGCCGAGAGGTAAAGGAAGAGCTGCTTGACGTTCCAGTCGAAAGTCTTCTCCAAATCCGCAGAGATGTGGAAGGTGATGAAGCCCAGGTCGCTTTTTTTTCTGGGTCCGGTGAAGTCTTCCACTTTCTTGAGCAGGATCCTGGAGACGTGCAGGCGCACTGGCGCGCTTCTGTCTTTGAAGGCGGTGGTGAGGATGCAGCCCAAGGTGAGCGCCGCCATGACGCTCAGCGTGAAGGCGAACAGCGAGTTCGCCCGCGACAGCAGGGTGTTCATCTTGCGGGCTCAGCCGGCGGCTCCCTCCACGCGGGCTCCACGGGCGCTCGCTGGCTGCCTGGCTCGGGCTGGCTGGCTGGGCACGGCGGCGTGCAGTCTGCTCGCGTTCCCTCTGCCTGCCTCTGGCTCGCGCAGAATGCTGGGTGCGCGCACGCGTCCCCGGAGCGCGCACCGCCCACGATGCCTTTTCTTTCTTTCTTTTTTTTTCCCCCCAAGTCCCTGGTTAACCCTACAACCACTGTCTGCTGATAGTCTAAGGCGTTTGGAGCATCTGATAGGAAACAGCAGCACCGTGTCTCTGCGTGGCTAAATCACCCCGGGAGAGCTTGAGCTGCCTCATCCCCCACACCCAGACACAGTCACTGAAGGTCCCATCTGTGCCCCCCCAAAGCCCTGTCCAGGGAACCCCTCCCTCTGCACACTGCTGCATCATGGCTTCCATACATCCTAGCCCCTCCCCTGGCCTTCTGCAACAGGCTCCTGATGGCTGTGCCCCCTCCCCCACCACACACACACACTAACTCATCCTGCCTCTCTGCAGTCCAATCTCTGCACAGAGAGCAGCCATCACCTACGGGTCATGTCCCTCCCCTACTGGGATCCTCCACACCCAAAATACCGTCATAGTGTCAAATGTGTGGCCCAGACTCTGTGCTGCATCTGCCCTTCCACCTCACCCCATCAGCCTGTGTGTTGTCTGCCAGGCTCCAACCACTGGGCTTGCCCTCTGCTCCTGGATCAGCTGGAGCACACAGTGCAAGGGCACTGAGAACTGTCCTGTCTGGGCTGGCTTTTTCACTCAGGACTCGGTTTGAAAGCCACTTCCAGGAAAGGCCTTCACTGACAACTCTCTCTGTAAGCCCCTGTCCCCTGATATCCTACTCTAATTATTATTCTCTTAATCATAAATAACTGTACAAAATTGCTCTTCCAATCGATTTATCTTCTAAGCCCCAGTTTCCCAATCTTTCATGACAGTTCAGTGACCCTGTCTATCCTGTTCTTTTTGCTTTTTCCCAGTGCTTAAATCAGAGGCTTGTGCATAAATCTGAATAAATATTACTATTTGACACATCAGAACATACAAAAGAAGCCTGTACTTACAAGTCAATAGCCATAAAATCACATGTGCAAGAATGCAAAATATTAGAAAATCTTGAAGAAAACCCACATTGCTTTTCAAACCTAGATGAATACCAGAACGAATTGGAGAAACTATTGAAAACATCGAGACTCTCCACCTCACGTCCCTGGTTTGGTTTAGTAATATTTTGGGTGAGGGTGGCACACGAACTATCTTCCAGGTTAATACATTTCTTCCAATAATTTCAATGAACGCTTCCTAAACAGCTAACATTTGAGCACCACTAATTGAATGTCCCCATGCAGAGTTTTTGGGCAATTAGATGGTCTCTGTTGATATAATTACTCAAAGTAGCCTAGTCCTTCCAGCCACTTGAGGTCACAGGGTACTAAGAACGTGAGTACGCACTTGACTGAGCACTGTTTCTTGAGAAGACTCTCTTTCCCCACTGAATTAATTATCTGTGGATTTTTTTTTAAAAAAACAGTCATTTATGTACATATGGATCTATTTCTGGATTCTTTATTTAGTTCCTTTGATTTAGTTTCTCAACTTGATGTCAATACAACACTTTCTTGACTGCTATAGGTTTATCAGAAATCTTGAAATCAGGTTTTGTTTATCCTCCAGTTATGTTGTGTTTTAAAAAAACCTAAGTCCTTTGAGTTTTCACTGAATATGAGTATCAGCATGTCATTTTTTAATAAAAATGTTTGGAGTTTTATTGGAATTGTAGTGACTGTTTTTAAAAAGATCTAATGATAATTCAGTAGGAAAAGACAGTCTTCTGAAGAAATAGTGCTCAGACAAGTGTGTACTCATGTTAACAAACATAACTGTGCTCTGTCTATCGTACTACATTCAAAAGGTAAACTCCATGGGGACCATGTATCTAAATAGAGACCTCCAGCTATAAAATTCCTATCAGAAAATATGGAAGATTAACATTTTGCTCTTTTGTTTAGACACTAAAAGCACAATCCCTAAGTGAGAAATCATTAAATTGGATTTTTAAAAAATATACTAAAAGGTTGAGTTATTCCCAAACTACTAGTAAGATAATATAAAGACAAGTTTCTGAGAAAAAAATATTTCAAAACCTTAGTGTCTAAGAGGACTAATAATGAGAATATAAATTGTCACAAAACTAAACATGAAGACATTTCACTGTTAAGAATTAATCATATAAAAACTGCTCAAGGTTGATCTAGTCAATGTTCCAGCATGGATGGGGAGGAGCTCACAAGGACCCACTCCTAGTGGAGAAGCTATGTGCAGTTGATGGCTGTATGGGGAGAGAAAGTCAGTGGTGCCCCCGGCAGATTGCCCATACTATAGTGGACAGCCCTAATAGCCACATGTATGAAACACTAATTAGACATATATATATATATTATATTATATTATATTATATTATATTATATTATATTATATTATATTATATTATATTATATTATATATAAATTATATATATATATATAATTTCTAATGCAAAGGGGTCTGGTGCCTTACTGGGGTGAGCAGAGCTTGGTTTCATACTCTCACACTGTTGGCTAACTCAAAACAGTGCAGCTGATAAGCAGAGTGCAACTTTTGAGAATATCATGCAACCTTGAGCACATATTTTGATTTCAAGAAGTGCTGACCCTGTGGGAATTTAAATTTCTGCCAAGCGGCATTTTCTTTTACTTTTTTTTTTAAATTGGCGTTTTGTCTTAATTAACCCTGTAGTAGAAAAGACAGCACATTTTGTTTACATTTCCAGCATAATTAATCATTAAGAAAAAATGATCATCAATTAAATATTATTACATTCTGAGGGGATAGCTAATATGAAAAAGATTGAGGCACTGGCAAGATTGTTAATTCTAAAACTCTTATAAATGCTAATGGGGGTGAAAACACTTGGACAAATACTTGCAAACACCTCTGTAGTCTTCTTACAATGTTAATTTTTGTGTCTACCAAATGATCTGGCCATTGAACTCTTAAATATAGAGTAAACAAATACCTTTGTGATCTCAATAAAATAAATTTTATTAACATGAAATCTATATTGACTGTATTAGTCAAGTTCTTTTTTTTTTTTTTTTTTTTGTTTGTTTGTTTGTTTTTGCTCTGCAGATTGAATCATTTAAAAAGAGGAAAGACTTAGTTTGGCTCACAGTTTTAGATATTTCATTCAGACTGTAGCAATTTCCTTTTGTTATTTCTGGGCCTGGGGCAGAGAGCATGTTGAGAGATGGGGGAGGGAAGGAAGAGAAGGAGGAAAAGGAAGAGGAAGAAAGACTACTTAAAAAAATATAGCTCCTAAGGCATGATGCCTCAGTGATTTACTCCCTTGAAAAGTTTCCATCACTTCCCAATAACACCATCAATTTATGAATCCCTCAGTATACAAACCCACTTATTAGGCTAGAGGCCTCTTGAGCTCTCTTGATCCAATTACCTGCCCATTAGTTCAGGAGAATGCTTTCAATACATGTGCATGAGGTGTGAGCTCCTCATATCTAAACCATAACATTGACTAAAGTACTGTATTTACTTGGGGACAGTAAGGATTTTTGATTGTTAGGGAGACCACTAACTAAAGAACTGAGTATATCTTAGGAAAGATAATAGTAACAATAACAATTTATGCCAACTTGGTTCTTATAGTGCATATATTTGTATAATTGGGCAAATTAAATTATGATTATTATTTCTCATAATGCAAAATTATTGCACCTGATATGCCATTTTAAAATGAATAATAAATTCCTGTTGTGTTCATAAATTCATTACGGACTAGTTTTTTTTTAAGTGAACTAGAGAAGAATACATATTATAATGTTAGGTGGCTAGAAAGGACATAACTAACACTCATCATAGAGGCATGGAGGTCAATGAATTATCATTTAGACAGTCAGAAATACATAGATAAATGTACTGTAAACATGCTAAACATCAATTTTCTTCCCCATGTGAGTAATTCATCATTGGTTGATAACATAAGGCATCTCTCTGGTAGCCCTCCAGGGGCATTATGAAACTGGGGGAAAATCACTGCCTTTGAAGAATAAATTCTATAATAGGTTTTTTTGAGTAACACTAGGAAATATCAGAGTCTACGAAATTTCAATACAGGATGGATGAAAACATGGCTACTAGGAAAAGAATCCAAATTAAGATACCATAGTGCCTTCAAATTAACTATATATTTCAACATCTATCTTACTATCAGTCACTAATTTTTATTTATTGCCAGAGAATACAAGTAAATATATTGTAAATTCAAGTAAAACATCATGCTCCTCCATTAAGCATATATATGTGTATATATGTATACACACACACACACACACACACACACACACACACACATCTCTCTGAGATGGGTTTCAAGGGCTGCTACTAAGCATGTCAAGCAGATGGACTTCCACCAACCAAATCTCTAAATCATGAAATCGAAACAATTCTCTACTTGTGAACTTTTGTATTCTCACAGAAGCTACTTCACCACATGCTTTTTATTTGGTTCCGTGAAATCACAGGAGGCAAGCAAAACACTCCACTGAAGTTGAAACAGTGGCCTGTATTTGTAGAGAGATGCGTACAGCCGTGCTTTAAAGATGGCACTGGCTTCTGCCTTCCACCCTCCCAACGGTGAGTGCTCTCTGAGATAAACAACTCCTTATTTGGCTAAGGCTAGGGTCTGGCTTGCTTCCGTGCACCTGGACCTATCCGCAGTACCCATGTGGCAGACTTGGGTAGGATACCCAAAGGCTATTTAGGTTGTGGGTTGGCTCTCCCTGGGGTCAGAAGATTGTCTCAAGGTTCCTGAATAAACTGCTTGGAGAAGAGCCTGGTGTTGCGTCTTCCTTGCTGGTCCAGGCAGACGCAACATGTATTGAGTACTGCTGCCCTTCTGATCTGGAGATATTTCATCAGATGTCACTATCTACATCCTTAGAACTCACCTCCTTCAGACACACACTGTGCTCTGTCTTCCAATAAAGATTTGTCCAGGAAGAAAAAGAATGCAGCAACCACCATGATTCATTAAGTTCATCCTAGCCAGGCACCATGGTAGTTACCAGTGATGAGTAGCAATGAAACTGTTAGTGACTAAGCAAGGCAAATGCCACCATGGCTGCATGGGTAGACTTCTGTGTTAATGTGCCTTCAAAGTATTCTTTCATTGATTTTCTATTAAAACTCTATGGTGCAAGTTGAGCATGCTTAGAGGTATTTCTATCCATCACTTTAATCTTTTACATCTGTGTTGATTTGAGCTAAAATGCATCTACTATCTTTTCGTTTTAAATTATTAGCTTATCTGTACATGATGGAGCATGTACTCCTTAACTGAGCATGTTTGGGAATGGGCCCACTCATGTATATGTTTATATGTATATATACACACACATATCTATTCCCCTGAATAAAACTCCCATGCTTCCTTTACTCTGGGCAAATGTTGCTTTGGAAATGATCTTGGTGCTCTCCTAGCCTGTTTGAGGTAATACACATGTTTTATATCTTAGCTTTGCTTATTTTGGCTTCGCACTTACATTTGATTACAAAACAGCCAAGTCCTATGAAAAATGTGTCAGTTAAATGCATTTAAGATAGCCTCAGAGGCACCAAGGTGTATTGGTGTCTCATCAAAGAAAGTTCAGCGCTTCCTCTGGGTTTAGTTTGACCAAAAGCAAACTCATGATTACACTCTACACTTCTCTGTCTGTGTCTTCCTTCCGTCTGTAATTTGTGGTATTTGGCTTTTCTGTAGTCTGTCTGTTGTGTGTATCTATCTGATCCATCCCTATTGCCTGTATCACATGTGTCTTGTCCCTAACAAAGGACTTCGTTCTGTATTTACTGAAAAGCACAGAAAACATCACATGGGGAAGGAATAGGGATACTTTACAGAAATCTTTAACAGAGTTTTACAAGGGGGATTAAGTTATTAACTCCAACTGACCCCAAAAGCATTCAGTAAGACAAACATTCTTATCATGCAATATCCATATGCTGTTTACAACATTTAATGGTGCATATTTGTTATGTAAGGACAATTTTAACCTGTCTTCTGTTTTCAGCAAACGATAATCATAATATACATACACACACATGCATTGCTGTCTGGGTCAGGGGCATAGAAGAGTATATAGTTTAAGATTACAGCTATGTATTAGCTTAGGCTATCAAAGCTGATTCCATGGAAAATCCAAGGTAAGCAGGGTCGGTTGTTACATTGTTCTCTTAAAGGCAGGATAAACAAACAGGCAGAGTACAGCAAGATAGCAGGCTAAAGCTTGAGTGACCTCCAGGGATGATTATTAACTTGGCTGTGAGATCCAGCCAAAGTTCCAGTATCTTAAAACATAAGAGATGTTTTCATAAAATTGTACCACCACCTAAAAGGTGCGGGAGCATCTCCCCTAGGCCTTTTTCCATCTGCTTTCCTCATCCCTCATGCTCCCCCAACAAATCTGAGAAGGAATAAGAAGTGACCTGGATTCATTCATAAAGACGGGGGGCTATGTGCTTGCTCCTGTCTTATTACTGAAGGTTGGGACCGTTCTGTGAGCATTCCAATGAGATTTCACAGACTGGGCAAATCAACTAAAAGAGAGTCTTCTCCCATGAACACCCTGCATGTATATGGAAAGTAGGTTCAGGACACTCTGAAAAGTACAGCACATTCCCCAGGGCTGTGATGGTCCCATGTTTCTCTCCCTTAGGAGGAGACATCCAGTATGGAGGCTCGAAGCAGGAACCGTGGGACTTGGCTCTAGGATCTCTGTCTCCCCATTCCTCAAGGAGATTCAGCCCCCACTGCAGGGGTCTCATATCCTCAGCTGAGTCTAAAACACCGAAAGATGGGCCCCTGCTCTTCCAACCAAGCCTTGGAAATTTCTGTTACAATATTGTAATTGAGGTCGCCAGCAAGACAGCAGGTTTCTATGGCAACTGTGCTGTGCAGGCTAGTCTTTCACATTAGAAATCCTTCCACACAGCTGTCCGCCTTTTGCATTTCACTGAGAAAAAACACTTCACTCTTCAGGCTACCACTTGAGAAATCACATTAGTTGGTGGAACTAACTAGGATTGGGTAACATTCTCCAACTCTGCTCATTATGATAAAGGAAAGGAAGTCCATACTGTCAACCATTTTGTTTGTACAAAATTCTCAAGAATGTAATAAAAAATGACCTTGGGAAGGTATTACCAGTACTCTGAGATTCAAGGATACCACAGACCATAATAAATAATTAGCTATCTATGGCAGAAACATGTGTCTGTGCTGGTCATGGTAGTGTAAATTTGGAGGGCAGCCTGGGCTCTGTCTTAAAAAGAAAAAAAAAATCTGTCTACAGTCTTGTGACTAAATGATCTAAGAATATAGAAAAATGCCATTTATATAATTCCAGGGCTATTTTAAAGAATTAGGACTAGAACAAGTGGTCATTAATTAGGGCGATGCCTAGTCGTTTTAAACACATATTGGTTTATGCTGAGGAATAATTTATCCTCCATTCCTGATATTTTCTTCCACATGGAAGGGCACCTGTGAACAATATACACATTTCCTCTCCAATCTTCCTGGCAGAGATGACTTACCTGACTGGAAAGTTTGGAAGGAGAAATGCGTTGTTCAGCACAGGCCCTCATTTTTCACAAAAATTGATAACAGACTGCTACCGCTTCCATTCTGCCTTCAGAAATGGATCTTACATAACTCCCATAGCTCTCCTCTTCCCCGTCTTTCTGGTTCTCACAATTCTTACAGTCTTACTTCAAACTACCCCAACAAACAAACGAAGAAGAATAACAAAAAGGATAGGCATAGGAGCAAGTGGCTTTGGGGTACCTCCTGAAGTATAGATAACTATTATGAGTACACAATTCAAGGAGAATTGAAGAATGGGATCTGGGGCTGCTGACATACAGGATTCCTGTTGCTTGGGGAAAGTGCACTGGAACAATGAAAGTGCAAGGATTGCAATGTATATTTATGTTGCTGTTTGGTGAAGGAGTTCTGTCCGTGTGTGCCCGAGGAATGTGACTCCCTTGCCGAGAGCCATCCTTGTTATAAGAGGAAATATTTCAGAATAGCTTTGAGAAAACACTTCTCACAGTGACTACTCCTTGTTTGGAATGAATGCTTAATAAGTCAACTTTTGCGCTTTTTTTTGAGAGTGGTTTGTGGCAATACTCCCTCAGAGCCTTACTTTATGGGACTGCAATGGGTACTCACCTTATTAAATTAGATTTCATATGCTTTAAGAGTAGCTAAAAATTTATGTATTGTGAAAATTAACTTTATAAATCCCTTCAAAAAAAGAATTGGCAAAATGCTCAGAAATCTATGTACTCCCAGAAACCTACACATAGATTATAGTTAAACTTATAAGAAAGCTTTATCAAGCCTCAAAAGATACTTCAATTCTCATTTAATAACAACAAACCACCCAGGGGGATGGGAGAACATTTGCCAAAAGCATAATATTTTTGGTATTTATATCTAAGTCAGTATCCCAAATCATTAACCACCACTCTTTCAGTATTCTAACTGGTGGCTTTACTCAGCATGATGTTTTTTCTGTTCTCTGTGGTATCTGTTATTTGAAGACATAGGTACTCAGAGGTTACAAACATCGGGGACATTCAGAGAACCTACTCACATGTGTGATACATTGGTTACTTTTCTATTGCCTTGATTAAAACACTATGACCAAAGCAACTTGCAAAAGGAGGGGTTTATTTGGAGCTTACAGTTCCCGAGGGTCAGGGTCCAATGGAACAAAGACATGGAGGCTGAAACAGTGCTGAGAACTCACATCTTGAACTGTATACAGGAAGCAGAGAGAACACACCAGAAATGGAACTTGGATTCTGAAACCCCAAAACCCACTTGTAGCATAAAGCCACACTGGAAACAGCCAGGCATGGTGACTCACGCCTTTAATCCCAAGAAGTGAGCCTTTAATCCCAGGAAGTGATGGCAGAAACCAGAAAGGTATATAAGGTGTGAAAACCAGGAACTAAGGCGGGTTAAGTTTTTAGGCTTTGAGTAGCAGTTAAGCTGAGATCCATTTGGATGAGGACACAAAGGTTTCCAGTCTGAGGAAACAGGATCAGCTGAGGAATTGGTGAGCTGAAGAAGCTGTGGCTTGTTCTGCTTCTCTGATCTTCCAGCATTCACCCCAATACCTTGCTCCAGGTTTATTTTCATTAATAAGACCTTTATCACCACAGCCCACTCCCAGTGACACACTTCTTCCAGCAAGGCCTCCCCCAAATACCAACTAGTGACATATTCAAATGTCTGAGACTTATAGGGAATATCCAGCTATCACAGATGACTACTTCTGTGGACATCTGCTGGAAGCTCAGCTGTGGCTGTTGCCCGGAGCCCATTGGTTATGCATAGAGCCCTCCACATTTTGTGTTGCAGGATTAAAATAGAAGATATTCAATCAATGAAGTTCAGATAGCTCATCATTACTTTTCTGTATGTTTCTTTTTGTGTAAGAAGTTCTTTTAGTACAAGATTAAGATATAATTGAGTTGCTGAGTGTGGTGGCACACACCATTAGTCTCAGAACTTTGGAAGCAGAAGCAGGCAGATTTCTGTGAGTTCGAGGCCAGCTTGGCCTACAAAGTGAATATATATGTATTTTTTTCCAAGAAGATTATTCTCTATAACGAGATTGAGCCCCATCCAATCATAGGCTTGAAATGAAAAGATGCTTAACTTTCCTAAATAAGAAATTTTCATGGCAGATGATATTCAGTCTTAAACTAGGACCTTATTTGTTAATTTTTTAAAAATTGAAATATAACTACTTCATTTCTTTTTTCTTCCCTCCATCCAACTCCTCCCATGACTACATTTGCTCATTCTCAAATTTGTGGCTTTTTCTTTGTTATTATTTCATATATATGCATAAATATATAAATTCAACATGCTCAGTCCACTTAGTTTTACACACACACACACACACACACACACACACACACACACACTTTCTTCCAGGAGAGCATTAAAGAATTCAGTGATACAGGACAATTCTATGGAAGTGGGTGACATTTCTCCATCCCATTTCTATGGCATAACTATAATATGGAACAATCTCTTGTGCACAATGTGGGTCTGTGAGTTAGTTTTCATTTCTGTTTTCTGGAGAGAAGCTCAGCAGGACTCCTTGAGGTCACCGTAATTTAAAGTCATCTCAGAAGAAGCAGCTAGAAAGAGACATGAGAAGAAATTGCTAAATACTGTTTTATTAATTCTTTATAACTACCCTTTACATTAGGCATTAACGTTTCCTATTTGTGGTGGTTTGAAAGAAAATGGCCCCCAAAGGGAGTAGCACTATTAAAAGGTGTGCCCTTGTTGGAGTAAATGTGACCTTGTTGGAAGAAGTGTATCACTGTGGGAGGTGGGCTTTGATGTCTTCGATGCTTAAACTATGACCAGTGTCACAGTTCACTTCCTATTGCCTAAAGATCCAGATGTACATTTTGAAAATGCCATCCATATAGCATTAATAGTGGAAACCATCAGAACATGCCAAATAACATGAATTTCAGAAAACAAAATCTCAAAACAGGATTCTAGGAGGCATAAAAATAAATGACAGTGAATTAATGATGGGAGGTGCTATGGTCCCATGTTTCCTGTCAGATTAACAATGATTTATGTTAT
Organism: Peromyscus eremicus; assembly: GCF_949786415.1. NCBI lineage: Eukaryota > Metazoa > Chordata > Mammalia > Rodentia > Cricetidae > Peromyscus > Peromyscus eremicus. Next base: position 83,975,997 of record NC_081439.1, on the reverse strand, counting down.
TTCCAAGGTACAGAGAAACATTTTCATTTCATGTTGTTAACAATATGCATTAGTAATTGTCTTACTTAAGGTTACTATTGCTGTGGTGAAACACTATGAACAAAAGCAAGTTGGAGAGGGGAGGGTTTATTTGGCTTACACTTCCACATCACAGTTTTTTACAGAAAGAAGTCAGGACAAGAACTCAAACTGGTCAGGAACCTGGAGGCAGGAGCTGATGCAGAGACCGTGGCTTGTTCCTCATGGCTTGTCGAGTCTGTTTTCTTATAGAACTCAGGACCACGAATCCAGGGCTGGCACCACCCACAATGGGCTGGGCCCTCCCCCCATCAATCACTAATTAAGAAAATACCTTACAGCTGTATCTTATGGAGGTATTTTCTCACTTAAGGCTCCCTCCTCTCTGATGACTCTAGCTTGTGCCAAGCTGACATGAAACTATGCAGCACAGTAATATTATTCAAAATGTGTTATATTAATGTATAGTATAGATTTCATGTTGTTTAAATAGTATCTTGAGAAATTATTACAAAGAAATATAACTTCATATACAGTGACAAAGATATTAAACTATAGGTTGTAATTAAAAAATGAAAAACAGCTAAAATAAGAAAATTTTTTTTCTTCCCCTAAAGCACTGATCTGGTTTAATGTGAATTGAGTGTTGGGTTTAATATATTTTAAATAATGTCATTATTTATTCTAATATTCTTTAATGCCTGCCTTTATACAAGGCAGTTGGATTTTTATATCATCTTATGCTTAACAGTGTTTTTAAACACTTTGATTAATTTTTAATTACAAGAATACAGGCAAACTTACTAGCATTCATATGCTACAACAAATACTTTATGTAAAATCTAAAGCAATCAGATTGTCGAACATTTTATAATGTTATTTTAGAAATGTAATTACATGCAAAATGGCCATAATAAAGGTAAAGGCAGGTTACAAAATCACACATGGCCAAGGTTTGTTTTCACTCATTTACATATCCAGCAATTTACCCAACACTTTAAGCATAAAAATAAACAATATCATATTGTTCATATCATATAGCGTCTTCTCTTCTTGATAGTGAAAAGGTGAACTTTCTGTCTTATGACTCTCTGTACTCCTACCAGGAACGGTTCCTTTTCCAACCAGCCTTCCAGAAAGTTCTGAAAGGCTGCAGCCTCTCCCTTCACATCTTCTACTTAGCTGTGTTCAAGCTGTAGTTCAAGAGTCTGTCACAAGGTGGCACCAGAGCACCCTATTATCAACTGTCTGATTAGAAGCTTCCATAGTGTGCAGAAAAACATGACGTCGCTCTTAAAACCAGTTTATAAGGAGGATGAATCAGATTCTTTTAGAGGACATAAAAACTGTGTTATGTATACGAGAAGCTGTGACATAGTTTCTTGGAAAAGTGGTAGGAGGAATTCTAGGAAACCTAATAGAGGGTGAAGGTCTGTTTTCTGGGAGGACCCCTCTGCAGTATGGACACCTCAATTTATATTGAGATAGGAAGAGATAAATCACAGTGAGGCTTGAAATCACCAACAAATGAAATGGCTTTAGTATATAAATAGTTTCCAGAAAGATCTAGAAACACAGTAAATGAATTGCTTCGCCTCGCTTGTTACTGCTGTGCAAAAAGATATTCCTTCTCCTTAAAAGAAAAAGACAAAAAACTCTTTTATCCCTCTCACAGTCTTTTTTCTAGTATCATGACCAACAAAGCCCCTCTCCACATATCTAAGACCCTCACGTAGGAGCAAACATGAAGAACTTGTGGTTGTGATTCTGAATGACTTTACCTAATAATTTACAGATCCATCCATTTCCCTGAAAATTTCAGGAAGGGAGGGGGGAAATAGCGAGGGTAATAGAAGGCACACCCGATGAAAGTGACAAAGGCATTACCTGTGGGGAGAAGGGTACACGTGCAGAGTGGGAGGCGGGAAGATAGGAGAGGAGGGTCAACAAAGCTATACGTGATAACGAAACCCATTACTTTATGTGCTAGCTTGAAATAATAATAAAGAAAGAAAAGGGGAAAGAAAAATGGAGGTGAATGTTGCCTGGGCAACAGAGTGTGGCCTGCAATTGAGAAGCTGAGAAAGCAGAGGGGAAGGTCACTTGTTTGGAGCTCAGCACCCAGCTATCTATCGGGCAGGGTTTCCTGGATTTGCTGGGATAATAGAAAAAACACTTTGGTATATCTATCAGTGTCTGGACATTTAAAGCTGATATCGAGCCCTGCCTCCCACCCAAAACTACGATAAAAGTGCAACAGGAAGTGTTCCGCGTCCTCTTGGTAGGGGAGAAGGGATAGCCCCCTCCTGGCGGGGGAGGGGAAGGGGATAGCTCTCTTCAGACCTTGGCAGTTACCTGAAGAAGTGACTTAGGGTCTGTGACTTTGAGCTTAGGGAGCAGTGGAAAAGGACTGACCAGACTGTTCTTATATAGCTAACGAATGCCTGTTCAGTGTTAATGGCAAGGAACAGAACATTAATGGCATTTTTTTCTGTTTTTATTTTCCTTTGGATGGGTTGTTTGTTTTTAAGACAGGCTCTCTCTATATATCCCTGCCTGGCCTGGGACTTGTTATATAACCAAAACTGGCCTTAAATTCACAGGTCTGCCTGCCTCTGCCTCCTGATGATGACTTTTACATGCTGCCACACAGAAGCAGGGTTTTCTTTTTTTCTACATTTTATTGAAAATAGATTCTTTCTTATATAATATATCCTGATTACAGCTTCCCCTTCTTCTACTCCCCCAGTTCCTCCACTCCTCCCCTCCCATCCAGATCTGCTCCATTTTGTTTCTCATTAGAAATGTAGGCTTCTAGGAGATAACCACAAAACATGACAAAATAAAACATAAGATAAAACAAAAAACTCATCACACTGAAATTGGACAAGGTAAACCAACAGAAGGAAAAGAGCCTAAGGAAGGTATGAGAATCAGAGACGCACTTTTTCACTCGCTAAGGAGTCCCATAAAAATACTAAACTGAAAGCTGTAATACATACGCAGAGAAGCTGGTGCAGACTCATGTAGACCCTGTGCTTGCTGCTTCAGTCTCTGTGAGTTCACATGCACCTTGCTTAGTTGATTTAGAGGGCCTTGTTCTCTTGGTGTCCTCCACACTCCCACATTCCTTCCTTCTGTCTCCTCTTTCTTGGATTTCCCTGAGCTCTGAGGGGAGGGATTTGACGGCAATATTCCATTTAGAACTGAGTATTCCAAAGTCCTCCCCTCTCTGTCTGTCTGTCTCTGTCTGTCTGTTTGTCTGTCTGTCTCTCTCTCTCTCTCTCTCTCTCTCTCTCTCTCTCTCTCTCTCTCTCTCTGTGTGTGTGTGTGTGTGTGTGTGTGTGTGTGTGTGTGTGTGTGTACTTTTTGGCTGTGGTCTCTCTATTTGTTCCCGTCTGAGAAGCAGGGTTTTCAAAGCTTCTCATCTAAGGCAGGCATCAGGAAAACAATTTGTTTCTTTTGTAATGACAACACAAACATTGCCACCTACAAAGCAAAAATCTCTTTAATATGTCTGGACTTTGGAGTTTTAAAGGCAGAATTTCCTTTTTTATGTTTGAACATCTTCTAAGATCCATCCAATCATAGTCCTCTGAACAATCAAATCCCACATGAGTCGTGCCTTGCTAGGAAGTCAGGTGTGACTTTGAACTTACCCGATGAGTTGCAGTAGAGGCTATACTTACGGAATCAAGGTGTAGTATTTGAGCAACATCTGCTCTTGAGCATCTACTTATGTTTATATATTTACAGGAATATGTTAGACCCATAATTCAAGTACAAGTTCAGAAGTCCCCAGTTCATGAGTTGTCCAGCTCTATCACACCATAATACCAGGTACCTGCTTCCTTCCTAGAAGACAAAACCCTGATAGTTCCAGCATTTCTTTGGACACACAACTGTCTATTCTTTTGTCAGCTAATAAAGAAATATTCAGTACTGCTTTTTTACTCTTCTGTCTTTCTCACTCTTTTCTCCTCTCCTCTTCCTTCCTCTTCTTCCTTCTTTTTTTCCATTTCATCCTTAATGCTCCTCTTCCTTCAAAGGCTCCAAAGAGGTGCTTCTATGTGCCCTGTTATCATTCTTCATTTAGCCCTGACTAACTCCTTATCCTACTGCATTTGAGCTCTAGCTTTGGGATTGGAATGAACACATTCTCCAAGGAAGCTGCCTACTTTTTAAATCACTAAGATCACTTAATTTACATAAATGGATTAGCATACTACTTTTTATCTTTAATGAATAACTTTCCAAAAAAAATAGGCATGCTAGTGCAGCCTGCTTCTTTTTTTCATTTTTCTTTATTTTTTAAAATTTATTTATTTTTATTTTATGTGCATTGGTGTTTTGTCTGCATGTATGTCTGTGTGAGGGTTCTCTGGAACTGGAGTTACAGACAGTTGTGAGCTGCCATGTGGGTGCTGGGAATTGAACCCAGGTCCTCTGAAAGAGCAGTCAGTGCTCTTAATCGCTGAGCCATCTCTCCAGCCCCTCATTTTTCTTTATTAAGAAATTTTCTACTCACGCCACATAATACCACCCACAGATCCCACCTCCTCTCTCCTCCCACCCCCAGCCTTCTCTCCCAAGCCATGCTACATTCCCACATCCCCCAAATCAAGGTCTCCCATGGGGAGTCAGCAGAGCTCGACACACTGAGCCTAGGCAGGTCCGAGCCACTTCCCACTGCACCAAGGTTGTGCAAGGTGTCACACCACAGGCACCAGATTCCCAGAAGCCTGCCCATGCACCAGGGATGGATCCCGATCCCCCTGCCTGGGTGCCCCCCAAACAGTTCGAGCCAAACAACAGTCTTCCGTATCCAGAGGGCACAGCCTGCTTTTTTTTTTTAACATATTGTATATGTTAAACAAATTTAATAAGAAATACATATATTTTTTAAATTTTATAATTTGATTTAATTTTACATATCAGCCATGGATTCCCCTGTCCTCCCTCCTCCTGCCCGCCCCAGCCCACCCCCCATTCCCATCTCCTCCAGGGCAAAGACTCCCCTGAGGATTGAGGTTAACCTGGTAGATTCAGTCCAGGCAGGTCCAGTCCCCTCCTCCCAGGCTGAGCAAAGTGTCCCTGCATAGGCCCCAAGTTCCAAACAGCCAGCACATGCACTGAGGACAGGTCCCAGTTCCACTGCCTGGGTGCCTCCCAAACAGTTCAAGCTAATCGACTGTCTCACTTATCCAGAGGGCCTGATCCAGTTGGGGGCTCCTCAGCTATTGGTTCATAGTTCATATGTTTCCACTAGTTTGGCTATTTGTTCCTGTGCTTTTTCCAATCTTGGTCTCAACAATTCTCGCTCATACAATCAGTCCAATTAAGAAATGGGCCATAGAGCTAAACAGAGAATTCTCAACAGAGGAAGCTCAAATGGCTGAAAGACATTTAAGGAATTCCTCAACATCCCTTAGTTATCATGAAAATGTAAATCAAATCAACTCTGAGATACCATCTTACACCTGTCAGAATGGCTAAGATCAAGAACACTGATGGCAGCTTATGTTGGAGAGGATGTGGCATAAGGGGAACACTCCTCCACTGCTGGTGGGAGTGTAAACTTATACAGCCACTTTGGAAATCAGTATGGTGGTTTCTCAGAAAAATGGAAATCAATCTTCCTCAAGACCCAGCTATATCAATCTTGGGCACGTACTCAAAGGATGCTCAATCATACCACAAGGACACTTGATCAACTATGTTCACAGCAGCATTAATCATAATAGCCAGAACCTGGAAGCAATGTAGATGCCCCTCAACTGAAGAATGGATAAGGAAAATGTGGTACATTTACACAATGGAGTATTACTCAGCTGTAAAAAACAACGACCTCATGAAATTTGCAGCAAATGGATGGAACTAGAAATCATTCTGAATGAGATAACCCAGACCCAGAAAGACAAACATGGTATATACTCACTCATAAGTGGATATTAGAAGTAAAGTATAGTATTGGTGAAATTATTAAGGCTACTCCATGTAGTTAAAAGGGAGGTTTATTTAGTGGTATAACTTACAAATGAAGGGATAGGTAGGTTGCAGGGTCTGGGAAAGACATAGCGCAGTAGTCCGGCAGTGTTCTCTGGAGAACTCTGCTCGGTCTACCTCCAGTGTCCAGGGTCCAGGAACCAAGAGAGATGGCGCATCTGGATCTCGGGTCTTCAGGGCCCTCTCTTGGCCCTGCCTTGTAGGCATGACAGTTACTGAAGCCTCAATGGGGGTTGGAACTTCCAGATCAAGGTTGGAATGGCTACCCACTACAGTATAGGATAACCAACCTACAACCCATAGCCCCAGAGAGGCTAGATCATGAAGAGGGACCAAAGATGGATGCCTGGATTTCCCTGGGAAGGGGAAAATAGAAGAAATCTCCTGAGTAAACTGGGGATGTGTGTGGAGGCAATAGAGGGATGGGAACTTGAGGGAACAGGTTGGGCTAGCTGGGTTCAGGAGGTGGGTTGGGGGTAGCACAGAGAGGGAGAGTATGGAAAGAGATGTCTTGATGGGGGGACCATTTCGGGGTTAGGAAGAAACCCGGTGCCAGGGAAACTCAAGAATCCACAAGGATAGCCTCAGCTAAGACTCCTAGCAATAGCAGAGAGGGTGCCTGAACTGGCCATCTACTGTAATCAGATTGGTGACTACCCTAATTGTCATCAGAGAGCCTTTATTCAGCAACTGATTGAAGCAGATGCAGAGATCCACAGTTAAGCACTCCGCTGAGCTCTGAGAACTCTCCTAAAGAAAGGGAAGAGGGATTGTACTAGCCAGGGGGGTCAAGGTCATGATGGGAGAAACCATAGAGATAGTTGACCTGAGCTCATGTGTGGGAGCACATGGACTCTGGACCAACAGTTAGGGAGCCTGCATGGGACCAACTTAGGCCCTCTGCATGTGGGTGACAGTTGTGTAGCTTGGTCTGTTTGTGGGACTCCCAGTAATGGGATCAGGACCTGTCCCTGTCGCTTAGCTGGCTTTTAGGAACCTGTTCCCCATTCTGGATTACCTCACCCAGCCTTGATGCAGAGGGAGGAGCTTGGTCCCACCTCAACTTAATGTGCCATATTTTGTTCAAGCCCATGGAAGACCTGCCCCTTTCTGAATGGAGATAGAGGAGGAGTGGGTGGGGAGGTGGGTAGGTGGAATTCAGGGAGAGGGAACAGGGCAAGAGGAGGGAGAGGGAACTTTGTTTAGTATGTAAAATAAATGAAAAAAAATGTTGATAAAATAAAATAAAAAAGAAAATGCCCCCCCCAAATTGAGTGACATTATTAGGAATTATGGCTTTGTTGGAGTAGATGTGGCCATGTTGGAGGAAGTGTATCACGGTGGGGGTGGGCTATGCTCAAGCTACTGTACCAATGAAACAGTCTACTTGCTGTTGCCTGCATATTAACATGTAGCAGCTCCTTCTCCGGCAACATGTCTGAGCAACTACTGGATTCTTGGACTTTCCATTCACAGCTAGCCATTGTTGGATTAGTTGGACTGCAGCCTGTAAGTCATTCCAATAAATGTGTATGTATACACACATTTAGAGAGAGAGATTCATTCTGTAAGTTATGTTACTCTAGAGAACCCTGACTAATACAATTACTGAGAGTATAGTTAAGAAAATACTTTGGGCAATTTTGTCTTTATTAGAGAAAGAGAACATATAAGAAAGCCATCTAAAGAACCTTTGGCAGGCTTTTTCAGGGGTGTTAGCAAGACTACTTACTTTTGTCAATGTTGCCCATTACAAAATGTACCTCCTTTTCTTTATCCATTCCTCAGTTGAGGGACATCTAGATTGTTTCCAGATAGGCTATTATGAGTAAAGCAGCAGTAAACATGGTTGAGTAAATGTCCTTGTAAGACAACTGGTTTGGTAGAAGAGCTTCAAGCATTTTTTCTTTTCTTTCTTTCTTTCTTTCTTTCTTTCTTTTACTTTTTTTTTTTTTTTTGCAGGCATGAGTTCAAAATCAGCCATTGGGTCTCCTCTATTACAACCTTGTGAAGAACATTAAGAGACAAAGTTAATATGAAAAATTGGTTAACATCAGTTTTGTTTAATAAGATGAAATGCAATTGTACAACTGGCTGGACCATATATCAGAGCTCTGTAGATGGATAACGTAACCATGTAGTCAGCTGTTTGTTACATCAGACTCCTGCGTAATGAACAAGCACCTGGAAGATTTGTAAGAGAAATGAGTTAAAGTCAGCGTCTAAATGACAGTTTAAAAGAGAAAGAATCCTGTTAAATCATTTTAATAGGAACATCTAGCAACTTTCTAAAGATACCACTTGAGTATCCTGAATAATTTCCAAACCTGAGAGTATCTGGCAGCCTCCTCTAAGGTAGTGGTTAGAGTGAAGAACACATGACAGCTCTGAGATATACTCTTCCTGAAAGTGACGGTGTTCCATCATTGGTAAATACAGCTTTTAGATTTGGCCTCAGTATTTAAGAAGATAAGCTTAGGCCAGGCGGTGGTGGCACGCCTTTAATCCCAGCACTTGGGAGGCAGAAGCAGGTGGATCTCTGTTAGTTTGAGGCCAGCCTGGGCTACCAAGTGAGTTCCAGGAAAGGCACGAAGCTACACAGGGAAACCCTGTCTCAAAAAAACCAAAAAAAAAAAAAAAAGAAGAAGAAGAAGATAAGCTTATTTATTAGTTAATAGACACTGCAGTGCTGAAGTAAACTAAGTTTTTATCCTATATCTGAGAAAGACTCATTAGTGAGAAACAGTTGTCAAATTAACATTTCATATGGTTAAATGTGTCTGGGGACTGCAATCCCTTGAACGGTTAAACCTACTGATCATTTTTATCACGCGTATAATATTCTGCTGTGTGTTTCAGACTATGTAGGTAGCCAAAATTTTGTTTTTGTACTGTCAAGGCTACTTGAGAATCTAATCCTCAGCTGTCACTTGGGTTTATGAGGAATCTCATGTTCTTCAAGCCTTTCTTTGACCAGTTGTCCATGCATGTAAGATAAGTCAAAGGCCTTGCTTAACTCTCTGTGGCTTTCCTTGGAAGCACGGAGGAAATCTTTCCTTGGTGTTGACCTTCTTCATTGTAGGCTGCATTCTGGTGAGAATTCATTGGTTGGGATCTCTGTGGCCTCTCTGAACAAGAGAACAGGTGACTTTCTACACTTGCAGAACCTTTCTAGAGATGGTCAACAGTCTCCTGTGACCTCATTGATCTTGGAGGGCAAGGGAGAAAATATACTCCATTTAATATCTTTGAGCACATTACTATAGGCCTCCAAATACGGTTCTTGAACACCCAAGGTCAGTCATATCAGTCTGGCATTTTAACTGCTGTATAATATTTTAATGGTTAAGAATTTCTAAATAAATGTTGGTTAGACATAAATTTTAGTCACTTATTGTAATTGTAGATCTCTGGTCTTAGAAATTTTAATTATATATATATATATATATATATATATATATATATATATATATATTCTCTAAGTCTTATCCCTTACATGCCTTAAATAACTCAGCTATTCATGACTTGCGTAAGATTTCTAATTTTCTTTTCCATTCTGGAAACAACCATCTATCTTAATCTTCATACATATAAATATTTTTTAGTAACACAATTTCTATCTTTACATCCTTCTATCATTTTTTAAAATTTCTTAATACCATGCAACATAATAGTGTTAACAAATGAATTTACTATCTTTTGTGAGAAGTTTTTCCCTAGGGATGAGAGGATACTAAACAATGTCAGTCCACAAGTCATAAGATCCCAATGGCAAACCAAAGTTCATTTTCATCAAAGTTCACCCTGGAGAACCAATGTGTTCATGGGCTTCCTTTCAGAGAACTGGTAAGGAATTATTGATGGGAGTGTGGGTGATTCAGAAGCAGTCACACTCAAAAGACTTTACTCAGTGTGTATGAGGACATTTTATAGCCACATAGACAGATCTCCCTTTTTAAGCCTATTTATATAAAATTGGCTGGGATCTCCGCTTTTTGTGAAGAAGCTTTAATAGTTAGGAAGTCCCACTGTGATCATTTTAGGCTGGCACAGCTGAAGGTGTGAAGTTGCTTAACTTAGAAGACAAGACAGAGGCCCTGTATTGGATTTTGAAAAAAACATTTATTCATTTACTTGTTTTTAAAGAGGCGATAGTGGTAAAAAGAATTCTTAAAATCCTTAAAATATTTATATGTATATATACATTCATCTATATATAAAATACATTTAAAAGCACAAACATAAGTTGTTCTTATGTAAAGGAAGGGCAATTGTTCCATAGGAAAAATGTATCCTGCAGTAGGAGTAATCATCTCTTAAAGTTAATTTATACCCTCAAGAAATAGGGACCAGGCATAGAACTGTAATTAGGATAAGGATCAAGGAGATGACATTATAACTGTATAATAATATGTATCTTGTCCTTAAAAAATTTTTAAATAAATTTTAAAATTAAAATTTAAAAACTAATTGTAATTGTCCCAAATAACCATTTAAGACCATTAGTCATTTATATTTATTTTACTTATGTAGTTATATTGATTAAATTTTTTGTTTTTTTTAAACTTCAATTTTATTATTAGCAAAATGAAGTTAAGCCAAGTCAACAGCTTTAGTTTACATGAGCATTTACCTATATGTTAATTTGACATTAAGTATATGTTGTAAATAACAAAGCATAATCACATGTAGAAAGATGGTTTGTATATGCATGATCATATGTAAGATATATTTTATTTATTTATTTTCACTTTTTTGTCTATATATTTTTCCTTTTTTTTTTTTTTTTTGGTTTTTCGTGACAATGTTTCTCTGTGTAGCTTTGCGCTTTTCCTGGAACTCACTCGGTAGCCCAGGCTGGCCTCGAACTCACAGAGATCCGCCTGCCTCTGCCTCCCCAGTGCTGGGATTAAAGGCGTGCGCCACCACCGCCCGGCTATTTTTCCTTTTTTATTAAGAAATTTTTTTATTCATTTTACATACCAATCACAGATCCCCCTCTTCCCTCTTCCTACCCCTCCAACCTCCCCCCCAACCCACCTCCCATTCCCTCGTCCCATGGGGAGTCAGCAGAGCCTGGTACATTCAGTTGAGGCAGAACCATGTCTCCAGCAAGGGCCTGATTTTTAAGTGAAAAGCTTCTGTTCTTTTGTCCACTCTATCTGACTTTTGGTCCCTGAGCTTGAGACCTGGCTTGGGAGAATCCTCCAGTCAGGCAGTGCTGAAGTCACACTCATATAGTCCGCACATAACTTTTAACCAAAAAAGACGCAGGCAAGTGCATAGACACCTATGACTTGAGGCCCAGAGCCTCGTGAACGGAAGTGCGCAGAGGGAGTTGGGGGAAGTCAGCTGACCCCAGCTAAGCCAATCGGAGTCCAGCTGACCCAGCTAAGCCAATCGGAGTCCAGCTGTCCCCAGCTAAGCCAATCGGAGTCCAGCTGACCCAGCTAAGCCAATCGGAGTCCAGCTGACCCAGCTAAGCCAATCAGAGTCCAGCTGACCCAGCTAAGCCAATCGGAGTCCAGCTGACCCAGCTAAGCCATTTGGAGCCCACCTGACCCAGCTAAGCCAATCGGAGTCCAGCTGACCCCAGCTAAGCCAATCGGAGTCCAGCTGAACCCAGCTAAGCCAATCGGAGCCCAGCTGACCCAGCTAAGCCAATCGGAGTCCAGCTGACCCAGCTAAGCCAATCAGAGACCAGCTGACCCAGCTAAGCCAATCAGAGTTCAGCTGACCCCAGCTAAGCCAATCGGAGTCCAGCTGACCCCAGCTAAGCCAATCAGAGTCCAGCTGATCCCAGCTAAGCCAATCGGAGTCCAGCTGACCCAGCTAAGCCAATCGGAGTCCAGCTGACCCCAGCTAAGCCAATCGGAGTCCAGCTGACCCAGCTAAGCCAATCGGAGTCCAGCTGACCCAGCTAAGCCAATCGGAGTCCAGCTGACCCAGCTAAGCCAATCGGAGTCCAGCTGACCTCAGCTAAGCCAATCGGAGTCCAGCTGACCCCAGCTAAGCCAATCGGAGTCCAGCTGACCCAGCTAAGCCAATCGGAGTCCAGCTGACCCCAGCTAAGCCAATCGGAGTCCAGCTGACCCAGCTAAGCCAATCGGAGTCCAGCTGACCCAGCTAAGCCAATCGGAGTCCAGCTGACCCCAGCTAAGCCAATCGGAGTCCAGCTGACCCCAGCTAAGCCAATCGGAGTCCAGCTGACCCAGCTAAGCCAATCGGAGTCCAGCTGACCCCAGCTAAGCCAATCGGAGTCCAGCTGACCCCAGCTAAGCCAATCGGAGTCCAGCTGACCCCAGCTAAGCCAATCGGAGTCCAGCTGACCCAGCTAAGCCAATCGGAGTCCAGCTGACCCAGCTAAGCCAATCGGAGTCCAGCTGACCCAGCTAAGCCAATCGGAGTCCAGCTGACCTCAGCTAAGCCAATCGGAGTCCAGCTGACCCCAGCTAAGCCAATCGGAGTCCAGCTGACCCAGCTAAGCCAATCGGAGTCCAGCTGACCCCAGCTAAGCCAATCGGAGTCCAGCTGACCCCAGCTAAGCCAATCGGAGTCCAGCTGACCCAGCTAAGCCAATCGGAGTCCCCCAGTTGCGGCACTAAATTTGGAAAGGAGCTGTTGGGGACCTCACACGGCTTTTGGAAGACCTCACGCTCTCGTCTGGAGGTGAGCAGCTGCTGCGCCTGAGGTGGTGAAAAAGTTGGAAGATTCATCCGACTCTCCCACTCAGGTAAATAAATGGCAGAAGTTTCTTTTTTAAAATTGAACCTGTTATGGGATTAACCACCAATTTCACTGGATTTCTTAACAATGTGGCATTGTTCGCTGGAGACTCGAGTTCTGCCATGTTCGCTCTGAATCCGCCTTGCACGCTCATTGCATTAGTTCCTGAGGTGTGAGTGGCTTGAATTGTGTGACCAATTGCCTCATATTCTGTATTAAAATTCTTTGCACAACCTTTAACCTCTTATTTAATTATTTGTATTTCTGAGCTGGGTGTGGTAGCATATCAGAGGCTGAAGCAAGCAGATTTCAAGTTCTTCCTCAGCCTGAATACATGATGGGGTCTTGTCTCGGAAAAAACAAAAAACAAGAAAGCAAAACAAACAGCAAAAATTCCTCAAAAGCAAAAAAAAATTCAAGCATCCAACAATAAAAAAAAATCAATATTTGCATCAGCCTGAGTACCTGGTTTATCCTTGTTTTAAACAAAATTACGTTATTTCCCCCTTTGCATCAGCCTGAGTACATGGTGAGGCCTTAACTAAAAAAAAAAAAAGAAAAAGAAAAAAAAACAATTTTTTCCTTCCTTTGTATCTTAATCTTACTAGTTTTCACACGTCAGGCTTTTAAAATGGTAGAAAAAATGAGCTATGAACATACTTACTTCCCTTTCAGCTTATTTAATATGTATTTTTAAATGCTTTTTCGTTTGAAATACGAATACAATCTGGAGATGAGTGTGATTTCATTTTTAAGGCATTTAGAACTTTTTTTCAGTTACCTGCTGAGTCTTGTCAGAAACTTTATGGTTTTCCTGTCTTTACATTCTGAAAGTGAGAGTTAGAAGTGTTTGCCTCCATGCCTGACTTTTATCTTTAAAACATTTAGAAAATAATTTTACAATTCTAAAATGTGTTCTCCCTGATATCTCTACCTAGAGACATCTTATAAAGCCATAAAATGTTAAAACTAAGAGATTAGCATTGAAATGAGTTATAGATTTTTATTTCCATTTTTCAGTGTTATCCTTTACTTTTTATTAAAAAAAATTCTTTATTGAGAATTTCCTACGTGTATACAATGAAATATGATCAGATCCACCCCCATTTCCCCTTTCCAACTTCTCCCACATCCCCTCCCCAACATGTTCCCCTTCCAGCTTCATCTTGGTGTCTTTTTGTTTTTGATAACCCTCTACTGAGTCCAATTAATGCTACATATATGTTATTTCAGAAGTATTCTCTTTGTATTCCAGGATCCTATTCAGGATACCTCATTGAATGTGGTTGTTATATTTCTCCATAGTCCCATCCAGGGGTATAAGCCTGAATTTTTTGAAGAGTCTTGGTCAGGAATTGTTTTTATTCAAGTTTTGTGGGTTCTTCTCTCTAGTCAGAATTTTCCTGTCCCACAGCCATTCTCAAATAATTACTCAGAGGATTAATATTAATTACAAATGTTCTGCCAATAACTCAGGCTTATTACTAACTAGCTCTTACATTTTAAATAAACCCATATTCCTTATTTATGCTCTGTAATGTGATGGTACCTTTATTAGCATGGCACGTTCATCTCCTGCTCCCTCTGTGTCTGGCTGCTGACTCTAGACTTCATCCTTCTTCCTCCCAGCATTCTCATTTTGGCTCTCTCACTTAAACTTATCCTGTTCAGCTACTATCCATCTTTATTAAGCAGTGAGAGTAATATGTATTCACAGTGTACTGAAGGATTATTCCCAAGTATTTCCCCCTTTATGTCTAATTTAAAAGGAAGGTTTTAACTATAACATAGTAAAATTAAATGCAACAAAAACAGTTATTAAGAATTATGCTCATCCAGTCCATTTGTATTTGACAAAATTATAGAAAATATTTTATTATCTATCTTATCTTGGTGAGCCTAAAGTTTTATACGTAATTTGCTTTCTATCATAACTAAGAAAAACTGTAAATTTAACTGTCTAGTCTTCAACTCCATCAGAGACCCCAGAAGGATGAAATGTTACCTAATGGCAGGGACATCATTAGGCTGCCTGGACAGTCACCCAAAGTTTGTCTATAATGTTGGGGCATCCAACTCTGGCCTACAGGCCTAGCATATCTGACAGACTTTCCTGTGAAGCAGGGAATTTTGAAGGACTGTCCTACCTTGTCTTGGCAAAGTCTGACAGTCACTTTCTTTTGCATCCTGTTGGTTCAGTTTGGACAATAACTGTTAGCAATTGAGACAAGGTGAGTTTCTTTGCCCAAATGGCTAGTTTTTGCCATAAGGAAAGCAAAGGTTCTTTGATGCCCATCATCTTCCTTTGAAGTAAATTGGTGCTGCCAGGAGCAGACATGTCTCACTGTCATTAAAAACCTTGAGTTATTAAACATATTAAATGCCATGTTCTGTAGGTCTTTGAAGTGTTTGAAGACCATCTATCTAAGTATGTCTGTGTATGGCCTTGAAAACATACCTAATATGACTATAAGTTTGACTATTACCGATGACTATTAATTGGTATTTCTTAATTACATATTAGATTTTTTTTCTTTTTTTGGTTTTTTGAGACAGGGTTTCTCTGTGTAGCTTTGTGCCTTTCCTGGAACTCACTTGGTAGCCCAGGCTGGCCTCGAACTCACAGAGATCTGCCTGGCTCTGCCTCCCGAGTACTGGGACTAAAGGCGTGCACCACCACTGCCCGGCTATATATTACATTTTTAAATGAGCTGCATAAACAGAATATCTTAAACAAGAGTAGAAATATACTTACAGTATAACAAAATTAACTTTAAATTTGTATCAATAAACCATAGTCCATACCAAGGTAAAATATTTAAGATTAATAGTTGCTTTTTGGATCAAAATAGATTTAATAATCTACCCTTTTATCCTTTCTATACTCTAAACCTATCATTTCCATACTCTCCCCTTTTCATTTTAGAATGAGATTCCTGAATCTAATGTTCTTTTGTTCATCTTTTTTCCTGACCATTACCAATTACAACTTGAACCAACCTCCCTTAAATGATAATAAATATCCATAACCCATCTTTTGGGAATGTGGGCATAGTTCTCTGGACTGCTTCCTGTTGTTTGTGGGTGCTGTTATCTTTGGGGGACCCTAAGAAAATTTAGAATTATTGTCAAGTCCTAACTGGACTATTCTGTGAGGCTGTATCATCTCAGCCAACAGCCTTGAAACTGTTCTGGATGCAGACTTCTGAGGAGACTGTAACAGAGGCATTTTGAAATGCTAAATCACCTGGGTCATCCATTTTGTTGGTGTTTGGTCCCCTTGCTCTGAAAATACATAAATTAATACATATCTGCATTAATACAAGTACAGAGTGTCAGCCAAAGATTTTTTTGTTTCATTTATTTATTTCTTAATTTATTTTATGTATGAGTGCTCTATCTGCAGGGACACCTTTATTTCAGAAGATGGCAACAGATTCCACTATAGATGGTTATGATCCTCCATGTGGTTGCTGGGAGTAGAACTCAGGACCTCTGGAAGAGCAGGCAGTGCTCTTAAACTCTGAGCCATCTCTCCAGCCCCGAAAAAAAACTATTTTTTTTTTTTTGGTTTTTCGAGACAGGGTTTCTCTGTGTAGTTTTTGTGCCTGTCTTGGAACTCACTTTGTAGACCAGGCTGGCCTCGAACTCACAGAGATCCACCTGGCTCTGCCTCCCGAGTACTGGGATTAAAGTCATGTGCCGTCACAGCCCGGCTTTTGTTTTGTTTTGTTTTATTTTTGAGCAGGTAATATATACATCACATCTTCTAGTTTTTCTAGGTTTATTTCTTTACATTCGTAGTTAGATTTTTCAGGGGGTCTTTCTCAATCAAGCCTGATTTTCCTTAAACCAGAATGTGTCCATAGCCTCTCATTTCCTGTGGAAATATAAGCATAACCTTTCCCCCAAAGTTAACATATCTTTTGATTTAAATTGTGAAGTCAAGATATTTTTTTAAAATCTAGCTTGGTCGAATCTAGCAGTTTTTATAAATTGGTGTCTCTTAGCAGCCAAAAAATTCAAAGATAACACAATAGAATACAGGATCCACACTA
Source organism: Peromyscus eremicus (assembly GCF_949786415.1). Classification (NCBI taxonomy): domain Eukaryota; kingdom Metazoa; phylum Chordata; class Mammalia; order Rodentia; family Cricetidae; genus Peromyscus; species Peromyscus eremicus. Next base: position 83,959,189 of record NC_081439.1, on the reverse strand, counting down.
TGTAGTTTTCATCTTTATGTGGCTTATATATTTTTTATTACTCTGTTCTATTTAAGAACATTCTCTACCATTTAAATTTTCTCTCTCAAAGCTATGTATATATTTAAACACGCTGCAACCTGTTTAGGGGTTTGTTTTTTTTTCCAATTGCATCTGTCTTTACTGCATATCTGTAACCTTTTCTATGTGCATGATCAGACTGCATGCTGGCAGAGCTTGCACTGGTAGCTTAAGCCCACAGGTCATGGCTAGCAGAAGCCTCTCTGTACTGGGGCCTGTGTGAGAGACTGCAGGAACCCGCCACCCTGATTAGTTCACTGCAGTTGGTGGCTCCATCTCAGAGGCAGCTGTAGGGAGATGTGTCTCTGCACTTGAGCTGGCATGAGACTGTGAGACTGGGAAGCTGTATTTATCTCTATGTCTGTGCATTTGGAACCTTTTTAAAAGCTTTCTCAGGCTTTATGTGGATGTATTCCACCCTTCTTCCTCCCAGCTTTCTCAGTTTGGCTCTCTCAACTAACTCCATCCTGTTCAGTTATTGGCCAGTCAGCTTCTTTATTAACCAATGAGAGTAAGCCATATTCACAGTGTAAAGAAGGATTATTCCACAGCACATCCCTTAAAAACAGGTTATCATACAAAATGTGAATTATGACATTTTCAGTATGTATTTCATGGTCCTTTGCTCCTGTTCCCTCTCAGTGCCCTCTCTTGTCCCTTGAGTCTCTTAATATAGTTCTCCTTCCTTCACTCAAACAGACCCTTTTCTACTATTATTGCAAATCTTTGTGTATATATGAATATATATTTACATATTTAAATCTAGGTTCTTCCTGTGGGAGCAAGTATGTGATATGTCTTCCTTATACTGTATGATTTTGAATAAACTGATGATTTTCAGTGCCATTTATTTATCTACAGATGGCATCATATTGTTTCACTTTATCACTTGTTTAGAACTTACTTTCATATGTACACCTAATTTCTTGGATCCATTCATCTGTTGATGGAACTCTAGGCTGATTCCATTCCAAGGTTATTGTGAAAAGTAACATAAGAAACTTGAAAGTGCAGGTATCTCTATGGTGTGTTCATTTAGATTGCTTTGGGTGATAAGTATAAGAGAGTTCTAGTTTTCATTTTTTTCAGAATAAAGATTTTCACATTATCACCAGTGTTTTATTAGAGTTCCTTCCCTCACATCCTCACCAGCATTTGTTTTCATTTAGCATATCAAAGTACTTTTGATTATTTTTTCTTATGGCTAAGTAAGTTAAAAATTTATATTTTTTAGCCATTTATATTTCTTCTTTTGAGACCTGTCCAGTTGATTAGGCATTTATCAGTGTGTTGGCTTCTCTATTTGGTATTTATGTTTTAAGTTCTTTAAAGATTCTAAATATTAATTCTCTGCAAAAAGTATAGCTAGAAAATATTACCATTATGTCGCTCGTCAATATATTGGTGTTTCTACTGCTCTGCAGAAGCTTTTTAATTTCATGCAATTTAATTTGTCAGTATTTGCTGTTGTTTCCTGAATGTGTTTTAAAGAGGCTTTTCTGTGCCTGTATCTTAAAGTGTGTTTCTCATATCTTCTTATAGAAGTTTCAGTATGTCACATCTTACATTAAGAACATTGATCCATTTTGAATTGATTTTTGTAAAGAGAGACAGGATGCAGTTTAATCTCTCTACATTTAGATGGCTAGTTTTACTTAACTAGCAAAAACTACCTTTAAAAAAAGGTTGTTAAAAACAGTTTTCTTAGCTGGGCAGTGGTGGCACACACCTTTAATCCCAGCACTTGGGAGGCAGAGCCAGGCAGATCTCTGTGAGATTGAGGCCAGCCTGGGCTACAGAGTGAGTTCCAGGAAGGCACAAAGCTGCGCAGAGAAACCTTGTCTCGAAAAACCAAAAACAACAACAACGACAACAAACCAGTTTTCTTTTCTCAAGTGGATGTTTTGTTGGGCACATTTTTTCCTCCAAAAATCAGGTGATTGTAGATATGTGGTCTTATTTCAGAGTTGTCTATTTCAAAAATTCCAGTGACTTTACACATCTCTTTTTGTTGCAGTAACTTGCTGCTTATGTTTCTATTGCTCTATGATATATCTTGAAATCAGCTAATATTTACATGCAGATTCCTGTATGTAGGAGGTCTTTTCTTTTTCTTCTGTCTTCTTCAATTTCTTTCTTCACTGTTGTTAAATCAGATTGTTCCAGTCTTTCACTTCCTCATTTAGGTCTGTTCCTTGGTATTTAATTTTCGAAGCTAATGTGCATGGAATTGTTTCTCTGATTTATTTGTCATTGTCATGGTTATTGGCATATGGAAAAGCCACCAATGTTTGCACTTATTTGTAATACTGATTTTTTGCTGCTTTTATCAACTCTTAAATATTTTTCTGTTGGAGCATTTGGAGTCTTTTATCTATAGAATTATAGCAAATGTTCTTAGGAATAATTAGACACCTTCCCTTACTGTTTGTGTATCATTTACCATTTTCTCTTTTCCTACTATAGTGGGCTAAGACTTCATTCAGTATATTGAATAAGACTGGAGAAGGTGGTCCATGTTTTCTTGTTCCTGACATGAGAAAAAATGCTCTCAAGTTTTCCGAGTTTAAATGATTTTGACTATAGGTTTATTAAGTAGAGGTTTTTTTTTTTTTTTTTTTTTTCCGAGACAGGGTTTCTCTGTGTAGCTTTGCGCCTTTTCCTGGAACTCACTTGGTAGCCCAGGCTGGCCTCGAACTCACAGAGATCCACCTGGCTCTGCCTCCCGAGTGCTGGGATTGAAGGCGTGCACCATCACCGCCTGGCCGAGATTTTTTTTTTATGGTGAGATACGTTCCTGATAGTCTTAGATTCTTCAGGGCTTTTTTGATAAAGGCCAGTTACGCACTTGTAAGATCTTTACATGTTCTCTGACTCCAAACCTTACATGTGAAACATCCTTGCATACCTAATATAAACCAAATTGATCATGATGTTAAAATATATTATTAAATTCAGTTTATAAAGACTTTATTAGAAGTAATTATTAATAATTTTCATCACAGAAACTTCATTTTTAAAAAGCTTCCGTCTGAACTAGGTTATAGATCAAAATATATTGTCCACACAGGAGAAGTTTGGCATTTCCTTTATGTTTTATCAAGTAGTCTGGGGAGCATTTTTCAGGTCTGTTAAAATGTTTATTTCATCTATGTGTTTCTAGGATTTTCTTTGTTGTGAGATGCTTTAATCTTGTTGATTTTTATGGAAATTTAAAGTTGTTTTTGTCTTCTGTATCTAGGAAATTATCCATTTCTTCTAGATATTCTGTGTATATAATTTTTCAAATGTTCATTAACCATTTTCAGAATTTCATTGGTGTTTCTTTTATAATGTCCCCTTTTAACTCTATTTTTACTAATTTATGTATTCATTCTCTCATTTAGTTCAACTAAGGTTTTTGTCACTCTTTGGAAAAAAATCTTTTTTTTTCACTGTTTATTTGTATTGTTGTTCCTCTTAGTTACTGTTTTATTGCTGTGAATAGATATGACCAAGACACTTAATTGGGGCTTGCTTATAGTTTCAAAGTGTGAGTCCATGGCCATCATGATGGGGAGTGTGGCAGGCAAGTGCTGGAGTGTTAGTTTACAGCTCTCATCTGATCTGAAAGTTGCAGGCAGAGAGCTGGGCCTGACATGGGTTTTTGTCACATCAAAACTCCATTGATAGACTTCCTCCAACAAGGCCACACGTTCTATCAGTTCAGCTAACTGGGAGCCAGCATTAAACATAGGAGTTTATTGAGTCATTTTCCTTTTTTTTTTTTTTTTTTTTTTTGGACACAGGGCTTATCTGTAGCCCTCAAACTTGAGATACACCTGTGTCAGCCTGGGATTAAAGGTGTACTGCTCACAGAGACAGAAGCCACAAAGAACAATGGGTCTCAGATTGCAATTAGTGTCGGTTTAGCCTATATAATGAGTTCAGACGGCATCTGTGTTCCCCTAGTCCCGAGAGTAGTCAAGGTCGGTAAGAAGGTCCTAGAAGAAGGGTTGGAGCCACCAGAGGGCAGGGATCCTAGAGGCCCTTCTGGGTTTCCACACGAAAATGTTAGGACAGTAAAGGAACAAAAGGCATGAAAGAGATCCAAGTCTGCTCTCAGCAGATGAAACTGTGTTTATTAGCACAGCAGCAGGGGGCAGCGACTTCCCCATGGGAATGGAACTTGTGTGAAGGGGAAGGAGCTGGTCAGGGCTCTTATAGGAGTGGGCAGGGGGCCTGAATATAAGGAAGTTGATAGAGCTGCAGAGGATACATATGAACTCCTTCTTTTGAATCTTCTTGTTCAAGCAAAGCAGGCTGTAGGTAGAATTTTCCTATCCCACAGCCACTCTCAAACACACTGTGGCTTATATTAATTAAAAATGCCCATTCAATAGCTCAGGCTTATTACTACTATCTCTCACTACTTAAATTAACCCATTTCTATTAATCTACATTCTTCCATGTGGCTTTTACCTTTATCCCATTTTTTTGTGATTTTTTGTGCCCAACTTGTTCTGCATCTGACTGACAAATCCTCCTAGTCTGGTTTTCCCTCCTAACCTCCTCCTGCCCAGCTATAGGCTAGTGAGTTCTTTATTAGCCAGTGAGATCAGTACATATTCATAGTATACAAAAAGATTGTTCCAAAGGAGGCTATCTTGAGAACTGTCTCAACAAACAATTCTCCCTGAGATATGAATTTGGCTGACTGATAACAGTTGAGCAATGACATCAAGACAGTCTCAGCAGGACATTTGGGTTTCTGCTACCAGAGCATTGTATCAGAAACTATTGCCAAGTCAAAGCTTATATTAATGTAAGTCATGGACGAGGCCAGGTTTTAGTCCAGGTAAGCAGAAGAACTTGGTACCATAAGCCAAATGGTTCTTTTCTTTTTTTCAGGGAAGATACAAGTATAAGGGGGTTGTGGAACCTTGCTCCATGGATAAGGAAAGCCAATGATGTAGTCAATAACACCAAGAGGAGTGGGAGATATGAAGAGCCATCTAATAAGTGTGGTGATATATTGTGTACCCTAAAAAATTTGCCTGAAGATCAGAGATCAGAACAAGCCACTAGATTAAACATAGAAGCCAGGCAGTGGTGTCACACACCTTTAATCCCAATACTTGGGAGTCATATGCTTTTAGTCCCAGCACTAGGAAAGTTGAGACAGGAAATGATATGAGTGGGCACAGAAAGATATATAAGGCTTGAGGAGACAGGAACTAAAGTCTTTTGGCTGAGGAAAGCTTTTCAGGCCGAGGAGTCCTACAAGAATTGGCTTGTTCCTTTGTCTCTCTGATCTTTCAGCATTCGCCCTAATATCAGGCTCCAGGTTTTTTGTGGGTTTTTTTTTTGTGGTTTTTTTTGTGTTTTGTTTTTGTGTTTTGTTTTTGTTTTATAAAAAAAAAACATTTAGAAATTCGAGCAACAAATAAGCCCTTTAACATCAGTCATACAGATACAGAATTTGCCCTGCTGGGTTTCAGTCTTGCTTTGGTCCAGTATTTCCTCACCATGGCCCCTTTCCTCCTCTCTTTTGGAGTAGTAATGTATATTTTGTGCCATTAAGTGTTAGAAGTATGTAATTTGATTTTTTATTTTGATTTTACAGGACTTACAGTTAAGAGATTACCTTGAGTCTCAGAAGAAACTTTGCGCTCTGGACTTGTAAACAATCTTGAGACTGAAAGACTGTGGGGACACTTGAAGTTGGACTGAGTGTGTTTTGCATTATGATATGGCTACAGACCTATGGGGGCCAGGGTGTAGACTGTAGTAGTTTGAATGAGAATGGCCCCCATAGGCTCAAGTGTTTGAGTGTTTCACTCTTAGTTGGTGAATGATTTAGGAAGGATTAGGAGTTGTGGCCTTGTTGGAAAAATGTGTCACTGGGATGTGGGTATTGTGGTTCCAAAGCCATTTCCAGGCCCATTCTCACTGTCTCTCTTCCTCCTGCCTTCAGATCAGGAAGTAAGCTCTCAGATACTGCTCCAACACCTGCCTGCCTGCCTGTCACCATACTCCTCACCTTGATGGTCATGGACTAAGCCTCTGAAACTGTAAGCAAACCTCTAATTAAATATTTTCTCTTCTGTTTTTCCTTGGTCACGGTTTCTCTTCACAGCAGTAGAAAAATAACTTGAGACAGTGGGCTTAAACTATGTATGACTCTTGACTGCTTTCCTCTGTTGGCAGCTTGCGTAGCAGCATTGAATACCATAAGAACTAGACCTTAGGGATGAGACTTAGAGGCTCTTTCCAGCTCAGTTCTTCCAAGTCCTGGGCCTGAAGTGTGTGGTGTCTTCCACAGTAGGGTCATACCTTCAGATCCTGGTAGGCAACTGAGAGCAATGGCAGTGGCCTATATTCCTTGGGAGAGTGTCTTAGACTCCCGTAAACTGATTTCAGGAATTTTTAACACCCTCCCAGATTGCTTCATTAGCTACTGATCATTAGGATGTAATGTTTAATTTTATTTGGATTGTTTTATTTCTGTTATTTCCCATTGATAGTGATTTATAATTTTACTGCTTTATGATCTGATAAGATAGAAAATACTGTTTTTATTTTTAAATACTTTTCACTTGCTTGGTGACCTAAATTGATATCTATATCACAGAATAGTCCATAGGCTGCTGAGAACATCTGTATCCTATAACTATTGAATGTAATATTCTATAGATACTTGCCCTAGTTTGCTTTCTCGTTGCTGTGAGAAACACCATTACCAAAAGCAACTTGGGGAGGTAAGGTTTTATTTCACCTTCCAGCTTGTAAGTCCATCATCCAGGAAAGTCAGGGCAAGAACTCAAGGCAGGAACATGGAGGCAAAAACCATGAAGAAATGGTGCTTACTTGCTTGCTTCTCCTGGTTTGCTCAGCTGCCTTTTTATACAACCCAGGACTACCTGCCCAGGAGTGGCATCTCCATCAGAGAGCTGGGCCCTCCCACATTAATTAAAAATATGCCCAACAAACTTGCCTATAGGCTAATATGATGGAGGCAATTTCTGAGTTGAAGTTCCTTTTTCCCATATTAATCTAGCTTATGCTAATTTGACCAAAATTACCCAGCACAATGTCTAAGTCTATTTGATCTTTAGTGGATTATGTCTCTGTTAACTGTCAATTTTTATGTTTGGATTAATTATCTACTGACAAGGGTTGAGTATTGTCATTACTGAGTAGCTACAGTATTGGTTTATGATATTGGGTATACCAATATGCAGTGCTCACATATTTATAGTAATGATAGCATATTGATGGGTTATTCCAATTATTTATTGGTTGTCTATGTGTTCTGAATCATTTTTTTGGCTTGAAATCTACTTTATCAGATCTGAGCATATAACTAGACCTGTTTTTTTTCTGCTTCCAAGATCTTGGTATATTGACTTCAGCCCTTTCGTTTTCAGAGTTTACTTATATTTGACAAATAGATTCATTCCCCTCAGGCACCAAACATCGAGGCTTCTCTGTAATGCAGTCAGCTAGTTTATATCTTTAGATTCAATAGTTAGGACCATTATAATTAAGATTAATATTAAGAGAATTCTTTCACACAAGGAATTTTTTGGTTGATTTCATGGTTTCTTCAAATATTAATTGGTGTAGCAGGAATCTTAGAGAGTCTTATTAATAAAATCAAACCTGAGGCCAGTTATTGGGGTCAATGCTGGTAGTTCAGAGAGACAGAACAAGCCACATCTATCTCACCTTGCCAATTCCTCAGCTGGTCCTGTTTCCTCAGACTGGAAGCCTCTAAGTCCTCATCCAGAATGAATCTCAGCTGAACTGTGTTGCTCCAAAGCCTGAAAGCTCAACCAGCCAAATGCTTCTAGTTTCTGGTCCTCATGCCTTATATACCTTTCTGCTTTCTACCACCACTCCCTGGGATTAAAGGCTCGCTTTCTGAGATTAAAGGTGTGAGTCACCATGCTTGGCTGTATCCTTGAACACATGGAATTCTCCCTCTGGAATGCTAGGATTAAAGGTGTGAGTGCCACCATTTTCTAGCCTTTGTATTTAGTGGCTGTTCTGTCTCTAACCCCAGATAAGTTTATTAGGGTGTTATGTCTTCATTCTTTAGTCTTAGCATACTGTCCATGTTCTATAGCAGTACATTTTACTTCTGATACATCTTAGAGATGTTATATGTTTGGAGTCTAAATGCCTCTTGTGCTTAAAATTTATTTATTTTTCTGTAGAATCAGGAAATTGTCTGCTTTAATTTGTATGACTGTTTTCTGTGTCTTAAGTTTTATCTCCCCTCATTTTTCTGCCTATAGATATATTTTATCTTGTGGTCATACTCCAGAATTTTGAGCCCAAGATTGCTTATTTTTTCTTTACTCATGTATAAATATGATATTTTCTTCAACTTTACTTAAAACTTTGGTTTAAGTTTTGATTAGTATAGCTTATTAGTGATACTTCCTATAAATTTTTACTGATGAAATTGAGTTTTTAATTTTCAGAATTTCTGTTTGTTTTCTTTCAAACTCCTTACGACTTTCTCATCTATGTTGCTGACCTATACATACAAATTCTGAGTTAATTTCATCAATACGTGTGAAAGTCCTTGAACTTGTTTTCAAGTATACTTTTAAACTATTTGTCCAGCATTTAAACACTTCTTCCCTTTTTTGGATATGGCATTTGAGGAGATATTTTCATTTGCTTTGCTTTTTCATATTTCTTATATTTTTGTGTTGTGATCTCTATATCACTTTGGATGAGTATGTCTTCAAGTTTACATTTCTCATAGGTTATAGACCATCTGTGTAGGGCTTAGTCTCAAGTCCCAAAAAGGAAGAAAAAAAGAAACCACTGTAATAGCTAAACTATATATAGAATACACTCAGAAAATATTAAAGTCAACTACTATGCGCCAACAACTATGAATTAGATACAGTCAACTATTAAATTAAAACTCAGTTTGGGTAAAAGTGGGACTAATTGTACTCAATGGCTATGAGAAAGAGCACATATAGTTGGGAGAAGTTTAAAGGTGGAAATGGATCTGGGAGGATATATGGGCAGGACTGGGATTGAATACTAATAGAATACATTGCATGCATGCATGAAAATTTCAATTAATTAATTAAAATGTTCTAAAGTAAATGAAGAGGACAGACAGGAAAAGGAAATAGAGCACTAAGATTTGTGCTGGAATTTTGGTCTTAGTGCATTCATTTCTCACCCAACAGTAGACCATCTGTGAGAGGGAGGAGGGTGCTGCACTCTAAGGCCTTCGTGGACCTGCAACTCAGGATTCTCCATTTCACCAGCATTGAACCACACAGAAGGTAAGTGGCTGCCGATGTAGAACTGCTCCCCAACCTCAATCATGGGATCACCAATGTCCTCAGTCATCACCAGGTGGTGGTGATTGCTCATGAACACACAAGTGATAGGACCTCAGAGCAGCGGGCCCTTCATTACCAGAGGATCTACTGCTTACATTTTATAGTGTGTCCTTGTCTGTCATTCACCCAGCCCATCACTGCCTTCGACAGGTGTCTCCCACAAAACTGGTCTGGCAGACTCTCTCTAGTGCTTCTCATTTTGCAGTTGCTCCTTGTTTTCTTATTTCCAAGAGTATTTTTGTCTCAAAGAGGTAGCCTCTCTCCAGAGTGCACCTGGCTGGATAGCCCTCAGACAACGAAGAGGAAAAAAGTATTTTTTCCTTTTGTGTTGACTAGTGCCAAAGGCAGTCACGGTCCCCAAATTTTTCAGAATGAATTAATGTTAGTGAAAATCTTGGGCTGATCTTTGTTGTAGGGATATCCATCTTTTTTTGTCAGAGACACATTATATTTGGATAGCCACATTTTTTTGTTGTTGTTGTTGGTTTTTCGAGACAGGGTTTCTCTGTGTAGCTTTGCGCCTTTCCTGGAACTCACTTGGTAGTCCAGGCTGGCCTCGAACTCACAGAGATCCGCCTGGCTCTGCTTCCCGAGTGCTGGGATTAAAGGCGTTCACCACCACCGCCCGGCAGATAGCCACATTTTAAGTGGCTTTTCCTCATTCCTCATACCTCCACCATGAAACTGGTGCTGGAGATTTTGGAGCTTGCTACTCTTGGATGGATAGCCTTCCTGTCTCTCATGTAGTCCAAGGTGCATTTTTAACTGACTATATAGTTGAGAATACCTTGAACTACTAGTCCATCTGCTTCCACCTCCTGAGTCCTGGGATTGCAGGCATATGTGACTACACCTAGTTCTCTGACTCTTTCTGCTTACCACAAAGTATGTACACAGCTTCTAAGGTTATTTTACCAAAGAATTTCATGTTTTCTTATGACTGTATTGGAATTATACATTTCTGACAAAATACCTGTTCTAATGGCACCCATATTCCCGTTGCTCATTTTAGTACAGGAGGTATGTTCACCATAGTGTTTCAGCAATGGCTTAATTTATGATACCTGGCACCAGACATGAAATCTTGACAACATGCAGGGATGCTTGATTTTTGGTTTTTGTTTTGTTTTACTCTTTTACTCTTTAGGTGCCCACTTTCCAGCTCCCCCAAAAATAAATGGAGACTTATTCTTACTTATGAATGCCCAGCTTTAGCTTGGCTTATTTCTAGCCAGCTTTACTTAACTTAAATTATCCTATCTACCTTTCACATCTGGGCTTTTATCTTTCTCAATTCTATATACCTGTCTTTACTTCTGACTCTGCTGCTTGCTGTGTACCTGGGTGGTTGGTCTCTGCTGTCCTCTTTCCTCCTTTTCTCACTCCTGCCTCTCCTCTCCTCCTATGTATTCTCTCTGCATGCCAGGCCAGCCTATCCTTTCTCCTGCCTTGCTATTGGCCGTTCAGATCTTTATTAGACCAATCAGGTGTTTTAGGCAGGCAAAGTAACACAGCTTTACAGAGTTAAACAAATGCAACATAAAAGAATGCAGCACATCCTTGCATCATTAAACAAATATTCCACAGCATAACCACATGTAACACATCTTAAACTAATATTCCGCAACAGATGCTGCTGTAGAATTCCAACTGTATTTCTATTTTGGGTATGTGAAATATTACTATTATTCAGATAATCCAACACAAATCTGTGTATTTGGAAAAGTACCACTCCTTGCTACCTTGTTCTCATTTCCCATTTCTTTCTCATCCTTCACTGAAGGAATAACATATCATTCACTTTTTGCTCTACTATCACTTATATTTATTTTGCACAAAATAAAGGTAACATGTTTTCTCAGATTGCCTTCTTACATGAGACCATACGGTGCACAGTTCCGTTTTTCATTTAAGAGCATTTCTTTCTTTATTGAAAATAGATTTTTTTCATATAATATATTCTGATTATAGTTTCAGTTCCTCCAGCTCCTTCCACCTCCCCTTTCACCCAATTCTGTACCTTTTCGATCTCTCTCTCACTAGAAAACAAATAAGATTAACAAAATAATATAAACTAAGATACAATAAAATCAAACCAGAATAGGACAATACAAACAGACAAAGAGGAAAAAGAAAAGCAGAAAAAGCACAAGAGATACACATTCACACACAGAGAAAACTTATAAAAACAAAATCTGAAGTGTAATCAGAATTTCTTTGGACCACCAGCCCCCAAATAATGACATGGAGAGTTCCTATTAATTATGAGAGCTTGGCCTTAGCTTAGGCTTGTTCCCAACTAGCTCTCAAAACTTAAATTAAACTGATTATATTAATCTACATTCTGCCACATGAACCATCACCTCTCCTCCACACTGTTTGTCTGACTTCCCTGTCTCGCTGGCAAATTCTGACTCTCTTCTTCCCAGAGTTCCTATCTCTGGTGGGAAGTCCTGCCTATCCTCTCCTGCCTAGCTATTGGCTATTCAGTTCTTTATTAAGAGGGTGCCTTGAAAAAGACACATCTTCACAGTGTACAACAAGATTATCCAACAACACTGAAACCATAATATATAAGCAAAAGACCTGTAAGGTTTAAAACAATACCTAGACGATGCATTATTCGACTAAAAAACAAAACAAAACAAAACTCCATAAATACCATTGAGTTCATTTTGTATTAACAATCTACTGTTAGGCATAGAATCTGATCTTAAATCTGGTTTGTATATCCAGTGAGACTCTTGGAGAAAACTATTTTTTTTCTTTTTGAGAAATTTAGAAATAGCTTCTGAGTTAGGGATGGGGGCTTGTGTCCACTTCTACAGACCCTGCACATATTGCCACAGTCTCTGTGAGTTCATAAGCGCATCATTCCTGTTGTATCTAGAAGGCCTTGTTTCCTTGGAGTCTTCCATCCCCAGTGGCTCATAATCTTTCTGCCTCCTCTTTTGGAAAGTTCCCTGTCCCCTGAGGGAAGGGAGTTGAAGGAGATAACCCATTTGGGACTGAGTGTTCCAAGCTAATAGCATTTCTTGAAATGCCTCCCTAACATTTCTTAAGAGATTTTCATTGTTCTTTTTCACACTTGCATCAGACACATTTGTATGGCTATTCCATACCATTTTTAATCTACCTCTGTGTGAGGTTTTTAATTGTTTATACCTTGAAATTATACATAGTGCTTCACTGAATATCCTTGGGGACACACACACACACATATATATTTATAGAAGTAGATCTTTGTAAGATATTTAAAATTTTATTCCTTATTATTTCACTAATAATAGAACACAATCACTTTATAATTTTGCCTATATGTTACCAGAGACTAAGCTATAACTCTGTGTTATTTTAATATATTGCATACATCTAATTGTCATTAAATTTGGGCATTTATTATTTGTTTGGTCTGTTAGTTCATATCTTTTCTTCATTTTCATACCCTTTTGGGCCTTTGTTCCTCAGTTGGTGAGTTCTTTATATAGGAAGCAGAGTTTCCCCTTGTCTGGGATGTTTTACTGCTACGTCATTTTAGTCTGTAAGTTCTCTTTTGAAATGCTTGCTTTTGATATTTTTAAATTCTTTGATTTTCATTTGGTCAGATCACTTATTGCTTCCTTTCTTTACCTCTAGAATTTGAGTGACATTTAGAAATCTCTTCCTTATAGTAAGATTAAAGAAACCCTGTTGTGTGTTCTTCAAGAAGTTGTGTGATTCCACTTTTTGCTTAATTCTTTAACTCAATTTTTAGTTACTTTATACGTGGCATGTTTCATGGATCTACTTTAAGGTATTTTTTTAATCAAGTCTCACTCTGTACATTGCATGTCTGTCTTTCCTTTAGTGGCTTCTCCATGTCACCTTTGGGGTTTTTATTTATTTTAATTATGTTTCATGTGTATGGTTTTTTTTCGTGCCTATATATCTGTGTAGCATGTTTGTACAGTTCCCTTCGTAGCCAAAAGAGGGCATTAGATCCCCTAGAAGTGGAGATATGGATGGTTTCCAGGACTGGGAATTGAATCCATGTCCTCTGGGAGATCAGTCAGTGCTCTTAACTGCCACCCCATCTTTTCAGCCCTTCATTAAACACTGATGTCCATCCATGTTGGCTTCTATTTCTAAGCTTTCAGCTATTTGTCTGTTCTTATAGCAGTGATAAGACACTGTAATTACAGAAATTCTCTAGAAAGTTTTCAGTTTCTTGGTATGGTGTCAGGAGTCTCTTCTCAAGTGTCTTCCTTCTCTCTTCTTAGCTATTCTTGTGTACTCTTTCACTTATGAACTTTACCATCAGATTAACTCAGTAAAATGTAGAATCTTTTGAAATTGAAGTAAATTTATACATAGGGAGAACTTAGGAATAACTTTTTTTAATGTTGAGTTTGTCAGGGAATAGTCAAATTTAAATAGCATTGCTCCACAACCCTTATAATAGAGTCTGGAGTCCTTATACAATCATATCAGGCACATCCACAAATAAATTTTGAACCAAAATACTGGAATATTCACAGATATTCCTAGGAACAGAACATGGTGACCTTGTAATAGAGCACAAACAGCAACTTCTTGAATACATTTCACTAACATTTGAAACAATGTGTGAAATCAGCTGCTTTGTTTCATGAGACTGCCCAGTCCCTTTCTTTCAAGACTGTTTGAGTTTTTCTTCACACAAAACAAAGTTCTTGACAGATAGGATGTACTTAAACTCTCTTACACCTTGAGCTACATCAGAAGACAATCATTTGAAGAACCTGGGACAAGTTTTTAGGACTGCGTGAAGGATGTGTTCCTGAGATTGAATTCCTGGAAGCCTCAAGAATATATACCACTTCTTTGTTCTTAAGTGTGATAATTTTATCTTAGTCATCAAGTCATTTATCCAAGGACAATGCCATAATGTGTGTGAGATGCTGTAGCAAAGAACCGTATTAGGTAGGTGATGAGTAACATTAATTTTGTTTTCTTATGGTTTTAATGTTTTTGCTTGAAATTTTTCTTTATACGGCTTATTCATATTGTTTTCAAAGCTATCTAATTTAATCATGCTATTTTCTGTTTATCAGTGTTGTGAAGGTCTTTTAGAGGGTTTGTTGTTGTTCCTGAAGGAGAAGAAAACCTTAGGAGCTTTCTGACTCTTTTATGTGTTACAAGATTCTTAACCCCCCTCATTTTGTTTCTTTTCCCACCATTAACAAATTTTCTTGAGTGTTTCTCCTAACCACATCAATGTATTCTTCCCACAGTCTGTGTCTTTTAAGATTGCAGTTTTAAACTAACCTCCATATCACTTATTTGATACTCCTTTGATATTTATTGTTTATAACACATACTCATAATACATCTTTTTTTTTTTTTTTTTTCAAGACAAGGTTTTTCTGTGTAGCTTTGCACCTTTTCCTGGAACTCGCTTTGGAGACCAGGCTGGCCTCGAACTCACAGAGATCGGCCTGCCTCTGCCTTCCAAGTGCTGGGATTAAAGGCGTGTGCCACCAACGCCTGGCCCATAATACATCTTGATGAGACTCATTGTGATGTGTCCATACCAACCTCTAGCTTACATGAATCGTATCCAACTGTGCTTTGCCACCCCAACCCTGGCACTGATCCCACAACCCAGAAGTCAGCATTCCATTATCAGATTGACTATCTCTTACTTTCCACATGTGAGACAACATACAGCTTTGAAGGGAACAGTTCTGAAGTCTTTGCCCTAAACTGTACCACATTCTTTGATTTTATGTTTTCTTTTTCATCTTTAGGCTTACTTCTTGACTAGGTTTTCCGAATATGCTTAAGATCAACTTTAAGTTTTCTTAACCATCTTCCTTCATGTCCGTCTTGTGCAGTTTTGGTGTCTTTGTCTGCCACAAATACAGTGAGAGGAGTGAGACAAATCAAGGGCTGGAATGTCATTCTTTTTCTCTTTAATCACAATTAATTTGGTGTTTTAATATTTTCTATTGTACCACTTTTCTGTAGATTTAGCTTGTTCTTCATCATAGCTCATATACTATTGAAGGAAAAATACTGAGGTCATGTAGCTAAGTAACCAAAATTGTTTTCTGCTTTCTTACTACCTATTTCTTTTTTGGAGACAGGGTTACTTTGTGTAGCTTTAGAGCCTATCCTGGATCTCGCTCTGCAGAACGTGCTGGCTATGAAATCAGAGATCTACCTGCCCCTGCCTCCCAAGTGCTGGGATTAAAGGCATATTCCATCACCACCCAGCCTACTACCCATTTCTAATGGTGTTTTATCACATACATACTTTATATACAAGGGAGGGGGAATAGTAATACACACACACACACACACACACACACACACACACACACCCCTACCTTTATACACTCACAAGTCACTTTCTAATCTGTGTCTATAGTAGATGTATCTAGTGTTGGCTATCTAGTTCATTTATTCTTTAAATTTCTACTTTGCTGGCGCTGGTTGCAAAGAAGAGACTGGGGATTTATTTCCCAGAGCTTATAAATATTTCTCCTTCTGATTCAGGTTCACAAAGATGGATACAAAGAACCCAAAGACACTGTTGGATCTCGCTATACAGAGTCTGCTGAGAAATGAGTCTGTAGCAATCCAAGCTCTGGAGGATATGCCAAGACTCTTTTTTGTTCCACTGTTCATTGCTGCCTTCAAGGGGGGGCATAAGAATATATTGAGTGAGATGGTGAAAGTGTGGCCCTATTACTGTCTCCACATTGGGTCATTAACTGTACAGGAGCCTCAACATGAACTCCTGAAAGCCATGATTGAGAATCTTCCAGTGCGTCCTTCAAGGAACTCTGCTTCTAGGTAAGACTGTATAATAGAAACATGGAAAGACAGAGGCGGTTATACCACAGTGTAGCTAGAGTTTTCCTGCCTGGCCCACGGTCAGGGCAAATCTGTATCACCTGCCAGTCCCACAGCCTCAGGCCCAACCAAGTAAACACAGAGACTTATATTGGTTACAAACTGTATGGCCATGGCAGGCTTCTTGCTAACTGTTCTTACAGCTTAAATTAATCCATTTCCATTAATCTATACCTTGCCACGTGGCTCGTGGCTTACCAGCATCTTCACATGCTGTTACTCGTCGTGGTGGCTGGCAGTGTCTCTCTGACTCAGCCTTCCACTTCCCAGCTTTATTCTCCTCCTTGTCCCGCCTACACTTCCTGCCTAGCCAACGGCCAATCAGTGTTTTATTGATTAATCAGCAACACATTTGCCATACGTCCCACAGCACCACAGCCTGCTACTCTCCCAGAAGGAGTAACAAGTAAATGCTGAAGATTTATGGGTGAGGCTGTTGTGTGCAAACTTGGTAACACATTAAAGATTGATTGTATTCAATGTTAATTATGAAATCGGTTACTGATTATATTCAATGTTCATTTTGAAATCGGTTACAGAGGGTTCTATTGATGGGTTTACGTAACAGGTGTTACATAAGAGAAAGACAGGAGCTTTAAGACTGGAGGGGATTTAAGGTATATGAGGAATTGGGGGGAAAGAGGCTGAATTTTCATGGGAAAGATTTGTTGATAGTACAAGGAGTGTCAGCTGTGGATAAAAGAATTAGTTCCTAGATGTCATCATTGATTCTACTCAGTTTCATTATCGTTGGCTATTTCTCAACTATTCTATCTCCTCTTACCCCTACAGGAGACCTAAACTGAGGATCCTAGATTTAAGGCAAGACAACGACTGTAGGACCACATGCCATGAAGTCAGCATCAAGGAACCTTTCTGTTTTCATTCTTGTGCTTATTCTGACAGCTCTATCCTGAAAATAGAAGGGCAGCTTGGTTTTGTAAATCCAGAGTCCATGGTTCAGTTCCCCAGGCCTGTAGAGTTACTAGTGGATCTTTCCCTAGATGGCTCCTTAGTGGAAAAGGAATTTTTGGTTTTTCTTACAAGTAAAATTAGGGAGAGTTTAGGGTCTTTGCACATATGCTGTCGAGATTTACAAGTTGATAAACTGTGTGACAGCAAATGCACACTGAGACTTCTTGATCTCAACTGTGTTGATCAGTTGTCAATTGATATGGGTTCGCTGAGCGATATCACCAATGTCCTGTCTCAGATGGACCACCTAGAGAGCCTCAGTTTGTCTAAAGTCACTTTTAGATCTCTGAGTGGGAAAGTCTTTAAAAATTTCCTCGGTCACTTGCAACGTATGAACAACCTTAAGAAAGTCAGCTTGTCTTCATTCTGTCTCACGGGTCATCTGGACAGAGTGCTCAGGTAAGAGTTTGGGCCAGGGCCCTGGGTTTCCTGGAGAGCCTGTTGAGACAGGAAAGAAAACATTCTTGGGTATTCCTAATCTCCTGAACAGCTTTTATGCTTTCCACTTTGTCACTTTTGGGAATTTGAAACTGGAGAAAGAATTACAAAAATTAAGCAGCCAGCAATGTACAGACAAGTGCAGAAATAAAAGGTGAAAAACACTAGCCTTCTAGATATGAAGAGGAGCAGGGATTGAGATGGGGGAAGATTTTTTACTATAGCATTGATCCACCTAATCATAGATGCCCATAGTTCACAATGTCAGATCACTTTATTGATATGTAATCTCCAAGGCATAGGCCATGAAAGTAGAGGTTGATATTTAGGGACTGACCAAAGGGAATTTTCAGTTGCCTGTTCTTTCTGATCCCTCCCCACTAAAAAGGTGAACTGAAATATAGAATGGATAATGTTGTAAGTATCAAGTGCTTCCAGTTTTTTCCCTTAATATTTCTTAAAATCGTCTATTATAATACAATGTACACATTCTTAAGATTAAAAGAAATTGTATCTCAGTGTTGAACACAAAACTTTCAGCCAGATATGGTGGCACGGGATTTTAATCTCAGCATTTAGGAGGCAAAGACAGGCAGATTCTGTGAATTCAAGGCCAGTATAATCTCCATAGTAAGTTTCAGGACATCCAGGACTACATAGTAAGATCCTGTCAGAAAAAAATTCTCAGAGTCACAAAACTATTAAATGAACTAAAGCACACATTAACACATTAATACTCAATTATAATGCATGTGAAAAGTAGTTTATTCTAGATATAAAGATATAGCTTTCCTCATTCAGTCTTCATTCTTCACAAGTTTTTTGTTGTTTTCTCCCTACAGAGTCCTGCCACCTGGACTGAATTTCTTGTATCTGACATTCTGTGATCTTTCGCACAGAGACTTCAGATTTCTGGCCCAGAGCCCTCAGGTCTCCCGCCTAAAGCTGTTGAATCTTAGCAACAACCCAATGTATTGGGATGACTTTGAGCCCTTTCAAACTCTTCTGGTAAATCTCTCTGGTACTCTTCGGCATCTAGAGATAAATCATTGCCTTATAAATGATACTGCAATCTCTGTTCTTGTCCCTGCTCTGATTCGTTGTACTCATCTCCGTGTTCTGTGCTTTGCTTCTAACCCCATCACAATGCCTATGCTTGTGACTATCATGAATAATTTAACACCCTTGAAGAAGCTAAAATATGTGATTTATCCCATCCCTGTACATTGCTATGAAATATGGCCTTTTCAGGGCAGTTTAGACCGAAGGAAGCTTGCTATTGTACAACTACAGTTGAAGGTGATGCTAGCGCTTGCAGAGAGAGCTGACATGAACTGGATCACTTACTTAGAATAAATATCACAGTCCAACACAGTTTCAACCCGATATGTACTATTTAAGTACTAAATGTTATTTCCTGGACCCACACACACAATATATAAGGTTCTTTACATTGTAGGAAATTACACTTAGGGAATATAGGTATGTAACTGATTCCTACACAGAATATTTTAGAAAAGATGGAGGATTTTGAGAGTTCCTGCGTATCACTGGACTACTATTGATACATTTCATTTTACTGACCAGAGTGATGTGTATTGCGTATAATACAGGATGATAAGTCCTAGTTTGCTCTATCTCTGCCCATACTGTTTGGTTTGCTTGTTGGTACATCACACAAATCAGAACAGTGACAGACTTTCCTGCCTATATTTGTGAAAGGGGCAGTCATTTTTGAAGACAATGTTTTTATCCCCTAAATTACTTCAGGCTGGTTTTGGTTACTTTTGGAAATCCATGAGGATTTAATAGTGGGGCCAGGAAAGAAAGATAGCAGAGACTTTGAGGTTTCAATAGAACCTTCAAGAACATAATTATAATATTTCCTTGATGTAGGCCTGCCCTAAAGTTTCCACTACTTCCCATGAAGTCCTCAGCTGGCTATCCAGCCTTTCTCACATGAATTTTTAGGTGGGATTTAGGGTCCTTCCCATAATATTCCCCCTACTTCCTTTAGTTCTCTTACTCTACTCCCAATTCCTTTAATCCTGTCATTTCCTTAGCTGTATAAATCATTCCCTATATATATATGGATTCTTTTTCCACTAGCTGTGCCCCATTTGGTATGATACATACTAGCCATGTGTGAGTACTGAGTCCAACTTATTTTATACTCCATAACATAACATAAAATCAGTTTGCGTATCCTAGACTTTCTTAGAAATGATGTGTGTAAAGTCTATAGTTAATAATTTACACAGGGCTAAGGAAATGCCTCAGTCGTCCAGTTGCTTACCACACAAGCCCGCCTGTGCTCAGTCTGAGCCTAGCATTTGTGTAAAAAGCTGAGCATCCAAGTGCACACTTGTCACTCCAGTGTGAAAAGGTGGAGGAAGGAAGAGCCTTGGGGCCATGTGGCCAGACATTCTAGCAAATTAGGGATTCGAGGTTCAGTGAGAAATCCTGCCTCAGAAAATATGTGTAGGAGAAAAAAAAACATACTGACTTTTGGCGTGCATGTGAGCATGTGTGTGAGTGCATACACACACACACACACACACACACACACACACACACACACACAGAAAGATAGATAGATAGATAGATAGATAGAGAGAGAGAGAGAGAGAGAGAGAGAGAGAGAGAGAGAGAGAGAAGCAAGTACATGCACCTCCTCCCACACATGAACATGGTCTCTTAAAAATATCTTACTCGTATTGTTAATTTCTTGAAACGGCATACTGCATCAGAAAGACATGGTAAAGATAGAAGATTAGGATTTGTTCCTTCCATATGTTGAAATGCCAAAACTGCATTTCACTGACTGACTAACAAATAGTGTAGACTCTAAGTAATCACTTACACATAATGTTTTCTAACTGAAATAAATTAGTTTAAGCAATGGCTTAGATCTTTATATTGTTTTCTTTTTTAAGTGAGGTCATATTTGGTTTCAGTCTGACCACAGATAAAAGTAATTGAATTTTGTTTTTAGTAGTGATACTGGTATATATATCAAACTATATTTTACAGGCATTATTATAATAAGAATACTGGCAAGACAGTTAACATTTGTTTTTTATTAATTTTTTTGGTGGTAACACTGTATTTCCAAGTTAGTAAGAAAAAGCATGTTAAAATATACTGAAATTAACGTGTAATATTTCTTTTGTGATACAACATTTCAAATTTGTTCATGTTTTCCATAATGCTTATATCATATAATGCACAAAATTTCAAAGACCTACTAATATGCCAGTGTAATGAACGATTTACTTACATTGTTTCCAAGTTAAAAATTGTAGAGTTTTTGGCACTTTGTATTAAGTAAAATATTAAAATTTGGTTTACCAGTTTCTTTGACCTTTCCTTTTTGTTTTTTTTTCCATATGGCTCTTACTATATATACTCTAAATAAGCTGGGATCTCGTGTTCTCAGAAGTACAGTCTGACCAGTGTTTTAACAGTGGCAGAATACTGGGGAAGAGGCAACTGGATCGATATTGGCATATTTTCTCTCTTTCCTCCATCCTTCCTTGGGTGCCATGTTTCTGTCAGAGATACTGCACCCTGAGGTGAAAACTAGACCCTACAATGAAGAGAGAATTTGGAACTCATTATTGTCATATTGACAATGTGAAGGATATTCTTGGAAATTCCTAGTGTAAGAAAGTGCTCTCGATACTTTGTTTTCAATAGATTTGAAAAATAACCAAAGGGAGTGTACTATGTTGCTTCTACATGGCTGTGGTAAAAACACTGTCCAAAAGCAACTGAGGGAGGAAAAGGTATGTTTGACTTACATGTCCCAATCTCAGTCCATCATTGGGGAAGTCGGGGCAGGAACTTGAACAGGAGCAGAGGCAGAAAAGTTGCTTAGTGGCTTTCTGTGACTTGCTGAGCTACCTGTTTTATACAACCCAGGACCAGTTGCCCAGGAGGCACTGTCCACACTGGTCTGGGCCCTACCTCATCAACCATTAATCAAGAAAATGCCTCACAGACTTGCCTACAGGTCAATCTGATTGAGACAGTCCTTCATCTATGGTTCCCTCTTCCTCCATGCCTTTAGTTTGTGTCAAGTTGACAAAAAAACTAACCCTGTCAACTTGCCACACAACCTAACTACTAAACTATACCCTTTCCTTGTTTATCCCCAATAGCTCATGTTATTATCACAATATAAAAGAGTATGATCTTAAAAATACCACAGCCTTTAATTTTTTCAGTACATTAACAGTCCAAGATCTCTTTAAAATCACAGTCTCTTAACTTGTGATTTCCTGTAAAATTAAAAATAAGTTTATGAAAATTCCATAATGAAACCTATTTTGTGGGATGATTTTGACCCTGCACCTTGCCTGGGCAGCACAGTAGATCTGACTCTGCTGACAGGGGCATTGGTGAGATGCCCCAAGAACATGAGCATGGGAGATCTAGCCCCACCCCTCATCTGCCATAAGATGGTAGGTGAGAGGGAGAGATGCCTTCCCCTCCACACTGCCCCTCACCACCTATGGCGGGAGGGAGAGCTGACCCTGAGGTCATAAGAGCAGGAGAGCTGTCCCTGCCCCTCACCAGCTGTAACACTAGGGAGGGTGCCCCTGCACCTGCCTGGGTAATGCAGTAGAGCTGGCCCTGGTGGTGTAGGTGTGGGACAGCTGACCCTGGGGGCATGAAAGCAGGAGAACTGGTCCTGCCCCTCACTCCTTCCTGCATAGGGTGAACTAGCTGGGGCAATGCCAGAGAGCTCACCCTGGTGGTGAGGACAGGGGAGAGCTGGCAGGCTGATAAACTCGGCAACCACCAAAGCCCAGAACCAGAGCTGTGACTCGGTGTACCCCAACATCCACTCATCTATGATCTGCTGGAGCACATGAAAGAGCCAGACCTGCAGATCCAAAGCTGCAGTATCTCCATGACACAGGATGAGGATATCCAAGCAGAGCCCCATGAGGGCTCAGCATTGATAGCGTAGCAGAGGCCTTGAACTAGATCAATGACTCCTTGCAATGAACTCTTGCAAGTAAAGATATATGGACACAAGTATATACTGTGTGACTCACTGAATCACACTACAGGTTCCACCACAAGATTTTTTTTCTCCATTTTCTTTCTCCTTTTCTTTTCTCTTAAATTTTGTTTTGTTTTATTTTAGTGGGGATGGTTGCAAGGGCAGAGGGCAGATACAAAGGCACTGAGATGAATGGGATGGAGATACATGTTGTGAAAACCACAAAGAATAAACAAAAAGTTTTCTTAAAAAATTACATTCTAACTATAAAAACACTGAGTTTTGTCAACACCAGGGAGAAACATTTGCTGGTGAATCCTAAATACTGGGTTATTATCTATTATCTGTGAGATCACTTACTAATGAGGAGGATAGGTAGTGATTTCATTTAGCAGTTCATACAACATTATTTTTAATATGTCAAAACACAAGCACTCATGAGTTACTGAGGAATCATGAGAATATTAAATGGAAAAGAATAGCTTCAGTGGAAGTTCTTTCCTGTAGTTCTACTAGTGGAAAATAGTGTGTATATGTGGGAAGATGTAATGATTGTGGGATGCAGTAATGTATCAGAAGAGTGTGCACCATTATATGAGCAAGAGACACCTTTCACTCACGAGAAAACTGGACCACTGAGAAAATGATTTCCCTCTATAACATCATTTTCTCTAGGTTTTAAATTTTGCAGTGAATACAAGAATTTCATAATTAAAAAAATCACAGAAGACAATTATGAGCAGATTAATGCAAGTATTTTGGATATACAGATCTTTGGAAAAGCATGCATTGTATTCAATATAATGGAGGAACAAAAATGGATAAAACAGTGTTTTGTTAGTGTATGTGTCCAATGTGGGTGAGGATGTGATTGTGTCTCCTCTAGCATTATATATTCCCAGGTACAGTTTTTCCCTCACTGCAGAAGTGCTTGGGATTATCGGTTTCAGTTAGATATCCTAGGAATGGATAAACATAAAGTGATCACATCCAGTGATTAAAATATTCATAGATCAGATTGATTCCATCCCTTCAGGTTCCTAGTCTTGGTCTCACTTTCCAGACTACAGAGTAAGCTGTTCAGACTCTCAGAGGGAAAATTCTGACTCTGGCCACTAGGCGGCACCACAGCAGTTTCCTTTTGAGTTGTTTCCAGTTAAATATCTTAAATATTCACTGTAACAGGGGTTCTGTGTGGCAAATCTCCACCCATGCACATTCAGACAGTTCTGTTTGCTGTTGACCCCAAATCTGCATTCCACTCAATGGTTCATCTTTTCCTGCCTCGGTGCAGATTGAGCTCTGTACACTATAGAGATTTCTCTCTTGGAGTAAAGTGTGGGTTCTCCAACACGCCATCCCTTCACAGGCCTCTCCAAATTTGTCAGTTACTGGAGCCCCTTCCTCTGTCTTCTCTGCACACCGCTACCAAGTCTTAACCAGCATCTCCATCTGCTTCCACTCACTCCTGCCTTCTCTGGCACATGCTGGTGATTCCCACTGAACTCCAGAACTACCTGACGTTTTGTAATATGGACACTTGGAGTATATTAGTGTGTCTCTAGCATGTGCTCTGGACTGAAGCTTGGGTATTCTCCAATGATCTATTTGTTGAATCTTTGTTGTCAAGGCAACACTATTGGGAGAAGGTAAGACTTTTAATAAACAAGACTTTGTGGGAGACCCTATTCCATTGGAATCGTGCCTCTGAAGGGATGGATAAAGGAAACCCAGGCCTGTCTCTTTGAGCCTGTGCTTCCTAACCATGAGAGGGCTGGTTTTGCTGTACCATACACTCAACCAAATGGTGCTGCCTTACAACAGGTCAAAAGCAAGAAAGTCAAACAGTCCAGGACTGGAGGTTTTAACATTACAAGCAAAACTGTTTTTGCTATATTTGCCAATAGTCTAATATATTTGTTACTCTAATAGAAACCTGAAGTACATGATCCTCCCTTACACCTATCAGGATTTTCAGAATAATTAATTTTTTACTTAGGTACATAAACTGATTTTTTTTAGACAGCATCTCCCTGTGCCCTCAATGGCCTGGAACATCTGTAGACACCAGGCTGGCCTTGAAGTCACAGATATCATGAGTGTTGCAATCAAAAGTATGCAGCACAATGCCTGGTTAAACCGGGTTTTTAAGGAATTACTTTATGTTCATTTTTGTGGTGCAGAAAATCTAAAGCCTGGCTTTGAAAATGCTAGCTGAGCATAGTCTCTGCTAATGAGTTACACTGCCATCCCAGAATATTTCTGTTGTTGTTTGCTGTATCCATGCCAGACAAGAATTCTGCCAGGGAGTACATCCCCAGCTCCAAGGTTTTTCTTTAGATCTTTGTGGACACTTGTTATTTTATCATAGTGCCACCTTGTGCATTAGTCGTGAAGTATGAACAGAAGACAGAAATACTGGAAGGAATTCTAAGGTTCAAATCTTTGAGGGACACTGGTGGCCTCAAGGGGAAAATTAGATAATTTTCTGTATCAAACAGAAAGTTCTGTGCTACCAGAAGTAGAAGATTTTCTGTCATTTTCCTGTTCTGAGACCTCTGGATAGAGATCTGCACAAACAAAAGTGAATTTGTGTCTTGTTTGACTTATAAAAATATCAGCTCTCATATTAAAGGGAATAAGGGGTAGTTTATTCTGGAGCCATTATGAGTGACCATGACACAGGGACACAGAAGAAGGTTACCCCAAATTCCATGTTCCAATGAGGAAGTGGATTCATGTTTTTTTTAAAAAATATGTTTACAGCACAAAAAAAATGTTGTAAATCAAGGCAAGTTTAAACTACATTATAAGGTATTCCAGAGAAGGGGATACATTGAGAGTGGAGAAGCTCTTTTATAGGCCTGAAACATTGTCTGATGTCATTTTTAGCTCTCGGATTGGTGGAAGATAGTGCTCTACTAAGTTGATAGCTTCTAAGTGACTTTTATTTATGATCAAGATGGAGTTCTAAGTTAACATCTGACAGGATTTTCTTCTAAGAGGTGGAAGTTCAGATACAGAGTGGGGCAGGGAACGGCTGTTCCTAACACTAGCCCAAGATAAAGTAAATAGTCTCTGAACCTAGGAAATTCCTATGTCTCCAGACTACTGAAATTCCCATCGTCCTTCAGTGTCTGCGGTCAAGGAGGCTCCTTCCAGGAGCCATGGGTTCTTTGCCAGACACAGCTTCTTAGTAGGGAGTTTATTTCTCAGATGTGATGATAAGCTATGTTCTTTCCATGGCCATATTTGCATGAGACTTTGTTTCTCTGATACCATTTTAAATTTTACTGAAATTTCACGTTTGAGTTTATGTCCACAGTGATCTATGACTGGGATATGTTAAAATCTATCTCACCAGCCCTCAAGTGACAGGAATTTTCCATTGCCATACTTTCTATTGCCTACAACGGTCCATCTTATAAACACTTGTCTATAATGGAATCTTGAAGGTGTTCTTTCAGAATCATAGATCTATATTTATAATAGTACTTTACATTGGGGAACCTTTTGACAAATTATATTCCTGACAACACAATGTGGAAGTGCCTGCTTTCCCACACACTGGAAATCACGTAAAGAAGTACTACTGTGACCAGCTACAAATCATCTTCCATTGATTTTTATATAACATACTTTCCAACCTTGCATAAAATTCTGTCTTATGAATATGACAATCAGTTTTCATAATACCATGTTATTTAGAATATTCTAACAGTCCCAAATACCTAGAGCTTGAGGCTAGCATACTTTCCACGTCTGTGCACTCCTGAAGAGCTGAGTTCACCCTGTTACTGGAACCTGTGGGGACCCTCATGATACTGAGGAAGCTGGAATGGCCTACTGTGAGTTCTTAGTCTTCTTAATAAATGGAGAAATGGAGTCAGAAGGAAGCTCAAGGACAATTTTTACTCAGTTTTGAGAGAAAAACTCCAGGGTAGGCAAGCTGTGGGTCTTGGCAGCTGCCCAGAGGAGGAAGCTAGAGAAGAAGGAGAGAGAGAACCATGTTGTTGTAAGCAGACATGTGGTAAAGGAGATGGGACAGCTACAGAGAAACAGTGAGAAAGCCCAGAGCACCAGGGAAAGCATGCACAGGCTTAGGGAGGGACAGAAAGCAGAAAACTGAAAAGCTTCACTCGTCTGATCAGGTTCACAGTGCTGTGGGAGGAAATCTCTACAAGCTTCTGTCCTGCCGAAGGTGGCATTCTGAAAGGGACAAGTACATCACCTCGTTGTGCAGATAACTGTTCTTCTGTCTCCTTAGCAGGCTCCAGGAAAATCAGCTTGCCTGAGGGGTTGTTGTTTCACCTGGTGACAGACAGACCCAGCTTAACTAACTCTTAAGGGACGATATGATAGTATGTAACATCATTCTTCAGAGTCATTTACACTCTCGTGTCTCTAGCCAGTCACAGGCAGAGATGTCCTCCATTCTTTCCATCAGAAGGAAGGAGCTTTTCCTTAAAGAGCCTCATCAGAGTTCTGGTATCCATCCTCAATGGCTTCCAAGACTACTGCCATACATACTCTGAGAGTCCCTAAAACCATGTAAGAGATGGGTTAACATTTGGGAATAGACATATGGCAAGTTCAACATGAAAACCCAGCTCAAGTGACAAAAGTATTTCCCAGCAGTGACTAGTGTCCAGACTGGAGTCTCAGTCACAACTTCCAACATCTGTCAAGCTGAAGCTCTAATTCAGGAGGAGGTGAGAAGCCAGAGTTCCCTTCTGGTATCCCAGCCAGAAAGCCAAGGTCATTTCTACTCCAGGCTGTGAAAGAGTGGAACTTTGTCCTTTTGGAGTTTCCTGCCCATCAACTGACTGATCAATTTATGTATTGTATATAACAGCAGATTTCACATGGCTGTTTGCACTGATGAACTCTTCTTTAAATCTATCACACTCTTTGGGAGAATTTTCTGGTCATGATAATATAACATGGCTCACGTACCAGTATGTAAAAGTGATTGTGTGCTGCACAGAGAAGCCTATTTCTGTCTACTTCTTTTTGACAGGTGGACACTAGGACAGGTCAAAGGTTTAGTTGGCTGGACAGTGGTGGGTCTGATGCTACAAATGATCACATCCATATTCCTGGTGTTCTCTTCCTGTGTTATAGCCTGTAAAACATTGGTACTCAGGAACAGAATGTGGACAAATAAGTAAAAAAGGGAGAGAAAATTAAAGACTAAAATATAAGTTAGAAGATGCTCACAATTCATACATAATATAAACCCTTAATGTTTCAGATCTGTGTTTGCCTATTCTGTGCCTTGTACATTTCCCTGTTGCCTGATCCATTTGAACAAAAATAGTTGTAATATTAATGATGGATAATGACTTTAAAAACTTAGAAAATCAAGCAATGCAGTGCTGTGTCTTTAACGTACTCTTGTCAAGGCTTCTGGTACTTAGCTGACGGCCTCTTCTCTCACATTTCTTGATGGTCAATAGAACTTTCGAATTAGAGCTGAGCTGCCGTGTCTCATTTGCATCTGTTCCTAAGATTTCTTTTTTCCAGTCAAGGTTTGCTTTTACCCAACACTGTATCTCATGATTCCAGAAACAACCTGATTTTTCTTTCTCAGACAATCTCAGTGATTGTTTAGCATCCAGCAAGTTTCCTGAAGTATGAGCTCACACTGAAATGAAGAATATTACCAAGGAAACAGGATGCAGCATAGGGAGCTGTGATAGATGCTTCTGCAGCTTCAAGAGCAGGTCCTTCTCAACAGAGAAAGCTTTCCTGAGTCATTGACTTATACAGCTACTGCAGGCATCTGGTCGCCTGCGACCCCCTATAGCAGAGGATGCATGATCCTCTTTAAAACACTACTTACTTGTGAATCTGCTCCAATGAGGGGTGAGGCCAGTTCTCTTGCTGCAGTGTCCAGCTGTCGGGCCACCCTGCTTATGAAATCATGTTTTGGCTTTCTGTTCCAGATGTGTAATTCTCCCTTGAGTCCCATTGATTATTTAGCAGATCCATCACTCAGGACTGGGACACATTCTGTATACAAACCTTAAACAGAAAAACAAAACTTGTCCAGAGAGGCTGGTCTATTTACCTCTTTATGTAAATGGCTAACAAATGTTCAAAATAAAGGACCCAGATATATGTGATAAATACAATCGACCAATTTGAACTAAATGCTAAATATAACCAGTAACTAGAAAGTAGTGATCAGGGACCTAATAAAACCCCTACTGCATTTTCAATCTGCCTTTAGATGGCTATACAACTGTAGAGGCTTGTCTGACATTAATGCCTCAGGAGGCAAAATCATTTACAGAACAGATTCCATATTCAAACTGCTCCTGATATCAGGAGAATATTTTAAAACTTTCACTGGGAACTCTGACTACCATTCACTAAATCTAAATCATCCTGTTTCCTAGAACATGCAGTTAGGGACAGAACAGAGGGGACAAAGTTAGGTTAAAGCTTCTAGAGAGGTCTAGAAAAGAAAGGGCGTGCACACCATTTTGAAGCCTGACTAGAGAGACCTGAGATCTCCTGATGACTTCTATCCAGAGGAAATGCACTGACAATGATTGTTGTGACTCAGTGTGAGGGCAATGGAAGACAAACTGACAAATGGCAATTATCCTCCTAAGATTCTTTGCCTCGCTGTGGCAATACAGAACATTGCAGGCATTGCTGACTACATGACTGAAGGACCTCCACATCAGAGCTAGAGATGCTGTCCCTGGAGGAAGGAAGCCTTCGGCTTAGCATCCAACTTGACAATCACCATCAATGGGACAGAGCCTGGGATGAGTCGGGAAGTCACAGGTAGGACCACTAGTTTCCTCCTATATTAAGGGCTTCCTACTCTGCTCTTAACTCTCATTCCGGGCACAGACCTCCAACTCTTGTGAGGTAATGTGCCTAGATGGCTCTCCTCCGACCATACATTTCACTCCACCTTGATAATGTCTGTGGAGTAACTTGCTCTTTTCTTACACTTTCCTACTGATGCATCTCCTTAATTGGGTAGAGACTGCCTTCAAAAATGAGGTCCAAATTATCTGCAACCCCCTACAAAATCTCACAATAATAGCTATGATCACATTTCCTGGAAGGAAACTTGAGGGTTGAGTCCTTAGAGGCCTGTCCATTAGCCCCCCAGCATGGGCTTCTGAAGGGCCAGGTACAGCAATCATAGCCATCCCATCCCTGTGAAGATATAAAGACTCCTGCTTTGCCTTATTCTAGACTCTACTTTCTACAGCCTGAAGCTCTAGTGTGACTTCATCTCCTAGCCAGCCAGGTAACTTCTTTGTGTTCTTTTTCTTTCATTTAATTAACATTTTTCATTTATTTTACATACCAAACACAATTGCCCCCTTTTCCCCCATATCTATCCCTTCCTCATCCACTCCTCCTCTGTCTCCCTTCTGAAAGGAGCAGCCCTGCCATGGGCTTGAACAAAGAAAGCATGGCACATCAAGTTGAGGCAGGACCAAACTCCTCCCCTTGTGTCAAGGCTGGGCAAGGTAATCCAGCACAGGGAACAGGTTCCCAAAAGCCAGCTAAAGGCCAGGGACAGGTCCTGATCTCACTGATCAGAGTCTTACAAAGAGACCAAGCTACACAACTGTCACACACATGCAGAGGGCCCCGGTAGGTCTCATGCAGGCTCCCTAGCTGTCAGTCCAGAGTTCATGAGCTCCCACGAGCCCAGGTCAGCTGTCTCTCTGAGTTCCCCCATCATGACCTTGACTCCCCCTCAGCCTGTGGTGATATTGTGTTCCCAAAAATATTGTGCACCCTAATAAACTTATCTGGGGTCAGAGAACAGAACAGCCACTAGACACAGAGGCCAGAAAATGGTGGCACACACACCTTTAATCCTAGCATTCCTAAGGCAGAGATCCATCCAGATCTCTGTGAGTTTAAAGCCACCCTGGAAACAGCCAGGCATGGTGACGACTTACACCTTTAATCCCAGGAAGTGAGCCTTTAATCCCAGGAAGTGATGGCAGAAATCAGAAAGGTTTATAAGGCGTGAGGACCAGGAACTAGAGCTGGTTAAGCTTTCAGGCTTTCGAGAAGCAGTTCAGCTGAGATCCATTTGGATGAGGACTCAGAGGCTTCCAGTCTGAGGAAACAGAATCAGCTGAGGAACTGGTGAGGTGAGGAAGCAGTGGCTTGTTCTGCTTCTCTGATCTTTCAGCGTTCACCCCAATACCTGGCTCCAGGTTGTTTTTATTAATAAGAACTTTTAAGATTCGTGCTACATCAGCCAGGTAATTTCTTAAGGACTTAGTATTCCCCGCTGCTCACCTTGTAGTAGCCCAATGCTTAACATTGGTTGTGTAGCAGTCCTCAGGACTGAAACATTCCATCCTGAAGGGAAGCTCCTTAAATCAGAAAGCAAACAACTCAGATGGTTTCAACAAGTCCTTGAAACTGACCAGATTCACTAGGCCCCTCCCTCCCACAGTAAACTTCTTTGAGTCACTCTGAGACAAGCCAAGCTGCCTGGGAGAAGCAGGAACCAGCCAAGGAGCCTAAAAGAATCAGAGACCAGCTGAGCTACCTGGAGGAGGTATCGATCAACTGGGGCACCTGGAAAGGACATTCGGCAACCTGCAGGCTGATCAGTGTGCTCCAGGGTCCCAGCTTCTGTGAGCTGTTACCTGTGCTGGGGTGGGGTTTCGGTCATGTGGCTGCCTTGAGTTATCAATGCTCCTGTAAGTAATTCTT
Organism: Peromyscus eremicus; assembly: GCF_949786415.1. Lineage (NCBI taxonomy): Eukaryota > Metazoa > Chordata > Mammalia > Rodentia > Cricetidae > Peromyscus > Peromyscus eremicus. Next base: position 83,927,743 of record NC_081439.1, on the reverse strand, counting down.
TGCCCATATTCCTGTAAGTAACCCCAATAGAACTCATTGGTTCACAAGTTAGACTTTGGGAGTATCTGTACTTTGGTTCCTCATGGGCGTTCTTTGTGGGGTGAGTAGATGTGTATGTGTTGTGTGTCTCCCCTGGAAGAGCTTGTCACACAACATTAAAGTTATCCCTTGATTTCCCCATCAGATGTCTTCAGAGTGACCATGGCCCTTCCTTTATTTAGCAGATGACAGCATTTGAATCTCTAGCAATTGTCAAATCAAATTGTGGGCTCTTTCCTTATGCTTGCTTTTGTTTCTGCTAAGCCTCTGCTTCTGCTTTCTTATACCAAGACAAACTATCTGGACCACTATGACAATTTGCCTGTGTTACAACATCCCTCAACTGGAAACACTTTGTATACTCTTCTAGCTTCCATTTCCATTGCATTCATAGAACATTTCTTTTATTTAACTTATTTTTAATTGAAAATAATTTTTATACAATATATTCTGATCATGTTCCCCTTCCCACAACTCCTCCCAGATCCTCCCTATCTCCCCATTCAGACAATCCACACTTACTGTTTCTCTCTGTAAAATAAACAGGCAAACACAAAAGCAAACGAACCAGATTTTAAAATAACAAAGAGAAAGCACAAGAAACAGACACAGACAATGAAGAAAATAATTTTTCCCTTGCAAGTGAATGCCCTCTTGAGATAGCTTCTTGGTTAGGAATGGGAGATCATGTCCACTTCCCACTCTCAGCACTGGGACCCTGTCTGGCAGGAAACTTTGCAGGCCCTGTGCATGCTGCCCCAGCTTCTGTGAGTTCATATGCACATCAGTTCTGTTTCCTTGATGTCATCCATCTCCTGGGCCTGGTACAGTCTTTGTACCACCTCCACATAGCTACAAGAACCTTGACAGGGAGGGTTGATGACGACATCCCAATTATGACTGGCAGTTTCAAATTCCCTCACTCTCTGCACATTGACCAGTTGTGGGTCTCTGTGTATCTACTGCAAGAGGAAATTTCTCTGATGATGAATGAGCAAGGCTCTGATCTACGGGTATAGCAGAATGTCTTTGGGAGTCATATAATTGTGAATCAGGAAGGCTCTGATCTATGGGTATAGCAGAATGTCTTTAGGAGTCATATAATTGCTATGCCAATTAGCAGAACAGTAGCATTCGGTTTTCTCCTTGGCCCATGTCCTATCTAGTCTCAGGTTCTTGGTCACTCAAGCAGTGTGAGGCATGGATAATATCTTGTGGAGTGGGCATTAATTCTAATCAGAGAGTGGTCGGTTGTTCCCACAACGGTTGTACCACTATTGCACCAACGTATAATGCAGGCAGGTTACTGTTGTAGATTGCAGGGTTTATAGATGGGTTGGTAGTTACTTTTGTCCCCTGACAGCATGCAAAGTACCTTCCAGTACCATGAACACTGACCAGTATGTGTGAAGGCTCTAGTCAGTCACATGTTCAATATCTCTGTGTTCAATGAGATATGGAAGTATTATCTTCTTCAATGTGGGCTTACTATCAGATTGTGGAGAGCAAGCAATAGCCTCAACAATAGCCTGGGTTGCTTTGCTTGTCCATGGAACCTCTTTGGCCAGCAACTTAACTAGATGTAACCCATTCCTAGCGCTGGAGGTTTTACTTTGTGTAGGATGGTTACTGGAGGCTTTACCTCTTCCATTGTTTAGTGAATCCATTTAAATGTCTTTCATATATGTATATATTTTAAGAAACTTGTAGGCTTCCATGTAATCCCTCAAATGACCATTAGTGCTAGTTTTCCCTCTTATAGTCCAATTCATTCTGGTCCCCATTTAATCCTCCTGCTCCAGTCTCATCCCCTGTCTCTCCATAAATATACAATCTATTTATCTTTCCTTGGAATATTGGAAAGGTATCATTTGATCAAGGTTAAATGTAATTTTATATTCCTGACAATTCTGATAAACTTAAAAGTTTCGTCTCCTTTACAAAACCAGATTCAAAGCACATTAATCACTACCACCATCAGTGAAAACCTTTGGAATTTCATCTCCAGATTCTCATGGAGGAAATTCGTTATTGCTCTCATTATGTTAGTGGTGATTATATTTTAGTCCTTGGAGCTTACAGACTTAACTGGTGCCTTAATTTTATCTTTTTTTTATTTGCAACCAGTCCATCCTCAAAGGTCTTGCAGAAACCTAAGTCCTTCTGTCTCCACACTAGCTGTTTTTCAAGTTCTGAAAGTGAGCAAGAGTGGAAGACCCTTCAGGCAGAAGTAGCCAGATCAACTCATTGCCTAGCACCTGAATGATTGTAGAGCATATTATAGAGTATTATAGGGAATTGTTTGGTCTATATTTCTGTATTAGAGCTAACTTGAAGCTAATTATGAACTGCTCCCACATCATCAGCACCTTACAAAACCAGGAACTAAAATGCTAGACTTAGATTGCTCATGGGAAAAAACTGAGGATGTGACCTTAAAATTAAAATTGTATCAGGCTCAGTTGAATGTATAATTGTATGTGGCTACTGCATATTTGTTTCTGGCTGGTCTTGAATGCATAAGTTTAATAGGTTCTGTGTGTCCTGTTGATAACTCAACTGTTACTGTTGCCACTAGCTGCTGGGGCTCAGAATTTACCTCTGGGCTTTCTGGCCACTGAATCAATCTGGTTTGATAACAGAGATTCATATGTCATTTGAGTGTAAATGATACTCAGGTTGTTTTATGCTGTTCTACTTTATTAAAAACAGCTAAGGGGATTGGGTATGGTTAAAAATTTGACTGAGGTGATCACATGGTATGAGTCAGCCAAAGAGATAACAGGTCTCCAAGGATACTTTTCAATTGGGATAAGATTTTTAAATAATTCTTCTCCTCTCCGGAAAACGAGGTTTATGAAAGATAGGATTTAATACAATGCTGGTTTAATGGAGGCATTAAAACTGTTCCTCCATGCATTCATATACAAAAATGTATCTTGCTGGCCGCCAGACTTTGTAACATAGGAGTAATCCACTTGGCATTGATTGTAGTGACACTGAATTGTTTATACTGTTGAAACTTGCTTTTGCCTTCTACAAATTCTGGTTTGCTCTATGTCTTCATTCTTGAAATTAAAAAGGTACTTTAGTTGGATTTTACCAAAACACAGGTGAGAGATCTTAAACTTCTTTAAAAGGAAATTTTAGAGTTTTACAGAAAGTTTAAGTAAACTGGATGTTTTTAAGAAACAGCTTTTAAAATGTTTAAATTTATTAGGCTATGAGACATTGTAAAATTTATAACATATTTTATTATAATGCCTTTGTTAATATATGATTCTTGATAAATAGGCAAATAAAAAGCTAAAACTTAGGACCACAGATAAACATCAGAGACTGAGATATTCTTATGATGCAATTAAATGATGACCTATGCAGTCTAGTAAAAAAACCAAAATCATACAACAACAATAAAAACTAACAACTTGGAACCCTTGTCTTAGAGAATGCTCTCCTTACTTCAGTCTAACAGAGCTAACAGAGTCTGATTTAAAGATGTATGTCTAGCCTCCTTGTTGTTCGGTAACATTGGTAAGCCATTGATATGTTGGCAAACTGAGTCATACAGGGACTGTTAGGTTCTGTAATGGTACATTATATAAGGATCAGGGAAGTTCCCAGTCTCTTTGCAGACTATCTTTATAAGTCTTATCTTTATACTAAAAGAGCTTCAATTCAGAAATTATTATTTTATTATAAACTGTTAAGGATGATTAAGTCCTGAGATGTTCGGAACTATAATAGATTTGTCAGAGATTTGCTAAATGTGGCATTTAAGATATTTAAACTTATATGAACGTCAGAGACTCTCATATCCTGGCAGTGACCCCCAAAGTCACCAAGAAGACAGTGGACCACTGCGCAAGACTGCCCCAGTGCCTTGTCTGCTGCCAGGGTTTGGCCCAAATTGTGGACAATCAGAACACTGGAGAGCGAATTGCCTCACTTTGCCTAGACAAAGTAATGTCAGTCAGTCCCTCCTTTCCTCCTTTAGAGAAAATCCCTTCTTCTTCTGGGTGTGGAAGTCAAGGCTGCTGTCCAGGTATAATTACACCCAACACCCTGGAGACACAGGTTCCTGGGATAACTGTCTGGGTAAAGGATTATGGATGAGTCTCTGTCATTCTGGTTGGTCCTTCTCAAATCTCTGATCACAATGATGGCCAGGCTAACTGTAGTTTTGTCAGCTAGAAAATCAGCTCTGTCCCCCACCAAGGTTACAACCACCTTGGCAGTTCATTAGTTAGTTAAAACTACTAGGTCTCCTGCTAATAAATACAAACAGGTTTGCCTTGTTCACAGGCTTTATATTAAAGGAGAAACAGACTGAGATGTAATTTTCCATAAAAGAACATGATTTGCAATGAATGTTCTCAGTAATAATTACTTGTGTCTCTAATAATTATGTGATTAGATGGAAAAAGAGGTTAAAGTCTGTGCAAGTCTTGAAGGTCTAAGAAAATATTTTAAGATACATAAAGGCCTGAGGATGTGAAAGCTTAAGTAAGTTCTGAGGGTCTCAGAAAATGATCTAAGATGTATAAATGCAAATTGTAAAGGTATAAGTAAGTGACTCAAGGTATGTGAAAATGGGAACTGTTTAAGATTTATGTCCCCTTTCTATGCTATTGTTACACTAAGATTTTAAAAGTTCAGAGTTTTAGCATTGATAAATGAAGTTTTGATAAACTGATAGAGCACTACTACTCTATTCAGTCACAAGCTCAAGATTTTAAATTTCCTTTGGTTGTCTTATAAGTATAGAGTTAAAAGTACATTTTATTGGGCTAAAATATATATATAAAGCTCTCTAGACATAGAGAAAATGTTCATGCCTTTTAACCCAAAACCATAGCCATTGCTATGACGCCAAGGTGTAAATCTGTGCCAGCTGTTTTACAGACAGCTGCATGTTCCTGAGAAAAGAGTGCTGCTACTCAATTAACAAGTCTGGGCTGGTGGAGACCTGGGTCAAGTCACTCCAGAAACTCGGGGAGGACCTTAGAAGGCACAACCAACCCACTACCTCTCCCTTACTCTGGTAGAAGTTCTCCATTTTTGCCTGGATCAACCCTACTGTGGGACCAGTTATTCTCACATGTCTATTTTTTCTTCTAGCCCCTTGCCTTCTTTGCTTCCACCAGGAAAGGATTTTCGAGGTCTCCTGGGTGACAGTCAACCAAACGCTTCTTCACCCACACCTGCTGCTGAGCACAAGCCCACTGACTCCCTACCCCCCTTACGCACATCATCCCATGCCAACAGGAAGTAGTCAGATTTGATCCAGTGACCATATAACCAAAACGGTCAGGATGTTCGGGTGGAGCCTCTGGCTTGCTCCTACATGATGCTGGAAGCTCTGTTTCTCTCTCTCTCTCTCTCTCTCTCTCTCTCTCTCTCTCTCTCTCTCTCTCTCTCCCTCTCTCTGTTTCTCTCTCTCCCTCCCTCCCTCCCTCCCTCCCTCCCCCTCCCTCCCTCCCTCCCTCCCTCCCTCCCTCCCTCCTTCCCTCCCCCCCCCTCTCCAAATCCTATTCCCTCTTTGGTAGCATCACTCCCTAACAATAACCAAGCATTTAAATATGGCTTGTAGCTATATCATAATGCAGAAATTCATTAAGTTCAACTTTAAAAGTCCCCATTGTCCATAATAGTTTCTACCCTGTACAAGTCCAAAGTCCAAATTCTCTTCTGAGACTCATGCAATTGCTAAAGTGTAATCCCTTATGAAATCAAAATCAAAAAGCAGATCACATACTTCCAACATACAATGGCACAGGATATACATTACTATCCCAAAATGGAGGAAAGAGAGCACAGTGGGGAAATACTGCACCAAAGCAAAACAGAAAATCATCTGGGCAAATGCCAAAGTCTGTATCTCTATGTCTGATGCCAAAATGCTCTTCAGACCTCCAACTCCTTTCCTCTCTGTTGACTGCAGCATACTTCTTTCTCTTGAGCTGGTTCTACTCCTTGTTAGCAGCTCTCCTTGCCAGGTATCACACAGCTCTGACATCTCCAACGTTTTGAGATTTCCAAGGCAATCCAGGCTTCACCTTCACAGCTTCACACAATGACCTCTCTAGGCCTCCATGCAGGGATACCCCTGACATGTGCCTGGTCTCAGAGGTTTCCTTAACTATGAAGGGAGATTTCATAACGCCTTTCTTCTATCCTTGACTCTAAAGCCAGAACTATGTGGCCAAAGCTGCCAAGTTCTGCACCTTGCTGGGGCTGAAACATGGCCCTCTCGTCCAAGTACATTTTCACCAGCTTTCTGTTTTCAATGATTTCCTTCACTGCCTAATTTTGACTGTCTTGGAACTCACTCTGTGAACCAGGTTGGCCTTGAATTCAGAGATCAACCAGCCTCTGCCCTCTGAGTGCTGGGATTAAAGGTGTGTACCACTATGTCTGGCCCTAGCTTTGCTTTAACACTTTTCACTTTAATTCCTTTTCATAAGCTGGAAGCTTAGCTGGGTAGGGTCTTGCTCTGAGGTCACCACTCACTTTATTCCACTTAGAATCAGTTTTTTTTAAATCTGTATATACCTCCTGATGTTCCTTTTCTCCTCCAGCGGTAATTTTGTATTTTTCCTTGCTCAGCTTGCTCCTTTTCATTTTAAATTTACCAAGTGTGGCCACTAATAACCAAGAACACAGTTAATACTAGGCTGTCTGGAATTTTCCTCTGCCTCAGGCAGATCTTTGGGACAAGCCACAGAAAGCAGCCATATTTATTGCCAAAATTTCTAAAAATGATCTCTAGGCCACATGCTATTGTTCTTCTTGTTTGAAAGCTCTTGAGCTGGGCCCCTGTAGTTCAAATCTCCCCAGCACTGCTGTCTTCTCTGCCCTTACTAGTAGTGCCCATTAAGCCATGCTTAATGCATTCGACCACTTTTCTAGTACAAAGTTCCAAAGCGTTCCACATCCTTCCAAACAAAAGCACAATCTGGCCTCTCACAGCCATGCCCCAGTCCCTGGGAACAACTTTTGTGTTAGGTTTTCTGTTGCTGTGAAGAGACACCATGACCACAGCAGCTCTATAAAGGAAAGCAATTAATTGGGACTGGCTTAAAGTTCAGAGGTTTAGTCCATTGTCATCATGGGGAGAAGACTGGCAGCATGCAGGCCCACATGGTGCTGGAGAGGTAGGTGAGAGTTGTACATTAGGGTATGTAGACAGCAGGAAGAGAGTGCCACTTTGGGCCTGGCTTGAGCATCTGAGATCTCAAAGTCCACCCCCAGTGACACACTTCCTCCAACAATGCCAAACCTGCTTCAACAAGGCCACAGCTTCTAATAGTGCCACTTCCTATGAGCCTATGGAAGCCATTTTCTTTCAAACCACACAGTCTCAATGCCAAAGAAGCAATTAAAAGAAACATGAAGAGGGCCTGCTACCCTGCTACTCATGCTATCTTACAACTCAGTGTTCTGATTTCTGAGAATTGTAAGAATTCCTAGCCACCCCCCCAGCTACATGAATGCAATGCACTGTCCAGTAGCCAGGCAAGATGCTTAGTCATCCTAGGGCTTTACATCCTATGTAATCCATGTGCTGTGTGATCACATAATCTGCATGCAGCATGATCACTTAATATATGTGCATGTGTGGCATAGCTACATAAGCCCATATGTGCGTGTGCGGGGGAGCGGGGAACTAATAAAAGTGGGTTCCACCTATTCCTCTCCTCTCTTCCTGCACGGTCATTCCATAGCCCTAAGCACACTCATTCTCTATGCCCTAATAAACTCTTATAGTGGGTTTTCTTGTACCTCATGGTTTTTCATTCATGGTAAACATTGCCACTTAATAAATACCTTTGGTGCCAAGATGAAATGGGCCCTCCTGGTACTCTGCACCCAGGATCCTGTAACGATCTACTGTTTGCTCTACTTACAACTGCCCACTTTTCCCTTTGCCCGGTGTCCAGATGGCATTGCAAAACACCAGCTCCTTTGATTGGTGAGTTTTCCCTTTCTAGCCAGTGTAAAACAGTCCCCTGGACCCATGGGAATGACTGTCAGTTGTCTGGTGTTCCTCTGGTGTCCCCAGGATTGGGTGGACCCCCATCCATGGGCTTTATCAGCTACAGTCGGCCCCCATTGCAGGCTTAAATCTCGAGCCATTTCCCACCACTGCTGTCTGAGATACATTCTTGCTGTTGGACCCTTGTCCTTGGGCTGCATACGCCCCACCTTCATTCTCTCACTTAACAAAGTATTGAATGACTTGCACCAGTCCATGTTGGACCATCATCCTCTGGCTATGTACACCCTGGCCCTCATTCTCTGGCTTGACAAAGACTTGAAAGACTTTTGCCAATCGCCGATCCTCACTTGATCTCAGGGACACCTGAGATTGTAGTCTTGGATCACATTGGAGTTTTTTTTATTTTTTTATTTTCTTCTCTCTGCTGCAGCCATGGGAAACAAGGCTTCGAACCATATTAGTCCTACTTCTCCCCTAGGATGTCGTCTAGAAACTCTTAAGCCTCTCAGCTTAATGCCTTACTTAAAGCCCTCTAAGCTTCGCTGCCTGTGCATTAAAAAATGGCCTAAATATCCCTTAGAAACAATAAAAATGGCTACCTAAATGCTCATTAAACCCTAATATTTTATGGGATTTATCTAATTTCTGCCACTAAATGGGCAAATGGAGAGAGTTACCTTATATCCAAGATATTTTTTTAACGTCAGCTCTAAACCCTCCCTTATGATTCCTTGTCTCCTGCCCACATGCTCCTAGACATGCAACCTGAACCTGAGGAATCTCACTACTGCTCTGGACCCTCTAATGAACCTCTGCCTATCCCACCTCCCGCACCCACTCCAACAGACTCTGCCCCTTCAGCTCCTCCACTAACCCCCTCCTCCTCTCAGATACAAGGCCACTCCAATGGCCCAACTCTGGCTCCAAACATTACCCCTCCTATCACTCATTCTCAGGCTGCTAAAGGATCCAACTCCAGCCATGCCAACCCAGCACACAGTCTCCCTTAGCAAGAGGTGGCTAGGATAGATGGACTGGTTAGGGTTTACATCCCTTTCTCCCTCACAGAACTTTCTCACATAGAAAAAAACTGGGCTCTTATACCTCTAATTCTGCTTCCTTTATTAAACAATTCCAATATATTACCCAATCTTATAGCCTCACATTTTATGAGATATATATCTATAATACTTTATAATACTAATAACCTACTTCCTGAGGAGTGCAGAAGAGTTTGGAAACAGGCTAGAGTGCATGCAGATGAAGTTCATCCAACTAATGCTGCCCATCCATGCAGGGCCAAGACAGTTCCCAATCAGGACCCATATGGGGATTATAATACCCTGGGTGGCTTTCTAGCTATGGATCGGTTTACAACCTGCCTCCTGGCAGGTCTTCATAGGCTGCCCTCAAACCAGTAATCTACAAGAAGCTAAAAAATGTAATTCAAGATAAGGAAGAAAATCTGTCTCATTTTTGAGAATGGTTTACAGAGGCTCTCTTACACTATACTAGTCTGGATCCTGGGAGCGCAGAGGGCAGACAGCTCCTTATGACCCACTTTGTCTCATAGAGCTTTCCTGACATCAGGGCTAAACTAAAGTATCTGTAGAGAGGGCCTCTGTCTTCACAGGCAGAAGTCTTAACAACGGCTTTTAAGATGTTCCATAGGAAAGATAAGAAAGTCCATAAACAGAACGGCCAAATGCTGCCACATGCTATCCAACCAGCCGCCCACAGGCCTCCAGGTCCCCTGTATTAAGTGTGGTGGAGAAGGCCACTGAGCTCGTGCCTGCTCTGCCCCAAGCTGGCCACAGGCGTTGTCCAAAGTGCCACCAGGAGAAACACTGGTCAGCTGACTGCCCCATGCACCTTGTGGCATGGGGATATCAAATGAAGACTACCCTCCAGCCAATCTCCTAGTCTTGGTGATGGATGATTGTAGGTGCTCCGTTCCCAGCCTGACCACAGTCAGGGAATCGAGGATAGCCATTACAGTATCAGGGCGACCCATTTCCTTCCTTTTGGACACCAGAGCCACTTACTCAATCCCGAGGGAGTTTTGGGGTCCAACCTCTCCATCTCATCTCCCTATTGTTGGGGTAGGGGGACAGCCTTACCTACCTCACCAGACCCCAAAACAATTGTATTTTCAGGGGTAACCCTCTCACCCACACATTTTTAGTTGTGCCAACCTGCCCTGTGCCCCTAAGAGATTTTCTAGCTAAGGTAGGAGCTTTTATTTTGTTTTCTCCCCCCATTTGCCTTACTCTGCACTCCTCACCAGCTCTCCTCTTCCTGCTCCTACCCGACCAGCCTACTAGCTCTAACATTTCATTTCCCTTGCCAGCCTCTCTGGTGGACCCCAAATTCTGGGACACCCAGAACTCTTCTGTTGCTATTCACCATCCCTGTGTTATTATCCAGCTGCAGGAACTTACCAGGTACATTATGAAAGCTCAGTACGTTCTCTCACTCCAGGTTCCTACAGGACTTAAGCCTATCATCGCTGACCTTCTCAGGAAAAAGCAGCTCTGCCCAACCTCTTCACCTTTTAACACCCCCATACTTGAAGTTAAAAAGTCTAATGGAACCTACAGCCTGGTCCAAGACCTCTAGATCATTAATTCCGCAGTGGTCCCTCTCCATCCTGTAGTGTCTAACCCTTATACTCTCTCTCAGCTATCCCTTCAGGAACCTAACACTTTTCAGTCCTAGATCTCCAGGACGAATTTTTTTTTCTATTCCTTTCAGCCCTCAGTCTCACAATATCTTTGCTTTCACCTGACCCTGACACTCATCGGTCTATGCAACTGACTTGGACTGTCCTGCCACAGGGCTTCAGGGACTGTCCACACCTATTCGGTCAGGTCCTAGCCTCTGACCTGCTCTCTTTGTCCCTCCCTGGCTCTAAACTAATACAGTATGTAGATGACACTCTACTCTGCAGCATGTCATTAAAACTTAGGAAAACTATCACCTCTGCTCTCCTAAATTTCTTATCCAGCCAGGGTTATAGTGTCTCACCTTGAAAGTCCATCTGTCCACTCCTCAGGTCACGTATTTGGGTCTAACCATTACCCCAAACCACAAGGCTAATAGTGTAGGTAGAAAGCATCTGATCCAGTCTCTTGTAGTCCCCTCTACTAATCAAGAGATTCTGTCCTTTCTGGGAACAGCTGGCTTCTTACCATCTTTTCCTCCACTTGCTCTCCCCTTATATGAGGCAGCTCTGGGCTCCCTGCATGAACTCCTCCTTCATGCCATTGCTAAACCCTTCCAGAATCTCTAACAGGCTCTCTGTGAGGCCCCAGTACTTCACCTCCCAGACCTAACTCATCCCTTCTCCCTCTATGTAACGGAAAGAGAGGGGTATGCTCTTGGAGCCCCAGGGCACCAGCTGAGACCCTCCTTTGCACCTGTAGCATACCTGTCAAAAAAAACTAGACCTTACCACTCGGGGCTGGGCACCTTGCATTTGTGCTTTAGCAGCTGCTGAGCTCCTTATTCAGGAATCAAAGAAGCTAAACTTTGGTCACCCCACCACCATCTTCTCTCACCATAACCTGTGTCATCTCATATCTTATAAAGGCTTACAAACTTCACCTCCTTCTCGAGCTCTTTCTCTCCAAGTGGCCTTACTGGAAGATGCCACACTTACTTTCCAGACTTGCCCACCCCTTAATATTTCAAACCTCCTTCCTTGGCCTAACGCTGACTATTCTCCATCTCATGCCTGCACTGAAACCTTAGAGGAACTGTTACCTCACCCTTCACACATACAGGAGCGCACATTGCCTCAGGCCACTTATACCTGGTATACAGATGGCAGCTCCTTTTTACATGAGGGGACCTGTAAGCAGGTTATGCCATAGTGTCAGATACTGAGGTGGCAGGAGCACAGGAATTACCCGCACAAACTACTAACCAACAGGCTGAGCTGATAGCTCTCATCCGTGCCTTCCAATTGGTACAGGGGCAATCTCTAAATGTTTATACAGACTCCAAATATGATTTTCATATCCTCCTGTCCCACGCTGCTATCTGGAAAGAGCATGGGCTCCTTACAGCAAAGGAAGGATCCATTTCTAACTCAGACCAAATAATGGCCATGCTAAAAGCCTCCCACATCTCCAAGGCTATAGGAACTTTCCATTGCCAGTCTCATCAGACCGATAGCTCCATCATCTCTAAGGGAAACAACCAGGCTGTCCAGGCAGCCAGGACAGTGGCCCTCCAGGACCGGATTCACCCCACCCACCCCAGGGAATCCATACAGTACAACCCACATCCTCACTGGCAAACCCTGACACTAGGTGAATTCTGTCCTATTTACATCAGCTCTTTCACCCTAATAGTCTTACTTTGTCTCAGTTCATAAAAGCCCATCTACAGCCCACTTCTGAGGACTTACAGTTCTTAAGAACTATTACTGCCTCCTGTGAAATTTGCCAAAAGTCAGATCCTAATTCCAATATCAGAGTCAACCTTTTCCCACCCACAAGGCTAAAGGTTCCCTTCCAGGGACTGACTGGCAGTTTGATTTTACCCATATGCCCACTGTCAGACGAATTAAATATCTCCTCATGATGGTAGACTCATTTTTTAATTGGGTGGAGGCGTATCCTGTTTCCAATAAGCGGGCTCACACAGTTACTGACCTCCTTCCCTGGGAAATTATTCCTCGGTTTGGGATTCCTGCTTCTCTGCAGTCTGATAATGGTCAGGAGCTCACCTCCTTGATTTCCCAGACACGAGCTGAGGCTCTTAATATTCCTTGGCATTTTCAAATCCCATACCATCTTCAGTCCTCAGGGAAGATGGAGGACACCAACCTTTCTTTAAGAGCATTCTTACTAAGATGCCACAGGAACTTCAACTTGACTGGGTAAAATTATTGCCTCTAGCTCTTTTCAGGCTCTGGGCCCTTCTCAGGTGGCCCCTTTCTATCTTGTCATTCAAACTTATGTATGGGAGACAAGTTCTAACCCGGACTTCCTCTCCAAACCTTCACCTCTCCCTGATTACCAATTAAGTCCCCTACTCTATCATCTTTGTTCTCTCCTGTGGAACTTCGCACACCATTCCTTGTCTCAGCCATGTGATAACCCATGCTCACCCCCAATACACACTGGGGATCAAGTCTTTCTTTCCCCTCCAGGCCAGTGCCACACTCCCCTTTCCCCTAAATATCAGGGACCTGTCAAGTTATTTCTTGTAACACCCATAGCTGCTAAGCTCAAGGGCTTTCCCCACTGGATTCACCTGTCTCACCTGAAGCCTTTTATCTCACTTCCATCCCAGAAAAGTCTCTCTTCATACACAGTGACACAGACAAGGCCTTGCTCTCTCAAGTTACAGAGGACTCCAGTATCAACTGCCTTCTCCCAAATTCCAGAAGAATGAGGTTTCACCCCACAAGTTTTTCCTACCTGGTTCCCTCTCCTGTCTCTACTAACCATATTCTCCTTCATCAGTTTTCCTCTGTATCTACAATAATATATTCAAACTTCTAATTAACTACTCAACTAATTGTTACAGGACAATAGAGCCAGAGGCCAAGGACCATCAAATCAGCCATTTGCTCAGGCCTACCACTGACTAGCTCTTACATTTAAACTCAGCCCATTTCTATTAATCTATGTTTCCACATATTCTGTGGCTTTACCTGTTTGCCATACTTGCTGCTCTTTGGCTTTACCTGTTTGCCATTACATGCTGACTCAGCCTTCCTCTTCCCAGAATTCTCCCTGTCTGCTTATATGACCTATACTTCCTGCCTGGCTACTGGCCAATCAGCATTTTATTAAACCAGTGTACAAAAGCATTATCCCACAGCAGGACTGCACACAAGTAAACTTACTGTAGCTGTAGGAGTTCTTCTGCCAAATGGATTACCACTGAGCTGGTTACCTTACATAGTTGGTGGTACTACTAGTCCATGCCTGCCCTGCTCATCTTCCCCAGGATACTCAATAAACTATCCTTGCCCTGCTGCTTAAAGAAAATAAAATAATTACAGACTATATAATGAGTGAATGTGCCATAAGTTAGAATGTATAATGGACTCTCCTAATAAAGTTTCTGTTCTAGATCTCCACTGTTGCATATGGTGCTGTAATAAGTGCAGAAGTACTTTTGAGAATATTCCCAGGAATGAATGCTTCATCAATTCATATATTTATTTCTCTGTATCAAAGGAGCCTACATATCTTTTTCCATAACAGCTGGAGTAATTTTTACTCTCACTCAAATTGTACCAGTTGTTCTAACACTTGTTATATTTAAACTGTTCTTAATAGCCATACTCAGAGTTGTAAAATGATTTTTCACAGATTCTAAGTTGAATTTCTTTGTCAGTTACTTACGCTGCTGTTTTCAATGTCTCTGCTTGTGAGTTTGTATATCTATATTTGAAACTATTCAGATTATGTTTTAAATACTTTTACTCAAATATTCATAACAACACTAATCACAAAAACTATACAGTATAAATAGCACATAGTCAGCAACTTATAGAGATAAGTAAAATGTTATGCATCCATGCAATTGAATATTAACCTATCAAAAAACCAAATACATCTATATTATATAAAATGTATTAATATTAAAATACATTTTAGAAAATAAAATGTCAAAATCAAAAGACTAAATGTTTTATGATACTGCTTACTAAAAATACTATCCATGAAAACCACAGAAAAACTATTAGCTTCAATCAGCTAAAGGAACAGAATATTAATAATCAACACTGTCTCACTTGTTAACATTAGTAATCATTTTAGGAATGTGGTAGTTTTAATAAGAACAGCCCCAATAGACTCATCTATTTGAATGCTTAGTCACCAGGGAGTGGAACTATTTGAAAGGATTAGAAGAATCAGGAGATGTGGTTTATTAGAGAAAAGGTGTCCCTGGGAGTGGTCTATGAGGTTTCGATAAGCCCTGTCTCTGTGACTCTCTGCCTGCAGATCAGGATGTAGCTCTCAGCTACTTTTCCAGCACCATGCCTGTCATGCCTGCTACCACATTGTCTGCCGTGATGACAATGGACTAAACCTCTGAAACTGTAAGGAAGCCCCCATTGCTTTCCTTAATGAGAGTTGTCGTGGCCATTGTGTTTCTTCACAACAATAAAACAGTGACTAAGACAGAAGGTGGTACTAAAGACTGTGATCTCACTGTGAAAGGCCCAACCACGCTGTTGTTTGAGGACTATGGAAGACTTTGGGACTTTGGAATAGTAAAGCAGCTGAACACTTAAGTGGGGCTTAATGGGCTGTGCGGATAGGATGGAAGACAGTAGCTCTGAGAGCAATGTGGGCCCAGCTCAAGAAGTTTCAGAGGGGAAGAATACTACTAAGGCCTAGAGACCATTCTTGTGATATTTTGGCAAACACTGTAGCTGATTTCTGCCCTTGCCCAAATTTCTGGAGGAACATTAGGAAGTATAATTGATCTCAGTTCAGTACTCAAGGGGATAAAAAGTTTAAGTAAATGCCTGATGCTAAATGGAATAAATGGAGTGGTGGCCTCAGAGCAAGATTCTGTCCAGCTAAACTTCCAACTTGTGGAAAGCAATTAAAGAAAAGCTTCAGCAGTGAAGGAAACCAGAAACAACAGCAATCTGATGCAAATGTAGTTGGACAAGGGGGAAAACTACCAGCCCCATCAAGCATCAGAACGTGGCAGTTTTGGCCACGTGGTTCTGACTTCAGAGTCAAGGATTGAAGATGGAGGTTGTGGAATCTCCCTCTGTGCTTAAGGAGAGCAGCTGAGGCCAGGCACATGACCTTGTATTCCCTGAATGGAGGCTGGAAGAGGCCATTGTGTGAAGCTGTGAAGGTGGAGCCAGAGCTGTGGGATATCTGCCAAGCAGAGCTGCAGACTAGGTGTAGAATCAGCCCAGGAGAGACAAGTATGTTACAGTCAACAAAACTGGAAGGAGTTGGAGTTCTGCAGAGAGCTTTGACATCAGTCATGGAGATACAGAATCTGAAATTTGTGCTGCTGGCTTTTGAACTTACTTTGGTCCAGTATTTTCTCACTATGCTCCCTTTCTTCCCATTTAGAATGGAGATGTATAGCCGGTGCCATTGTATGCTTAAAGTACATGATGTGCTTAATGATTTTGATTTTACAGGGAATTACAGTTAATAGATTACCAGGAGTCTCAGCAGATAATTTGAACTTTGAACTTTCAAGCAGTGTTGAGACTGTTATAGACTATGAGGACTTTTGAAGTTGGACTGAATGGATATTTGCATTATGATATGGCTATGAGCCTATGGGGGCCAGGGATGGAATGTGATAGATTAAAAATGGTTCCAATAGGCTAATAACTTTAATCCTTAGTCATCAGTGTTAGGTATTCATGCCAACTTGGGTAGTGGGGGAAGCTTTCTACACATAGAGATGCCCCTGGAGACCTCTGACCACCAGTCTCTACCCCCAGACTATTCTAGTGCAGGCCTGACCCCCCAATGCATGTGAATGGCCATCCCACCATGCCGAACACCACCCCAACTTGAGAAGCTCCAACAGCCATGCCAAGGGATGTAATGGTCCTGTCAAGAAGGAGAGTGACCAGGCCATGCCCTACAGAAAACAATCCCACCAATCCCTGAACTTGCTCCAAGAACAGGCCACATAATCCCTCCGAGACCATGTGACCCTGGAAATCAAAATGTATATAAACCCCTTCTTCTGCTCAGTTCTCTGATGCTTCTTTTCTGAGCAGAGCTGAGGCAGCCATCCTCCTGGGTTTTTCCCTCCCAGTGAATCTCTTGTGTGAGACTTGTTGTGTGGTATGACTTTGTGGTATTCTTTGGCCCCCAACTGCCTGAATACCTTTCACATCTGAGTTGTAACATGATCAAGGAGTACCATTATTTAAGAAGGATTAGAAGGTGTGTCCCTGTTGGAAGTAGCACGTTACTGGGGGTAGGAGTTGAGGTTTCAAAAAGCCAATGATAGGCCCAGGCTCTCTGCCTCCCTACCTGCAGACCAGGATGTAGCTCTCAGCTACTTCTCCAGCACCTTGCCTGCTTTGCTTGCTGCCATGCTGTCCATCATGACTGTAATGGAAGAAACTTCTGAAACTGTGAGCAAGTCCCCAGGTAAATAATTTCCTCTTTAGTTGCCTTGGTCATGGTTTCACTTCAGAGCAATTTAAAAGTTACTAAAACACACACACACACACACACACACACACACACACAGACACACACACACTGTGTGTGTGTGTCTGTGTGTGTGTAATATTTTGGAGGCTGGGAGGATATTTCAGTCAATAATTCACTTGCCACAAAAGCATGAAGACCTGAGGTAGAGTCCTAGCACACACACACACACACACACACACACACACACACACACACACTCAAAAACAATGCCCATTGGGCATGGCAGCCCATTTGTAATCCCAGTGCTTGGGAGGCAGAGATAGAGAACCTCCAGAGCTAACTGGCTAGGCAGGCTTGGGTAGAAGTGAAGGATCATGTTTTAATGAAATAACGAGGAGACCAATCTAGGAAGACACTTGGTATCAATCTCTAGCACACATACACACACACACAACACACACACACACTCACACAGAAATTCGAACATGATACACAATATACACACACATATACATCAAAAGGCATCGTATTTTATGACAAATACACAAACTAAAACTTCTTAGTAATGAAAGCAAGATTTTATTACAGAACTAATAAATAATATATTATAGCAAGAAATACTAAAACCAACATAAATAATTTGAAAATTAGACAAAACTTAGCAATTTTTTGAAAGATACAAACATACCCAGGAAGGAACAGAAATTTTGTTTAGCCTTGAAGCAATTAAAAATATTAAATTAATAGCTGAAAAAATTTTCAAATGCAAAAATAATAATCTCCAGGTCTATAGTAATGAACTTGTAAATTCCAACAAAACTTAAAGGTGAAGTAAATCTAGTCTGCAGAACATTTTCAAGAGTATAAATATGACCAGCTTCCTGTTTTATGATCTGAAACTCTCTGTGACAACCTAACCAAAACTGTCAAAAGAACAAATAGACCAGTATTCTTGTACATATTTGTAAAAATCCTGAGGAAAACATTAATAAATTAAATCTATCAACACAAAAAGTATAATAGAGAATCAGAAAGTAGGTGTTATCCAGTAACTCAACTTCTGAAAATGAGATCATTATATTAATAATTTCACTATCTTAAGATATTAAAAAGAAAAATAAAATGACTGTGTCACCAGCCAGAAAAAAAGCAATTGATGAAAATAAGAACCATTTTCCAAAATTTTAGACTTAAGAGTAATTTTTATTTTCTGTGTTTTAAAATTTTGTAGATTTATGTTATGTATGTGAGTATTTTGCCTGGTGATCATGAAGGTCAGAAGAAGGCATTGGATTGCCTGGAACTGGAGTTATGTATGATTGTGAGACACTATAGGACCACTCCTAAATGAACCTGGGTTCCTTCACAAGAGCAGGAAATGGTCTTAGCCATTAAGCCATCTCTCCAGCCCATTTTCTGTTTTTATTTATTTGTTTGTTTGTTTGTTTATTTATGGGTTTTCAAGACAGGGTTTCTCTGTAGCTTTGGCTGTCCTGGTACTCACTCTATAGACCAGGCTGGCCTCGAACTCAGCGAGATCTGCCTGCCTCTGCCTTCCAAATGGTGGGATCAGAGGCCTGAGCCACCACCGCCTGGCTGTTTTGTGTTTTTAAAGTCTGGGCTTTGCTACTCTGTTCAGGCTCATCTCCGGCAGTCTTCTGCCTCCCAAATGCCACAAATAGCCATGTATCAGGGATAGCCCCACTACTGTATACATCAGAGAACTAGGGACATTAATATATGGGAGTGTTTTCTAACAGATGTATTTTTTATGTACAGTATGGAATTGCGCATTAATGTATTTTTTTTCACCATGTGCATGCAGTGCCCACAAAAGCCAGAAGAGGGCATCAGTTCTTGATAGACACCTAAAGATTGTGATGGATTGGAGGGAACTCAAGGTACCTAATGTAGTAACCCGATTTGTGCATCCTTCCGACCTGGGGCCTTTGGACGAACAACCAGGGCTGTGAACCACTGAACCATCTCTCCAGCAAGGGCCTGATTTTTAAGTGAAAAGCTTCTGATCTTTTGTCCACTCTATCTGACTTTTGGTCCCTGAGCTTGAGACCTGGCTTGGGAGAATCCTCCAGTCAGGCAGTGCTGAAGTCACACTCATATAGTCCGCACATAACTTTTAATCAAAAAAGACGCAGGCAAGTGCATAGACACCTATGACTTGAGGCCCAGAGCCTCGTGAACGGAAGTGCGCAGAGGGAGTTGGGAGAAGTCAGCTGACCCCAGCTAAGCCAATTGGAGTCCAGCTGACCCCAGCTAAGCCAATCGGAGTCCAGCTGACCCCAGCTAAGCCAATCGGAGTCCAGCTGACCCAGCTAAGTCAATCGGAGTCCAGCTGACTCAGCTAAGCCAATCAGAGTCCAGCTGACCCAGCTAAGCCAATCGGAGTCCAGCTGACCCCAGCTAAGCCAATCGGAGTCCAGCTGACCCAGCTAAGCCAATCGTTGTCCAGCTGACCCAGCTAAGCCAATCGGAGTCCAGCTGACCCCAGCTAAGCCAATCAGAGTCCAGCTGACCCAGCTAAGCCAATCGGAGTCCAGCTGACCCAGCTAAGCCAATCGGAGTCCAGCTGACCCCAGCTAAGCCAATCGGAGTCCAGCTGACCCCAGCTAAGCCAATCGGAGTCCAGCTGACCCAGCTAAGCCAATCAGAGTCCAGCTGACCCAGCTAAGCCAATCGGAGTCCAGCTGACCCAGCTAAGCCAATCGGAGTCCAGCTGACCCCAGCTAAGCCAATCGGAGTCCAGCTGACCCCAGCTAAGCCAATCGGAGTCCAGCTGACCCAGCTAAGCCAATCGGAGTCAACCTGACCCAGCTAAGCCAATCGGAGTCCAGCTGACCCCAGCTAAGCCAATCGGAGTCCAGCTGACCCAGCTAAGCCAATCGGAGTCCAGCTGACCCAGCTAAGCCAATCGGAGTCCCCCAGTTACGGCACTAAATTTGGAAAGGAGCTGTTGGGGACCTCACACGGCTTTTGGAAGACCTCGCGCTATCGTCTGGAGGTGAGCAGCTGCTGCGCCTGAGGTGGTGAAAAAGTTGGAAGATTGATCCCACTCTCCCACTCAGGTAAATAAATGGCAGAAGTTTCTTTTTTAAAATTGAACCTGTTATGGGATTAACCACCAATTTCACTGGATTTCTTAACACTGTGGCATTGTTCTCTTGAGACTTGCGTTCCATTACTTTTGCTGGAGGAATCTGCCTTGCACGCTCATTGCATTAGTTCCTGAGGTGTGAGTGGCTTGAATTGTGTGACCAATTGCCTCATATTCTGTATTTAAAATCCTTTGCACAACCTTTAACCTCTTATTTAATTATTTGTATTTCTGAGCTGGGTGTGGTAGCATATCAGAGGCTGAAGCAAGCAGATTTCAAGTTCTTCCTCAGCCTGGATACACAGTGGAGTCTTGTCTCAGAAAAAGAAAAAGAAAAAAAAAACAAACAAAAACAACAACAACAAAAAATCCTTAAAAAAAACCCAAGCAGCCAAACATAACAAAAAAAATCATTATTTGCATTTACCTGAGTACCAGGTTTATCCTTGTTTTAAACAATTACATTACTTTTTTCTCCCTTTGCATCAGTCTAGGTACATGGTGAACCTTGTCTAAATAAAACAAAACAAATTTTTTCCTTACTTTGCATCTTAGTCTTATTAGTTTTCATACGTCAGGCTTTTAAAATGGTAGGAAAAAGAGCTGTGAAGATACTGATTTCCCTTTCAGTTTATTTAATATGTATTTTTAAATGGATTTTCATTTGAAATACAAATCCATACTGAAGACGAGTGTGATTTCATCTCCAAGGCATTTAGAACTTTTTTTCAGTTACCTGCTGAGTCTTGCCGGAAAATTTATGGTTTTCCTGTCTTTGCATTCTGAATGTGAGAGTTAAAAGTGTTTGCCTCCATGCCTGACTTTTATCTTTAAAACATTTAGAAAATAATTTTACAATTCTAAAATGAGTTGTCCCTGATATCTCTATTGAGAGATTTCTTATAAAGCCATTAAATGTCAAAAATTAGAGATTAGCATTGAATGAGTTATTACAGATTTATTTCCATTTTCAGTGTTATCTTTTACTTTTTATTATAAATTTTCTTTATTGAGAATTTCCTACATGTATACAATGAAATATCATATCCACCCCCATTTCCCCTTTCCAACTCCTCCCACATCCCCTCCCCAACATGTTCTCCTCCTAGCTTCATCTTGGTGTCTTTTTGTATTTGATAACCCACTGATTCCAATTATTGCCACATATATGTTATTTCAGAAGTATTCCCTTTGTATTCTAGGATCCTATTCAGGATACCTCATTGAATGTGGTTGTTATATTTCTCCATAGTCCCATCCAGGGGTATAAGCCTGAAACGTTTGAAGAGTACTGGTCAGGAATTGTTTTTATTCAAGTTTTGTGGGTTCATCTGTAGTCAGAGTTTTCCTGTCCTGCAGCCATTCTCAAATAATCACTCAGAGGCTTAATATTAATTAAATGCTGTGCCAATAGTTCAGGCTTATTACTAACTAGCTCTTACGTTTTAAGTTAACCCATATTCCTTATTTATGCTCTGTAATGTGATGGTACCTTTATTAGCATGGCAAGTTCACCTCCTGCTCCCTCTGTGTCTGGATGCCAACTCTAGACTCCATCCTTCTTTCTCACAGCATTATCAGTTCGGCTCTCTCCCCTAACCTTATCCTGTTCAGCTATTGGCCATCTTTATTAACCAATGAGAGTAATATATTTTTACAGTGTACAGAAGGATTAATCACAAGCGTTTCCCCCCTTTTTGTCTGATTATAAAGGAAGGTTTTTAACTTTAACATAGTAAAATTATATTCAACAAAAACAGATATTAAGAATTTTGCTTATCTAGTCCATTTATTTGTATAAAATGTCTAGTTAGAAAATATTACCATTCTTTCGCTCATCACTCTATTGTTGTTTCTACTGCTCTGCAGAAGCTTTTTAATTTCATGCAATTTAATTTGTCAGTATTTGCTATTGTTTCCTGAATGTGTTTTAAAGAGGATTTTCTGTGCCTGTATCTTAAAGTGTGTTTCTCATATCTTCTTTTACAAGTTTCAGTATGTCACATGTTACATTAGGAACATTGATCCATTTTGAATTGATTTTTGCAAAGAGAGACAGGGATGCAGTTTAATCTTTCTATATTTAGATGTCCAGTTTTACTAAACTAGCAAAACTACCTTTAAAAAATGTTGTTAAAAACAGTTTTCTTTTCGCAAGTGGATGTTTTTGGCACTTTTTTCCCTCCAAATATCAGGTGATTTGTAGATATATGGTCTTATTTCAGGGTTGTCTATTTCATTCCAGTGACTTACACATCCCTTTTTGTTGCAATAACATGCTGTTTTTGTTTCTATTGCTCTGTGATATAATTTGAAAGCAGCTAATATTTACTTGGTGGTTCCTGTATATAGGAGGTCTTTTCGTCTTCTACTATCTTCTTCAATTTCTTTCTTCACTGTTATTAAATCAGATTGTTCCAGTCCTTCACTTCCTCATTTAGGTCTATTCCTTGGTATTTAATTTTTGAGCTATTGTGCATGGATTTGTTTCTCTGATTTACTTGTCAATGTCTAGGTTATTGGCATATGGAAAAGCCACCAATGTTTGCACTTATTTTGTAATACTGGTTTTTTTTTGCTGCTTTTATCAAATCTAAGTATTTTCTGTTGGAGCATTTGGATTCTTTTAATTATAGGATTATAACAAATGTTCTGAAGAATAATTAGACACCTTCCTTTGCTGTTTGTGTATCATTTACCATTTTCTCTTACCCTACTACAATGGGCTAAGACTTCATTCAGTATGTTGAATAAGATTGGAGAAGGTGGTCCATGTTTTCTTGGTCCTGACTTGAGAAAAAATGCTTTCAAGTTTTCCAAGTTTAGTATGATTTTGAGTATAGATTTATTATGTAGAGATATTTTATGGTAAGATATGTTCCCTCTAGTCTTAGATTCTTCAGGGCTTTTCTGATAAAGGCCTGTTTTGCACTTGTAAGATCATCACATGTTCTCTGACTCCAAACCTATATACATGTGAAAAATTCTTTCATACCTAAAATAAACCCTACTGTTCATGATGTTAAAATATATTATTAAATTCACTTTATAAAGACTTTATTGGAATAATCTATTAATAATGTTCATCACAGAAACTTCATTTTCAAAAACTTTTGTCTGAACTACGTTACTGAACAAGGTATATTATGCACATAGGAGAAGTCTGGCATTTCCTTTATGTTTTTTTTTGTTTTTTTTCTTTATGTTTTATCAAGTAGTTGGGGAGCATTTTTGAGGTCTGATAATATGTTTATTTCATCTATGTGTTTCTAGAGTTTTCTTTGTTGGGAGGTGCTTTAATCTTACTGATTTTTATATATCTGTAAAGTTGTTTATGTCTTCTGTATCTAAGGAATTATCCATTTCTTCTAGATATTCTATGAATATAAGTTTTGAAATGTTCGTTAACATTTTCAGAATTTCAGTGGTGTTTCTTTGTAATGTCCCCCTTTTAACTCTGTTTTTACTAATTTATATATCCATTCTCTTATTCAGTTCAACTAAGGTTCTTGTCACTCTTATCTTTGGGAAAAAAACGTCTTTTTTCACTTATTATTTGTATTGTTGTTCCTCTTAGTTACTGTTTTACTGCTATGAATAGATATGACCAAGACACTTAATTGGGGGCTTGCTTATAGTTTCAAAGTGTGAGTCCATGGCCATCATGATGGGGAGTGTGGCAGGCAAGTGCTGGAGTGTTAGTTTACAGCTCTCATCTGATCTGAAAGTTGCAGGCAGAGAGAGATTGGGCCTGGCATGGCTTTTTGACACATCAAAACTCCATTAATAGGCTTCCTCCAACAAGGCCACCTTCTAACAGTTCGGCTAACTGGGAGCCAGCATTAAACATAGGAGTTTATTGAGCCGTTCTCCTTTTTTTGAGAGAGGGCTCATCTGTAACCCTGGCTGTACTGGAACTTGAGAATACACCTGTGTCAGCCTGGGATTAAAGATGTACTGCTCACAGAGACAGAAGCCACAAAGAACAATGGGTCTCAGATTGCAACTAGTGTCTGTTTAGCCTATATAGTGAGTTCAGACAGTATCTGTGTTCCCCAGGTCCAAGAGTGGTCAATGTCAGTAAGAAAGTCAAGAAGGTCTTAGAAGAGTTGGAGCCACCAGAGGGCATGGATCCTAGAAGCCCTCCTGGGTTTCCACACGAAAATGTTAGGACAGTAAAGGAACAAAAGGCATGAAAGAGACCCAAGTCTGCTCTCAGCAGATGAAACTGTGTTTATTAGCACAGCAGCAGGGGGCAGCGACTTCCCCATGGGAATGGAACTTGTGTGAAGGGGAAGGAACTGGTCAGGGCTCTTATAGGAGTGGGCAGGGGGCCTGAATATAAGGAAGTTGATAGAGCTGCAGAGGATACATATGAACTCCTTCTTTTGAAACTTCTTGTTCAAGCAAAGCAGGCTGTAGGTAGAATTTTCCTATCCCACAGCCACTCTCAAACACACTGTGGCTTATATTAATTAAAAATGCCCATTCAATAGCTCAGGTTTATTACTAACTATCTCTCACTACTTAAATTAACCCATTTCTATTAATCTACATTCTGCCATGTGGCTTTTACCTTTATCCCATTTTGTGTACTCGACTCATTCTGCATCTGACTGACAAATCCTCCTAGTCTGGTTTTCCCTCCTAACTTCCTCCTGCCCAGCTATCGGCTAGTGAGCTCTTTATTAGCCAGTGAGATCAGTACATATTCATAGTATACAAAAAGACTGTTCCGAAGGAGGCTATCTTGAGAACTGTCTCAACAAACAATTCTCCCTGAGATATGAATTTGGCTGACTGATAACAGTTGAGCAATGACATCAAGACAGTCTCAGCACGACATTTGGGTTTCTGCTACCAGGGCATTCTATCAGAAACTGTTGCCAAGTCAAAGCTTATATTAATATAAGTCATGGACGAGGCCAGGTTTTAGTCCAGGTAAGCAGAAGAACTTGGTACCATAAGCCAAATGGTTCTTTTTTTTTTTTTTTCAGGGAAGATACAAGTATAAGGGGGTTGTGGAACCTTGCTCCATGGATAAGGAAAGCCAATGATGTAGTCAATAACTGGAAGGAGTGACTGATATGAAGATCCATCCAATAAGTGTGGTGATATATTGTGTACCCTAATAAATATGCCTGAAGATCAGAGATCAGAACAAGCCACTAGATTAAACATAGAAGCCAGGCAGTGGTGGCACACACCTTTAATCCCAGTACTTGGGAGTCACATGCCTTTAATCCTAGTACTAGGAAAGTGAAGACAGGAAATGATATGAGTGGGCAGAGAAAGATAATGGTTTTAGTTTTTGTCCAGTCTTGGTTTTGTTCCAGTATTTCCTCAGCATGACCCCTTTCCTCCTCTCTTTTAGAGTAGTAATGTCTATTTTGTGCCACTAACTGCTAGAAGTATGTAATGATTTTTTTTATTTTGATTTTACAGAGTTTACAGTTAAGAGATTACCATGAGTCTCAGAAGAAACTTTGCGCTCTTGACTCGTAAACAGTCTTGAGACTGAAAGACTGTGGGGACACTTGAAGTTGGACTGAGTGCATTTTGCATTATGCTATGGCTACAGGCCTATGGGGCCCAGGGTGTAGACTGTAGTAGTTTGAATGAGAATGGCCCCCATAGGCTCAAGTGTTTGAATGTTTCACTCTTAGTTGGTGAACGATTTAGGAAGGATTAGGAGTTGTGGCCTTGTTGGAGAAAATGTGTCACTGGGATGTGGGTTTTGTGGTTCCAAAGCCATTTCCAGGCCCATTCTCACTTTCTCTCTTCCTCCTGCCTGCAGATCAGGAAGTAAGCTCTCAGATACTGCTCCAGCACTATGCCTGCCTGCCTGTCACCATACTCCTCACCTTGATGGTCATGGACTAAGCCTCTGAAACTGTAAGCAAACCTCTAATTAAAAGTTTTCTCTTCTGTTTTTCCTTGGTCACGGTTTCTCTTCACAGCAGTAGAAAAATAACTTAAGACAGTGGGCTTAAAGCTACATATGACTCTTGACTGCTTTTCTCTGTTGGCAGCTTGCATAGCAGCATTGAATACCGTAAGAACTAGACCTTAGGGATGAGACTTGGAAGTTCGTTCCAGCTCAGTTCTTCCAAGTCCTGGGCCTGAAGTGTGTGGTGTCTTCCACAGTAGGGTCATACCTTCAAGTCCTCATAGGCAACTGAGAGCAATGGCAGTGGCCTATATTCCTTGGGAGAGTGTCTTAGACTCCCCTAAACTGATTTCTGGAATTTTTAACATCCTCACAAATTGTTTCATTAGCTACTGAACATTAGGATGTAATGTTTAATTTTATTTGGATTGTTTCATTTCTGTTATTTCCCAATGATAGTGATTTACCATTTTACTCCCTTATGATCTGATAAGATAGAAAATATTGTTTTTATTTTTAAATAATTTTACTTCCTTGGTGATCTAAATTGATATTTATATCACAGAATATTCCATAGGCTGCTGAGATCTGTATCCTATAGCTATTGAATGTAATATTCTATAGATACTTGCCCTAGTTTACTTTCTTTTTTTTTTTTTTCGGTTTTTTCGAGACAGGGTTTCTCTGTGTAGCTTTGCGCCTTTCCTGGGACTCACTTGGTAGCCCAGGCTGGCCTCGAACTCACAGAGATCCGCCTGGCTCTGCCTCCCGAGTGCTGGGATTAAAGGCGTGTGCCACCACCGCCCGGCCCTAGTTTACTTTCTTGTTGCCGTGAGAAACACCATTGGGGAGGTAAGGTTTTATTTCACATTCCAGCTTGTAAGTCCATCATCCAGGAAAGTCAGGGCAAGAATTCATGGTAGGAACCTGGAGGCAAAAACCATGAAGAAATGATGCTTACTGGCTTGCTTCCCCTGGTTTGCTCAACTGACTTTTTATACAACCCAGGACTACCTGCCCAGGAGTTGCATCTCCATCAGAGAGCTGGGCCCTCCCACATTAATTAAAAATATGTCTAACAAACTTGCCTGTAGACTAATATGATGGAGGCAATTTCTGAATTGAAGTTCCTTCTTCCCATATGAATCTAGCTTCTGTTAATTTAACAAAAATTAAGCAGCACAATGTCTAAGTCTATTTGATCTACAGTGTATTATGTCTGTGTTAACTGTCAGTTTTTATGTTTGGACTAATTGGCTACTGACAAGGGTTGAGTATTGTCATTACTGAGTAGCTACAGTATTGTTTTATGATACTGGGTATGCCAATATTCAGTGCTTACTTATTTATAGTCATGATAGCATATTGATGGGTTATTCCAAATATTTATTGGTTGTCTATGTACTCTGAATATTTTTTTTGCTTGAAATCTACTTTGTCAGATCTGAGCATATAAATAGACCTGGTTTTTTGCCTGCTTCCAAGAGCTTAGTATATTGACTTCAGTCCTTTCGTTTTCAGAGTTTACTTATATTTGACAAATAGATTCTTTCCTCTCAGGCACCAAACATCTAGGCTTCTCTGCAATGCAGTCAGTTAATTTGTATCTTCAGATTCAATAGTTAGAACTACTATAATTAAGATTAATATTAAGAGAATTTTTTCATACAAGGAATTTTTGGTTGATTTCATGGTTTCTTCAAATATTAATTGGCCTTGTTATTCTCCCTTCATTGTACTAGGCACATGATTGTTTACTGAATTGTAGTGTTTTCTATAATCTTCTTCATCTTTTACTGTCACGAAATCAATTATTTTCTGTGTTCTCACAGTTAACACTCTATTTATTCCTCCTCTCTTTGTAGGATTCCTTTAAATATATTTCTGATATGCTGACTTGGTAGCAACTGATTACTGTAGTTTGTGGAAAATCTTTATTCACTGACTTTAGGGGATAACTGCTGGATATAATAATCTCACTTGACATTTATTTACTGTGATGCTTAAAACACATCATTTGCTATTTTTGTGGCTTTTCAGGTTTCTGCCAAGAAGGATGATGTTATTCTGATTGGTTGTCACTTGTAAGTGACATGGATGTTTCTTTGCAGCTTTTAATGTTATGTCTTCATTCTTTAGTCTTAGCATACTATCCATGGTTCTAGAGCAGTACATTTTACTTCTGATACATCTTAGAGATGTTATATCTGTTTGGAGTCTAAATGCCTCTTGTGCTTAAAATTTATTTATTTTTCTGTAGAATCAGGAAATAGTCTGCTTTAATTTCTATGACTGTTTTCTGGGTCTTAAGTTTTATCTCCCCTCATTTTTATGCCTGTAGATGTATTTTATCTTGTGGACATACTCCAGAAATTTGTGCTTAAGATTGCTCATTTTTTTTTCTTTACTCATATATGAATATGATTTTCCTTCAACTTTTCTTGAAACCTTATTTTTAAATTTTAATTAATATAGCTTATTAGTGAGACTTCCTACAGATTTTTATTGATGGAATTGAGTTTTTAATTTTCAGAATTTCTTTGTTTTCTTTCAAACTCCTTATGACTTTCTCATCTATGTTGCTGACCTATACATACACATTCTGAATTGATTTCATCACTTCATTCATATGTGTGAAAGTCCTTGAACTCTTTTTCAAGTATACTTTCAAACTCTTTGTCCAGCATTTTAAACACTTCTTCAATTTTTTGGATATGGCATTTGAGGAGATAGTTTCATCTGCTTTGCTTTCTCATATTTCTTATAGTTTTGTGTTATGATCTCTATATCGCATTGAATGAGTATGTCTTCAAGTTTACCTTTCTCATAGTGTATAGACCCTCTGTGGGGTGCTCAGTCTCAAGTCCCAAAAAGAAAGAAGAAAAGGAACCACTGTAATAGGTAAACTCTATATAGAATACACTCAGAAAGTGTTAAAGTCAAGTACTGTGCCCCTACACCTATGAATCAGATACAGAAATAATGTACAGTAAACTATTGAATTGAAATTCAATTTGGGTAAAAGTAGGACTACTTGTACTCAATGGTTGTGAGAAAGAGCACATATAGGTGGGAGGAATTTAAAGGTTGAAATGGATCTGGGAGGATATATGGGCAGGACTGGGATTGAATACTAATAGAATACATTGAATGCATGTATGAAAATTTCAAATAATTAATTGAAATGTTCTATTGTAAAGTAGAAATAATAATAAATGAATAAAGTAAATGAAGAGGCCAGACAGGAGAAGGAAATAGAGCACTGAGATTTGTGCTGGAATTTGGGTCTTAATGCATTCATTTCTCACCCAACAGTAGACCATCTTTGAGAGGGAGGAGGCTGCTGCACTCTTAAGTCCTTCATGGACCTGCAACTCAGGATTCTCCATTTCACCAGCATTGAACCACACAGAAGGTAAGTGGCTACAGATGTAGAACTGCTCCCCAACCTCAATCACGGGATCACCAATGTCCTCAGTCATCACCAGGTGGT
Organism: Peromyscus eremicus; assembly: GCF_949786415.1. Classification (NCBI taxonomy): domain Eukaryota; kingdom Metazoa; phylum Chordata; class Mammalia; order Rodentia; family Cricetidae; genus Peromyscus; species Peromyscus eremicus. The sequence goes on along the minus strand of NC_081439.1, from coordinate 83,898,082 downwards.
GGTGATTGCTCATGAACACACAAGTGATAGGACCTCAGAGCAGTGGGCCCTTCATTACCAGAGGATCTACTGCCTACCTTGTATAGTGTGTCCTTGTCTGTCATTCACCCAGCCCATCACTGCCTTTCACAGGTGTCTCCCACAAAGCTGGTCTGGCAGACTCTCTCTAGTGCTTCTCATTTTGCAGTTGCTCCTTGTTTTCTTATTTCCAAGAGGATTTTTGTCTCAAAGAGTTAGCCTCTCTCCAGAGTGCACGTGGCTGGATAGCCCTCAGACAATGAAGAGGGAAAAAAGTATTTTTTTCCTTTTGTGTTGACTAGTACCAAAGGCAGTCACGGTCCCCAAATTTTTCAGAATGAATTAATGTTAGTGAGAATCTTGGGCTGATCTTTGTTGTAGGGGTATCCATCTTTTTTGTCAGAGACACATTATATTTGGATAGCCACATTTTAAGTGGCTTTTCCTCATTCCTCATACCTCCACCATGAAACTGGTGCTGGAGATTTTGGAGCTTGCTACTCTTGGATGGATAGCCTTCCTGTCTCTCATGTAGTCCAAGGTGCATTTTTAACTGACTATATAGTTGAGAATACCTTGAACTACTAGTCCATCTGCTTCCACCTCCTGAGTCCTGGGATTGCAGGCATATGTGACTACACCTAGTTCTCTGACTCTTTCTGCTTACCACAAAGTATGTACACAGCTTCTAAGGTTATTTTACCAAAGAATTTCATGTTTTCTTATGACTGTATTGGAATTATACATTTCTGACAAAATACCTGTTCTAATGGCACCCATATTCCACGTTGCTCATTTTAGTACGGGAAGTATGTTCACCATAGTGTTTCAGCAATGGCTTAATTTATGATACCTGGCACCAGACATGAAATCTTGACAACATGCAGGGATGCTTGATTTTGGGTTTTTGTTTTGTTTTACTCTTTTACTCTTTAGGTGCCCACTTTCCAGCTCCCCCAAAAATAAATGGAGACTTATTCTTACTTATGAATACTCAGCTTTAGCTTGGCTTATTTCTAGCCAGTTTTTCTTAACTTAAATTATCCTATCTACCTTTCACATCTGGGCTTTTATCTTTCTCAATTCTATATACCTGTCTTTACTTCTGACTCTGCTGCTTGCTGTGTACCTGGGTGGCTGGTCTCTGCTGTCCTCTTTCCTCCTTTTCTCACTCCTGCCTCTCCTCTCCTCCTATGTATTCTCTCTGCATGCCAGGCCAGCCTATCCTTTCTCCTGCCTTGCTCTTGGCCGTTCAGATCTTTATTAGACCAATCAGGTGTTTTAGGCAGGCAAAGTAACACAGCTTTACAGAGTTAAACAAATGCAACATAAAAGAATGCAGCACATCCTTGCATCATTAAACAAATATTCCACAGCATAACCACATGTAACACATCTTAAACTAATATTCCACAACAGATGCTGCTGTAGAAGTCCAACTGTATTTCTATTTTGGGTATGTGAAATATTACTATTATTCAGATAATCCAACACAAATCTGTGTATTTGGAAAAGTACCACTCCTTGCTACCTTGTTCTCATTTCCCATTTCTTTCTCATCCTTCACTGAAGGAATAACATATCATTCACTTTTTGCTCTACTATCACTTATATTTATTTTGCACAAAATAAAGGTAACATGTTTTCTTACATTGCCTTCTTACATGAGACCATAGGGTGCACATTTCTGTTTTTCATTTAAGATCATTTCTTTCTTTATTGAAAATAGATTTTTTTCATATAATATATTCTGATTATAGTTTCAGTTTCCCGAGCTCCTTCCACCTCCCCTTTCACCCAATTCTGTACCTTTTCGATCTCTCTCTCACTAGAAAACAAACAAATAAGATTAACAAAATAATATAAACTAAGATACAATAAAATCAAACCAGAATAGGAAAATACAAACAGACAAAGAGGAAAAAGAAAAGCAGAAAAAGCACAAGAGACACACATTCACACGCAGAGAAAATTTATAAAAACAAAATCTGAAGTGTAGTCAGAATTTCTTTGGACCACCAGCCCCCAAATAATGTCATGGAGAGTTCCTATTAATTATGAGAGCTTGGCCTTGGCTTAGGCTTGTTCCCAACTAGCTCTCAAAACTTAAATTAACCTGATTATATTAATCTGCATTCTGCCACATGAACCATCACCTCTCCTCCACACTGTTTGTCTGTCTTCTGTGTCTCGCTGGCAAATTCTGACTCTCTTCTTCCCAGAGTTCCTATCTCTGGTGGGAAGTCCTGCCTATCCTCTCCTGCCTAGCTATTGGCTATTCAGTTCTTTATTAAACCAAACAGAGGGTGCCTTGAAAAAGACACATCTTCACAGTGTACAACAAGATTATCCAACAACACTGAAACCATAATATATAAGCAAAAGACCTGTAAGGTTTAAAACAATACCTAGACGATGCATTATTCGACTAAAAAACAAAACAAAACAAAACTCCAAAAATACCATTGAGTTCATTTTGTATTAACCATCTGCTGTTAGGCATAGAATCTGATCTTAAATCTGGTTTGTATATCCAGTGAGACTCTTGGAGAAAAGTATTTTTTTTCTTTTCGAGAAATTTAGAAATAGCTTCTGAGTTAGGGATGGAGGCTTGTGTCCACGTCTGCAGACCCTGCACATATTGCCACAGTCTCTGTGAGTTCATAAGCGCATCATTCCTGTTGTATCTAGAAGGCCTTGTTTCCTTGGAGTCTTCCATCCCCAGTGGCTCATAATCTTTCTGCCTCCTCTTTTGGAGAGTTCCCTATCCCCTGAGGGAAGGGAGTTGAAGGAGATAACCCATTTGGGACTGAGTGTTCCAAGCTAATAGCATTTCTTGAAATGCCTCCCTAACATTTCTTAAGAGATTTTCATTGTTCTTTTTTACGCTTGCATCAAACACATTTGTATGGCTATTCCGTACCATTTTTAATCTACCTCTGCGTGAGGTTTTTAATTGTTTATATCTTGAAATTATACATAATCTTCACTGAATATCCTTGGGTATGTATGTGTGTATATATACACACACATCTGTATTTATAGAAGATCTTTGTAAGATATTTAAAATTTTATTCCTTACCATTTCACTAATAATAGAACACAAATCACCATATAATTTTGCCTATATGTTACCAGAGACTAAGTGATAACTCAGTGTTATTTTAATATATTGCATACATCTAATTGTCATTAAATTTGGGCATTTATTATTTGTTTTGTCTCTTCTTGACAGTTTTATGTGAACTGTTAGTACATATCTTTTCTTCATTTTCATTCATTTTTGGTCCTTTGTTTCTCAGTTTGTGAGTTCTTTATATAGGAAGCAGGGTTTCCACTTGTCTCGGATGTTTTAATACTACATCATTTTAGTCTGTAAGTTCTCTTTTGAAATGCTTGCATTTGATATTTTTAAATTCTTTGATTTTCATTTGGTCAGATCACTTATTGCTTCCTTTCTTTACCTCTAGAATTTGAGTGACATTTAAAAATCCCTTCCTTATAGTAAGATTAAAGAAACCCTGTTGTGTGTTCTTCAAGAAGTTGTGTGATTCCACTTTTTGCTTAATTCTTTAACTCAATTTTTAGTTACTTTATACGTGGCATGTTTCATGGATCTACTTTAAGTGATGTTTTTAATCAAGTCTCACTCTGTACATTGCATGTCTGTCTTTCCTTTAGTGGCTTCTCCATGTCATCTTTGGGGTTTTTATTTATTTTAATTATGTTTCATGTGTATGGTTTTTTTTCCTGCCTATATATCTGTGTAGCATGTTTGTACAGTTCCCTTCGTAGCCAAAAGAGGGCATCAGATGCCCTGCAAGTGGAGTTATGGATGCTTTCCAGGACTGGGAATTGAATCCATGTCCTCTGGGAGATCAGTCAGTGCTCTTAACTGCCATGCCATCTTTTCAACCCTTCATTAAACACTGATGTCCATCCATGTTGGCTTCTATTTCTAAGCTTTCTAACCTATTTCATTCAGCTATTTGTCTGTTCTTATAGCAGTGATAAGACACTGTAATTACAGAAATTCTCTAGAAAGTTTTCAGTTTCTTGGTATGGTGTCAGGAGTCCCTTCTCAAGTGTCTTCCTTCTCTCTTCCTAGCTATTCTTGTGTACTCTTTCACTTATGAACTTTACCATCAGAATAACTCAGTAAAATGTAGATACTTTTGAAATTGAAGTAAATTTATACATAGGGAGAACTTAGGAATAACTTTTTTAATGTTGAGTTTGTCAGGGAAAAGTCAAATTTAAATAGCATTGCTCCACAACCCTTATAATGGAGTCTGGAATCCTTATTCAATCATATCAGGCACATCCACAAATAAATTTTGAACCAAAATACTGGAATATTCACAGATATTCCTAGGAACAGAACATGGTGACCTTGTAATAGAGCACAAACAGCAACTTCTTGAATACATTTCACTAACATTTGAAACAATGTGTGAAATCAGCTGCTTTGTTTCATGAGACTGCCCAGTCCCTTTCTTTCAAGACTGTTTGAGTTTTTCTTCACACAAAACAAAGTTCTTGACAGATAGGATATACTTAAACTCTCTTATACCTTGAGCTACAACAAGACAATCATTTGAAGAACCTGGGACAAGTTTTTAGGACTGCGTGAAGGATGTGTTCCTGAGATTGAAATCCTCGAAGACTCAAGAATATGTACCACTTCTTTGTTCTTAAGTATGATAATTTTATCTTAGTCATCAAGTCATTTATCCAAGGACAATGCCATAATGTGTGTGAGATGCTGTAGCAAAGAACCGTATTAGGTAGGTGATGAGTAACATTAATTTTGTTTTCTTATGGTTTTAATGTTTTTGCTTGAAATTTTTCTTTATACGGCTTATTCGTATTGTTTTCAAAGCTATCTAATTTAATCATGCTATTTTCTGTTTATCAGTGTTGTGAAGGTCTTTTAGAGGGTTTGTTGTTGTTCCTGAAGTAGAAGAAAAAGTTAGGAGCTTTCTGACTCTTTTATGTGTTACAAGATTCTTAACCCCCTTCATTTTGTTTCTTTTCCCACCATTAACAAATTTTCTTGAGTGTTTCTCCTAACCACATCAATGTATTCTTCCCACAGTCTGTGTCTTTTAAGATTGCAGTTTTAAACTAACCTCCATATCACTTATTTGATACTCCTTTGATATTTATTGTTTATAACACATACTCATAATACATCTTTTTTTTTTTTTGGTTTTTCAAGACAAGGTTTTTCTGTGTAGCTTTGCACCTATTCCTGAAACTCGCTTTGGAGACCAGGCTGGCCTCGAACTCACAGAGATCTGCCTGCCTCTGCCTCCCAAGTGCTGGGATTAAAGGCGTGTGCCACCAACGCCTGGCCCATAATACATCTTGATGAGACTCATTGTGATGTGTCCATACCAACCTCTAGCTTACATGAATCGTATCCAACTGTGCTTTGCCACCCTAACCCTGGCACTGATCCCACGACCCAGAAGTCAGCATTCCATTATCAGATTGACTATCTCTTACTTTCCACATGTGAGACAACATACAGCTTTGAAGGGAACAGTTCTGAGGTCTTTCCCCTAACCTTTACCCCATTCTTTGATTTTATGTTTTCTTTTTCATCTTTAGGCTTACTTCATGACTAGATTTTCCGAATATGCTTAAGATCAACTTTAAGTTTTCTTAACCATCTTCCTTCGTCTCTGTCTTGTGCAGTTTTGGTTTCTTTGTCTGCCACAAATACAGTGAGAGGAGTGAGACAAATCAAGGGCTGGAATGTCATTCTTTTTCTCTTTAATCACAATTAATTTGGTGTTTTAATATTTTCTATTGTACCACTTTTCTGTAGATTTAGCTTTTTCTTCATCATAGCTTATATACTATTGAGGGAAAAATACTGAGGTCATGTAGCTAAGTAACCAAAATTGTTTTCTGCTTTCTTACTACCTGTTTCTTTTTTGGAGACAGGGTTTCTTTGTGTAGCTTTATTGCCTATCCTGGATCTCGCTCTGCAGAACGTGCTGGCTATGTAATCAGAGATCCACCTGCCCCTGCCTCCCGAGTGCTGGGATTAAAGGCATATTCCATCACCACCCAGCCTACTACCCATTTCTAATGGTGTTTTATCACATACATACTTTATATACAAGGGAGGGGGAATAGTAATACTCACACACACACACACACACACACACACACACACACACACCTTTATACACTCACAAGTCAATTTCTAATCTGTGTCTATAGTAGATGTATCTAGTGTTGGCTATCTGGTTCATTTATTCTTTAAATTTCTACTTTGCTGGCGCTGGTTGCAAAGAAGAGACTGAGGGTTTTTTTCCCAGAGCTTCTAAATATTTCTACTTCTGATTCAGGTTCACAAAGATGGATACAAAGAACCCAAAGTCACTGTTGGATCTCGCTATACAGAGTCTGCTGAGAAATGAGTCTGTAGCAATCCAAGCTCTGGAGGATATGCCAAGACTCTTTTTTGTTCCATTGTTCATTGCTGCCTTCAAGGGGGGGCATAAGAATATATTGAGTGAGATGGTGAAAGTGTGGCCCTATTACTGTCTCCACATTGGGTCATTAACTGTACAGGAGCCTCAACATGAACTCCTGAAAGCCATGATTGAGAATCTTCCAGTGCGTCCTTCTAGGAACTCTGCTTCTAGGTAAGACTGTATAATAGAAACATGGAAAGACAGAGGCGGTTATACCACAGCCTGCTACTCTCCCAGAAGGAGTAACAAGTAAATGCTGAAGATTTATGGGTGAGGCTGTTGTCTGAAAACTTGGTAACACATTAAAGATTGATTGTATTCAATGTTAATTATGAAATCTGTTACTGATTGTATTCAATGTTCATTTTGAAATCGGTTACAGAGGGTTCTATTGATGGGTTTACATAACAGGTGTTACATAAGAGAAAGACAGGAGCTTTAAGACTGGAGGGGATTTAAAGTATATAAAGGATTGGGGAGGAGGCTGAATTTTCATGGGAAATATTTGTTGATAGTACAAGGAGTGTCAGCTGTGGATAAAAGAATTAGTTCCTAGATGTCATCATTGATTCTACTCAGTTTCATTATCGTTGGCTATTTCTCAACTATTCTATCTCCTCTTACCCCTACAGGAGACCTAAACTGAAGATCCTAGATTTAAGGCAAGACAACGACTGTAGGACCACATGCCATGAAGTCAGCATCAAGGAACCTCTCTGTTTTCATTCTTGTGCTTATTCTGACAGCTCTATCCTGAAAATAGAAGGGCAGCATGGTTTTGTAAATCCAGAGTCCATGGTTCAGTTCCCCAGGCCTGTAGAGTTACTAGTGGATCTTTCCCTAGATGGCTCCTTAGTGGAAAAGGAATTTTTGGTTTTTCTTACAAGTAAAATTAGGGAGAGTTCAGGGTCTTTGCACATATGCTGTCGAGATTTGCAAGTTGATAAACTGTGTGACAGCAAATGCACACTGAAACTTCTTGATCTCAAATGTGTTGGTCAGTTATCAATTGATATGGGTTCGCTGAGCGATATCACCAATGTCCTGTCTCAGATGGACCACCTAGAGAGCCTCAGTCTGTCAAAAGTCACTTTTAGATCTCTGGGTGGGAAAGTCTTTAAAAATTTCCTCGGTCACTTGCAACGTATGAACAACCTTAAGAAAGTCAGCTTGTCTTCATTCTGTCTCACAGGTCATCTGGACAGAGTGCTCAGGTAAGAGTTTGGGCCAGGGCCCTGGGTTTCCTGGAGAGCCTGTTGAGACAGGAAAGAAAACATTCTTGGGTATTCCTAATCTCCTGAACAGCTTTTATGCTTTCCACTTTGTCACTTTTGGGAATTTGAAACTGGAGAAAGAATTACAAAAATTAAGCAGCCAGCAATATACAGACAATTGCAGAAATAAAAGGTGAAAAACACTAGCCTTCTAGATATGAAGAGGAGCAGGGATTGAGATGGGGGAAGACGTTTTGCTGTAGCATTGATGCTAATCATAGATGCCCATAGTTCACAATGTCAGATCACTTTATTGATATGTAATCCCCAAGGCATAGGCCATGAAAGTAGAGGTTGGTATTTAGGGACTGGCCAAAGGGAATTTTCAGTTGCCTGTTCTTTCTGATCCCTCCCCCACCAAAAAGGTGAACTGAAATATAGAATGGATAATGTTGTAAGTATCAAGTGCTTTAAGGTTTTTTCTCTTAATATTTCTTAAAATTGTCTATTATAATACAATGTACACATTCTTAAGTTTAAAAGAAATTGTATCTCAGTGTTGAAAACAAAACTTTCAGCCAGATGTGGTGGCACAGGATTTTAATCTCAGCACTCAGTAGGCAAAGACAAGCAGACTCTGATTTCAAGGCCAGTATAATCTCCATAACGAGTTCCAGGACAGCCAGGACTACAGAGTAAGATCCTGTCTAAAACAAATTATCAGAGTCACAAAACTATTAAGTGAATTAAAACACACATTAATACATTAATACATTAATACCCAATTATAATGCATGTGAAAAGTAGTTTATTCTAGATATAAAGGTGTAGTTTTCCTTATTCAGTCTTCATTCTTCACAAGTTTTTTGTTGTTTTCTCCCTACAGAGTCCTGCCACCTGGTCTGAATTTCTTGTATCTGACATACTGTGATCTTTCGCACAGAGACTTCAGATTTTTGGCCCAGAGCCCTCAGGTCTCCCGCCTAAAACTGTTGAATCTTAGCAACAACCCAATGTATTGGGATGATTTTGAGCCCTTTCAAACTCTTCTGGTAAATCTCTCTGGTACTCTTCGGCATCTAGAGATAAATCATTGCCTTATAAATGATACTGCAATCTCTGTTCTTATCCCTGCTCTGATTCGTTGTACTCATCTCCGTGTCCTGTGCTTTGCTTCTAACCCCATCACAATGCCTATGCTTGTGACTATCATGAATAATTTAACACCCTTGAAGAAGCTAAAATATGTGATTTATCCCATCCCTATACATTGCTATGAAATATGGCCTTTTCAGGGCAGTTTAGACAGAAGGAAGCTTGCTATTGTACACCTACAGTTGAAGGTGATGCTAGAGCTTGCAGAGAGAGCTGACATGAACTGGATCACTTACTTAGAATAAATATCACAGTCCAACACAGTTTCAACCCGATATGTACTATTTAAGTACTAAATGTTATTTCCTGGACCCACACACACAATATATATAAGATTTTTTACATTGTAGAAAATTACACTTAGGGAATATAGGTATGTAACTGATTCCTACACAGAATATTTTAGAAAAGATGGAGGATTTTGAGAGATCCTGTGTATCACTGGTCTACTATTGATATATTTCATTTTACTGACCTGAGTGATGTGTATTGCGTATAATACAGGATGATAAGTCCTAGTTTGCTCTGTCTGTGCCCATACTGTTTGGTTCGCTTGTTGGTACATCACACAAATCAGAACAGTCACAGACTTTCCTGCCTATAATTTTGGAAGGGGCCGTGGTTTTTGAAGACAATGTTTTCATCCCCTAAGTTACTTTAGGCTGGTTTTGGTTGCTTTTGAAAATCCATGAGGATTTAATAGTGGGGCCAGGAAAGAAAGACAGCAGAGGCTTTGAGGTTTCAATAGAACCTTCAAGAACATAATTATAATATTTCCTTGATGTTGGCCTGCCCTAAAGTTTCCACTACTTCCCATGAAGTCCTCAGCTGGATATCCAGCCTTCGTCACATGAATTTTTAGGTGGGATTTAGGGTCCTTCCCATAATATTCCCCTTACTTCCTTTAGTTCTCTTACTCTACTCCCAATTCCTTTAATCCTGTCATTTCCTTAGCTGTATAAATCATTCCCTATATATATTGATTCTTTTTCCACTAGCTGTGCCCCATTTGGTATGATACATACTAGCCATGTGTGAGTACTGAGTCCAGCTTATTTTATATTCCAGAACATAACATAATTATAAATTCAGTTTGCATATCCTAGACTTTCTTAGAAATGATGTGTGTAAAGTCTATAGTTAATAATTTACACAGGGCTAAGGAAATGCCTCAGTCGTCCAGTTGCTTACCACACAAGCCCGCCTGTGCTCAGATCCGAACCTAGCATTTGTGTAAAAAGCTGAGCATCCAAGGGCACACTTGTCACTCCAGTGTGAAAAGGTGGAGGAAGGAAGAGCCTTGGGGCCATGTGGCCAGACATTCTAGCAAATTAGAGATTCGAGGTTCAGTGAGAAATCCTGCCTCAGAAAATATGTGTAGAAGAAAAAAAAAACAGATACTGACTTTTGGCATGCATGTGAGCATGTGCTTGAGCACAGGCATGCACACACACACACACACACACACACACACACACACACGCAAGTGCACACACTTCCTCCCACCCATGAACATGAACACATAAAAATATCTTACTCATATTGTTAATTTCTTGAAACAGCATACTGAATTGCAAAGACATGGTAAAGATACAAGATTAGGATTTGTTCATTCCACATGTTGAAATGCCAGAATGACTACATTTCACCGACTAACTAACAAAAAGAGTAGACTGTAAGTAATCATTTACACATAATGTTTTCTTACTGAAATAAATTACTAAAAGCAATGGCTTAGAAATTTATGATGATTTCTTTTTTAAGTGTGGTCATAATCTGTTTCAGTCTGACCACAGATAAAGTAATTGAATTTTGTTTTGGGTAGTGATACTGGTAAATATATCAAACTATGTTTTACAGGCATTATTATAATAAAACTGGCAAGACAGTTAACATTTGTTTTTTTATTAATTTTTTGGTGGTAACATTGTATTTCCAAGTTAGTAAAAAAAAAGCATGTTAAAATATACTGAAATTAACGTGTCATATTTCTTTTGTACACAACATTTCAAATTTGTTCATATTTTCCATAATGCTTGTATCGTGATAATAAAGCAGAAAATTTCAAAGACCTCCTAAAATGCCAGTGTAATGAGCGACTTACTTGCATTGCTTCCAAGTTAAAAATTTTGGAGTTTTTGACACTTTGTATTAAATAAAATATTAAAATTAGGTTAACCTGTTTCTTTGAACTTTCCTTTTTGTTTTTTCCATATGGCTCTTACTATATATTCTCTGAATAAGCTGGGATCTCATGTTCTCAGAAGTACAGTTTGACCAGTGTGTTAACAGTGGCAGAATACTGGGGAAGAGGCAACTGGATCAATATTGGCATATTTTCTCTCTTTCCTCCATCCTTCCTTGGGTGCCATGTTTCTGTCAGAGACACTGCACCCTGAGGTGAAAAGTAGACCCTACAAGGAAGAGAGAATTTGGAAATCATTATTGTCATATTGACAATGTGAAGGATATTTTTGGAAATTCCTAGTGCAAGACAGTGCTCTCGATACTTTGTTTTCAATAGATTTGAAAAATAACCAAAGGGAGTGTACTATGTTGCTTCTACATGGCTGTGGTAAAAACACTGTCCAAAAGCAACTGAGGGAGGAAAAGGTATGTTTGACTTACATGTCCCAATCTCAGTCCATCATTGGGGAAGTCGGGACAGGAAGTTGAAAAGGAGCAGGGGCAGAAAAGGTGCTTAGTGGCTTTCTGTGACTTGCTGAGCTACTTGTTTTATACAACCCAGGGCCAGGTGCCCAGGAGGCACTGTCCACACTAATCTGGTCCCTACCTCATCAACCATTAACCAAGAAAATGCCCCAGAGACTTGCCTACAGGTCAGTCTGATGGAGACAGTCCTTCATCTATGGTTCCCTCTTCCTCCATGCCTTTAGTTTGTGTCAATTGACAAAAAACTAACCAGTGGAGATGACCCTGTCAACTTGCCACACAAACATAACTACTGAACTATAACTTTTCCTTGTTTATCCCCAATAGCTCATGTTAATATCACAATATAAAAGAGTATGACCTTAAAAATACCACAGCCTTTAATTTTTTCAGTACATTAACAGTCCAAGATCTCTTTAAAAATTCAAAGTTTCTTAACTGTGATTTCCTGTAAAATTAAAAATATGAAAACTCCATAGTGAAACCCACTATTTTGTGGGGTGATTCAAATATATATATGTGTATGTACATAAATATATATTTTTTTCTATTCAAAGCATTTTAATATTTTGCCGCATTTAATATGCAAAAAAAATATACACATGTGGAGTTTATAAGACAGCTTGCAGAAGTTGGTTCTACCTTTCTGCCAGGTGGGTCCAAGGGATTCAACTCAGGCTGTCAGGTAAGGCAGCAGATGCTTTTATTGCCTGTACTATCTGCCTGGCTCCTTTTAACAGGTGTTTAAGAAGTTCAAGCCGGGCGGTGGTGGCGCACGCCTTTAATCCCAGCACTCGGGAGGCAGAGCCAGGCGGATCTCTGTGAGTTCGAGGCCAGCCTGGTCTCCAAAGCGAGTTCCAGGAAAGGCGCAAAGCTACACAGAGAAACCCTGTCTCGAAAAACAAAAAAAAAAAAAAAAAAAAAAAAAAAAAAAAAAAGTTCAAAATAACTTCTTTTGTAAGACAGTATAGATTTATCTGGTTCTTAATTATGTGTGGTAGATTAACATAATCAGTTATGTTTAATGTATTATAAATCATGTGTCTTTTAAAGATTTATTTTATTTATTATGTATACAGTGTTCTGTCTGAACTTATCCCTGCAGGCCAGAAGAGGGCACCAGATCTCATTGTAGATGGTTGTGAGCCACCATGTGCTTGCTGGGAATTGAACTCAGGACCTCTGGAAGAACAGCCAGTGCTCTTAACCTCTGAGCCATCTCTCCATCCCATAAATCATGTTTTGTAAACCTACAGCAGAGTTTTTTTTTCTCCCCTCAGCCTTAATTTCCAAAATTAGCATTTGAAAATACTGAAATTTAAATATTCTACCTGGAGGCTCAAAGTGGACATTTCAATATCTACATTTTAGTTAGACCTGCCTGAGGTAAAGACTTGGAATAACGAATTTTTCAAGGGCCATAAAAATAGAAAGGGGAGCTGGAGAGATGGGTCAGTGGCTAAAAGCACTGGCTGCTATCCCAGAGGACCTGGGGTTTGATTTCCAGCACCCACACTGTGGGCACAACCAACTGTAACTCCAGTTCCAGAGGACCTGACATACTCTTCTAGCCTCTTCACACTGTGCACACATGGTACACAATCATCCATGCAGGCAAAACACTCATACACATAAAAATGGAAAATTTTAAAATACAAGCAACAACCCCTGGAAGTCCCAAACTCACATTTTGAACTAGAATTGTGAGAAATGTTAGAATGGTGTGGGCTTTGAAAATATAATAAAAGATGGTAGCGTTAGCTGTATTTGTCAGTTCGGTTTAGGAAACCTAGAGACAAATTGTGATCCATCTTGGTGAACTAAGAAAAGTTGATGCAATGTGATATGTGTGTTTAGGTATGTATTTCTGGTTCACCAATACTTGCAGGTGATTCTCACCGATGCAGCTGTACTTTCAAGTGAACTTGTGGTACCTGCACATCTGGGTAAGACTTGATTTCACAACTAGACTTTAAGGTCAGACTCTGCCCCACCGACAGTTGCAGGTGTATATCTGTGTTTCACTTGTCCTAGATGGATGTCCCTCATGTTCCTGCACATGGCTGTGATCTGAACTCTGAAATCACTACTGTTTTCCAGACCTAAAGCTTGACATACCCAATGCAGGAGAGACCCAAGGAATGCCCTGCCCCCTGCAGGGAGCCTGTACTCTATGATCTCAAAAGTGTAGTTGCTTATCGCCCCAGAACTACTCCTTCCAGTCTCCATCACATCTCAAAACTCCTGCCCCAAGCTGAGAGACCCAGAAAGCTCAGGATCAGAGAGCAATGTCCCACTGCATTGGCCCCTTTCCCATTACAAAGCTGCCCCTTATCTTCAAATAACTCCTGTGTAAAAATCTGATTTTTCTAGGTATTTTACATTTGACATTTCCAGTATTATTAAGCAGTGCATCACAGTGACCTGTGATTCCCCTTTCAGCATGTGCACAGTTCCTGAGGCCTGGGATTATGTCTTTCACCCAGCTCTCTGTTTCAGTACCCAATGTTTTCTGTGCATTCACACACTGGCATCATTCTTCTGTCCCTCAGTAGTTTCTGGTAACTCGTTTATTTTCCAAATGGTCTCTAACATTGAATTGTCCAGAGGGGCTGGAGAGATGGCTCAGTGGTTAAGAGCACTTGCTGCTCTCCACAGAGGATCTGGATTTGATTCCCAGCACCAACATAGGTTGGCTCACAAATGCCTGTAACTCCCAACACTAGGTAATCTGACACCCTGTTCTCAAAGTTGTATGCAGTTGTACTTACATGTTCAAATACACACAGATATACACATATACACATAATTAAACAAAATTTTAAAAATTAGGTTGTCAAGGAAAGACAATGATAGTATTTTTAATATAATCATGTAAAATAAGAATATTTGAGGAAAATATTTATGTTATTCCTATTGAGTCTTTTCACACTAGAATATAGAATATCCTTTCATTGTTCAAAGCTTCCTTAACTGACTCAGAAGTTTTGAAAATTTCCCTCTGTTTGGCAAAGCTTGTATGATATCACCCTTTTAAATCAGCTCTTACAGGAGAAGCCAGCAGACAAGATCAAATAAAAACGATGTAACTTTGCCAAACTGAAATCTGAAGTGGCCCTGTATTCCAAAAGAGCAGAGAGTAACATTCACCCTGAGCCAAGGATACAAGGAAGGCCCTCTGATTTACCTTGGCAAGATAGGTCGTCTTGAAGTAGATAATCTGCAGGGCCTTCTCCAGCTCTTCTCTCCATGAACGAAGATCTCAGCTCAGCTCACGAGAACTTGCATACTACTTTATAGAAGGAGGTTTTGACTAATTCTACAATGTCCGACAGTGGCAAATCAGATCTTGGATTTCAAGGTGCTGGGGTTTGTGTCTTTGGTCCCTCCACGTTTCCTGTTTGCTCCCTTTGCTGTAGTAGTTTTGATGTTTTATTTAGTATTCATACACGGATATAATGTATTTGGAGCCATTATATCTCCCATTGCCTACCCTCCAATTCTTCTCTCGTGGCAGTGTGTGCCTGGATTCCCAGCACTGACAGACAGAGACAGGTGGATCCTGGGACTCATTAGCCAGGTGGTCCAGCTAAAAATGGAGAGCTGCAGATTCAGGAAGACACCCTGTCTCAAAAAATAAGGTGAAGGAGTGATGAGAGAAGACACCCCAGTGTCAACCTCTAGCCTTCACACAGGAGATATAAACACACACACACACACACACACACACACACACACACACACACACACACACACACACACAGAGAGAGAGAGAGAGAGACAGAGAGACAGTGAGATCTAAAAAGAAAGTAGTCCCTTGACACTTTACCTAGGTTCCCAGAGAGGAATATGCAGGTAGAGACCTTACCCTCTAGAGTTCCCTAGCTGTGAATTCAGTAGAGGTTATTTTACCTTCTTTGGTGCTTGGTGGCTCACATATTTAATCCTATCACACAGGAGGGAGAAGCAGTCAGATCTGTGTGAGTTCAAGGCTCCCATAGTTTATGTAGAGAGCTCCAGGAGAGCCAGTGAGGCGTCCCCCAAAAATTCTTATCACTGCTCTAGTCAAATGCCAAGCTGGGGGGCTTTCCCCATATTTTGTGCCTACACCAGTTTCCCTATCTCTGAGGGTCATTCCAATTGATGGTGGTGCTGGTGGTGGTGGTGCTGGTGGTGGTGGTTTTTGACTCTCTGTTTTGATTTTGTTTTCTTTTTTTCTGCCCCTCCCCACTCTGCATTTCCAGACATCATGGATCTGCTCTCATGCATGCTCTGTCTTTCTCTGTCTCTGTCTCTCTCTCTGTCTCTTTCTCTCTCTTTCTCTCTCTCTCTCTCTGTCTCTCAGACAAAACTGATAAATTAGATTTCTCCACTCTCTGTTAAGATTTCGAACTTCCTAGGGACTCTTCATTCCACTCTACCAGGACTTCTGTCCCCAAATTGCAGTGGGTGTTCTCTCTCCAAGGTCACAATCATTTTATTTTCTCTAACCTTGTACAAATTCACCAACGTATTGATAGTTACTGTTAATATGTATTCTTTTGTCAGCTCCTTCTGTCACTCAACAACAAATTTTCAACATTTTCCCAGAGTCCAGAACAGTGTACTGGATACAAATTCAAGGTCTTTCCTTTGCTGACTATGTAGTCACGAGTACAATCCTTATTGTCTCCATCTCTCAAGGTTTCATCTATAACATGGAAAGGGTAGGAAATTAGCCTCACACTGTGCTGTGAGCACAGGGAGTGTGTGAAAAAGACTAGCACACATTTCATTACAGTCACTTTTATCTGTTCTTCTGTGTCTTGGTTAGGAATTAGTAGACCTGCCACTCCCAATGTGTAGACTGATGATAATGAATATTCAATCACTTTTTAATTGTCAGTTTTATTGATCTGTAAATGATAAGCAGAAATGTATATATTTAAATGATACAGATAATTGATTTGATGTGTATATAAATAGTGAAATGATTAACTCAAAAGAGCCAATAATCACATCAATCAAATCAGATAGTGACCTTTTTTTGATAGGAATACAGGTCTCGTCTCTTAGTACGTATTATTTCAAGTATAATACACATGACTGTTAACTAATATCACAGTCCTTGTACTATATATTAGGCCTACAGAACCCATTCATGTTGTAACTGAATACTTCTATCCTTTAATCAATAGCACCCCGTTTCCTTCACTCTTAGCTCTGGTAACCCATGCTGTGCTCTGATTTGCCCAAGCTCAACTTTGCAAGTTCTACATGCATGTTGGGGTTCTTGATTTTTATTTATTTTTTGTGGTAGTAGATTTTGGATATGAGGCAGTTTGGACATTCACTTCTCTAATGAGGAGTGTCACTGTGTATCTTTTCACATGTTTATTGGCCATTTGTGTGTCTTAGAGAAATGTGTAGCAGAGTCCTTCATCCATTTTCAAAACCCGGGTTGCTGGTCTGAGCCAACTAGGATCACAGCAGGGACATGGCAGGTTCACCTGGTGTCACATACCATCCCATCCTCCACCACTCTCCTTTTACATCTTTTCCCAACAAGGGTGTCTGATTGCAGCATGAACCCCTGAAGTCCCTCTCCACTCTCAAGCCTGTGAATACAATGTCTTTCACATTCTGAAGATTAACACTGTTAGATATGTGATTTACAAATGTTTTCTCCCGTCTTGTTTTACGTTTTTCTCTCTAGATATTGTTATGTGAAGCACTAAGTATACTAAAGCATATGGACTGCAACATATGATTTGGTATACCCAAGAAGTCATATCCAAACCCAATGTGTAACTGACATTTCTGAAATGAAATTTATGTGGATGAGGTATGAGATTCCTTTAATATACAGCTAAAATTTTTCCTACTATTTTGAGGAGATTTTTATTAGTATATATAAAGTATAATCACTCTCTATTCTTACAATGTTTGTCTGGTTACTTATCATAGTGACCTTGACTTTATAAAATAAGTTAGAACTTTGCACTGGGTGGTGGTGGTGGATGCCTTTAATCCTAGCACTGGGGAGACAGAGGCAGGTGATTTTGAGGCCAGCCTGGTCCACAGAGTGAGTTTTGGAACAGCCAGAGCTACACAAAGAAACCCTGTCTAAAAGAAGAAGAGGAGGAGGAGGAGGAGGAGGAGGAGGAGGAGGAGGAGGAGGAGGAAGAGGAAGAAGAAGAAGAAGAAGAAGAAGAAGAAGAAGAAGAAGAAGAAGAAGCAGCAGCAGCAGCAGCAGCTTTGCTCCTCTTCAATATCTTAGATTAAGGAGTATCTTTAAGTAGACTTTAGTTTTTGTATAGCATCAGGCTCACAATAAATTAACAAAATGCAACTTCCATTTACCTCCTGCTTCCCTCTTAGACTCAGAGCCTCACTAGGTGTCAAAATTCTGCACCAATATGGGTCATCTGGGCTAACAGGTGAGACTGAAGACACACCTGTCTTCCAGATGGGGAAAGGGGCATTTTGATTTTCTCAGACCAATGAGATCAAACCATACCTGTAAGATAATGACCCATCCAAGAGTGCAGAGAACATGGTATCCCCAAAGCTGGAAACCTGAGGCATTAGTGAGATTTAGCAGCAGTACCTACATCAGTATTAATAGCCTGGGAAAACATTGACAAATTTTTGAGTGAAAGCAGCAGTTCCCACATCATGCATGGTTGAGACAGGCATAAAGCTGCGAGGATCAAGTAAAAAATCTGCAAAGGAAAGCCTGTTACAGATAACATAGAACCCTCTGTTACGAACGTGAAAGTGGAAGGGTGGAGGGAAGACAGACAGTGGAAGAAAGGATAGGGAAATGGAGCAAGGGATGAATCTCATTACTGCAGAGATGATGGCGCCTGAGGAGAGGTTGTGAAAAGTGTTCCGTTTGTGAAACTCGAGTAAGTTTGATAACATAATGTGGAAGAGTCAGGAAACACGTGAATCTTAATGTTGTGAGTGTATTCCTCTCTTGGTTCCCTTAGATCTTATGAGACACCTGGAATGAGAGTACAGGTTGTGAACTTAAGTTTAATTTAGTGGAAAATACAAGGAAAACTGTGAAGTTAAGGTTAGTATAACTTTCATGATTGAGGTAGGCAGAAGGTGGCAGAGATCCTGACGTGGTGTTGGCTGGATACTGATAGATCAGAGAAACCCTGTGCTTGTGAATGTGGGATGGGTTGAATGGTCCAGGAAAAGATGCTTCCAGCACCCTATGCAGTCTGGGAACAACATTAGGCAAACTTTGTGTTTTGCATCTCCATTGTGATCTGTCACAGAATACACCAAACAGACTCATAGACTCATAGACTCATCCATGTTTCCATCTGGGGACCTCTCCTTGGGTTACCCCATGGGGCTCTCTACTTGGATTTTCTCAAAGACATGATGACAAAGAGCCCCTGTCACAGATCCAAGAATGAATCCTTGTTTCGAAAATCATGAATTCAGGACATCCAAACATTTCTTCATTGGTTTTCAGGTCTGTTTCTCATTAGAAGAGGCAATAAGAGCCAGGCAGTGGTGGCACATGCCTTTAATCCCAGCACTCGGGAGGCAGAGCCCAGTGGGTCAGTGTGAGTTCAAGGCCAGTGTGGTCTGCAGAGGGAGATCCAGGACAGGCACCAAAACTACACAGAGAAACCGTGTTGCAAAAAAACAAAAAGAAGAAGAAGAAGAAGAAGAAGAAGAAGAAGAAGAAGAAGAAGAAGAAGAAGAAGAAGAGGCAATATCTCAATTAACCCAAGGCTCACCAAGCTAATGCTATATCTAATGCTCTATCTTCACATTTTAAAAAGATTTATTTTCATTTGTGTCCATGTGTGAGTGCAGGAAGTATGTGTGTGTGCACCAAGTGCATGCAGGTGACCACAGCATCCACAAGAGGGCATCAGATCCTCTGGAACTGGAGTTACAGGAAGTTGTGAGCTCCCTGGCATAGCTGGTGAGAACCTAACCTTTGTCTTCTGCACAAGCAGCAAATGGTTTAAACCTCTGAGCCACCTCTCCAGCCCCCATGTCCGTTAATTTAAAGATCCATCAACATCACACCCTGTACATGGACAATAGGAAGTTTTTATAAGATGGCCTCAAGTGAGCTCTGTGAGGATGGTATCCTGAGATAACAGTTAATAAATTTCCTCACAAAGCTTATGTCACACTGAGCTGAGTGGAACTTCTTCCCTAGCCTTTCCCAGAGAGCAGCCTCTCCTTTAGAAGATGGACTTTCAAGGCTTGAGGCAGGACCATTTTGCACTCTCTTGGTGTTGTAGTCTGGTGAGTCCCCATCAACAGCCCTCTAGGTGATGAGAAAAGAGGAAATCCCTCCCAGGAGAACTGCACACGGAATCACCATGAGATAGTGGGTCCCTAAAGGGATGACAGAGGTTAGAGGAAGAAGAGGAAGGGGAAATCACATGTTCAGCAAGAGGTCAAGCCAGTACTAGTTACAACCAACATTATTCAGATATTCAGAACGAGGTGGTAATTTGGGGCATTTAAGTACATTTGAAAAACAAGATTTTGTCATCTGATTAACAACTGATTCTGGAATTATCATCTTTTGTTCTTTTAAATAGTGTTTTAATTAATTTTTCAGAATTTCACGCTGTGTATTTTGAACTTACTCACAACCCCAAATCTGTACATCTTTTCTAGATTTCCCTTCACTCTTTTGGGTTCAGAATAGAATCATAGCTCCAGGAAGTTCTATTAAATCTTTCATGAGGTACTAAGCTCATTTTCAAAAATAATTGAAATATTTTATCCCATGTTATTATTGGAATCTAAAGTCACATTCTAGAGGAGAAATCAGGACCCCGTTCAGTGCCATTAAGAATGAGAAGGAAAAAGGAAACCCACTTGCCAGCCCTGGACTATCTGCCCTATGGACCTGCCCTGTGCCACAAGTTGATGTCAGGGCCTGGGCTACTGCCTTGGCCCATATCTGGGTTCCAGGCCCTGCTCCAGCTGTGGTCTGTGTTGATGTCCTTGGCTCCTGTACTGCTGAATGCTGCAGGAATATATCATAAGAACTCAGCTGGTTATGGCAAAGTTACTACATGGAGGGATCAAGGATTTCCTCCAGAGGAAGCCAAATTCCAAGGAGCTTTTGGTGTTGTTTGGCTTGTTATATATCAGCTGTATTCTGTTATAAAAATCATGTGTGCCTTCATAGTTTTCCCAATTGACTTTTCCCTAAGAAGGGCTAAGAAGGTGGACTGATCACTCTCTGGACATACACATTCTAGGTATTTGGAGAACAGCCTCAGGAAAGGCTTTCTCTGGAATCAGGTATCTCCCTTGGCCACTTTCAAGGACTAGCAGTAATAACAGTCTACATGCAAGTCTCCTGATTTAAGGTAAATTCCACAAGAAGACACCACCTAGGTCAGGTGCAATTTAGCTCAGACCCACCTTTCTTACAGCCTTACTAACTTTATAGACCGCTAACTCCTTACCTAACCACTTCTTGGAATATTTAAATAACTTTCTGTGCTGACAGCTATGCTCAGTCAGAACCCCAGTTCAAGCCTCCCTGTAATTATCATCATTGGCAGCATCTGGCCAGGTCCAATGATGGAGGAGAATACTTTATCAGAGATACCTCTGTACTCTCTAAGAACAGACTTAACCATCCAGACTACCTGTTTGAGAAGGCCTGGCGGATATGCCAATTAAGCTTTACTTCCTCCTTTCCCAAACCTTACCTCTAGTTCCAGATCTCCCTTTAACTATCACCAGAGGCATCTAGCTGTACACAGGTTGTCTAGCGACTGAGCACATTTTCCCTCCACCCTGCAGAAAAAAGGCAGATAGCTTGGACAGATAGGAGCCACAGGAAAAAAGAAAACAGTTTTATTTTCTCCCATTGACCTAGCAACTTATAGATTCTTAACATATTCTACCACTCATGTTTAAGATTATAGTTGAGCACGTAAGAGCCCTCTTCTTAGATATTACCCGAATTTAGCCTTTAGTTAATTCATTTCCCCATTGGTCACTTCCCTTTGGGGTTGCAAATGATAGTTAACAGTTATTGCCCCTCTATGTGATTCTTATCACCCCTCTGTTTGACCCTGGAAACCTGGCTTTGCACTGCCAAGGGGTTACTGCTTGTAAGTGTATATATATACCAGGACTTCCAGGGCACAAAAAGACAAAGAGACTGAGAATGGGGAGGAATAATTAGGATTTTGACCAGGGAGTACGTGTGGATGAGATGGAAGATGAGGAAGAATCAGATGGGGAAGTACTAGCTGGGTAAGAACAAGATAAAAAGGACATAGATGAGGCAGAATTAAAACCGGAGAATAACAATAGAACTTAGAGGGAGAAGAAGATAAATATGGAGAGAAATCAGGCAAGAAAGGAGCTAGGCATAAAAACAGAACTGGCTGGGCGGTGGTGGCGCACACCTTTAATCCCAGCACTCGGGAGGCAGAGCCAGGCAGATCTCTGTGAGTTCGAGGCGAGCCTGGGCTACCAAGTGAGTTCCAGGAAAAGGCGCAAAGCTACACAGAGAAACCCTGTCTCGAAAAACAAAACAAAACAAAAACAAAAAAACAAAAACAAAAAAAAAAAAAAAACAGAACTGGAGCTGTGTGTATAGGATGTTATGCCAGAGGAATTAAAGCAAGTAGACTATAGAGCTCGGTGTGCTGAGATTCTATTTCCCGAAAATAGTCCTCGCCGTTAGTTAGTTCTCTCTCCTGAGCCCCTAGATGCACAATATTACGGCTGGTCCCGCTAATATTATACAAGTCTGTACCAACAAAGGCCAAGAGGATAGGGCTACACAGAGTTGGTCCTGTCCCTCACTGACTGAAACACTAGGGAGAGTTAACACTCTCTTTAACAGCTACAACACTCAGGGTACTGGCCCTGCACCTCGCCTGGGCAGCACAGTAGAGCTGACCCTGCTGACAGGGGCATTGGTGAGATGCCCCAAGAACATGAGCATGGGAGATCTAGCCCCACCCCTCATCTGCCATAAGATGGTAGGTGAGAGGGAGAGATGCCTTCCCCTCCACACTGCCCCTCACCACCTATGGCAGGTGGGAGAGCTGGCCCTGAGGTCATAAGAGCAGGAGAGCTGTCCCTGCCCCTCACCAGCTGTAACACTAGGAAGGGTGCCCCTGCACCTGCCTGGGCAACCCAGCAGAGCTGGCCCTGGTGGTGTAGGTGTGGGACAGCTGACCCTGGGGGCATGAAAGCAGGAGAACTGGTCCTGCCCCTCACTCCTTCCTGCATAGGGTGAACTAGCTGGGGCAATGCCAGAGAGATCATCCTGGTGGTGAGGACAGAGGAGAGCTGGCAGGCTGATCAACCCGGCAACCACCAAAGCCCAGAACCGGGGCTGTGACTCGGTGTACCCCAACATCCACCTCATCTGTAATCTGCTGGAGCACATGAAGGAGTCAGACCTGCAGATCCAAAGCTGCAGGATCTCCATGACACAGGGTGAGGATATCAAGGAATTCCATGAGGGCCCAGCATCGACAGTGTAGTAAAAACCAGAGGCCTTGATCCAGTTCAATGACTCTTTGCAATGAACACTTGCAAGTAAAGATATATGGACACAAGTATATACTGTGTGACTCACTGGGCCACAAAACAGGTTCAACCATGAGATTTCTCTCTCTCTCTTTTTTTCTCTTAAATTTTACTTTATTTTGTTTTAGTGGCAGAGGTTGGAAGGGCAGAGGGCAGATAAGAAGGCAGGGAGATGAACAGGATGGAAATACTTGTAGCAAAAGCCACAGAGAATAGACAAAAAGTTTTTTTTTTTTTAAAAAAACCCTACATTCTAACTGTATAAAAACACTGAGTTTTGTCAACACCAGGGAGCAACATTTGCAAGCGAATCCTAAATACTGGGTTATTATCTATTATCTGTAAGATCACTTACTAATGAGGAGGATAGGTAGTGATTTCATTTAGCAGTTCATACAACATATTTTTAATATGTCAAAACACAAGCACTCATAAGTTACTGAGGAATCATGAGACTATTAAATGGAAAAGAATAGCTTCAGTGGAAGTTCTTTCCTGTAGTTCTACTAGTGGAAAATAGTGTGTATATGTGGGAAGATGTAATGATTGTGGGATGCAGTAATGTATCAGAAGAGTGTGCACCATTATATGAGCACGAGAAAAGAACTGGACCACTGAGAAAATGATTTCCCTCTACAACATCATTTTCTCTGGTTTTTAAATTTCTACAGTCAAGACAACAGTCATTTCATAGTTAAAATATCACAGAATATAATTCTGAGCAGATTAATGCAAGTATTTTGGATATACAGATCTTTGGAAAAGCATGCATTGTATTCAGTGTTATGGAGGAACAAAATGGATAAAGCGATGTTTTGTTAGTGTATGTGTCCAATGTGGGTGAGGATGTGATTGTGTCTCCTCTAGCATTATATATTCCCAGGTACAGTTTTTCCCTCACTGCAGAGAGGGCTCGGGATTATCGGTTTCAGTTAGATATCCTAGGAATGGATAAACATAAAGTGATCACATCCAGTGATTAAAATATTCATAACTCAGACTGATTCCATCCCTTCAAGTACCTAGTCTTGGTCTCACTTTCCAGACTACAGAGTAAACTGTTCAGACTCTCAGAGGGAAAATCCTGACTCTGGCCACTAGGAGGCACCACAGCAGTTTCCTTTTGAGTTGTTTCCAGTTAAATATCTTAAATGTTCACTGTAACAGTGGTTCTGTGTGGCAAATCTCCACCCATGCACATTCAGACAGATCTGTTTGCTGTTGACCCCAAACCAGCATTCTAGTCAATGGTTCATCTTTTCCTGCCACAGTGCAGATTGAGCTCTGCACACTGTAGAGATTTCTCTCCTGGAGTAGAGTGTGTGTTCTCCAACACGCCATCCCTTCACAGGCATCTCCAAATTTGTCCAGTTACTGGAGTCCCTTTCTCTCCTGTCTGCTCTGCACACCGATGCCAGGTCCTGAATCAGCATCTCCATCTGCTTCCACTCACTCCTGCCTTCTCTGGCACATTCTGGTGATTCCCACCAAACTCCAGAACTACCTGACATTTTGTAATAAGGACACTTGGAGTATATTAGTGTGTCTCTAGCATGTGCTCTGGACTGAAGCTTGGGTATTCTCCAATGATCTATTTGTTGAATCTTTGTCATCAAGGCAACACTAATGGGAGAAGGTAAGACTTTTAATAAGCAAGACTTTGTGGGAGACCCTATGCCATTGAGGTCATACCTCTGAAGGGATGGATAAAGGAAACCCAGGCCTGTCTCTTTGAGCCTGTGCTTCCTAACTATGAGAGGGATGGTTTTGTTCTACCATGCACTCAACCAAATGGTGCTGCCTTACCACAGGTCAAAAGCAACAGAGTCAAAATATCCAGGACTGGAGTCTACTACAAGCAAAAGCTTTTTCTGCTTTAAGACAATAGTCTAAGATATTTGTTACTCTTGGAAACATAAAGTACATGGTCCTCCATTACAACTATCAGGATTTTCAGAATAATTAAAGTTTTTACATAGTTGCATAAACAGAATTTTTTAGACAGTCTCACTGTGCCGTCAATGGCCTGGAACATCAATCTAAACATCAGGCTGGCCTTGAAGTCACAGATATCTGCTTACTCATGTATTGTAGATGTTGCAGTCAAAAGTGTGCAGGACAATGCCTGGCTAAACTGGATTTTTTATAAATATTTTTATTTTATAATTAATTGTACATATCAGCCATGGATACCCCTGTATTCCCTCCTCCCACCCCAGCGTCCCCCTAAATCTGCCCCCCAATCCCACACCCTCCAAGGCAAGGTCTCCCCTTGGGAAGTCAGCCTAGCCTGGTAGATTCAGTCGAGGCAAGTCCAATCCCCTCCCCCCTGCACCAAGGCTGAGCAAAGTGTCTAAGCATAGGCACTAGATTCCAAAAAGCCAGCTCATGCACCAAGGACAGGTCCCGGTCCCACTGCCTGGGGCACCCCGAAACAGTTCAAGCCAATAAACTCTAACCTATGCAGAGGGCCTGGTCCAGCCCCATGGGGCCCCCCAGCTATTGGTCCACAGTTCATGTGTTTCTGCCAGCTTGGCTATTTGTCCCTGTGCTTTTTCCAATCCCTCCTCTCTCTCGCCAGCTGGACTCCTGGAGCTTTTCCTGGGGCTTGGCTGTGGATCTCTGCTTCTGCTTTCATCAGTCACTGGATGAGAGTTGTAAAATGATTTTTCACAGATTCTAAGTTGAATTTCTTTGTCAGTTAATTACGCTGCTGTTTTCAATGTCTCTGCTTGTGAGTTTGTTTACCTATATTTGAAACTATTCAGATTATGTTTTAAATACTTTTACTCAAATATTCATAACAACACTAATCACAAAAACTATACAGTATAAATAGCACATAGTCAGCAACTTATAGAGATAAGTAAAATGTTATGCATCCACGCAATTGAATATTAACGTATCAAAAAACCAAATACATCTATATTATATAAAATGTATTAATATTAAAATACATTTTAGAAAATAAAATGTCAAAATCAAAAGACTAAATGTTTTATGATACTGCTAACTAAAAATACTATCGATGAAACCACAGAAAAACTATTAGCTTCAATCAACTAAAGGAAGAGAATATTAATAATCAACACTGTCTCACTTCTTAACATTAGTAATCATTTTAGGAATGTGGTAGATTGAATAAGAACAGCCCCAATAGACTCATCTATTTGAACGCTTAGTCACCAGGGAGTGGAACTATTTGAAAGGATTAGAAGAATCAGGTGATGTGGTTTATTAGAGAAAAGGTGTCCCTGGGAGTGGTCTATGAGGTTTCAAAAAGCCCATGATAAGCCCAGTCTCTGTGACTCTCTGCCTGCAGATCAGGATGTAGCTCTCAGCTACTTTTCCAGCAGCATGCCTGTCATGCCTGCTACCACATTGTCTGCCATGATGACAATGGACTAAACCTCTGAAACTGTAAGGAAGCCCCCATTGCTTTCCTTAATAAGAGTTGTCGTGGCCATTGTGTTTCTTCACAACAATAAAACAGTGACTAAGACAGAAGGTGGTACTAAAGACTGTGATCTCACTGTGAAAGGCCCAACCACGCTGTTGTTTGAGGACTATGGAAGACTTTGGGACTTTGGAATAGTAAAGCAGCTGAACACTTAAGTGGGGCTTAATGGGCTGTGCGGATAGGATGGAAGACAGTAGCTCTGAGAGCAATGTGGGCCCAGCTCAAGAAGTTTCAGAGGGGAAGAATACCACTAAGGCCTAGAGACCATTCTTGTGATATTTTGGCAAAGAATGTAGCTGATTTCTGCCCTTGCCCAAATTTCTGGAGGAACATTAAGAAGTATAATTGATCTCAGTTCAGTACTCAAGGGGATAAAAAGTTTAAGTAAATGCCTGATGCTAAATGGAATAAATGGAGTGGTGGCCTCAGAGCAAGATCCTGTCCTGCTAAACTTCCAACTTGTGGAAAGCAATTAAAGAAAAGCTACAGCAGTGAAGGAAACCAGAAACAACAGCAATCTGATGCAAATGTAGTTGGACAAGGGGGAAAACTACCAGCCCCATCAAGCATCAGAACGTGGCAGTTTTGGCCATGTGATTCTGACTTCAGAGTCAAGGATTGAAGATAGAGGTTGTGGAATCTCCCTCTGTGCTTAAGGAGAGCAGCTGAGGCCAGGCACATGACCTTGCATTCCCTGAATGGAGGCTGGAAGAGGCCATTGTGTGAAGCTGTGAAGGTGGAGCCAGAGCTGTGGGATATCTGCCAAGCAGAGCTGCAGACTAGGTGTAGAATCAGCCCAAGAGAGACAAGTATGTTACAGTCAACAAAACTGGAAGGAGGTGGAGTTCTGCAGAGAGCTTTGACATCAGTCATGGAGATACAGAATCTGAAATTTGTCCTGCTGGCTTTTGAACTTACTTTGGTCCAGTATTTTCTCACTATGCTCCCTTTCTTCCCATTTGGAATGGAGATGTATAGCCGGTGCCATTGTATGCTTAAAGTACATGATGTGCTTAATGATTTTGATTTTACAGGGAATTACAGTTAATAGATTACCAGGAGTCTCAGAAGATAATTTGAACTTTCAAGCAGTGTTGAGACTGTTATAGACTATGGGGCCTTTTGAAGTTGGACTGAATGGATATTTGCATTATGATATGGCTATGAGCCTATGGGGGCCAGGGATGGAATGTGATAGATTAAAAATGGTTCCAATAGGCTAATAACTTTAATCCTTAGTCATCAGTGTTAGGTATTCATGCCAACTTGGGTAGTGGGGGAAGCTTTCTACACATAGAGATGCCCCTGGAGACCTCTGACCACCAGTCTCTACCCCCAGACTATTCTAGTGCAGGCCTGACCCCCCAATGCATGTGAATGGCCATCCCACCATGCCGAACACCACCCCAACTTGAGAAGCTCCAACAGCCATGCCAAGGGATGTAATGGTCCTGTCAAGAAGGAGAGTGACCAGGCCATGCCCTACAGAAAACAATCCCACCAATCCCTGAACTTGCTCCAAGAACAGGCCACATAATCCCTCCAATACCATGTGACCCTGGAAATCAAAAGGTATATAAACCCTTTCTTCTGCTCAGTTCTCTGATGCTTCTTTTCTGAGCAGAGCTGAGGCAGCCATCCTCCTGGGTTTTTCCCTCCCAGTGAATCTCTTGTGTGAGACTTGTTGTGTGGTATGACTTTGTGGTATTCTTTGGCCCCCAACTGCCTGAATACCTTTCACATCTGAGTTGTAACACGATCAAGGAGTACCATTATTTAAGAAGGATTAGAAAGTGTGTCCCTGTTGGAAGTAGCATGTTACTTGGGGTGGTAGTTGAGGTTTCAAAAAGCCAATGATAGGCCCAGGCTCTCTGCCTCCCTACCTGCAGACCAGGATGTAGCTCTCAGCTACTTCTCCAGTACCATGCCTGCTTTGCTTGCTGCCATGCTCTCCATCATGACTGTAATGGATGAAACTTCTGAAACTGTGAGCAAGTCCCCAGGTAAATAATTTCCTTTTTAGTTGCCTTGGTCATGGTTTCACTTCAGAGCAATTTAAAAGTGACTAAAACACACACACACACACACACACACACACACACACACACACACACACAAATACGATGCCTTTTGATGTGTATGTGTGTGTAATATTTTGGAGGCTGGGAGGATATTTCAGTCAATAATTCACTTGCCACAAAAGCATGAAGACCTGAGGTAGAGTCCTAGCACACACACACACACACACACATACACACACACACACAAACAAACAAAAACAATGCCCACTGGGCATGTCAGCCCATGTGTAATCCCACTGCTTGGGAGGCAGAGATAGAGAACCTCCAGAGCTAACTGGTTAGGTAGGCTTGGGTTGAAGTGAGGATCATGTTTTAATGAAATAATGAGGAGACCAATCTAGGAAGACACTTGGTATCAATCTCTAGCACACATACACACACACACATACACACACACACACACACACTCACACAGAAATTCGAACATGATACACAATATACACACACATACACATCAAAAGGCATCGTATTTTATGACAAATACACAAACTAAAACTTCTTAGTAATGAAAGCAAGATTTTATTACAGAACTAATAAATAATATATTATAGTAAGAAATACTAAAACCAACATAAATAATTTGAAAATTAGACAAAACTTAGCAATTTTTTGAAAGATACAAACATACCCAGGAAGGAACAGAAATTTTGTTTAGCCTTGAAGCAATTAAAAATATTAAATTAATAGCTGAAAAAATTTTCAAATGCAAAAATAATAATCTCCAGGTCTATAGTAATGAACTTGCAAATTCCAACAAAACTTAAAGGTGAAGTAAATCTAGTCTGCAGAACATTTTCAAGAGTATAAATATGACCAGCTTCCTGTTTTATGATCTGAAATTCTCTGTGACAACCTAACCAAAACTGTCAAAAGAACAAATAGACCAGTATTCTTGTACATATTTGTAAAAATCCTGAGGAAAACATTAATAAATCAAATCTATCAACACAAAAAGTATAATAGAGAATCACAAAGTAGGTGTTATCCAGTAACTCAACTTCTGAAAATGAGATCATTATGTTAATAATTTCACTATCTTAAGATATTTAAGAAAAAAAAATAAAATGTTTGTGTCACCAGCCAGAAAAAAAGCAATTGATGAAAATAAGAACCATTTTCCAAAATTTTAGACTTAAGAGTAATTTTTATTTTCTGTGTTTTAAAATTTTGTAGATTTATGTTATGTATGTGAGTATTTTGCCTGGTGATCATGAAGGTCAGAAGAAGGCATTGGATTCCCTGGAACGGGAGTTATGTATGATTGTGAGACACTATACAACCACTGCAAAATGAACCGGGGTTCCTTCACAAGAACAGGAAATGGTCTTAACCAGTAAGCCATCTCTCCAGCCCATTTTCTGTTTTTATTTATTTGTTTGTTTGTTTATTTATTTATGGGTTTTCGAGACAGGGTTTCTCAGTAGCTTTGGCTGCCCTGGTACTCACTCTATAGCCCAGGCTGGCCTCGAACTCAGCGAGATCTGCCTGCCTCTGCCTTCCAAGTGGTGGGATCAGAGGCCTGAGCCACCACCGCCTGGCTGTTTTGTGTTTTTAAAGTCTGGGCTTTGCTACTCTGTTCAGGCTCATCTCCGGCAGTCTTTTGCATCTGCCTCCCAAATGCCACAAATAGCTCTGTATCAGGGATAGCCCCACTACTATATACATCAGAGAACTAGGGACATTAATATACGAGAGTGTTTTCTAACAGATGTATTTTTTATGTACAGTATGGAATTGCGCATTAATGTATTTTTTTCACCATGTGCATGCAGTGCCCACAAAAGCCAGAAGAGGGCATCAGTTCTTGATGGAGGCCTAAAGATTGTGATGGATTCGAGGGAACTCAAGGTACCTAATGTAGTAACCCGATTTGTGCATCCTTCCGACCTGGGGCCTTTGGACGAACAACCAGGGCTGTGGACCACTGAACCATGTCTCCAGCAAGGGCCTCATTTTTAAGTGAAAAGCTTCTGTTCTTTTGTCCACTCTATCTGACTTTTGGTCCCTGAGCTTGAGACCTGACTTGGGAGAATCCTCCAGTCAGGCAGTGCTGAAGTCACACTCATATAGTCCGCATATAACTTTTAACCAAAAAAGACGCAGGCAAGTGCATAGACACCTATGACTTGAGGCCCAGAGCCTCGTGAACGGAAGTGCGCAGAGGGAGTTGGGAGGGAAGTCAGCTGACCCCAGCTAAGCCAATCGGAGTCCAGCTGACCCCAGCTAAGCCAATCAGAGTCCAGCTGACCCCAGCTAAGCCAATCGGAGTCCAGCTGATCCCAGCTAAGCCAATCGGAGTCCAGCTGACCCAGCTAAGCCAATCGGAGTCCAGCTGATCCCAGCTAAGCCAATCGGAGTCCAGCTGATCCCAGCTAAGCCAATCGGAGTCCACCTGACCCAGCTAAGCCAATCGGAGTCCAGCTGACCCCAGCTAAGCCAATCGGAGTCCAGCTGACCCAGCTAAGCCAATCGGAGTCCCCCAGTTACGGCACTAAATTTGGAAAGGAGCTGTTGGGGACCTCACATGGCTTTTGGAAGACCTCGCGCTATGGTCTGGTGGTGAGCAGCTGCCGCGCCTGAGGTGGTGAAAAAGTTGGAAGATTCATCCTACTCTCCCACTCAGGTAAATAAATGGCAGAAGTTTCTTTTTTAAAATTGAACCTGTTATGGGATTAACCACCAATTTCACTGGATTTCTTAACACTGTGGCATTGTTCTCTCGAGACTTGCGTTCCATTACTTTTGCTCCAGGAATCCGCCTTGCTCACTCCTTGCATTAGTTTCTGAGGTGTGAGTGGCTTGAATTGTGTGACCAATTGCTTCATATTCTGTATTAAAATCCTTTGCACAACCTTTAACCTCTTATTTAATTATTTATATTTCTGAGGTGGGTGTGGTAGCATATCAGAGGCTGAAGCAAGCAGATTTCAAGTTCTGCTTCATCCTGGATACGTGGTGGAGTATTGTCTCAGAAAAACAAAAAGAAAAAAAACAAACAAAAACAACAACAACAAAAAAATCCTTAAAAAAAACCCCAAGCAGCCAAACATAACAAAAAAAAATCATTATTTGCATCAACCTGAGTACCAGGTTTATCCTTGTTTTAAACAATTACATTACTTTTTTCTTCCTTTGCATCAGCCTGGGTACATGGTGAACCTGGTCTAAATAAAACAAAACAAATTTTTTCCTTACTTTGCATCTTAGTCTTACTAGTTTTCATACATCAGGCTTTTAAAATGGTAGGAAAAAGAGCTGTGAAGATACTTATTTCCCTTTCAGTTTATTTAATATGTATTTTAAATGGATTTTCATTTGAAAACAAATACATACTGAAGTCGAGTGTGATTTCATTTCCAAGGCATTTAGAACTTTTTTCAGTTACCTGCTGAGTCTTGTCAGAAACCTTGTGATTTTCCTGTCTTTGAATTCTGAATGTGAGAGTTAGAAGTGTTTGCCTCCATGCCTGACTTTTATCTTTAAAACATTTAGAAAATAATTTTACAATTCTAAAATGAGTTGTCCCTGATATCTCTATTGAGAGATTTCTTATAAAGCCATAAAAATGTCAAAACTAAGAGATTAGCATTGAAATAAGTTATTACAGATTTATTTCCATTTTTCAGTGTTATCCTTTACTTTTTATTATAAATTTTCTTTATTGAGAATTTCCTACATGTATACAATGAAATATATCCACCCCCATTTCCTCTTTCCATCTCCTCCCACATCCCCTCCCCTACATGTTCTCCTCCCAGCTTCATCTTGGTGTCTTTTTGTTTATGATAACCCACTGAGTCCAATTATTGCCACATATATGTTATTTCAGAAGTATTCCCTTTGTATTCCAGGATCCTATTCAGGATACCTCATTGAATGTGGTTGTTATATTTCTCCATAGTCCCATCCAGGGGTATAAACCTGAAACATTTGAAGAGTACTGGTCAGGAACTGTTTTTATTCAACTTTTGTGAGTTCATCTGCAGTCACAGATTTCTTGTCCAGCAGCCATTCTCAAATAATCACTCAGAGGTTTAATATTAATTAAATGCTGTGCCAATAGTTCAGGCTTATTACTAACTAGCTCTTACATTTTAAGTTAACCCATATTCCTTATTTATGCTCTGTAAAGTGATGGTACCTTTATTAACATGGCAAGTTCACCTCCTGCTCCCTCCGTGTCTGAATGCCAACTCTAGACTCCATCCTTCTTCTTCCCAGCATTATCAGTTCGGCTCTCTCCCCTAACCTTATCCTGTTCAGCTGTTGGCCATCTTTATTAACTAATGAGAGTAATATATATGCACAGTGTACAGAAGGATTATTCCCAAGCATTTCCCCCCTTTTTGTCTGATTAAAAAGGAAGGTTTTAACTTTAACATAGTAAAATTATATTCAACAAAAACAGTTATTAAGAATTTTGCTTATCTAGTCCATTTATTTGTATTTGACAAAAGTAGATAATAATCTCTTATCTACCTTACCTTGGTGAGCTTTATACCTAATTTGCTTTCTATTATAACTAAGGAAAACTGTAAGTTTAACCATATAGTCTACTACTCCATCAGAGATCCCAGAAGAATGAAATGTTACCTAATGACAGGGACATCAGGCTGCCTGGTCAGTCACCCATAGTTCCTCTATAATGTTGGGGCATCTAACTCTGACCTACAGGCCTAGCATATCTGACAGACTTTCCTGTGAAGCAGGGAATTTTGAAGGACTGTCCTACCTTGTCTTGGCAAAGTCTGACTGTCACTTTCTTTGGCATCCTGTTGGTCCAGTATGGACAGTAACTGTTAGCAGTTGAGGCAAGGTGAGTTTCTTTGCCCAAATGGCTAGTTTTTGCCATAGGAAAGCAAAGGTTCTTTGATGCCCATCATCTTCCTTTGAAGTAAATTGGTGCTGCCAGGAGCAGACATGTCTCACTGTCATTAAAAGCCTTAGGTTATTAAACATATTAAATGCCATATTCTGTAGGTCTTTGAAGTGTTTGAAGACCATCTGTCTATCTAAGTATGTCTGTGTATGGCTTTGAAAACATACCTAACAAGACTATAAGTTTGACTATCACAGATGACTATTAATCTGTATTTCTTAATTATATATTACATTTTTAAATAAGCTGCATGAACAATATTTTGAACAAGAGTAGAAATATACATGCAGTATAACAAAATTAACTTTAAATTTGTATCAGTAAACCATAATCCATACCAATGTAAAATATTTAAGATTAATATTTGCTTTTTGGATTAAAATAGATTCAATATCCTTTTATCCTATCATTTCTATACTCTCCACCCTTTTTTTTAGAATGAGAACCCTGAATCTAATCTTTTTTGTTCATCTTTTTTCTTGAACGTTACCAATAACAACTTGAACCAACTTCCCTTAAATGATAATAAATATCGATAACCCATATTTTGGGAATGTGGGCCTAGTTCTCTGGACTGCTTTCTGTTGTTTGTGGGTGCCATTATCTTTATGGGACCCTGAGAAAATTTAAGATTATGACCAAGTCCTTATGGACCATTCTGTGAGGCTGTATCATCTCAGCCAGCATCCTTGAAGCTGTTTTGTATGCAGACTTCTGAGGAGAATGTAACAGAGGCATTTTGAAATGCTGAATCAGCTGGGTCATCTGTTTGGTTTGGTTTGTCCCCTTGCTCTGAATATACATAAATTTTTAAAGGTAACATACATATCTGCATTAATATAAGTATAGAGTGTGTATTTTACATAAGCCTGCCAAAGATGATTTTTTGTTTTATTTTTGAGCAAGTAAAATATACATCATGTCTTGTAGTTTTCCTAGGTTTATTCTTTTACATTTGTAGTTAGATTTTTCAGAGGATCTTCCTCAGTTAAATCTGATTTTCCTTAAGGAATGGACCCAGAATGAGTCCATAGCCTGGACTCATTTCCTGTGGAAATATAAGCATAACCTTTTCCCCAAAGTTAACATATCTTTTGACTTAAATTTTGAAGTCAAG
The DNA here is from genome assembly GCF_949786415.1 of Peromyscus eremicus. NCBI lineage: Eukaryota > Metazoa > Chordata > Mammalia > Rodentia > Cricetidae > Peromyscus > Peromyscus eremicus. The sequence goes on along the minus strand of NC_081439.1, from coordinate 83,863,444 downwards.
GTACTTTTAAAATATGTAGCTTGGTTGAATCTAGCATTTTTTTGTAATCCAGTGTCTATTAGCAGCCAAAAAGCTCAAAGATAACACAATAGAATACAGGATCCAGATTCTCTGTATTTCCATCTTTATGTGGCTTTTATTTTTCTATTGCTACATTTTTTTCTGTACCATTTTTCTTTTCTCTCCCAAAGCTATGTATATTTTTAAACCCACTGCAACCTGTATAGAGGTTTGGGATTTTTTCTATTTGCATCTGTCTTTACTGCGTATCCGTAACCTTTTCTGTCTGCATGATCAGACTGCATGCTGGCAGAGCTTGTACTGGTAGCTTAAGCCCACAGGTCATGGCTAGCAGAAGCCTGTCTGTACTGTGGCCTGTGTGAGAGACTGTAGGAACCCGCCACCCCACTTAGTTCACTGCAGTTGGCTGCTCAATCTGGCAGGCAACTATAGGGAGATGTGTCTCTGCACTTCTGCTGGCATGAGACTGTGAGACTGGGAAGCTGTTTTTGTCTCTATGTCTGTGCATTTGGAACCTTTTTAAAAGCTTTCTCAGGCTTTATGTGGATGTATTCCACCCTTCTTCCTCCCAGCTTTCTCAGTTTGGCTCTCTCAACTAACTCCATCCTGTTCAGTTATTGGCCAGTCAGCTTCTTTATTAACCAATGAGAGTAATCCATATTCACAGTGTAAAGAAGGATTATTCCACAGCACATCCCTTAAAAACAGGTTATCATACAAAATGTGAATTATGACATTTTCAGTATGTATTTCATGGTCATTTGCTCCTGTTCCCTCTCAGTGCCCTCTCTTGTCCCTTGAGCCTCTTAAGATAGTTCTCCTTCCTTCACTCAAACAGACCTTTTCTACTATCATTGCATGTCTTTGTGTATATATGAATATATATTTATATATTTAAATCTAGGTTCTTCCTGTGAGAGCAAGTATGTGATATGCCTTCCTTATACTGTATGATTTTGAATAAACTGACGATTTTCGGTGCCATTTATTTATCTACAGATGGCATCATATTGTTTCACTTTATCACTTGTTTAGAACTTACTTTCATATGTACACCTAATTTCTTGGATCCATTCATCTGTTGATGGAACTCTAGGCTGATTCCATTCCAAGGTTATTGTGAAAAGTAACATAAGAAACCTGAAAGGGCAGGTATCTCTATGATGTGTTCATTTAGATTGCTTTGGGTGATAAGTGTGAAAAGTAAGAGAGTTCTAGTTTTCATTTTTTCAGAATCTTCCATAAAGATTTTCATATTTTCACCAGTGTTTTATAAGAGTTCCTTCCCTCACATCCTCACTAGCATTTGTTTTCCTTTAGTGTATCAAAGTACTTTTGATTGTTTTTTTCTTATGGTTAAGGAAGTTAAACATTTATATTTATTAGCCATTTGTATTTTATCTTTTGAGACCTGTCCAGTTGATTAGGCATTTATCAGTGTGCTGGCTTCTCTATTTGGTATTTATGTTTTAAGTTCTTTAAAGATTCTAAATATTAATTCTCTGCAAAAAGTATAGCTAGAAAATATTGCCATTCTTTCGCTCATCACTCTATTGTTGTTTCTACTGCTCTGCAGAAGCTTTTTAATTTCATGCAATTTAATTTGTCAGTATTTGCTGTTGTTTCCTGAATGTGTTTTAAAGAGGATTTTCTGTGCCTGTATCTTAAAGTGTGTTTCTCATAACTTCTTTTACAAGTTTCAGTATGTCTCATCTTACATTAGGAACATTGATCCATTTTGAATTGATTTTTGCAAAGAGAGACAGGATGCAGTTTAATCTTTCTATATTTAGATGGCTAGTTTTACTAAACTAGCAAACTACCTTTAAAAAATGTTGTTAAAAACAGTTTTCTTTTCGCAAGTGGATGTTTTTGGTACTTTTTTCCCTCCAAATATCAGATGATTTGTAGATATATGGTCTTATTTCAGGGTTGTCTTTTTCATTCCAGTGACTTACACATCCCTTTTTGTTGCAATAACATGCTGTTTTTGTTTCTATTGCTCTGTGATATAATTTGAAAGCAGCTAATATTTACTTGGTGGTTCCTGTATGTAGGAGGTCTTTTCCTCTTCTACTATCTTCTTCAATTTCTTTCTTCACTGTTATTAAATCAGATTGTTCCAGTCCTTCACTTCCTCATTTAGGTCTATTCCTTGGTATTTAATTTTTGAGCTATTGTGCATGGATTTGTTTCTCTGATTTACTTGTCATTGTCATGGTTATTGGCATATGGAAAAGCCACCAATGTTTGCACTTATTTTGTAATACTGATTTTTTTTTTGCTGCTTTTATCAAATCTAAGTATTTTCTATTGGAGTGTTTGAAGTCTTTTAATTATAAGATTATAACAAATGTTCTGAAGAATAATTAGACACCTTCCTTTGCTGTTTGTGTATCATTTACCATTTTCTCTTGCCCTACTACAATGGGCTAAGACTTCATTCAGTATGTTGAATAAGATTGGAGAAGGTGGTCCATGTTTTCTTGTTCCTGACTTGAGAAATATTGCTTTCAGGTTTTCCAAGTTTAGTATGATTTTGAGTATAGATTTATTATGTAGAGATATTTTATGGTAAGATATGTTCCCTCTAGTCTTAGATTCTTCACGGCTTTTCTGATAAAGGCCTGTTTTGTACTTGTAAGATCATCACATGTTCTCTGACTCCAAACCTATATACATGTGAAAAATTCTTGCATACCTAAATTAAACCCTACTATTCATGATGTTCAAATATATTATTAAATTCACTTTATAAAGACTTTATTGGAATAATCTTTTAATAATGTTCATCACAGAAACTTCATTTTCAAAAAACTTTTGTCTGAACTACATTACTGAACAAGGTATATTATGCACATAGGAGAAGTCTGGCATTTCCTTTTTGTTTTTTTTTGTTTGTTTTTTTTTCTTTGTGTTTTATCAAGTAGTTGGGGAGCATTTTTGAGGTCTGATAATATGTTTATTTCATCTATGTGTTTCTAGAATTTTCTTTGTTGGGAGGTGCTTTAATCTTACTGATTTTTCTATATTTATAAAGTTGTTTATGTCTTCTGTATCTAAGGAATTACCCATTTCTTCTAGATATTCTATGAATATAAGGTTTGAAATGTTCGTTAACATTTTCAGAATTTCAGTGGTGTTTCTTTGTAATGTCCCCCTTTTAAGTCTGTTTTTACTAATTTATATATTCATTCTCTTATTCAGTTCAACTAAGGTTCTTGTCACTCTTATCTTTGGGAAAAAACATCTTTTTTTCACTTATTATTTGTATTGTTGTTCCTCTTAGTTACTGTTTTACTGCTATGAATAGATATGACCAAGACACTTAATTGGGGGCTTGTTTATAGTTTCAAAGTGTGAGTCCATGGCCATCATGATGGGGAGTGTGGCAGGCAAGTGCTGGAGTGTTAGTTTACAGCTCTCATCTGATCTGAAAGTTGCAGGCAGAGAGAGATTGGGCCTGGCATGGCTTTTTGACACATCAAAACTCCATTAATAGGCTTCCTCCAACAAGGCCACCTTCTAACAGTTTGGCTAACTGGGAGCCAGCAGTAAACTTAGGAGTTTATTGAGCCGTTCTCCTTTTTTTGAGAGAGGGCTCATCTGTAACCCTGGCTGTACGGGAACTTGAGATACACCTGTGTCAGCCTGGGATTAAAGGTGTACTGCTCACAGAGACAGAAGCCACAAAGAACAATGGGTCTCAGATTGCAACTAGTGTCTGTTTAGCCTATATAGTGAGTTCAGACAGTATCTGTGTTCTCCAAGTCCAAGAGTGGTCAATGTCAGTAAGAAAGTCAAGAAGGTCCTAGAAGAGTTGGAGCCACCAGAGGGCAGGGATCCTAGAAGCCCTCCTGGGTTTCCACACGAAAATGTTAGGACAGTAAAGGAACAAAAGGCATGAAAGAGACCCAAGTCTGCTCTCAGCAGATGAAACTGTGTTTATTAGCACAGCAGCAGGGGGCAGCGACTTCCCCATGGGAATGGAACTTGTGTGAAGGAGAAGGAGCTGGTCAGGGCTCTTATAGGAGTGGGCAGGGGGCCTGAATATAAGGAAGTTGATAGAGCTGCAGAGGATACATATGAACTCCTTCTTTTGAATCTTCTTGTTCAAGCAAAGCAGGCTGTAGGTAGAATTTTCCTATCCCACAGCCACTCTCAAACACACTGTGGCTTATATTAATTAAAAATGCCCATTCAATAGCTCAGGCTTATTACTAACTATCTCTCACTACTTAAATTAACCCATTTCTATTAATCTACATTCTGCCATGTGGCTTTTACCTTTATCCCATTTTGTGTGCCCGACTCGTTCTGCATCTGACTGGCAAATCCTCCTAGTCTGGTTTTCCCTCCTAACCTCCTCCTGCCCAGCTATCGGCTAGTGAGCTCTTTATTAGCCAGTGAGATCAGTACATATTCATAGTATACAAAAAGACTGTTCCGAAGGAGGCTATCTTGAGAACTGTCTCAACAAACAATTCTCCCTGAGATATGAATTTGGCTGACTGATAACAGTTGAGCAATGACATCAAGACAGTCTCAGCACGACATTTGGGTTTCTGCTACCAGGGCATTCTATCAGAAACTATTGCCAAGTCAAAGCTTATATTAATGTAAGTCATGGATGAGGCCAGGTTTTAGTCCAGGTAAGCAGAAGAACTTGGTACCATAAGCCAAATGGTTCTTTTTTTTTTTTCAGGGAAGATACAAGTATAAGGGGGTTGTGCAATCTTGCTCCATGGATAAGGAAATCCAATGATGTAGTCAATAACTGGAAGGAGTGACTGATATGAAGATCCATCCAATAAGTGTGGTGATATATTATGTACCCTAATAAATTTGCCTGAAGATCAGAGATCAGAACAAGCCACTAGATTAAACATAGAAGCCAGGCAGTGGTGGCACACACCTTTAATCCCAGTACTTGGGAGTCACAAGCCTTTAATCCCAGCACTAGGAAAGTTAAGACAGGAAATGATATGAGTGGGCAGAGAAAGATAATGGTTTTAGTTTTTGTCCAGTCTTGGTTTTGTTCCAGTATTTCCTCAGCATGACCCCTTTCCTCCTCTCTTTTAGAGTAGTAATGTCTATTTTGTGCCACTAACTGCTAGAAGTAATGTAATGATTTTTTTTATTTTGATTTTACAGAGTTTACAGTTAAGAGATTACCTTGAGTCTCAGAAGAAACTTTGCGCTCTGGACTTGTAAACAGTCTTGAGACTGAAAGACTGTGGGGACATTTGAAGTTGGACTGAGTGCATTTTGCATTATGATATGGCTACAGACCTATGGGGGCCAGGGTGTAGACTGTAGTAGTTTGAATGAGAATGGCTCCCATAGGCTCAAGTGTTTGAATGTTTCACTCTTAGTTGGTGAAAGATTTAGGAAGGATTAGGAATTGTGGCCTTGTTGGAAAAATGTGTCGCTGGGATGTGGGTATTGTGGTTCCAAAGCCATTTCCAGGCCCATTCTCACTGTCTCTCTTCCTCCTGCCTGCAGATCAGGAAGTAAGCTCTCAGATACTGCTCCAGCACTATGCCTGCCTGCCTGCCTGTCACTATACTCCTCACCTTGATGGTCATGGACTAAGCCTCTGAAACTGTAAGCAAACCTCTAATTAAATGTTTTCTCTTCTGTTTTTCCTTGGTCACGGTTTCTCTTCACAGCAGTAGAAAAATAACTTAAAAGACAGTGGGCTTAAAGCTACATATGACTGTTGACTGCTTTTCTCTGTTGGCAGCTTGCATAGCACCATTGAATACTGTAAGAACTCGTCCTTAGGGAGGAGATTTGGAGGCTCTTTCCAGCTCAGTTCTTCCAAGTCCTGTGCCTGAAGTGTGTGGTGTCTTCCACAGTAGGGTCATACCTTCAGATCCTGGTAGGCAACTGAGGGCAATGGCAGTGGCCTATATTCCTTGGGAGAGTGTCTTAGACTCCCCTAAACTGATTTCTGGAATTTTTAACATCCTCACAGATTGCTTCATTAGCTACTGATCATTAGGATGTAATGTTTAATTTTATTTGGATTGTTTTATTTCTGTTATTTCCCATTGATAGTGATTTGTCATTTTACTCCCTCATGATCTGATAAGATAGAAAATACTGTTTTTATTTTTAAATAATTTTCACTTGCTTGGTGATCTAAATTGATATCTATATCACAGAATATTCCATAGGCTGCTGAGATCTGTATCCTACAGCTATTGAATGTAATATTCTATAGATACTTGCCCTAGTTTGCTTTCTTGTTGCTGTGATAAACACCATTACCAAAAGCAACTTGGGGAGGTAAGGTTTTATTTCACCTTCCAGCTTGTAAGTCCATCATCCAGGAAAGTCAGGGCAAGAATTCATGGTAGTAACCTGGAGGCAAAAACCATGAAGAAATGGTGCTTACTGGCTTGCTTCTCCTGGTTTGCTCAACTGACTTTTTATACAACCCAGGACTACCTGCCCAGGAGTGGCATCTCCATCAGACAGCTGGGCCCTCCCACATTAATTAAAAATATGTCCAACAAACTTGCCTGTTGACTAATATGATGGAGGCAATTTCTGAATTGAAGTTCCTTCTTCCCATATGAATCTAGCTTCTGTTAATTTAACAAAAATTAAGCAGCACAATGTCTAAGTCTATTTGATCTTTAGTGCATTATGTCTGTGTTAACTGTCAGTTTTTATGTTTGGATTAATTATCTACTGAAAAGGGTTGAGTACTGTCATTACTGAGTAGCTACAGTATTTTTTTATGATATTGGGTATACCAATATTCAGTGCTTACTTATTTATAGTACTGATAGAATATTGATGGGTTATTCCAAATATTTATTGGTTGTCTATGTATTCTGAATCATTTTTTTGCTTGAAATCCACTTTATCAGATCTGTGCATATAAATAGACCTGGTTTTTTGCCTGCTTCCAAGAGCTTATTATATTGACTTCATTCCTTTCATTTTCAGAGTTTACTTATATTTGACAAATAAATTCATTCCCCTCAGGCACCAAGCATCTAGGCTTCTCTGCAATGCAGTCAGTTAGTTTGTATCTTTATATTCAATAGTTAGAACTACTATAATTAATATTAATATTTTTTTTGTTTTTTTTTTGAGACAGGGTTTCTCTGTGTAGTTTTGCGCCTTCCTGGAACTCACTTGGTACTCCAGGCTGGCCTCGAACTCACAGAGATCCACCTGGCTCTGCCTCCCGAGTGCTGGGATTAAAGGCATGCGCCACCACCGCCTGGCTAATTAATATTAATATTAAGAGAATTTTTCATACAAGGAATTTTTGGTTGATTTCATGGTTTCTTCAAATATTAATTGGCCTTGTTACTCTCCCTTGTTGTACTAGGCACATGATTGTTTACTGAATTGTAGGGTTTTTTCTATAATCTTCTTCATCTTTTACTGTCATGAAATCAATTATTTTCTGTGTTCTCACAGTTAACACTCTATTTATTCCTCCTCTCTTTGTAGGATTCCTTTAAATATATTTCTGATATGCTGACTTGGTAGCAACTGTTTGCTGTAGTTTGTGGAAAATCTTTATTCACTGACTTTAGGGGATAACTGCTGGATATAATAATCTCACTTGACATTTATTTACTGTGATGCTTAAAACACATCATTTGCTATTTTTGTGGCTTTTCAGGTTTCTGCCAAGAAGGCTGATGTTATTCTGATTGGTTGTCACTTGTAAGTGACATGGATGTTTCTTTGCAGCTTTTCATGTTATGTCTTCATTCTTTAGTCTTAGCATCCTATCCATGGTTCTAGAGCAGTACATTTTACTTCTGATACATCTTAGTGATGTTATATCTGTTTGGAGTCTAAATGCCTCTTGTGCTTAAAATTTATTTTTTTCTATAAAATCAGGAAATAGTCTGCTTTAATTTCTATAACTGTTTTCTGTGTCTTAAGTTTTATCTCCCCTCATTTTTCTGCCTGTAGATGTATTTTATCTTGTGGACATACTCCAGAAATTTGTGCTTAAGATTGCTCATTTTTTTCTTTACTCATATATGAATATGATATTTCCTTCAACTTTTCTTGAAACTTTTTTTTTTTTTTTTGGTTTTTCGAGACAGGGTTTCTCTGTGTAGCTTTGTGCCTTTCCTGGAACTCACTTGGTAGCCCAGGTTGGCCTTGAACTCACAAAGATCCGCCTGGCTCTGCCTCCCGAGTGCTGGGATTAAAGGCATATGCCACCACCGCCCGGCTGAAACCTTATTTTTAAATTTTGATTAATATAGCTTATTAGTGAGACTTCCTACAGATTTTTATTGATGGAATTGAGATTTTAATTTTCAGAATTTCTTTGTTTTCTTTCAAACTCCTTATGACTTTCTCATCTATGTTGCTGACCTATACATACACATTCTGAGTTGATTTCATCACTTCATTCATATGTGTGAAAGTCCTTGAACTCTTTTTCAAGTATACTTTCAAACTCTTTGTCCAGCATTTTAAACACTTCTTCAATTTTTTGGATATGGCATTTGAGGAGATAGTTTCATCTGCTTTGCTTTCTCATATTTCTTATAGTTCTGTGTTATGATCTCTATATTGCATTGGATGAGTATGTCTTCAAGTTTACCTTTCTCATAGTGTATAGACCCTCTGTGGGGTGCTCAGTCTCAAGTCCCAAAAAGAGAGAAGAAAAAGAAACCACTGTAATAGCTAAACTCTATATAGAATACACTCAGAAAGTGTTAAAGTCAAGTACTGTGCCCCTATGCCTATGAATCAGATACAGAAATAATGTACAGTAAAATATTGAATTGAAATTCAATTTGGGTAAAAGTAGGACTACTTGTACTCAATGGTTGTGAGAAAGAGCACATATAGGTGGGAGGAATTTAAAGGTGGAAATGGATCTGGGAGGATATATGGGCAGGACTGGGATTGAATACTAGTAGAATACATTGCATGCATGTGTGAAAAATTCAAATAATTAATTAAAATGTTCTATTGTAAAAGTAGAAATAATAATAAATGAATAAAGTAAATGAAGAGTACAGACAGGAGAAGGAAATAGAGCACTGAGATTTGTGCTGGAATTTGGGTCTTAGTGCAATCATTTCTCACCCAACAGTAGACCATCTGTGAGAGGGAGGAGGCTGCTGTACCCTGAGGCCTTCGTGGACCTGCAACTCAGGATTCTCCATTTTACCAGCATTGAACCACACAGAAGGTAAGTGGCTACAGATGCAGAACTGCTCCCCAACCTCAATCACGGGATCACCAATGTCCTCAGTCATCACCAGTTGGTGGTGATTGCTCATGAACACACAAGTGATAGGACCTCAGAGCAGTGGGCCCTTCATTATCAGAGGATCTACTGCCTACCTTGTATAGTGTGTCCTTGTCTGTCATTCACCCAGCCCATCACTGCCTTTGACAGGTGTCTCCCACAAAGCTTGTCTGGCAGACTCTCTCTAGTGCTTCTCATTTTGCAGTTGCTCCTTGTTTTCTTATTTCTAAGAGTATTTTTGTCTCAAAGAGTTAGCCTTTCTCCAGAGTGCACCTGGCTGAATAGACCTCAGACACTGAAGAGGGAAAATATATTTTTTCCTTTTGTGTTGACTAGTGCCAAAGGCAGTCACGGTCACCAAATTTTTCAGAATGAATTAATGTTAGTGAGAATCTTAGGCTGACATTTGTTGAGGGGTATCCATCTTTTTTGTCAGAGACACATTATATTTGGATAGCCACATTTTATGTGGCTTTTCCTCATTCCTCATACCTCCACCATGAAACTGGTGCTGGAGATTTTGGAGCTTGCTACTCTTGGATGGATAGCCTTCCTGTCTCTCATGTAGTCCAAGGTACATTTTTAACTGACTATATAGTTGAGAATACCTTGAACTACTAGTCCATCTGCTTCCACCTCCTGAGTCCTGGGATTGCAGGCATATGTGACTACACCTAGTTCTCTGACTCTTTCTGCTTACCACAAAGTATGTACACAGCTTCTAAGGTTATTTTACCAAAGAATTTCATGTTTTCTTATGACTGTATTGGAATTATACATTTCTGACAAAGTACCTGTTCTAATGGCACCCATATTCCCGTTGCTCATTTTAGTACAGGAGGTATGTTCACCATAGTGTTTCAGCAATGGCTTAATTTATGATACCTGGCACCAGACATGAAATCTTGACAACATGCAGGGATGCTTGATTTTGGGTTTTTGTTTTGTTTTACTCTTTTACTCTTTAGGTGCCCACTTTCCAGCTCCCCCCCAAAAAAATGGAGACTTATTCTTACTTATGAATGCCCAGCTTTAGCTTGGCTTATTTCTAGCCAGCTTTACTTAACTTAAATTATCCTATCTACCTTTCACATCTGGGCTTTTATCTTTCTCAATTCTATATACCTGTCTTTACTTCTGACTCTGCTGCTTGCTGTGTACCTGGGTGGCTGGTCTCTGCTGTCCTCTTTCCTCCTTTTCTCACTCCTGCCTCTCCTCTCCTCCTATGTATTCTCTCTGCATGCCAGGCCAGCCTATCCTTTCTCCTGCCTTGCTATTGGCCATTCAGATCTTTATTAGACCAATCAGGTGTTTTAGGCAGGCAAAGTAACACAGCTTTACAGAGTTAAACCAATGCAACATAAAAGAATGCAGCACATCCTTGCATCATTAAACAAATATTCCACAGCATAACCACATGTAACACATCTTAAACTAATATTCCACAACAAATGCTGCTGTAGAAGTCCAACTGTATTTCTATTTTGAGTATGTGAAATATTACTATTATTCAGATAATCCAATACAAATCTGTGTATTTGGAAAAGTACCACTCCTTGCTACCTTGTTCTCATTTCCCATTTCTTTCTCATCCTTCACTGAAGGAATAACATATCATTCACTTTTTGCTCTACTATCACTTATATATATTTTGCACAAAATAAAGGTAACATGTTTTCTTAGATTGCCTTCTTACATGAGACCATAGGGTGCACATTTCCGTTTTTCATTTAAGAGCATTTCTTTCTTTATTGAAAATAGATTTTTTTCATATAATATATTCTGATTATAGTTTCACTTCCCCCAACTCCTTCCACCTCCCCTTTCACCCAAATCTGTACCTTTTCAATCTCTCTCTCACTAGAAAACAAATAAGATTAACAAAATAATATAAACTAAGATACAATAAAATCAAACCAGAATAGGACAATACAAACAAACAAAGAGGAAAAAGAAAAGCAGAAAAAGCTCAAGAGACACACATTCACACGCAGAGAAAACTTATGAAAACAAAATCTGAAGTGTAGTCAGAATTTCTTTGGACCACTAGCCCCCAAATAATGTCAAGGAGAGTTCCTATTAATTATGAGAGCTTGGCCTTGGCTTAGGCTTGTTCCCAACTAGCTCTCAAAACTTAAATTAACCTGATTATATTAATCTGCATTCTGCCACATGAACCGTCACCTCTCCTCCACACTGTTTGTCTGTCTTCTGTGTCTCGCTGGCAAATTCTGACTCTCTTCTTCCCAGAGTTCCTATCTCTGGTGGGAAGTCCTACCTATCCTCTCCTGCCTAGCTATTGGCTATTCAGTTCTTTATTAAACCAAACAGAGGGTGCCTTGAAAAAGACACATCTTCACAGTGTACAACAAGATTATCCAACAACACTGAAACCATAATATATAAGCAAAAGACCTGTAAGGTTTAAAACAATACCTAGACGATGCATTATTCGACTAAAAAACAAAACAAAACAAAACTCCAAAAATACCATTGAGTTCATTTTGCATTAACCATCTACTGCTAGACATAGAATCTGATCTTAAATCTGGTTTGTATATCCAGTGAGACTCTTGGAGAAAAGTATTTTTTTCTTTTCAAGAAATTTAGAAATAGCTTCTGAGTTAGAAATGGGGGCTTGTTTCCACTTCTGCAGACCCTGCACATATTGCCACAGTCTCTGTGAGTTCATAAGCGCATCATTCCTGTTGTATCTAGAAGGCCTTGTTTCCTTGGAGTCTTCCATTCCCAGTGGCTCATAATCTTTCTGCCTCCTCTTTTGGAAAGTTCCCTATCCCCTGAGGGAAGGGAGTTGAAGGAGATAACCCATTTGAGACTGAGTGTTCCAAGCTAATAGCATTTCTTGAAATGCCTCCCTAACATTTCTTAAGAGATTTTCATTGTTCTTTTTTATACTTGCATCAAACACATTTGTATGGCTATTCCATACCATTTTTAATCTACCTCTGTGTGAGGTTTTTAATTGTTTATACCTTGAAATTATACATAGTGCTTCACTGAATATCATTGGGGACACGGACACACACACATATATATTTATAGAAGTAGATCTTTGTAAGATATTTAAAATTTTATTCCTTACCATTTCACTAATAATAGAACACAACCACTTTATAATTTTGCCTATATGTTACCAGAGACTAAGTGATAACTCAGCGTTATTTTAATGTATTGCATACATCTAATTGTCATTAAATTTGGGCATTTATTATTTGTTTGGTCTGTTAGTTCATATCTTTTCTTCATTTTCATACCCTTTTGGGCCTTTGTTCCTCAGTTGGTGAGTTCTTTATATAGGAAGCAGAGTTTCCCCTTGTCTGGGATGTTTTACTGCTACGTCATTTTAGTCTGTAAGTTCTCTTTTGAAATGCTTGCATTTGATATTTTTAAATTCTTTGATTTTCATTTGGTCAGATCACTTATTGCTTCCTTTCTTTACCTCTAGAATTTGAGTGACATTTAGAAATCCCTTCCTTATAGTAAGATTAAAGAAACCCTGTTGTGTGTTCTTCAAGAAGTTGTGTGATTCCACCTTTTGCTTAATTCTTTAACTCAATTTTTAGTTACTTTATACGTGGCATGTTTCATGGATCTACTTTAAGGTATTTTTTCAATCAAGTCTCACTCTGTACATTGCATGTCTGTCTTTCCTTTAGTGGCCTCTTCATGTCACCTTTGGGGTTTTTATTTATTTTAATTATGTTTCATGTGTATGGTTTTTTTTCCTGCCTATATATCTGTGTAGCATGTTTGTACAGTTCCCTTCGTAGCCAAAGAGGGCATTAGATCCCCTAGAAGTGGAGTTATGGATGGTTTCCAGGACTGGGAATTGAATCCATGTCCTCTGGGAGATCAGTTAGTGCTCTTAACTGCCACCCCATCTTTTCAGCCCTTCATTAAACACTGATGTCCATCCATGTTGGCTTCTATTTCTAAGCTTTCAGCTATTTGTCTGTTTTTCTAGCAGTGATAAGACACTGTAATTACAGAAATTCTCTAGAAAGTTTTCAGTTTCTTGGTATGGTGTCAGGAGTCCCTTCTCAAGTGTCTTCCTTCTCTCTTCTTAGCTATTCTTGAGTACTCTTTCACTTATGAACTTTACCATCAGAATAACTCAGTAAAATGTAGATACTTTTGAAATTGAAGTAAATTTATACATAGGGAGAACTTAGGAATAACTTTTTTAAATGTTGAGTTTGTCAGGGAATAGTCAAATTTAAATAGCATTGCTCCACAACCCTTATAATAGAGTCTGGAGTCCTTATACAATCATATCAGGCACATCCACAAATAAATTTTGAACCAAAATACTGGAATATTCACAGATATTCCTAGGAACAGAACATGGTGACCTTGTAATAGAGCACAAACAGCAACTTCTTGAATACATTTCACTAACATTTGAAACAATGTGTGAAATCAGCTGCTTTGTTTCATGAGACTGCCCAGTCCCTTTCTTTCAAGACTGTTTGAGTTTTTCTTCACACAAAACAAAGTTCTTGACAGATAGGATGTACTTAAACTCTCTTACACCTTGAGCTACATCAGAAGACAATCATTTGAAGAACCTGGGACAAGTTTTTAGGACTGTGTGAAAGATGTGTTCCTGAGATTGAAATCCTGGAAGCCTCAAGGAAATGTACCACTTCTTTGTTCTTAAGTGTGATAATTTTATCTTAGTCATCAAGTCATTTATCCAAGGACAATGCCATAATGTGTGTGAGATGCTGTAGCAAAGAACCGTATTAGGTAGGTGATGAGTAACATTAATTTTGTTTTCTTATGGTTTTAATGTTTTTGCTTGAAATTTTTCTTTATACGGCTTATTCATATTGTTTTCAAAGCTATCTAATTTAATCATGCTATTTTCTGTTTATCAGTGTTGTGAAGGTCTTTTAGAGGGTTTGTTGTTGTTCCCGAAGTAGAAGAAAAACTTAGGAGCTTTCTGACTCTTTTATGTGTTACAAGATTCTTAACCCCCCTCATTTTGTTTCTTTTCCCACCATTAACAAATTTTCTTGAATGCTTCTCCTAACCACATCAATGTATTCTTCCCACAGTCTGTGTCTTTTAAGATTGCAGTTTTAAACTAACCTCAATATCACTTATTTGATACACCTTTGATATTCATTGTTTATAACACATACTCATAATACATCTTTTTTTTTTTTTGGTTTTTCAAGACAAGGTTTTTCTGTGTAGCTTTGCACCTATTCCTGGAACTCGCTTTGGAGACCAGGCTGGCCTCGAACTCACAGAGATCCGCCTGCCTCTGCCTCCCAAGTGCTGGGATTAAAGGCGTGTGCCACCAACGCCTGGCCCATAATATATCTTGATGAGACTCATTGTGATGTGTCCATACCAACCTCTAGCTTACATGAATCGTATCCAACTGTGCTTTGCCACCCCAACCCTGGAACTGATCCCACAACCCAGAAGTCAGCATTCCATTATCACATTGACTGTCTCTTACTTTCCACATGTGAGACAACATACAGCTTTGAAGGGAACAGTTCTGAAGTCTTTGCCCTAAACTGTACCACATTCTTTGATTTTATGTTTCCTTTTTCATCTTTAGGCTTACTTCATGACTAGATTTTCCGAATATGCTTAAGATCAACTTTAAGTTTTCTTAACCATCTTCCTTCGTCTCTGTCTTGTGCAGTTTTGGTGTCTTTGTCTGCCACAAATACAGTGAGAGGAGTGAGACAAATCAAGGGCTGGAATGTCATTCTTTTTCTCTTTAATCACAATTAATTTGGTGTTTTAATATTTTCTATTGTACCACTTTTTTGTAGATTTAGATTTTTCTTCATCATAGCTTATATACTATTGAGGGAAAAATACTGATGTCATGTAGCTAAGTAACGAAAATTGTTTTCTACTTTCTTACAACCTATTTCTTTTTTGGAGACAGGATTTCTTTGTGTACCTTTAGAGCCTATCCTGGATCTTGCTCTGCAGAACATGCTGCCTATGAAATCAGAGATCCACCTGCCCCTGCCTCCAGAGTACTGGGATTAAAGGCAGGCATATTCCATCACCACCCAGCCTACTCCCCATTTCTAATGGTGTTTTATCACATACATACTTTATATATATAGTAGAGGTAATAGTAATACACACACACATCTTTATACACTCACAAGTCAATTTCTAATCTGTGTCTATAGTAGATGTATCTAGTGTTGGCTATCTGGTTCATTTATTCTTTTAATTTCTACTTTGCTGGCGCTGGTTGCAAAGAAGAGACTGGGGGTTTGTTTCCCAGAGCTTATAAATATTTCTCCTTCTGATTCAGGTTCACAAAGATGGATACAAAGAACCCAAAGACACTGTTCGATCTCGCTATACAGAGTCTGCTGAGAAATGAGTCTGTAGCAATCCAAGCTCTGGAGGATGTGCCAAGACTCTTTTTTGTTCCACTGTTCATTGCTGCCTTCGAGGGTGGGCATAAGAATATATTGAGTGAGATGGTGAAAGTGTGGCCCTATTACTGTCTTCACATTGGGTCATTAACTGTACAGGAGCCTCAACATGAACTCCTGAAAGCCATGATTGAGAATCTTCCAGTGCGTCCTTCATGGAACTCTACATCTAGGTAAGACTGTATAATAGAAACATGGAAAGACAGAGGCGGTTACACCACAGCCTGCTACTCTCCCAGAAGGAGTAACAAGTAAATGCTGAATATTTATGGGTGAGGCTGTTGTCTGAAAACTTGGTAACACATTAAGACTGATTGTATTCAATGTTAATTATGAAATCTGTTACTCATTGTATTCAATGTTCATTTTGAAATCGGTTACTGAGGGTTCTATTGATGGGTTTACGTAACAGGTGTTACATAAGAGAAAGACAGGAGCTTTAAGACTGGAGGGGATTTAAGGTATATAAAGGATTGGGGGAGGAGGCTGAATTTTCATGGGAAAGATTTGTTGATAGTACAAGGAGTGTCAGCTGTGGATAAAAGAATTAGTTCCTAGATGTCATCATTGATTCTACTCAGTTTCATTATCGTTGGCTATTTCTCAACTATTCTATTTCTTCTTACCCCTACAGGAGACCTAAACTGAGGATCCTAGATTTAAGGCAAGACAACGACTGTAGGACCACATGCCATGAAGTCAGCATCAAGGAACCTTTCTGTTTTCATTCTTGTGCTTATTCTGACAGCTCTATCCTGAAAATAGAAGGGCAGCTTGGTTTTGTAAATCCAGAGTCCATGTTTCAGTTCCCCAGGCCTGTAGAGTTACTAGTGGATCTTTCCCTAGATGGCTCCTTAGTGGAAAAGGAATTTTTGGTTTTTCTTACAAGTAAAATTAGGGAGAGTTCAGGGTCATTGCACATATGCTGTCGAGATTTACAAGTTGATAAACTGTGTGACAGCAAATGCACACTGAGACTTCTTGATCTCAACTGTGTTGATCAGTTGTCAATTGATATGGGTTCGCTGAGCGATATCACCAATGTCCTGTCTCAGATGGACCATCTAGAGAGCCTCAGTCTGTCTAAAGTCACTTTTAGATCTCTGGGTGGGAAACTCTTTAAAAATTTCCTGGGTCACTTGCAACGTATGAACAGCCTTAAGGAAGTCAGCTTGTCTTCATTCTGTCTCACAGGTCATCTGGACAGAGTGCTCAGGTAAGAGTTTGGGCCAGGGCCCTGGGTTTCCTGGAGAGCCTGTTGAGACAGGAAAGAAAACATTCTTGGGTATTCCTAATCTCCTGAACAGCTTTTATGCTTTCCAATTTGTCACTTTTGGGAATTTGAAACTGGAGAAAGAATTACAAAAATTAAGCAGCCAGCAATGTACAGACAAGTGCAGAAATAAAAGGTGAAAAACACTAGCCTTCTAGATATGAAGAGGAACAGGGATTGAGATGAGGGAAGACGTTTTTCTGTAGCATTGATGCTAATCATAGATGCCCATATTTCACAATGTCAGATCATTTTATTGATATGTAATCTCCAAGGCATAGGCCATGAAAGTAGAGGTTGGTATTTAGGGACTGGCCAAAGGGAATTTTCAGTTGCCTGTTCTTTCTGATCCCTCCCCACTAAAAAGGTGAACTGAAATATAGAATGGATAATGTTGTAAGTATCAAGTGCTTCCAGTTTTTTCCCTTAATATTTCTTAAAATCGTCTATTATAATACAATGTACACATTCTTAAGATTAAAAGAAATTGTATCTCAGTGTTGAAAACAAAACTTTCAGCCAGATGTGGTGGCACGGGATTTTAATCTCAGCATTTAGGAGGCAAAGACAGGCAGATTGTGTGAATTCAAGGCCAGTATAATCTCCATAGTAAGTTTCACGACATCCAGGACTACATAGTAAGATCTTGTCAGAAAAAAATTCTCAGAGTCACAAAACTATTAAGTGAACTAAAGCACACATTAACACATTAATACTCAATTATAATGCATGTGAAAAGTAGTTTATTCTAGATATAAAGATATAGCTTTCCTCATTCAATCTTCATTCTTCAGAAGTTTTTTGTTCTTTTCTCCCTACAGAGTCCTGCCACCTGGACTGAATTTCTTGTATCTGACATTCTGTGATCTTTCGCACAGAGACTTCAGATTTCTGGCCCAGAGCCCTCAGGTCTCCCGCCTAAAGCTGTTGAATCTTAGCAACAACCCAATGTATTGGGATGACTTTGAGCCCTTTCAAACTCTTCTGGTAAATCTCTCTGGTACTCTTCGCCATCTAGAGATAAATCATTGCCTTATAAATGATACTGCAATCTCTGTTCTTATCCCTGCTCTGATTCGTTGTACTCATCTCCGTGTTCTGTGCTTTGCTTCTAACCCCATCACAATGCCTATGCTTGTGACTATCATGAATAATTTAACACCCTTGAAGAAGCTAAAATATGTGATTTATCCCATCCCTGTACATTGCTATGAAATATGGCCTTTTCAGGGCAGTTTAGACCGAAGGAAGCTTGCTATTGTACAACTACAGTTGAAGGTGATGCTAGCGCTTGCAGAGAGAGCTGACATGAACTGGATCACTTACTTAGAATAAATATCACAGTCCAACACAGTTTCAACCCAATATGTACTATTTAAGTACTAAATGTTATTTCCTGGACACACACACACAATATATATATAAGGTTCTTTACATTGTAGAAAATTACACTTAGGGAATATAGGTATGTAACTGATTCCTACACAGAATATTTTAGAAAAGATGGAGGATTTTGAGAGTTCCTGCGTATCACTGGTGTACTATTGATATATTTCATTTTACTGACCAGAGTGATGTGTATTGCGTATAATACAGGATGATCAAGTCCTAGTTTGCTCTGTCTGTGCCCATACTGTTTGGTTCGCTTGTTGGTACATCACACAAATCAGAACAGTGACAGCCTTTCCTGCCTATATTTTTGGAAGGGGCCGTGGTTTTTGAAGACAATGTTTTCATACCCTAAGTGACTTTAGGCTGGTTTTGGTTGCTTTTGGAAATCCATGAGGATTTAATAGTGGGGCCAGGAAAGAAAGACAGCAGAGGCTTTGAGGTTTCAATAGAACCTTCAAGAACATAATTATAATATTTCCTTGATGTAGGCCTGCCCTAAAGTTTCCACTACTTCCCATGAAGTCCTCAGCTGGATATCCAGCCTTCGTCACATGAATTTTTAGGTGGGATTTAGGGTCCTTCCCATAATATTCCCCCTACTTCCTTTAGTTCTCTTACTCTACTCCCAATTCTTTTAATCCTGTCATTTCCTTAGCTGTATAAATCTTTCCCTATATATATATTGTTTCTCTTTCTACTAGCTGTGCCCCATTTGGTATGATACATACTAGCCATGTGTGAGTACTGAGTCCAGCTTATTTTATACTCCAGAACATAACAAAATTACAAATTCAGTTTGCATATCCTAGACTTTCTTAGAAATGATGTATGTAAAGTCTATAGTTAATAATTTACACAGGGCTAAAAATATGCCTCAGTCGTCCAGTTGCTTACCACACAAGCCCGCCTGTGCTCAGTCCGAACCTAGCATTTGTGTAAAAAGCTGAGCATCCAAGTGCACACTTGTCACTCCAGTGTGAAAAGGTGGAGGAAGGAAGAGGCTTGGGGCCATGTGGCCAGACATTCTAGCAAATTAGGTATTCGAGGTTCAGTGAGAGATTCTGCCTCAGAAAATATGTGTAGAAGAAAAAAAACAGATATTGACTTTTGGTGTGCATGTGAGCATGTGTGTGAGTGCATACACACACACACACATACACACACACACACAGAAAGAGAGAGAGAGAGAGAGAGAGAGAGAGAGAGAGAGAGAGAGAGAGAGAAAGAGAAAGAGAGAGATAAGCAAGTTCATGCACCTCCTCCCACACATGAACATGGACCCTTAAAAATATCTTACTTGTATTGTTAATTTCTTGAAACGGCATACTGCATCAGAAAGACATGGTAAAGATAGTAGATTAGGATTTGTTCCTTCTACATGTTGAAATGCCAAAACTGCATTTCACTGACTGACTAACAAATAGTGTAGACTCTAAGTAATCACTTACACATAATGTTTTCTTACTGAAATAAATTAGTAAAGCAATGGCTTAGATCTTTATAATGTTTTCTTTTTTAAGTGAGGTCATACTCGGTTTCAGTCTGACCACAGATAAAAGTAATTGAATTTTGTTTTTAGTAGTGATACTGGTATATATATCAGACTATATTACAGGCATTATTATAATAAGAATACTGGCAAGACAGTTAACATTTGTTTTTTATTAATTTTTTTGGTGGTAACACTATTTCCAAGTTAGTAAGAAAAAGCATGTTAAAATATACTGAAATTAACGTGTAATATTTCTTTTGTGATACAACATTTCAAATTTGTTCATATTTTCCATAATGCTTATATCATATAATGCACAAAATTTCAAAGACCTAATAATATGCCAGTGTAATGAGCGATTTACTTACATTGTTTCCAAGTTAAAAATTGTAGAGTTTTTGGCACTTTGTATTAAATAAAATATTAAAATTAAGTTTACCTGTTTCTTTGACCTTTCCTTTTTGTTTTTTCCATATGGCTCTTACTATATATTCTCTGAATAAGCTGGGATCTCGTGTTTTCAGAAGTACAGTCTGACCAGTGTTTTAACAGTGGCAGAATACTGGGGAAGAGGCAACTGGATCAATATTGGCATATTTTCTCTCTTTCCTCCATTCTTCCTTGGGTGCCATGTTTCTGTCAGAGACACTGCACCCTGAGGTGAAAACTAGACCCTACAATGAAGAGAGAATTTGGAACTAATTATTGTCATATTGACAATGTGAAGGATATTCTTGGAAATTCCTAGTGCAAGAAAGTGCTCTCGATACTTTGTTTTCAATAGATTTGAAAAATAACCAAAGGGAGTGTACTATGTTGCTTCTACATGGCTGTGGTAAAAACACTGTCCAAAAGCAACTGAGGGAGGAAAAGGTATGTTTGACTTACATGTCCCAATCTCAGTCCATCATTGGGGAAGTCGGGGCAGGAACTTGAACAGGAGCAGGGGCAGAAAAGTTGCTTAGTGGCTTTCTGTGACTTGCTGAGCTACCTGTTTTATACAACCCAGGGCCAGTTGCCCAGGAGGCACTGTCCACACTGGTCTGGGCCCTACCTCATCAACCATTAATCAAGAAAATGCCTCACAGACTTGCCTACAGGTCAATCTGATTGAGACAGTCCTTCATCTATGGTTCCCTCTTCCTCCATGCCTTTAGTTTGTGTCAAGTTGACAAAAAAACTAACCAGTGGAGTTGACCCTGTCAACTTGCCACACAAACCTAACTACTAAACTATACCCTTTCCTTGTTTATCCCCAATAGCTCATGTTATTATCACAATATAAAAGAGTATGATCTTAAAAATACCACAGCCTTTAATTTTTTCAGTACATTAACAGTCCAAGATCTCTTTAAAATCACAGTCTCTTAACTGTGATTTCCTGTAAAATTAAAAATAAGTTTATGAAAATTCCATCATGAAACCTATTTTGTGGGATGATTTTAACCCTGCACCTTGCCTGGGCAGCACAGTAGAGCTGACTCTGTTGACAGGGGCATTGGTGAGACGCCCCAAGAACATGAGCATGGGAGATCTAGCCCCACCCCTCATCTGCCATAAGATGGTAGGTGAGAGGGAGAGATGCCTTCCCCTCCACACTGCCCCTCACCACCTATGGCGGGAGGGAGAGCTGGCCCTGAGGTCATAAGAGCAGGAGAGCTGTCCCTGCCCCTCACCAGCTGTAATACTAGGAAGGGTGCCCCTGCACCTGCCTGGGCAACACAGTAGAGCTGGCCCTGGTGGTGTAGGTGTGGGACAGCTGACCCTGGGGGCATGAAAGGGGAGAACTGGTCCTGCCCCTCACTCCTTCCTGCATAGGGTGAACTAGCTGGGGCAATGCCAGAGAGCTCACCCTGGTGGTGAGGACAGGGGAGAGCTGGCAGGCTGATCAACCTGGCAACCACCAAACCCAGAACCAGAGCTGTGACTTGGCCCATGCCAACATCCACCCATCTATAATCTGTTGGAGCACATGAAAGAGCCAGTCCCGCAGATCCAAAGCTGCAGTATCTCCATTACACGGTGAGGATATCCAAGCAGAGCCTCATGAGGGCTCAGCATTGATAGTGTAGCAGAGGCCTTGAACTAGATCAATGACTCCTTGTAATGAACTCTTGCAAGTAAAGATATATGGACACAAGTATATACTGTGTGACTCACTGAATCACACTACAGGTTCCACCTCAAGATTTTTTTCTCCATTTTTCTTTCTCCTTTTCTCTTAAATTTTGTTTTATTTTAGTGGGGATGGTTGCAAGGGCAGAGGGCAGATAAGAAGGCACAGAGATGAATGGGATGGAGATACATGTTGTGAAAGCCACAAAGAATAAACAAAAAGTTTTCTTAAAAAATTACATTCTAACTATGAAAACACTGAGTTTTGTCAACACCAGGGAGAAACATTTGCAGGTGAATCCTAAATACTGGGTTATTATCTATTATCTATGAGATCACTTACTAATGAGGAGGATAGGTAGTGATTTCATTTAGCAGTTCATACAACATATTTTTAATATGTCAAAACACAAGCACTCATGAGTTACTGAGGAATCATGAGACTATTAAATGGAAAAGAATAGCTTCAGTGGAAGTTCTTTCCTGTAGTTCTACTAGTGGAAAATAGTGTGTATATGTGGGAAGATGTAATGATTGTGGGATGCAGTAATGTATCAGAAGAGTGTGCACCAGTATATGAGCACGAGAAAAGAACTGGACCACTGAGAAAATGATTTCCCTCTACAACATCATTTTCTCTGGTTTTTAAATTTCTACAGTCAAGACAACAGTCATTTCATAGTTAAAATATCACAGAAGATAATTATGAGCAGATTAACACAAGTGTTTTGGATATACAGATCTTTGGAAAAGCATGCATTGTATTCAATGTTATGGAGGAACAAAATGGATAAAGCGATGTTTTGTTAGTGTATGTGTCCAATGTGGGTGAGGATGTGATTGTGTCTCCTCTAGCATTATATATTCCCAGGTACAGTTTTTCCCTCATTGCAGAAGTGCTCGGGATTATCGGTTTCAGTTAGATATCCTAGGAATGGATAAACATAAAGTGATCACATCCAGTGATTAAAATATTCATAACTCAGACTGATTCCATCCCTTCAAGTACCTAGTCTTGGTCTCACTTTCCAGACTACAGAGTAAGCTGTTCAGACTCTCAGAGGGAAAATCCTGACTCTGGCCACTAGGCGGCACCACAGCAGTTTCCTTTTGAGTTGTTTCCAGTTAAATATCTTAAATGTTCACTGTAACAGGGGTTCTGTGTGGCAAATCTCCACCCATGCACATTCAGACAGTTCTGTTTGCTGTTGACCCCAAACCAGCATTCTAGTCAATGGTTCATCTTTTCCTGCCTCGGTGTAGATTGAGCTCTGCACACTGTAGAGATTTCTCTCCTGGAGTAGAGTGTGGGTTCTCCAACATGCCATCCCTTCACAGGCCTCTCCAAATTTGTCCAGTTACTGGAGCCCCTTCCTCTGTCTTCTCTGCACACCGATGCCAGGTCCTGAACCAGCATCTCCATTTGCTTCCACTCACTCCTGCCTTCTCTGGCACATGCTGGTGATTCCCACCAAACTCCAGAACTACCTGACGTTTTGTAATATGGACACTTGGAGTATATTAGTGTGTCTCTAGCATGTGCCCTGGACTGAAGCTTGGGTATTCTCCAATGATCTGTTTGTTGAATCTTTGTTGTCAAGGCAACACTATTGGGAGAATGTAAGACTTTTAATAAACAAGACTTTGTGGGAGACCCTATGCCATTGAGGTCATACCTCTGAAGGGATGGATAAAGGAAACCCAGGCCTGTCTCTTTGAGCCTGTGCTTCCTAACCATGAGAGGGCTGGTTTTGCTCTACCATGCACTCAACCAAATGGTGCTGCCTTACAACAGGTCAAAAGCAAGAAAGTCAAACAGTCCAGGACTGGAGGTTTTAACATTACAAGCAAAACTGTTTTTGCTATATATGCCAATATTCTAATATATTTGTTACTCTAATAGAAACCTGAAGTACATGATCCTCCCTTACACCTATCAGGATTTTCAGAATAATTAATTTTTTACTTAGGTACATAAACTGATTTTTTTTTAGACAGCATCTCCCTGTGCCCTCAATGGCCTAGAACATCTGTAGACACCAGGCTGGCCTTGAAGTCACAGATATCTGCTTGCTAATATATCATGAGTGTTGCAATCAAAAGTGTGCAGCACAATGCCTGGTTAAACCAGGTTTTTAAGGAATTACTTTATGTTCATTTTTGTGGTGCAGAGAATCTAAACCGTTTCTTTGTAAATGCTAGCTGAGCATAGTCTCTGCTAATGAGTTACACTGCCATCCCAGAATATTTCTGTTGTTGTTTGCTGTATCCATGCCAGACAAGAATTCTGCCACTGAGTACATCCGCAGCTCCAAGGTTTTTCTTTAGATCTTTGTGGACACTTGTTATTTTATCATAGTGCCACCTTGTGCATTAGTCGTGAAGTACGAACAGAAGACAGAAATACTGGAAGGAATTCTAAGGTTCAAATCTTTGAGGGACACTGGTGGCCTCAAGGGGAAAATTAGATAATTTTCTGTATCAAACAGAAAGTTCTGTGCTACCAGAAGTAGAAGATTTTCTGTCATTTTCCTGTTCTGAGACCTCTGGATAGAGATCTGCACAAACAAAAGTGAATTTGTGTCTTGTTTGACTTGTAAAAATCTCAACTCTCATATTAAAGGGAATAAGGGGTAGTTTATTCTGGAGCCATTATGAGTGACCATGACACAGGGACACAGAAGTAGGTTACCCCAAATTTCATGTTCCAATGAGGAAGTGGATTCATGTTTTTTTAAAAATATGTTTACAGCACAAAAAAAATGTTGTAAATCAAGGCAAGTTTAAACTACATTATTAGGTATTCCAGAGAAGGGGATACATTGAGAGTGGAGAAGCTCTTTTATAGGCCTGAAACATTGTCTGATGTCATTTTTATCTCTCGGATTGGTGGAAGATAGTGCTCTACTAAGTTGATAGCTTCTAAGTGACTTTTATTTATGATCACAAGATGGAGTTCTAAGTTAACATCTTCTGACAGGATTTTCTTTTAAGAGGTGGAAGTTCAGATACAGAGTGGGGCAGGGAACGGCTGTTCCTAACACTAGCCCAAGATAAAGTAAATAGTCTCTGAACCTAGGAAATTCCTATGTCTCCAGACTACTGAAATTCCCATCGTCCTTCAGTGTCTGCTGTCAAGGAGGCTCCTTCCAGGAGCCATGGGTTCATGGCCAGACCCAGCTTCTTAGTAGGGAGTTTATTTCTCAGATGTGATGATAAGCTATGTTCGTTCTTTCCATGGCCATATTTGCATGAGACTTTGTTTCTCTGATACCATTTTAAATTTTACTGAAATTTCACGTTTGAGTTTATGTCCACAGTGATCTATGACTGGGATATGTTAAAATCTATCTCACCAGCCCTCAAGTGACAGGAATTTTCCATTGCCATACTTTCTATTGCCTACAACGGTACATCTTATAAACACTTGTGTATAATGGAATCTTGAAGGTGTTCTTTCAGAATCATAGATCTATATTTATAATAGTACTTTACATTGGGGAACCTTTTGACAAATTATATTCCTGACAACACAATGTGGAAGTGCCTGCTTTCCCACACACTGGAAATCACGTAAAGAAGTACTACTGTGACCAGCTACAAATCATCTTCCATTGATTTTTATAAAACATACTTTCCAACCTTGCATAAAATTCTGTCTTATGAATATGACAATCAGTTTTCATAATACCACGTTATTTAGAATATTCTAACAGTCCCAAATACCTAGAGCTTGAGGCTAGCACACTTTCCACGTCTGTGCACTCCTGAAGAGCTGAGTTCACCCTGTTACTGGAACCTGTGGGGACCCTCATGATACTGGGGAAGCTGGAATGGCCTACTGTGAGTTCTTAGTCTTCTTAATAAATGGAGAAATGGAGTCAGAAGGAAGCTCAAGGACAATTTTTACTCAGTTTTGAGAGAAAAACTCCAGGGTAGGCAAGCTGTGGGTCTTGGCAGCCGCCCATTGGAGGAAGCTAGAGAAGAAGGAGAGAGAGAACCATGTTGTTGTAAGCAGACATGTGGTAAAGGAGATGGGACAGCTACAGAGAAACAGTGAGAAAGCCCAGAGCACCAGGGAAAGCATGCACAGGCTTAGGGAGGGACAGAAAGCAGAAAACTGAAAAGCTTCACTCGTCTGATCAGGTTCACAGTGCTGTGGGAGGAAAGCTCTGCAAGCTTCTGTCCTGCCGAAGGTGGCATTCTGAAAGGGACAAGTACATCACCTCGTTGTGCAGATAACTGTTCTTCTGTCTCCTTAGCAGGCTCCAGGAAAATCAGCTTGCCTGAGGGGTTGTTGTTTCACCTGATGACAGACAGACCCAGCTTAACTAACTCTTAAGGGACGATATGATAGTATGTAACATCATTCTTCAGAGTCATTTACACTCTCGTGTCTCTAGCCAGTCACAGGCAGAGATGTCCTCCATTCTTTCCATCAGAAGGAAGGAGCTTTTCCTTAAAGAGCCTCATCAGAGTTCTGGTATCCATCCTCAATGGCCTCCAAGACTACTGCCACACATACTCTGAGAGTCCCTAAAACCATGTAAGAGATGGGTTAACATTTGGGAATAGACATATGGCAAGTTCACCATGAAAACCCAGCTCAAATGACAAAGGTGTTTCCCAGCAGGGACTAGTGTCCAGACTGGAGTCTCACTCACAACTTCCAACGTCCATCAAGCTGAGGCTCTAATTCAGGAGGAGGTGAGAAGCCAGAGTTCCCTTCTGGTATCCCAGCCAGAAAGCCATGGTCATTTCTACTTCAGGCTGTGAAAGAGTGGAACTTTGTCCTTTTGGAGTTTCCTGCCCCTCAACTTCCTGATCAATTTATGTATTGTATATAACAGCAGATTTCACATGGCTGTTTGCACTGATGAACTCTTCTTTAAATCTATCACACTCTTTGTGAGAATTTTCTGGTCATGATAATATAACATGGCTCACGTACCAGTATGTAAAAGTGATTGTGTACTGCACAGAGAAGCCTATTTCTGTCTACTTCTTTTTGACAGGTGGACACTAGGACAGGTCAAAGGTTTAGTTGGCTGGACAGTGGTGGGTCTGATGCTACAATTGATCATGTCCATATTCCTGGTATTCTCTTCCTGTACTATAGCCTGTAAAACATTGGTACTCAGGAACAAAATGATGACAAATAAGTAAAAAAGAGAGAGAAAATTAAAGACTAAAATATGATAAGTTAGAAGATGCTCACAATCCATACATAGTATAAACCCTTAATGTTTCAGAACTGTTTGCCTATTCTGTGCCTTGTACATTTCCCTGTTGCCTGATCCATTTGAACAAAAATAGTTGTAATATTAATGATGGATAATGACTTTAAAAACTTAGAAAATCAAGCAATGCAGTGCTGTGTCTTTAACGTACTCTTGTCAAGGCTTCTGGTACTTAGCTGACGGCCTCTTCTCTCACATTTCTTGATGGTCAATAGAACTTTCGAATTAGAGCTGAGCTGCCGTGTCTCATTTGCATCTGTTCCTAAGATTTCTTTTTTCCAGTCAAGGTTTGCTTTTACCCAACACTGTATCTCATGATTCCAGAGACAACCTTATTTTTCTTTCTCAGACAATTTCAGGGCTTGTTTAGCATCCAGCAAGTTTCCTGAAGTATGAGCCCACCCTGAAATGAAGAACATTACCAAGGAAACAGGATGCAGCATAGGGAGCTGTGATAGATGCTTCTGCAGCTTCAAGAGCAGGTCCATCTCAACAGAGAAAGCTTTCCTGAGTCATTGACTTATACAGCTACTGCAGGCATCTGGTCGCCTGCGACCCCCTATAGCAGAGGATGCATGATCCTCTTTGAAACACTACTTACTTGTGAATCTGCCCTAATGAGGGGTGAGGCCAGTTCTCTTGCTGCAGTGTCCAGCTGTCGGGCCACCCTGCTTATGAAATCATGTTTTGGCTTTCTGTTCCAGATGTGTAATTCTCCCTTGAGTCCCATTGATTATTTAGCAGATCCATCACTCAGGACTGGGACACATTCTGTATACAAACCTTAAACAGAAAAACAAAACTTGTCCAGAGAGGCTGGTCTATTTACCTCTTTATGTAAATGGCTAACAAATGTTCAAAATAAAGGACCCAGATATATGTGATAAATACAATCGACCAATTTGAACTAAATGCTAAATATAACCAGTAACTAGAAAGTAGTGATCAGGGACCTAATAAAACCCCTACTGCATTTTCAATCTGCCTTTAGATGGCTATACAACTGTAGAGTCTTGTCTGACATTAAAGCCTCAGGAGGCAAAATCATTTACAGAACAGATTCCATATTCAAACTGCTCCTGATATCAGGAGAATATTTTAAAACTTTCACTGGGAACTCTGACTACCATTTACTAAATCTAAATCATCCTGTTTCCTAGAACATGCAGTTAGGGACAGAACAGAGGGGACAAAGTTAGGTTAAACTTCTAGAGAGCTCTAGAAAAGAAAGGGCGTGCACACCATTTTGAAGCCCGACAGAGACCTGAGATCTCCTGATGGCTTCTATCCAGAGGAAATGCACTGACAATGATTGTTGTGACTCAGTGTGAGGGCAATGGAAGACAAACTGTCAAATGGCAATTATCCTCCTAAGATTCTTTGCCTCGCTGTGGCAATACAGAACATTGCAGACATTGCTGACTACATGACTGAAGGACCTCCACATCAGAGCCAGAGACGCTGTCCCTGGAGGAAGGAAGCCTTCGGCTTAGCATCCAACTCGACAATCACCATCAATGGGACAGAGCCTGGGATGAGTCAGGAAGTTACAGGTAGGACCACTAGTTTTCTCCTATATTAAGGGCTTCCTACTCTGCTCTTAACTCTCATTCCGGGCAACAGACCTCCAACTCTTGTGAGGTAATGTGCCTAGATGGCTCTCCTCCGACCATACATTTCACTCCACCTTGATAATGTCTGTGGAGTAACTTGCTCTTTTCTTACACTTTCCTACTGATGCATCTCCTTAATTGGGTAGAGACTGCCTTCAAAAATGAGGTCCAAATTATCTGCAACCCCCTACAAAATCTCACAATAATAGCTATGATCACATTTCCTGGAAGGAAACTTGAGGGTTGAGTTCTTAGAGGCCTGTCCATTAGCTCCCCAGCATGGGCTTCTGAAGGGCCAGGTACAGCAATCATAGCCATCCCATCCCTGTGAAGATATAAAGACTCCTGCTTTGCCTTATTCTAGACTGTACTTTCTACAGCCTGAAGCTCTAGTGTGACTTCATCTCCTAGCCAGCCAGGTAACTTCTTTGTGTTCTTTTTCTTTCATTTAATTAACATTTTTCATTTATTTTACATACCAAACACAATTGCCCCCTTTTCCCCCATATCTACCCCTTCCTCATCCACTCCTCCTCTGTCTCCCTTCTGAAAGGAGCAGCCCTCCATGGGCTTGAACAAAGAAAGCATGGCACATCAAGTTGAGGCAGGACCAAACTCCTCCCCTTGTGTCAAGGCTGGGCAAGGTAATCCAGCACAGGGAACAGGTTCCCAAAAACCAGCTAAAGGCCAGGGACAGGTCCTGATCTCACTGGTCAGAGTCTTACAAAGAGACCAAGCTACACAACTGTCACACGCATGCAGAGGGCCCCGGTACGTCTCATGCAGGCTCCCTCGCTGTCGGTCCAGAGTTCATGAGCTCCCACGAGCCCAGGTCAGCTGTCTCTGTGAGTTCCTCCATCATGACCTTGACTCCCCCTCAGCCTGTGGTGATATTGTGTTCCCAAAAATATTGTGCACCCTAATAAACTTATCTGGGGTCAGAGAACAGAACAGCCACTAGACACAGAGGCCAGAAAATGGTGGCACACACACCTTTAATCCTAGCATTCCTAAGGCAGAGTTCCATCCAGATCTCTGTGAGTTCAAAGCCACCCTGGAACAGCCAGGCATGGTGACTTACACCTTTAATCCCAGGAATTGAGTCTTTAATCCCAGGAAGTGATGGCAGAAATCAGAAAGGTATATAAGGTGTGAGGACCAGGAACTAGAGCTGGTTAAGCTTTCAGGCTTTCGGGAAGCAGTTCAGCTGAGATCCATTTGGATGAGGACTCAGAGCCTTCCAGTCTGAGGAAACAGGATCAGCTGAGGAACTGGTGAGGTGAGGAAGCAGTGGCTTGTTCTGCTTCTCTGATCTTTCAGCGTTCACCCCAATACCTGGCTCCAGGTTGTTTTTATTAATAAGAACTTTTAAGATTCGTGCTACATCAGCCAGGTAATTTCTTAAGGACTTAGTATTCCCCGCTGCTCACCTTGTAGTAGCCCAATGCTTAACATTGGTTGTGTAGCAGTCCTCAGGACTGAAACATTCCATCCTGAAGGGAAGCTCCTTATATCAGAAAGCAAACAACTCAGATGGTTTCAACAAGTCCTTGAAACTGACCAGATTCACTAGGCCCCTCCCTCCCACAGTAAACTTCTGAGAGTCACTCTGAGACAAGCCAAGCTGCCTGGGAGAAGCAGGAACCAGCCAAGGAGCCTAAAAGAATCAGAGACCAGCTGAGCTACCTGGAGGAGGTATCGATCAACTGGGGCACCTGGAAAGGACATTCTGCAACCTGCAGGCTGAGCAGTGTGCTCCAGGGTCCCAGCTTCTGTGAGCTGTTACCTGTGATGGGGTGGGGTTTCGGTCATGTGGCTGCCTTGAGTTATCAATGCTCCTGTAAGTAATTCTTTGCCCATATTCCTGTAAGTAACCCCAATAGAACTCATTGGTTCACAAGTTAGACTTTGGGAGTATCTGTACTTTGGTTCCTCATGGGCGTTCTTTGTGGGGTGAGTAGATGTGTATGTGTTGTGTGTCTCCCCTGGAAGAGCTTGTCACACAACATTAAAGTTATCCCTTGATTTCCCCATCAGATCTCTTCAGAGTGACCATGGCCTTTCCTTTATTTAGCAGATGACAGCATTTGAATCTCTAGCAATTGTCAAATCAAATTGTGGGCTCTTTCCTTGTGCTTGCTTTTGTTTCTGCTAAGCCTCTGCTTCTGCTTTCTTATACCAAGACAAACTATCTGGACCACTATGACAATTTGCCTGTGTTACAACATCCCTCAACTGGAAACACTTTGTATACTCTTCTAGCTTCCATTTCCATTGCATTCATAGAACATTTCTCTTTTATTTAACTTATTTTTAATTGAAAATAATTTTTATACAATATATTCTGATCATGTTCCCCTTCCCACAACTCCTCCCAGATCCTCCCTATCTCCCCATTCAGACAATCCACACTTACTGTTTCTCTCTGTAAAATAAACAGGCAAACACAAAAGCAAACGAACCAGATTTTAAAATAACAAAGAGAAAGCACAAGAAACAGACACAGACAATGAAGAAAATAATTTTTCCCTTGCAAGTGAATGCCCTCTTGAGATAGCTTCTTGGTTAGGAATGGGAGATCATGTCCACTTCCCACTCTCAGCACTGGGACCCTGTCTGGCAGGAAACTTTGCAGGCCCTGTGCATGCTGCCCCAGCTTCTGTGAGTTCATATGCGTATCAGTTCTGTTTCCAGATGTCATCCATCTCCTGGGCCAGGTACAGTCTTTGTACCACCTCTTCCACATAGCTACAAGAGCCTTGACAGGGAGGGTTGGTGACGACATCCCAATTATGACTGGCAGTTTCAAATTCCCTCACTCTCTGCACATTGACCAGTTGTGGATCTCTGTGTATCTACTGCAAGAGGAAATTTCTCTGATGATGAATGAGCAAGTCTCTGATCTACGGGTATAGCAGAATGTCTTTAGGAGTCATTTTATTGCAAATGAGCAAGGCTCTGATCTATGGGTATAGCAGAATGTCTTTAGGAGTCATATAATTGTAGCAGGAATCTTAGAAGGTCTTATTAATAAAATCAAACCTGAGGCCAGTTATTGGGGTGAATGCTGGAAGGTCAGAGAAGCAGAACAAGCCATAGCTAACCTCACCTGGCCAACTTCTCAGCTGGTCTTGTTTCCTCAGACTGAAAGCTTCTGTGTCTTCATCCCAATGGCTCTCAGCTGAACTGTGCTGCTCAAAACCTAAAAGATTAACCAGCCAAATGCTTCTAGTTTCTAGTCTCTCACGCCTTATATACCTTTCTGCTTTTGCCATCACTCCCTGGGATTAAAGACTCGCTTTCTGGAATTAAAGGCATGAGTAACCATGCTTGGCTGTATACTTGAACAGATGGATTTCTACCTCTGGAATGCTAGGATCAAAGGCATGTGCTACCACTGCCTATCCTAAGTATCTAGTGGCTTTTCTGTTCTCTGACCCCAAATAAGTTTATAAGGATACACAATATTTTGGGAAACACAATATAACCACATTTCCTTTCTTTTTGTCTAAAATTAAAAAAAGCTTATAACTAATACAAGAAAAACTATCCAATAAGTATATACAATATATACAGTCAAAAATTATATTAACAATGTCTAGTCCATTAACATTTGAGAGATTCAGACAAAAAACTCCATTACATACACACACACACACACACACACACACACACACATATATATATATATATATATATATATATATAACAATGTCCAGTCCAGTAACATTTGATAAACTTAGACAAAAAATTTTCATTACTTATCTTACGTAAAACAAGTAGTTCATTTTTAAAACTATTTTTTCTTTTCATAATAGATTCAGTAATCTACCTTTTGTCATTTTTATATCTTCCCCTTTTTCTTTTTAGTGTAGATTCACTGATCTACCCATTTATCCTATTATTTCTTTATCTTTTTAATCAGAGTAGATTCGATGATCTACTTTATCTCTATATTCTCTTTATTCTTTTTGTTTCTTCTTTTTTTTTAAAACAAACAAACAAAAAAACATTGCTGGGGCTGGAACTTGGCCTCCTTGTCCAAGTACATTTTCATCAGCTTTCTGTTTTCAATGATTTCCTTCACTGTCTAATGTTGACTGTCTTGGAACTCACTCTGTGGACCAGGTTGGCCTTGAATTCAGAGATCAACCAGCCTCTGCCTTCTGAGTGCTGGGATTAAAGGTGTGTACCACTATGTCTGGCCCTACCTTTGCTTTAACACTTTTCACTTTAATTCCTTTTCATAAGCTGGAAGCTTAGCTGGGTAGGGTCTTCTCTGAGGTCACCACTCACTTTATTCCACTTAGAATCAGTTTTTTTTTTAAAATCTGTATATACCTCCTGATGTTCCTTTTCTCCTCCAGCGGTAATTTTGTATTTTTCTTGCTCAGCTTGCTCCTTTTCATTTTAAATTTACCAAGTGTGGCCACTAATAACCAAGAACACAGTTAATACTAGGCTGTCTGGAATTTTCCTCTGCCTCAGGCAGATCTTTGAGACAAGCCACAGAAAGCAGCCATATTCTTTGCCAAAATTTCTAAAAATGGTCTCTAGGCCACATGCTATTGTTCTTCTTGTTTGAAACCTCTTGAGCTGGGCCCCTGCAGTTCAAATCTCCTCAGCACTGCTGTCTTCTCTGCCCTTACTAGTAGTGCCCATTAAGCCATGCTTAATGCATTCGACCACTTTTCTAGTACAAAGTGCCAAAGCGTTCCACATCCTTCCAAACAAAAGCACAATCTGGCCTCTCACAGCCATGCCCCAGTCCCTGGGAACAACTTTTGTGTTAGGTTTTCTGTTGCTGTGAAGAGACACCATGACCACAGCAGCTCTATAAAGGAAAGCAATTAATTGGGACTGGCTTAAAGTTCAGAGGTTTAGTCCATTGTCATCATGGGGAGAAGACTGGCAGCATGCAGGCCCACATGGTGCTGGAGAGGTAGGTGAGAGTTGTACATTAGGGTATGTAGACAGCAGGAAGAGAGTGCCACTTTGGGCCTGGCTTGAGCATCTGAGATCTCAAAGTCCACCCCCAGTGACACACTTCCTCCAACAATGCCACACCTACTTCAACAAGGCCACACCTCCTAATAGTGCCACTTCCTATGAGCCTATGGAAGCCATTTTCTTTCAAACCGCAGAGTCTCAATGACAAAGAAGCACAATTAAAGAGACAGGGAAAGGGCCTGCTACCCAGCTACACATGCTATCTTACAATTCAGTGTTCTGATTTCTGAGAATTGTAAGAATTCCTAGCCAATCCCCCAGCTACATGACCGCAATGCACTGTCCAGTAACCAGGCAAGATGCTTAGTCATCCTAGGGCTTTACATCCTTTGTAATCCATGTGCTGTGTGATCACATAATCTGCATGCAGCATGATCACTTAATATATGTGCATGTGTGGCATAATTACATAAGCCCATATGTGCGTGTGCGGGGGAAGGGGGGAACTAATAAAAGTGGGTTCCACCTATTCCTCTCCTCTCTTCCTGCACGGTCATTCCATAGCCCTAAGCACACTCATTCTCTATGCCCTAATAAACTCTTATAGTGGGTTTTCTTGTACCTCATGGTTTTTCATTCATGGTAAATATTGCCACTTAATAAATACCTTTGGTGCCAAGATGAAATGGGCCCTCCTGGTACACTGCACCCAGGATCCTGTAAGGAGGTTTGCTCTACTTACAACTGCCCACTTTTCCCTTTGCCCGGTGTCCAGATGGCATTGCAAAACACCAGCTCCTTTGATTGGTGAGTTTTCCCTTTCTAGCCAGTGTAAAACAGTCCCCTGGACCCATGGGAATGACTGTCAGTTGTCTGGTGTTCCTCTGGTGTCCCCAGGATTGGGTGGACCCCCATCCATGGGCTTTATCAGCTACAGTCGGCCCCCATTGCAGGCTTAAATCTCGAGCCATTTCCCACCACTGCTGTCTGAGATACATTCTTGCTGTTGGACCCTTGTCCTTGGGCTGCATACGCCCCACCTTCATTCTCTCACTTAACAAAGTATTGAATGACTTGCACCAGTCCATGTTGGACCATCATCCTCTGGCTATGTACACCCTGGCCCTCATTCTCTGGCTTGACAAAGACTTGAAAGACTTTTGCCATTCGCCGATCCTCACTTGATCTCAGGGACACCTGAGATTGTAGTCTTGGATCACATTGGAGTTTTTTTTATTTTTTTATTTTCTTCTCTCTGCTGCAGCCATGGGAAACAAGGCTTCGAACCATATTAGTCCTACTTCTCCCCTAGGATGTCGTCTAGAAACTCTTAAGCCTCTCAGCTTAATGCCTTACTTAAAGCCCTCTAAGCTTCGCTGCCTGTGCATTAAAAAATGGCCTAAATATCCCTTAGAAACAATAAAAATGGCTACCTAAATGCTCACTAAACCCTAATATTTTATGGGATTTATCTAATTTCTGCCACTAAATGGGCAAATGGAGAGAGTTACCTTATATCCAAGATATTTTTTTAACGTCAGCTCTAAACCCTCCCTTATGATTCCTTGTCTCCTGCCCACATGCTCCTAGACATGCAACCTGAACCTGAGGAATCTCACTACTGCTCTGGACCCTCTAATGAACCTCTGCCTATCCCACCTCCCGCACCCACTCCAACAGACTCTGCCCCTTCAGCTCCTCCACTAACCCCCTCCTCCTCTCAGATACAAGGCCACTCCAATGGCCCAACTCTGGCTCCAAACATTACCCCTCCTATCACTCATTCTCAGGCTGCTAAAGGATCCAACTCCAGCCATGCCAACCCAGCACACAGTCTCCCTTAGCAAGAGGTGGCTAGGATAGATGGACTGGTTAGGGTTTACATCCCTTTCTCCCTCACAGAACTTTCTCCCATAGAAAAAAACTGGGCTCTTATACCTCTAATTCTGCTTCCTTTATTAAACAATTCCAATATATTACCCAATCTTATAGCCTCACATTTTATGAGATATATATCTATAATACTTTATAGTACTAATAACTACTTCCTGAGGAGTGCAGAAGAGTTTGGAAACAGGCTAGAGTGCATGCAGATGAAGTTCATCCAACTAATGCTGCCCATCCATGCAGGGCCAAGACAGTTCCCAATCAGGACCCATATGGGGATTATAATACCCTGGGTGGCTTTCTAGCTATGGATCGGTTTACAACCTGTCTCCTGGCAGGTCTTCATAGGCTGCCCTCAAACCAGTAATCTACAAGAAGCTAAAAAATGTAATTCAAGATAAGGAAGAAAATCTGTCTCATTTTTGAGAATGGTTTACAGAGGCTCTCTTACACTATACTAGTCTGGATCCTGGGAGCGCAGAGGGCAGACAGCTCCTTATGACCCACTTTGTCTCATAGAGCTTTCCTGACATCAGGGCTAAACTAAAGTATCTGTAGAGAGGGCCTCTGTCTTCACAGGCAGAAGTCTTAACAACAGCTTTTAAGGTGTTCCATAGGAAAGATAAGAAAGTCCATAAACAGAACGGCCAAATGCTGCCACATGCTACCCAACCAGCCGCCCACAGGCCTCCAGGTCCCTGTATTAAGTGTGGTGGAGAAGGCCACTGAGCTCATGCCTGCTCTGCCCCAAGCTGGCCACAGGCGTTGTCCAAAGTGCCACCAGGAGAAACACTGGTCAGCTGACTGCCCCATGCACCTTGTGGCATGGGGATATCAATTGAAGACTACCCTCCAGCCAATCTCCTAGTCTTGGTGATGGATGATTGTAGGTGCTCTGTTCCCAGCCTGACCACAGTCAGGGAATCGAGGATAGCCATTACAGTATCAGGGCGACCCATTTCCTTCCTTTTGGACACCAGAGCCACTTACTCAATCCCGAGGGAGTTTTGGGGTCCAACCTCTCCATCTCATCTCCCTATTGTTGGGGTAGGGGGACAGCCTTACCTACCTCACCAGACCCCAAAACAATTGTATTTTCAGTGGTAACCCTCTCACCCACACATTTTTAGTTGTGCCAACCTGCCCTGTGCCCCTAAGAGATTTTCTAGCTAAGGTAGGAGCTTTTATTTTGTTTTCTCCCCCCATTTGCCTTACTCTGCACTCCTCACCAGCTCTCCTCTTCCTGCTCCTACCCGACCAGCCTACTAGCTCTAACATTTCATTTCCCTTGCCAGCCTCTCTGGTGGACCCCAAATTCTGGGACACCCAGAACTCTTCTGTTGCTAGGCACCATCCCTGTGTTATTATCCAGCTGCAGGAACTTACCAGGTACATTATGAAAGCTCAGTACGTTCTCTCACTCCAGGTTCCTACAGGACTTAAGCCTATCATCGCTGACCTTCTCAGGAAAAAGCTGCTCTGCCCAACCTCTTCACCTTTTAACACCCCCATACTTGAAGTTAAAAAGTCTAATGGAACCTACAGCCTGGTCCAAGACCTCTGGCTCATTAATTCCGCAGTGGTCCCTCTCCATCCTGTAGTGTCTAACCCTTATACTCTCTCTCAGCTATCCCTTCAGGAACCTAACACTTTTCAGTCCTAGATCTCCAGGACTAATTTTTTTTTCTATTCCTTTCAGCCCTCAGTCTCACAATATCTTTGCTTTCACCTGACCCTGACACTCATCGGTCTATGCAACTGACTTGGACTGTCCTGCCACAGGGCTTCAGGGACTGTCCACACCTATTCGGTCAGGTCCTAGCCTCTGACCTGCTCTCTTTGTCCCTCCCTGGCTCTAAACTAATACAGTATGTAGATGACACTCTACTCTGCAGCATGTCATTAAAACTTAGGAAAACTATCACCTCTGCTCTCCTAAATTTCTTATCCAGCCAGGGTTATAGTGTCTCACCTTGAAAGTCCATCTGTCCACTCCTCAGGTCACGTATTTGGGTCTAACCATTACCCCAAACCACAAGGCTAATAGTGTAGGTAGAAAGCATCTGATCCAGTCTCTTGTAGTCCCCTCTACTAATCAAGAGATTCTGTCCTTTCTGGGAACAGCTGGTCTTCTTACCATCTTTTCCTCCACTTGCTCTCCCCTTATATGAGGCAGCTCTGGGCTCCCTGCATGAACTCCTCCTTCATGCCATTACTAAACCCTTCCAGAATCTCTAACAGGCTCTCTGTGAGGCCCCAGTACTTCACCTCCCAGACCTAACTCATCCCTTCTCCCTCTATGTAACGGAAAGAGAGGGGTATGCTCTTGGAGCCCCAGGGCACCAGCTGAGACCCTCCTTTGCACCTGTAGCATACCTGTCAAAAAAAACTAGACCTTACCACTCGGGGCTGGGCACCTTGCATTTGTGCTTTAGCAGCTGCTGAGCTCCTTATTCAGGAATCAAAGAAGCTAAACTTTGGTCACCCCACCACCATCTTCTCTCACCATAACCTGTGTCATCTCATATCTTATAAAGGCTTACAAACTTCACCTCCTTCTCGAGCTCTTTCTCTCCAAGTGGCCTTACTGGAAGATGCCACACTTACTTTCCAGACTTGCCCACCCCTTAATATTTCAAACCTCCTTCCTTGGCCTAACGCTGACTATTCTCCATCTCATGCCTGCACTGAAACCTTAGAGGAACTGTTACCTCACCCTTCACACATACAGGAGCGCACATTGCCTCAGGCCACTTATACCTGGTATACAGATGGCAGCTCCTTTTTACATGAGGGGACCTGTAAGCAGGTTATGCCATAGTGTCAGATACTGAGGTGGCAGGAGCACAGGAATTACCCGCACAAACTACTAACCAACAGGCTGAGCTGATAGCTCTCATCCGTGCCTTCCAATTGGTACAGGGGCAATCTCTAAATGTTTATACAGACTCCAAATATGATTTTCATATCCTCCTGTCCCACGCTGCTATCTGGAAAGAGCATGGGCTCCTTACAGCAAAGGAAGGATCCATTTCTAACTCAGACCAAATAATGGCCATGCTAAAAGCCTCCCACATCTCCAAGGCTATAGGAACTTTCCATTGCCAGTCTCATCAGACCGATAGCTCCATCATCTCTAAGGGAAACAACCAGGCTGTCCAGGCAGCCAGGACAGTGGCCCTCCAGGACCGGATTCACCCCACCCACCCCAGGGAATCCATACAGTACAACCCACATCCTCACTGGCAAACCCTGACACTAGGTGAATTCTGTCCTATTTACATCAGCTCTTTCACCCTAATAGTCTTACTTTGTCTCAGTTCATAAAAGCCCATCTACAGCCCACTTCTGAGGACTTACAGTTCTTAAGAACTATTACTGCCTCCTGTGAAATTTGCCAAAAGTCAGATCCTAATTCCAATATCAGAGTCAACCTTTTCCCACCCACAAGGCTAAAGGTTCCCTTCCAGGGACTGACTGGCAGTTT
Organism: Peromyscus eremicus; assembly: GCF_949786415.1. Taxonomy (NCBI): domain Eukaryota; kingdom Metazoa; phylum Chordata; class Mammalia; order Rodentia; family Cricetidae; genus Peromyscus; species Peromyscus eremicus. Next base: position 83,824,269 of record NC_081439.1, on the reverse strand, counting down.
GATTTTACCCATATGCCCACTGTCAGACGAATTAAATATCTCCTCATGATGGTAGACTCATTTTTTAATTGGGTGGAGGCGTATCCTGTTTCCAATAAGCGGGCTCACACAGTTACTGACCTCCTTCCCTGGGAAATTATTCCTCGGTTTGGGATTCCTGCTTCTCTGCAGTCTGATAATGGTCAGGAGCTCACCTCCTTGATTTCCCAGACACGAGCTGAGGCTCTTAATATTCCTTGGCATTTTCAAATCCCATACCATCTTCAGTCCTCAGGGAAGATGGAGGACACCAACCTTTCTTTAAGAGCATTCTTACTAAGATGCCACAGGAACTTCAACTTGACTGGGTAAAATTATTGCCTCTAGCTCTTTTCAGGCTCTGGGCCCTTCTCAGGTGGCCCCTTTCTATCTTGTCATTCAAACTTATGTATGGGAGACAAGTTCTAACCCGGACTTCCTCTCCAAACCTTCACCTCTCCCTGATTACCAATTAAGTCCCCTACTCTATCATCTTTGTTCTCTCCTGTGGAACTTCGCACACCATTCCTTGTCTCAGCCATGTGATAACCCATGCTCACCCCCAATACACACTGGGGATCAAGTCTTTCTTTCCCCTCCAGGCCAGTGCCACACTCCCCTTTCCCCTAAATATCAGGGACCTGTCAAGTTATTTCTTGTAACACCCATAGCTGCTAAGCTCAAGGGCTTTCCCCACTGGATTCACCTGTCTCACCTGAAGCCTTTTATCTCACTTCCATCCCAGAAAAGTCTCTCTTCATACACAGTGACACAGACAAGGCCTTGCTCTCTCAAGTTACAGAGGACTCCAGTATCAACTGCCTTCTCCCAAATTCCAGAAGAATGAGGTTTCACCCCACAAGTTTTTCCTACCTGGTTCCCTCTCCTGTCTCTACTAACCATATTCTCCTTCATCAGTTTTCCTCTGTATCTACAATAATATATTCAAACTTCTAATTAACTACTCAACTAATTGTTACAGGACAATAGAGCCAGAGGCCAAGGACCATCAAATCAGCCATTTGCTCAGGCCTACCACTGACTAGCTCTTACATTTAAACTCAGCCCATTTCTATTAATCTATGTTTCCACATATTCTGTGGCTTTACCTGTTTGCCATACTTGCTGCTCTTTGGCTTTACCTGTTTGCCATTACATGCTGACTCAGCCTTCCTCTTCCCAGAATTCTCCCTGTCTGCTTATATGACCTATACTTCCTGCCTGGCTACTGGCCAATCAGCATTTTATTAAACCAGTGTACAAAAGCATTATCCCACAGCAGGACTGCACACAAGTAAACTTACTGTAGCTGTAGGAGTGCTTCTGCCAAATGGATTACCACTGAGCTGGTTACCTTACATAGTTGGTGGTACTACTAGTCCATGACTGCCCTGCTCATCTTCCCCAGGATACTCAATAAACTATCCTTGCCCTGCTGCTTAAAGAAAATAAAATAATTACAGACTATATAATGAGTGAATGTGCCATATTTAGAATGTATAATGGACTCTCCTAATAAAGTTTCTGTTCTAGATCTCCACTGTTGCATATGGTGCTGTAATAAGTGCAGAAGTACTTTTGAGAATATTCCCAGGAATGAATGCTTCATCAATTCATATATTTATTTCTCTGTATCAAAGGAGCCTACATATCTTTTTCCATAACAGCTGGAGTAATTTTTACTGTCACTCAAATTGTACCAGTTGTTCTAACACTTGTTATATTTAAACTGTTCTTTTTTTTTTTTTTTTTTTTTTAAATTTTTATTTTGCAATACAATTCAGTTCTACATATCAGCCACAGATTCCCTTGTTCTCCCCCCTCCCGCCCCCCTCACCTTCCCCCCAGCCCACCCCCCATTCCAATCTCCTCCAGGGCAAAGCCTTCCCCACAGACTGAGATCAACCTGGTGGACTCAGTCCAGGTAGGTCCAGTCCCCTCCTCCCATGCTGAGCCAAGGGACCCTGCATAGGCCCCAGGTTTCAAACAGCCAACTCATGCAATGAGCACAGGACCCGGTCCCACTGCCTGGATGCCTCCCAAACAGATCAGGCCAATCAACTGTCTCACCCACTCAGAGGGCCTGATCCAGTTGGTGACCCCTCAGCCATTGGTTCATATTTCATGTGTTTCCGTTTGTTTGGCTATTTGTCTCTGTGCTTTATCCGACCTTGGTCTCAACAATTCTCTCTCATATAAACCCTCCTCATTCTCGCTAATTGGACTCCCAGAGATCCACCTGGGGCCTAGTCATGGATCTCTGCCTCCAGGTCCATCAGTAGTTGGATGAGGTTTCTAGCACGACAATTAGGGTGTTTGGCCATCCCATCACCAGAGTAGGTCAGTTCGGATTGTCGCTCGACCATTGCCAGCAGTCTGTTGTGGGGGTATCTTTGTGGATTTCTGTGGGCCTCTCTAGCACTTTGTTTCTTCCTATTCTCATGTGGTCTTCATTTACCATGGTCTCCTATTCCTTGTTCTCCCTCTCTGTTTTTGATCCAGCTGGGATCTCCCACTCACCCAAGCTCTCTTTCCCTCGACCCTCGCCCTTCACTACCCCCACTCCTGTCCAGGCTGTTCATGTAGATCTCATTCCATTTCTCTGTCGTTGGGCGATCCCTGTGTCTTTCTTGGGGTCCTGTTTTCCAGGTAGCCTGCCTGGTGATGTGAGTAGCAGTCCAGTCATCCTTGTTCCACATCTAGTATCCTGTTATGAGTGAGTACATACCATGTTTGTCTTTCTGAGTCTGGGATACCTCACTCAGGATGATTTTTTCTAGATCCATCCATTTGTCTGCAAACCTCATGATGTCATTGTTTTTCTCTGCTGAGTAGTATTCCATTGTGTATATGTACCACATTTTGTTTATCCATTCTTCAGTTGAAGGGCATCTAGGTTGTTTCCATGTTCTGGCTATTACAAACAACGCTGATATGAACATAGCTGAACAAGTGCTCTTGTGGTGTGGTTGAGCATTCCTTGGGTATATGCCCAAGAGTGGTATAGCTGGATCTTGGGGGAGATGGATTCCCAATTTTCTAAGAAATCGCCATATTGATTTCCAAAGTGGTTGTACAAGCTTGCATTCCCACCAGCAGTGGAGGAGAGTTCCCCTAGCTCCACATCCTCTCCAGCATAAGGTGTCTTCAGTGTTTTTGATCTTAGCCATTCTGACAGGCGTAAGGTGGTATCTCAGAGTTGTTTTGATTTGCATTTCCCTGATGATTAGGGATGTTGAGCAATTCCTTAAATGTCTTTCAGCCATTTGAGTTTCCTCTGTTGAGAATTCTCTGTTTAGTTCTATAGCCCATTTCTTAATTGGACTGTTGGGCATTTTGATGTCTAATTTCTTGAGTTCCTTATATATTCTGGATATCAGTCCTCTGTCAGATGTGGGATTGGTGAAGATCTTTTCCCATTCTGTAGGCTGCCGCTTTGCTTTGTTGACCGTATCCTTTGCCCTACAAAAGCTTCTCAGTTTCAAGAGGTCCCATTGATTGATTGTTTCTCTCAGTGTCTGTGCTACTGGTGTTCTATTTAGAAAGTGGTCTCCTATGCCAATGTGTTCAAGACTACTTCCTACTTTCTCTTCTAGCAGGTTCAGAGTAGCTGGATTTATGTTGAGGTCCTTGATCCACTTGGACTTAAGTTTTGTGCACGGTGATAGATATGGATCTATTTGCAGCCTTCTACATGTTGATATCCAGTTTTGCCAGCACCATTTGTTGAAGATGCTTTCTTTTTTCCATTGTGCACTTTTGGCTTCTTTGTCAAAAATTATTTGTTCATAGGTGTGCGGATTAATATCAGGGTCTTCAATTCGATTCCATTGGTCCACATGTCGGTTTTTATGCCAGTACCAAGCTGTTTTTATTACTGTAGCTCTATAGTACAGCTTGAAGTCAGGGATCGTGATGCCTCCAGAGGTTGTTTTATTGTACAGGATTCTTTTGGCTATCCTGGGTTTTTTGTTTTTCCATATGAAGTTGAGTATTATTCTTTCCAGGTCTGTGAAGAATTGTGTTGGTATTTTGATGGGGATTGCATTGAATCTGTAGATTGCTTTTGGTAAGATTGCCATTTTTACTATGTTAGTTCTGCCTATCCATGAGCATGGGAGATCTTTCCATTTTCTGACATCTTCTTCAATTTCTTTTTTCAGGGACTTAAAGTTCTTGTCATATAGGTCCTTCACTTGCTTGGTTAGTATTACCCCAAGGTATTTTATGTCATTTGTGGCTATAGTAAAGGGTGATGTATCTCTGATTTCCTTCTCCGCTTTTTTGTCCATTGTATATAGGAGGGCTACTGATTTTTTGGAGTTGATCTTGTATCCTGCTATGTTGCTGAAGGTGTTTATAAGCTGTATCAGTTCCTTGGTGGAATCTTTGGGGTTGCTCAAGTATACTATCATGTCATCTGCAAATAGGGAAAGCTTGACTTCTTCCTTTCCAATTTGTATCCCCTTAATCTCCTTATGTTGTCTTATTGCTCTGGCTAGAACTTCAAGTACTATATTGAATAAGTATGGGGAGAGCGGACAGCCTTGCCTCGTTCCTGATTTTAGTGGAATTGCTTTGAGTTTCTCTCCATTTAATTTGATGTTGGCTGTTGGCTTGCTGTAAATTGCCTTTATTATGTTTAGGTATGTTCCCTGTATTCCTGATCGCTCCAAGACCTTTATCATGAAGGGGTGTTGGATTTTGTCAAATGCCTTTTCAGCATCTAGTGAGATGATCATGTGGTTTTTTTCTTTGAGTTTGTTTATATGGTGTATCACATTGACAGACTTTCGTATGTTGAACCATCCTTGCATCCCTGGAATGAATCCTACTTGATCATGGTGGATAATTGTTTTGATGTGGTCTTGGAGTCTGTTTGCCAGTATTTTATTGAGTATTTTTGCATCAATGTTCATGAGGGAGATCGGTCTGTAGTTCTCTTTCTTTGTTGTATCCTTGTTTGGTTTGGGAATCAGGGTAATTGTAGCCTCATAGAAGGAGTTTGGTAATGTTCCTTCTGTTTCTATTGTATGGAACAATTTAGAGAGTATTGGTATTAACTCTTCTTTGAAGATCTGGTAGAATTCTGCACTGAAACCATCTGGTCCTGGGCTTTTTTTGGTTGGGAGACTTTTAATGACTGTTTCTATTTCGTTAGGGGTTATTGGACTATTTAAATAGTTTATCTGGTCTTGATTTAATTTAGGTATGTGGTACCTATCCAGAAAATTATCCATTTCTTTTAGGTTTTCCAGTTTTGTGGAATAGAGGTTTTTGAAGTATGACCTGATGATTCTCTGGATTTCCTCAATGTCTGTTGTTATGTCCCCCTTTTCATTTCTGATTTTGTTGATTTGGATGCTCTCTCTCTGTCTTTTGGTTAGTTTGGATAAGGGCTTGTCTATCTTGTTGATTTTCTCAAAGAACCAACTCTTTGTTTCATTAATTTTTTGTATTGTTCTCTTTGTTTCTATTTTATTGATTTCAGCTCTCACTTTGATAATTTCCTGGCATCTATTTTTCCTGGGAGACTTTGCTTCTTCCTGTTCTAGAACTTTCAGGTGTGCTGTTAAGTCACTAGTGTGAGATTTCTCCAGCTTATTTATGTGGGCGTTTAGTGCTATGAATTTCCCTCTTAGTACTGCTTTCATAGTGTCCCATAGGTTTGGATATGTGGTGTCTTCATTTTCGTTGATCTCTAGGAAGTCTTTAATTTCTTTCTTTATTTCTTCCTTAACCCATTGGTGATTCAGGTGGGTATTGTTCAGTTTCCATGAGATTGTAGGTTTTCTGTAGTTTTTGTTGTTGTTGAAATCCAACTTTAGACCATGGTGGTCTGATAGAACACAGGAGGTTATTCTAATTGTTTTGTATCTGTTTAGATTTGCTTTGTGACCAAGTATGTGGTCGATTTTAGAGAAGGTTCCATGGGGTGCTGAGAAGAAGGTATATTCTTTTTTGTTAGGATGGAATGTTCTGTAGATGTCGATTAAGTCCATTTGAGTCATGACATCAATTAAGTCCTTTATTTCTCTGTTAAGTTTCGATTTGGGGGATCTGTCCAGTGGTGAAAGTGGGGTGTTGAGGTCTCCCACTATTAATGTGTGGGGTTTTATATGTGATTTAAGCTTTAATAATGTTTCTTTTACATATGTGGGTGCCCTTGTGTTTGGGGCATAAATGTTCAGAATTGAGACTTCATCTTGGTGGATCTTTCCTGTGATGAGTATGTAATGCCCTTCTTGATCTCTTTTGATTGATTTTAGTTTGAAGTCTATTTTGCTGGATATCAGGATGGCTACACCCGCTTGTTTCTTAAGACCGTTTGATTGGAAAGTCTTTTCCCAGCCTTTTATTTTTAGGTAGTGTCTATCTTTGAGTTTGAGATGTGTTTCTTGTATGCAGCAGAAAGCTGGGTCCTGCTTTCGTATCCATTCTGTGAGCCTATGTCTTTTTATAGGTGAATTAAGTCCATTGATATTGAGGGATATTAATGTCCAGTGATTGTTCATTCCTGTTATTTTTTGGTGGTGATGTGTGTGTACTTTTCTTCGTTGGGGTCTACTGCTGTGGCTTTATCTATTGCCTGTGTTTTCGAGGTTGTATCTGACTTCCTTAGGTTGGAATTTTCCTTCTAGTGCTTTCTGTAGGGCTGGGTTTGTGGATAAATATTGTTTAAATCTGGCTTTGTCATGGAATGTCTTGTTCACTCCATCTATGACGATTGAAAGTTTTGCTGGGTATATTAGTCTAGGCTGACATCCATGGTCTCTTAATGTCTGCATTACATCTGTCCAGGACCTTCTGGCTTTCAAAGTCTCCATTGAGAAATCGGGTGTTATTCTGATAGGTTTGCCTTTATATGTCACTTGGCCTTTTTCCTTTGCTGCTCTTAATATTCTTTCTTTATTCTGTACGTTTAATTGTTTAATTATTATGTGGCGAGGGGACTTTTTTTGGGGGTCTAGTCTGTTTGGTGTTCTATAGGCTTCCTGTATCTTCATAGGCATTTCCTTCTTTAAGTTGGGAAAGTTTTCTTCTATGATCTTGTTGAATATATTTTCTGTGCCCTTGAGTTGGTATTCTTCTCCTTCTTCTACCCCTATTATTCGTAGGTTTGGTCTTTTCATGGTGTCCCAAATTTCTTGGACATTTTGGTTCATGACTTTGTTGACTTTAGTGTTTTCTTTGACTGATGAATCCATTTCTTCTATTGTATCTTCAACGCTAGAGATCCTCTCTTCCATCTCTTGCATTCTGTTGATTATACTTGCATCTGAAGTTCCCAATCGTTTTCTCAGATTTTCTATTTCCAGCATTCCCTCTGTTTGTGTCTTCTTCATTTTTTCTATTTCCCTTTTCAGGTCTTGGACTGTTTCCTTCATTTGTTTCATTGATTTTTCTTGATTTTCTTTCAGTATTTTATTGTTCTCTTCCAGGACTTTATTGATTTCTTCTAATTTGTTTGCCCTTTCCTCTAGTTGTTTACAGCGTTCTTCACATTTTTTTGTCTTTTCCTCTACACGAGCCTCTAGCTTCTTCATGATGACATTCATAAGGCTATTTTCTTCTGCTTCTTCCAATTTCTGATGTTCAGGTCTAGGTGTTGGAGGAGGGCTAGGGCCTGGTGATGGTGTATTACTATTCATTTTGTTGTATGTGTTTCTGCCTTGACGTCTGCCCATCTCCTTGTGGTTCGTTCCTGGCCTTATTCGCACACTTGGTTCAGAGCTGACAAATTCAGGAAGTCTCTCTCTCTTGTCCAGATGGGAGCTCTCTTGTCCAAATTGGAAGTCCGGGACAGGATGGAAGCTCTTGTTCAGAAGGGAAGTCCGGGGGAGGATGGGTGCTCTCCTCTCTCTCTCTCTCTCTCTCTCTCTCTCTCTCTCTCTCTCTCTCTCTCTCTCTCTCTCTCCTCCAGATGGGAAATCCACGGCAAGATGGGAGCTGGGGGCCAGCCTCTAAGTCTCAAGAAGAGGCTTGGGGCTCAGGCAGATGGGCGTGGGGGCAGGGCGTGGAGACTGCAGGGTCTGCCAGGGGTCTTGGAGAAGGGGATCCTTCCCGGTTGTGGTAGAAGGGCACCTGCCCGGGGACCAGAACCTGGGGCCAGGTTGGGCAGGTCTTCCCCGGAGTGGCTGGTGCCCAGGGATGGGGTCGGGGGCAAGCTAGGGCACTCACCTGTGCTTCAGAAGGGAAGTCCGGGGGAAGATGGGAGCTGGGGGCCGGCCTCTAAGTCTCAGGAAGAGACTTGGGGCTCAGGCAGATGGGCGTGGGGGCAGGGCGTGGAGACTGCAGGGTCTGCCAGGGGTCTTGGAGAAGGGGATCTTTCCCGGTTGGGGTAGAAGGGCACCTGCCCGGGGACCAGAACCTGGGCCCAAGTTGGGCAGGTCTTCCCCGGAGTGGCTGGTGCCCAGGGATGGGGTCTGGGGCAAGCTAGGGCACTCACCTGTGCTTCAGAAGGGAAGTCCTGGGCAAGATGGGAGCTGGGGGGCCTGGCCTCTAAGTCTCAGGAAGAGGCTTGGGGCTCAGGCAGATGGGCGTGGGGGCAGGGCGTGGAGACTGCAGGGTCTGCCAGGGGTCTTGGAGAAGGGGATCCTTCCCGGTTGGGGTAGAAGGGCACCTGCCCGGGGACCAGAACCTGGGCCCAAGTTGGGCAGGTCTTCCCCGGAGTGGCTGGTGCCCAGGGATGGGGTCGGGGGCAAGCTAGGGCACTCACCTGTGCTTCAGAAGGGAAGTCCTGGGCAGGATGGGAGCTGGGGGCCGGCCTCTAAGTCTCAGGAAGAGGCTTGGGGCTCAGGCAGATGGGCGTGGGGGCAGGGCGTGGAGACTGCAGGGTCTGCCAGGGGTCTTGGAGAAGGGGATCCTTCCCGGTTGTGGTAGAAGGGCACCTGCCCGGGGACCAGAACCTGGGCCCAAGTTGGGCAGGTCTTCCCCGGAGTGGCTGGTGCCCAGGGATGGGGTCGGGGGCAAGCTAGGGCACTCACCTGTGCTTCAGAAGGGAAGTCCGGGGGAAGATGGGAGCTGGGGGCCGGCCTCTAAGTCTCAGGAAGAGACTTGGGGCTCAGGCAGATGGGCGTGGGGGCAGGGCGTGGAGACTGCAGGGTCTGCCAGGGGTCTTGGAGAAGGGGATCTTTTCCGGTTGGGGTAGAAGGGCACCTGCCCGGGGACCAGAACCTGGGGCCAGGTTGGGCAGGTCTTCCCCGGAGTGGCTGGTGCCCAGGGATGGGGTCTGGGGCAAGCTAGGGCACTCACCTGTGCTTCAGAAGGGAAGTCGGGGGAAGATGGGAGCTGGGGGCCGGCCTCTAAGTCTCAGGAAGAGACTTGGGGCTCAGGCAGATGGGCGTGGGGGCAGGGCGTGGAGACTGCAGGGTCTGCCAGGGGTCTTGGAGAAGGGGATCCTTCCCGGTTGTGGTAGAAGGGCACCTGCCCGGGGACCAGAACCTGGGCCCAAGTTGGGCAGGTCTTCCCCGGAGTGGCTGGTGCCCAGGGATGGGGTCTGGGGCAAGCTAGGGCACTCACCTGTGCTTCAGAAGGGAAGTCCTGGGCAAGATGGGAGCTGGGGGCCGGCCTCTAAGTCTCAGGAAGAGGCTTGGGGCTCAGGCAGATGGGCGTGGGGGCAGGGCGTGGAGACTGCAGGGTCTGCCAGGGGTCTTGGAGAAGGGGATCCTTCCCGGTTGTGGTAGAAGGGCACCTGCCCGGGGACCAGAACCTGGGCCCAAGTTGGGCAGGTCTTCCCCGGAGTGGCTGGTGCCCAGGGATGGGGTCGGGGGCAAGCTAGGGCACTCACCTGTGCTTCAGAAGGGAAGTCCGGGGGAAGATGGGAGCTGGGGGCCGGCCTCTAAGTCTCAGGAAGAGACTTGGGGCTCAGGCAGATGGGCGTGGGGGCAGGGCGTGGAGACTGCAGGGTCTGCCAGGGGTCTTGGAGAAGGGGATCTTTCCCGGTTGGGGTAGAAGGGCACCTGCCCGGGGACCAGAACCTGGGCCCAAGTTGGGCAGGTCTTCCCCGGAGTGGCTGGTGCCCAGGGATGGGGTCTGGGGCAAGCTAGGGCACTCACCTGTGCTTCAGAAGGGAAGTCCTGGGCAAGATGGGAGCTGGGGGGCCTGGCCTCTAAGTCTCAGGAAGAGGCTTGGGGCTCAGGCGGATGGGCGTGGGGGCAGGGCGTGGAGACTGCAGGGTCTGCCAGGGGTCTTGGAGAAGGGGATCCTTCCCGGTTGTGGTAGAAGGGCACCTGCCCGGGGACCAGAACCTGGGCCCAAGTTGGGCAGGTCTTCCCCGGAGTGGCTGGTGCCCAGGGATGGGGTCGGGGGCAAGCTAGGGCACTCACCTGTGCTTCAGAAGGGAAGTCCGGGGGAAGATGGGAGCTGGGGGCCGGCCTCTAAGTCTCAGGAAGAGGCTTGGGGCTCAGGCAGATGGGCGTGGGGGCAGGGCGTGGAGACTGCAGGGTCTGCCAGGGGTCTTGGAGAAGGGGATCTTTCCCGGTTGGGGTAGAAGGGCACCTGCCCAGGGACCAGAACCTGGGCCCAAGTTGGGCAGGTCTTCCCCGGAGTGGCTGGTGCCCAGGGATGGGGTCGGGGGCAAGCTATTTAAACTGTTCTTAATAGCCATACTCAGAGTTGTAAAATGATTTTTCACAGATTCTAAGTTGAATTTCTTTGTCAGTTACTTACGCTGCTGTTTTCAATGTCTCTGCTTGTGAGTTTGTATATCTATATTTGAAACTATTCAGATTATGTTTTAAATACTTTTACTCAAATATTCATAACAACACTAATCACAAAAACTATACAGTATAAATAGCACATAGTCAGCAACTTATAGACATAAGTAAAATGTTATGCATCCATGCAATTGAATATTAACCTATCAAAAAAACAAATACATCTATATTATATAAAATGTATTAATATTAAAATACATTTTAGAAAATAAAATGTCAAAATCAAAAGACTAAGTGTTCTATGATACTGCTTGTACTAGAAATCCATGAAAACCAAAGGAAGACTATTAGCTTCAATCAGCTAAAGGAAGAGAAATTTAATAATTAACACTAATCTTCACAGTTCTTAACATTAGTAATCATTTTAGGAATGTGGTAGTTTTAATAAGAACAGCCCCAATAGGCTCATATATTTGAATGCTTAGTCACCAGGGAGTGGAACTATTTGAAAGGATTAGAAGAATCAGGAGATGTGGTTTATTAGAGAAAAGGTGTTCCTGGGAGTGGTCTATGAGGTTTCAAAAAGCCCATGATAAGCCCAGTCTCTGTGACTCTCTGCCTGCAGATCAGGATGTAGCTCTCAGCTACTTTTCCAGCACCATGCCTGTCATGCCTGCTACCACATTGTCTGCCATGATGACAATGGACTAAACCTCTGAAACTGTAAGGAAGCCCCCATTGCTTTCCTTAATAAGAGTTGTCGTGGCCATTGTGTTTCTTCACAACAATAAAACAGTGACTAAGACAGAAGGTGGTACTAAAGACTGTGATCTCACTGTGAAAGGCCCAACCACGCTGTTGTTTGAGGACTATGGAAGACTTTGGGACTTTGGAATAGTAAAGCAGCTGAACACTTAAGTGTGGCTTAATGGGCTGTGCAGATAGGATGGAAGACAGTAGCTCTGAGAGCAATGTGGGCCCAGCTCAAGAAGTTTCAGAGGGGAAGAATACCACTAAGGCCTAGAGACCATTCTTGTGATATTTTGGCAAAGAATGTAGCTGATTTCTGCCCTTGCCCAAATTTCTGGAGGAACATTAGGAAGTATAATTGATCTCAGTTCAGTACTCAAGGAGTTAAAAAGTTTAAGTAAATGCCTGATGCTAAATGGAATAAATGGAGTGGTGGCCTCAGAGCAAGATCCTGTCCAGCTAAACTTCCAACCTGTGGAAAGCAATTAAAGAAAAGCTACAGCAGTGAAGGAAACCAGAAACAACAGCAATCTGATGCAAATGTAGTTGGAAAAGGGGGAAACTACCAGCCCCATCAAGCATCAGAACTTGGCAATTTTGGCCACGTGGTTCTGACTTCAGAGTCAAGGATTGAAGATAGAGGTTGTGGAATCTCCCTCTGTGCTTAAGGAGAGCAACTGAGGCCAGGCACATGACCTTGCATTCCCTGAATGGAGGCTGGAAGAGGCCATTGTGTGAAGCTGTGAAGGTGGAGCCAGAGCTGTGGGATATCTGCCAAGCAGAGCTGCAGACTAGGTGTAGAATCAGCCCAAGAGAGACAAGTATGTTACAGTCAACAAAACTGGAAGGAGTTGGAGTTCTGCAGAGAGCTTTGACATCAGTCATGGAGATACAGAATCTGAAATTTGTGCTGCTGGCTTTTGAACTTACTTTGGTCCAGTATTTTCTCACTATGCTCCCTTTCTTCCCATTTAGAATGGAGATGTATAGCCGGTGCCATTGTATGCTTAAAGTACATGATGTGCTTAATGATTTTGATTTTACAGGGAATTACAGTTAATAGATTACCAGGAGTCTCAGAAGATAATTTGAACTTTCAAGCAGTGTTGTGACTGTTATAGACTATGAGGACTTTTGAAGTTGGACTGAATGGATATTTGCATTATGATATGGCTATGAGCCTATCGGGGCCAGGGATGGAATGTGATGCTTTGAGTTAGAATGGTTCTAATAGGCTCATATCTTTAATCCTTAGTCATCAGTGTTAGGTATTCATGCCAACTTGGGTAGTGTGGGAAGCTTTCTACACATAGAGATGCCCCTGGAGACTTCTGACCACCAGTTTCTACCCCCAGACTACTCTAGTGGCAGGCCTGACCCCCCAATGCATGTGAATGGCCATCCCACCATGCCGAACACCACCCCAACTTGAGAAGCTCCAACAGCCATGCCAAGGGATGTAATGGTCCTGTCAAGTAGGAGAGTGACCAGGCCATGCCCTACAGAAAACAATCCCACCAATCCCTGAACTTGCTCCAAGAACAGGCCACATAATCCCTCCAATACCATGTGACCCTGGAAATCAAAATGTATATAAACCCTTTCTTCTGCTCAGTTCTCTGATGCTTCTTTTCTGAGCAGAGCTGAGGCAGCCATCCTTCTGGGTTTTTCCCTCCCAGTGAATCTCTTGTGTGAGACTTGTTGTGTGGTATGACTTTGTGGTATTCTTTGGCCCCCAACTGCCTGAATTCCTTTCACATCTGAGTTGTAACACGATCAAGGAGTACCATTATTTAAGAAGGATTAGAAAGTGTGTCCCTGTTGGAAGTAGCACGTTATTGGGGGTGGGAGTTGAGGTTTCAAAAAGCCAATGATAGGCCCAGGCTCTCTGCCTCTCTACCTGCAGACCAGGATGTAGCTCTCAGCGACTTCTCCAGCACCTTGCCTGCTTTGCTTGCTGCCATGCTCTCCATCATGACTGTAATGGATGAAACTTCTGAAACTGTGAGCAAGCCTCCAGGTAAATAATTTCCTCTTTAGTTGCCTTGGTCATGGTTTCAATTCAGAGCAATTTAAAAGTGACTAAAACACACACACACACACACACACACACACACACACACACTCACACAGAAATTCGAACATGATACACAATATACACACACATACACATCAAAAGGCATCGTATTTTATGACAAATACACAAACTAAAACTTCTTAGTAATGAAAGCAAGATTTTATTACAGAACTAATAAATAATATATTATAGTAAGAAATACTAAAACCAACATAAATAATTTGAAAATTAGACAAAACTTAGCAATTTTTGGAAGATACAAACATACCCAGGAAGGAACAGAAATTTTGTTTAGCCTTGAAGCAATTAAAAATATTAAATTAATAGCTGAAAAAAATTTTCAAATGCAAAAATAATAATCTCCAGGTCTATAGTAATGAACTTGTAAATTCCAACAAAACTTAAAGGTGAAGTAAATCTAGTCTGGAGAACATTTTCAAGAGTGTAAATATGACCAGGTTCCTGTTTTATGATCCGAAACTCTCTGTGACAACCTAACCAAAACTGTCAAAAGAACAAATAGACCAGTATTCTTGTACATATTTGTAAAAATCCTGAGGAAAACATTAATAAATCAAATCTATCAACACAAAAAGTATAATAGAGAATCACAAAGTAGGTGTTATCAAGTAACTCAACTTCTGAAAATGAGATCATTATATTAATAACTTCACTATCTTAAGATATTTAAGAAGAAAAAAAAATGTCTGTGTCACCAGCCAGAAAAAAAGCAATTGATGAAAATAAGAACCATTTTCCAAAATTTTAGACTTAAGAGTAATTTTTATTTTCTGTGTTTTAAAATTTTTTTTAGATTTATGTTATGTATGTGAGTATTTTGCCTGGTGATCATGGAGGTCAGAAGAAGGCATTGGATTCCCTGGAAGTGGAGTTATGTATGATTTTGAGACACTATACGACCACTCCAAAATGAACCGGGGTTCCTTCGCAAGAGCAGGAAGTGGTCTTAACCAGTAAGCCATCTCTCCAGCCTGTTTTCTGTTTTTATTTATTTGTTTGTTTGTTTATTTATTTATGGGTTTTCGAGACAGGGTTTCTCTGTAGCTTTGGCTGTCCTGGTACTCACTCTATAGACCAGGCTGGCCTCGAACTCAGCGACATCTGCCTGCCTCTACCTCCTGAGTGCTAGGATCAAAGGCCTGAGCCACCACCGCCTGGCTGTTTTGTGTTTTTAAAGACTGGGTTTTGCTACTCTGTTCAGGCTCATCTCTGGCAGTCTTCTGCCTCCCAAATGCCACAAATAGCTATGTATCAGGGATAGCCCCACTACTATATACATCAGAGAACTAGGGACATTAATATACGGGAGTGTTTTCTAACAGATGTATTTTTTATGTACAGTATGGAATTGCGCATTAATGTATTTTTTTTCACCATGTGCATGCAGTGCACACAAAAGCCAGAAGAGGGCATCAGTTCTTGATGGACACCTAAAGATTGTGATGGATTCGAGGGAACTCAAGGTACCTAATGTAGTAACCCGATTTGTGCATCCTTCTGACCTGGGGCCTTTGGACGAACAACCAGGGCTGTGGACCACTGAACCATGTCTCCAGCAAGGGCCTGATTTTTAAGTGAAAAGCTTCTGATCTTTTGTCCACTCTATCTGACTTTTGGTCCCTGAGCTTGAGACCTGGCTTGGAAGAATCCTCCAGTCAGGCAGTGCTGAAGTCACACTCATATAGTCCGCATATAACTTTTAACCAAAAAAGACGCAGGCAAGTACATAGACACCTATGACTTGAGGCCCAGAGCCTCGTGAACGGAAGTGCACAGAGGGAGTTGGGAGAAGTCAGCTGACCCCAGCTAAGCCAATCGGAGTCCAGCTAACCCAGCTAAGCCAATCGGAGTCCAGCTGAACCCAGCTAAGCCAATCGGAGTCCAGCTGACCCCAGCTAAGCCAATCGGAGTCCAGCTCACCCCAGCTAAGCCAATCAGAGTCCAGCTGACCCAGCTAAGCCAATCGGAGTCCAGCTGACCCAGCTAAGCCAATCAGAGTCCAGCTGACCCCAGCTAAGCCAATTGGAGTCCAGCTGACCCCAGCTAAGCCAATCGGAGTCCAGCTGACCCAGCTAAGCCAATCGGAGTCCAGCTGACCTCAGCTAAGCCAATCGGAGTCCAGCTGACCCAGCTAAGCCAATCGGAGTCCCCCAGTTGCGGCACTAAATTTGGAAAGGAGCTGTTGGGGACCTCACATGGCTTTTGGAAGACCTCGCGCTCTCGTCTGGAGGTGAGCAGCTGCCGTGCCTGAGGTGGTGAAAAAGTTGGAAGATTCATCCCACTCTCCCACTCAGGTAAATAAATGGCAGAAGTTTCTTTTTTAAAATTGAACCTGTTATGGGATTAACCACCAATTTCACTGGATTTCTTAACACTATGGCATTGTTTTCTCGAGACTTGGGTTCCATTACTTTTGCTGGAGGAATCTGCCTTGCATGCTCATTGCATTAGTTCCTGAGGTGTGAGTCACTTCAATTGTGTGACAAATTGCCTCATATTCTGTATTTAAAATCCTTTGCACAACCTTTAACCTCTTATTTAATTATTTATATTTCTGAGCTGGGTGTGGTAGCATATCAGAGGCTGAAGCAAGCAGATATCAAGTTGTGCTTCAGCCTGGATACGCGGTGGAGTCTTGTCTCAGAAAAAGAAAAAGAAAAAAAAAACAAACAAAAACAACAACAAAAAAAATCCTTTTAATAAAACCCAAGCAGCCAACAATAACAAAAAAAATCATTATTTGCATCAACCTGAGTACCAGGTTTATCCTTGTTTTAAACAATTACATTACTTTTTTCTCCCTTTGCATCAGCCTGGGTACATGGTGAACCTTGTCTAAATAAAACAAAACATTTTTTTTCCTTACTTTGCATCTTAGTCTTACTAGTTTTCATACGTCAGGCTTTTAAAATGGTAGGAAAAAGAGCTGTGAAGATACTTATTTCCCTTTCAGTTTATCTAATGTGTTTTTTAAATGGATTTTCATTTGAAATACAAATACATACTGAAGACAAGTGTGATTTCATTTCCAAGGCATTTAGAACTTTTTTTCAGTTTCCCACTGAGTCTTGTAAGAAACCTTATGATTTTCCTGTCTTTGCATTCTGAAAGTGAGAGTTAGAAGTGTTTGCTCCATGCCTGACTTTTATCTTTAAAACATTTAGAAAATAATTTTACAATTCTAAATTGTGTTCTCCCAGATATCTCTACTGAGAGATTTCTTATAAAGCCATAAAAATGTCAAAACTAAGAGATTAGCATTGAATTAAGTTATTACAGATTTATATCCATTTTTCAGTGTTATCCTTTACTTTTTATTATAAATTTCCTTTATTGAGAATTTCCTATATGTATACAATGAAATATGATCAGATCCACCCCCATTTCCCCTTTCCAACTCCTCCTACATCCCCTCCCCTACATGTTCTCCTCCCAGATTCATCTTGGTGTCTTTTTGTGTTTGATAACCCACTGAGTCCAATTAATGCTACATATATGTTATTTCAGAAGTATTCCCTTTGTATTCCAGGATCCTATTCAGGATACCTCATTGAATGCGGTTGTTATATTTCTCCATAGTTCCATCCAGGGGTATAAGCCTGAAACGTTTGAAGTGTACTGGTCAGGAATTGTTTTTATTCAACTTTTGTGGGTTCATCTGTAGTCAGAGTTTTTCTGTCCTGCAGCCATTCTCAAATAATCACTCAGAGGCTTAATATTAATTAAATGCTGTGCCAATAGTTCAGGCTTAGTACTAACTAGCTCTTACATTTTAAGTTAACCCATATTCCTTATTTATGCTCTGTAACGTGATGGTACCTCTATTAGCATGGCAAGTTCACCTCCTGCTCCCTCTGTGTCTGGATGCCAACTCTAGACTCCATCCTTCTTCCTCACAGCATTATCAGTTCGGCTCTCTCCCCTAACCTTATCCTGTTCAGCTATTGGCCATCTTTATTAACCAATGAGAGTAATATATATTCACAGTGTACAGAAGGATTAATCACAAGCATTTCTCCCCTTTTTGTCTGATTAAAAAGGAAGGTTTTAACTTTAACATAGTAAAATTATATTCAACAAAAACAGTTGTTAAGAATTATGCTTATCTAGTCCATTTCTTTATATTTGACAAAAAAAGAGATAATAATCTCTTATCTACCTTATCTTGGTGAGTTTTATACCTAATTTGCTTTCTATTATAACTAAGGAAAACTGTAAGTTTAACCATATAGTCTACTACTTCATCAGAGATCCCAGAAGAATGAAATGTTACCTATGACAGGGACATCAGGCTGCCTGGACAGTCACCCATAGTTCCTCTATATTGTTGGGGCATCTAACTCTGACCTACAGGCCTAGCATATCTGACAGACTTTCCTGTGAAGCAGGGAATTTTGAAGGACTGTCCTACCTTGTCTTGGCAAAGTCTGACTGTCACTTTCTTTGACATCCTGTTGGTCCAGTATGGACAGTAACTGTTAGCAGTTGAGGAAAGGTGAGTTTCTTTGCCCAAATGGCTAGTTTTTGCCATAGGAAAGCAAAGGTTCTTTGATGCCCATCATCTTCCTTTGAAGTAAATTGGTGCTGCCAGGAGCAGACATGTCTCACTGTCATTAAAAGCCTTAGGTTATTAAACATATTAAATGCCATATTCTGTAGGTCTTTGAAGTGTTTGAAGACCATCTGTCTATCTAAGTATGTCTGTGTATGGCTTTGAAAACATACCTAACAAGACTATAAGTTTGACTATCACAGATGACTATTAATCTGTATTTCTTAATTATATATTACATTTTTAAATGAGCTGCATAAGCAATATTTTGAACAAGAGTAGAAATATACATGCAGTATAACAAAATTAACTTTAAATTTGTATCAATAAACCATAATCCATACCAATGTAAAATATTTAAGATTAATATTTGCTTTTTGGATTAAAATAGATTCAATATCCTTTTATCCTATCATTTCTATACTCTCCACCCTTTTTTTTAGAATGAGAACCCTGAATCTAATCTTTTTTGTTCATCTTTTTTCCTGAACGTTACCAATAACAACTTGAGCCAACTTCCCTTAAATGATAATAAATATCGATAACCCATATTTTGGGAATGTGGGCCTAGTTCTCTGGACTGCTTTCTGTTGTTTGTGGGTGCCATTATCTTTATGGGACCCTGAGAAAATTTAGAATTATGACCGAGTCCTTATGGACCATTCTGTGAGGCTGTATCATCTCAGCCAGCATCCTTGAAGCTGTTTTGCATGCAGACTTCTGAGGAGACTGTAACAGAGGCATTTTGAAATGCTGAATCAGCTGGGTCATCTGTTTGGTTTGGTTTGTCTCCTTGCTCTGAATATACATAAATTTTTAAAGGTAACATACATATCTGCATTAATATAAGTATAGAGTGTGTATTTTACATAAGCCTGCCAAAGATGATTTTTTGTTTTATTTTTGAGCAAGTAAAATATACATCATGTCTTGTAGTTTTTCTAGGTTTATTCTTTTACATTTGTAGTTAGATTTTTCAGAGGATCTTCCTCAGTTAAATCTGATTTTCCTTAAGGAATGGACCCAGAATGAGTCCATAGCCTGGACTCATTTCCTGTGGAAATATAAGCATAACCTTTTCCCCAAAGTTAACATATCTTTTGACTTAAATTTTGAAGTCAAGATATTTTTAAAATATGTAGCTTGGTTGAATCTAGCATTTTTTGTAATCCAGTGTCTCTTAGCAGCCAAAAAGCTCAAAGATAACACAATAGAATACAGGATCCAGATTCTCTGTATTTCCATCTTTATGTGGCTTTTATTTTTTTATTGCTACATTTTTTTCTGTACCATTTTTCTTTTCTTTCCCAAAGCTATGTATATTTTTAAACACACTGCAACCTGTATAGAGGTTTGGGATTTTTTTTCTATTTGCATCTGTCTTTTCTGCGTATCCATAACCTTTTCTGTCTGCATGATCAGACTGCATACTGGCAGAGCTTGTACTGGTAGCTTAAGCCCACAGGTCATTGCTAGCAGAAGCCTCTCTGTACTGGGGCCTGTGTGAGAGACTGCAGGAACCCGCCACCCCACTTAGTTCGTTGCAGTTGGCTGCTCAATCTGGCAGGCAACTGTAGGGAGATGTGTCTCTGCACTACTGCTGGCATGAGACTGTGAGACTGGGAAGTTGTATTTATCTCTATGTCTGTGCATTTGGAACCTTTTTAAAAGCTTTCTCAGGCTTTATGTGGATATATTCCACCCTTCTTCCTCCCAGCTTTCTCAGTTTGGCTCTCTCAACTAACCCCATCCTGTTCAGTTATTGGCCAGTCAGCTTCTTTATTAACCAATGAGAGTAAGCCATATTCACAGTGTAAAGAAGGATTATTCCACAGCACATCCCTTAAAAACAGGTTATCATACAAAATGTGAATTATGACATTTTCAGTATGTATTTCATGGTCCTTTGCTCCTGTTCCCTCTCAGTGCCCTCTCTTGTCCCTTGAGCCTCTTAAGATAGTTCTCCTTCCTTCACTCAAAAAGACCCTTTTCTACTATCATTGCATGTCTTTGTGTATATATGAATATATATTTACATATTTAAATCTAGGTTCTTCCTGTGAGAGCAAGTATGTAATATGTCTTCCTTATACTGTATGATTTTGAATAAACTGATGATTTTTAGTGTCATTTATTTATCTACAGATGGCATCATATTGTTTCACTTTATCACTTGTTTAGAACTTACTTTCATATGTACACCTAATTTCTTGGATCCATTCATCTGTTGATGGAACTCTAGGCTGATTCCATTCCAAGGTTATTGTGAAAAGTAACATAAGAAACTTGAAAGTGCAGGTATCTCTATGGTATGTTCATTTAGATTGCTTTGGGTGATAAGTGTGAAAAGTAAGAGAGTTCTAGTTTTCATTTTTTCAGAATCTTCCATAAAGATTTTCATATTTTCACCAGTGTTTTATAAGAGTTCCTTCCCTCACATCCTCACCAGCATTTGTTTTCCTTTAGTGTATCAAAGTACTTTTGATTGTTTTTTTTCTTATGGTTAAGGAAGTTAAACATTTATATTTATTAGCCATTTGTATTTTATCTTTTGAGACCTGTCCAGTTGATTAGGCATTTATCAGTGTGTTGGCTTCTCTATTTGGTATTTATGTTTTAAGTTCTTTAAAGATTATATATATTAATTCTCTGCAAAAAGTATAGCTAGAAAATATTACCATTCTGTCGAATGTCACTCTATTGTTGTTTCTACTGCTCTGCAGAAGCTTTTTAATTTCATGCAATTTAATTTGTTAGTATTTGCTGTTGTTTCCTGAATGTGTTTTAAAGAGGATTTTCTGTGCCTGTATCTTAAAGTGTGTTTCTCATAATTTCTTTTACAAGTTTCAGTATGTCTCATCTTACATTAGGAACATTGATCCATTTTGAATTGATTTTTGCAAAGAGAGACAGGGATGCAGTTGAATCTTTCTATATTTAGATGTCCAGTTTTACTAAACTATCAAAACTACCCTTAAAAAATGTTGTTAAAAACAGTTTTCTTTTCGCAAGTGGATGTTTTTGGCACTTTTTTCCCTCCAAATATCAGGTGATTTGTAGATATATGGTCTTATTTCAGGGTTGTCTATTTCATTCCAGTGACTTACACATCCCTTTTTGTTGCAATAACATGCTGTTTTTGTTTCTATTGCTCTGTGATATAATTTGAAAGCAGCTAGTATTTACTTGGTGGTTCCTGTATGTAGGAGGTCTTTTCCTCTTCTACTATCTTCTTCAATTTCTTTCTTCACTGTTATTAAATCAGATTGTTCCAGTCTTTCACTTCCTCATTTAGGTCTATTCCTTGGTATTTAATTTTTGAAGCTATTGTGCATGGATTTGTTTCTCTGATTTACTTGTCATTGTCATGGTTATTGGCATATGGAAAAGCCACCAATGTTTGCACTTACTTTGTAATACTGATTTTTTTTTGCTGCTTTTATCAAATCTAAGTGTTTTCTTTTTTTTTTTTTTAATTTTTTATTTTTTTTTAATTTTTATTTTGCAATACAATTCAGTTTTACATATCAGCCACAGATTCCCTTGTTCTCCCCCCTCCCGCCCCCCTCACCTTCCCCCCAGCCCGCCCCCCATTCCAATCTCCTCCAGGGCAAAGCCTTCCCCACAGACTGAGATCAACCTGGTGGACTCAGTCCAGGCAGGTCCAGTCCCCTCCTCCCATGCTGAGCCAAGGGACCCTGCATAGGCCCCAGGTTTCAAACAGCCAACTCATGCAATGAGCACAGGACCCGGTCCCACTGCCTGGATGCCTCCCAAACAGATCAGGCCAATCAACTGTCTCACCCACTCAGAGGGCCTGATCCAGTTGGTGACCCCTCAGCCATTGGTTCATATTTCATGTGTTTCCGTTTGTTTGGCTATTTGTCTCTGTGCTTTATCCGACCTTGGTCTCAACAATTCTCTCTCATATAAACCCTCCTCATTCTCGCTAATTGGACTCCCAGAGATCCACCTGGGGCCTAGTCATGGATCTCTGCCTCCAGGTCCATCAGTAGTTGGATGAGGTTTCTAGCACGACAATTAGGGTGTTTGGCCATCCCATCACCAGAGTAGGTCAGTTCGGATTGTCGCTCGACCATTGCCAGCAGTCTGTTGTGGGGGTATCTTTGTGGATTTCTGTGGGCCTCTCTAGCACTTTGTTTCTTCCTATTCTCATGTGGTCTTCATTTACCATGGTCTCCTATTCCTTGTTCTCCCTCTCTGTTTTTGATCCAGCTGGGATCTCCCACTCACCCAAGCTCTCTTTCCCTCAACCCTCGCCCTTCACTACCCCCACTCCTGTCCAGGCTGTTCATGTAGATCTCATTCCATTTCTCTGTCGTTGGGCGATCCCTGTGTCTTTCTTGGGGTCCTGTTTTCCAGGTAGCCTGCCTGGTGATGTGAGTAGCATCTGAACAAATAATATATGAACAAATAATAATATATGAACAAATAATTTTTGACAAAGAAGCCAAAAGTGCACAATGGAAAAAAGAAAGCATCTTCAACAAATGGTGCTGGCAAAACTGGATGTCAACATGTAGAAGGCTGCAAATAGATCCATATCTATCACCGTGCACAAAACTTAAGTCCAAGTGGATCAAGGACCTCAACATAAATCCAGCTACTCTGAACCTGCTAGAAGAGAAAGTAGGAAGTAGTCTTGAACACATTGGCATAGGAGACCACTTTCTAAATAGAACACCAGTAGCACAGACACTGAGAGAAACAATCAATCAATGGGACCTCTTGAAACTGAGAAGCTTTTGTAGGGCAAAGGATACGGTCAACAAAGCAAAGCGACAGCCTACAGAATGGGAAAAGATCTTCACCAATCCCACATCTGACAGAGGACTGATATCCAGAATATATAAGGAACTCAAGAAATTAGACATCAAAATGCCCAACAGTCCAATTAAGAAATGGGCTATAGAACTAAACAGAGAATTCTCAACAGAGGAAACTCAAATGGCTGAAAGATATTTAAGGAATTGCTCAACATCCTTAATCATCAGGGAAATGCAAATCAAAACAACTCTGAGATACCACCTTACGCCTGTCAGAATGGCTAAGATCAAAAACACTGAAGACACTTTATGCTGGAGAGGATGTGGAGCTAGGGGAACTCTCCTCCACTGCTGGTGGGAATGCAAGCTTGTACAACCACTTTGGAAATCAATATGGCGATTTCTTAGAAAATTGGGAATCCATCTCCCCCAAGATCCAGCTATACCACTCTTGGGCATATACCCAAGGAATGCTCAACCACACCACAAGAGCACTTGTTCAGCTATGTTCATATCAGCGTTGTTTGTAATAGCCAGAACATGGAAACAACCTAGATGCCCTTCAACTGAAGAATGGATAAACAAATTGTGGTACATATACACAATGGAATACTACTCAGCAGAGAAAAACAATGACATCATGAGGTTTGCAGACAAATGGATGGATCTAGAAAAAATCATCCTGAGTGAGGTATCCCAGACTCAGAAAGACAAACATGGTATGTACTCACTCATAACAGGATACTAGATGTGGAACAAGGATGACTGGACTGCTAAGTGTTTTCTATTGCAGTGTTTGAAGTCTTTTATTTTTATTTTTATTTTATTTATTTATTTATTTATTTATTTATTCGAGGCAGGGTTTCTCTGTGTAGCTTTGCGCCTTTCCTGGGACTCACTTGGTAGCCCAGGCTGGCCTCGAACTCACAGAGATCCACCTGGCTCTGCCTCCCGAGTGCTGGGATTAAAGGCGTGCACCACCACCACCCGGCAGAAGTCTTTTAATTATAAGATTATAACAAATGTTCTTAAGAATAATTAGACACCTTCCTTTGCTGTTTGTGTATCATTTACCATTTTTTCTTGCCCTGCTACAATGGGCTAAGACTTCATTCAGTATGTTGAATAAGATTGGAGAGGGTGGTCCATGTTTTCTTGGTCCTGACTTGAGAAAAAATGCTTTCAAGTTTTCCAAGTTTAGTATGATTTTGAGTATAGATTTATTATGTAGAGATATTTTATGGTAAGGTATGTTCCCTCTAGTCTTAGATTCTTCAGGGCTTTTCTGATAAAGGCCTGTTTTGCACTTGTAAGATCATCACATGTTCTCTGACTCCAAACCTATATACATGTGAAAAATTCTTTCATACCTAAAATAAACCCTACTGTTCATGATGTTAAAATATATTATTAAATTCACTTTATAAAGACTTTATTGGAATAAATCTATTAATAATGTTCATCACAGAAACATCATTTTCAAAAACTTTTGTCTGAACTACGTTACTGAACAAGTTATATTGTCCACATAGGAGAAGTCTGGCATTTCCTTTATGTTTTTTTTTTTCTTCATGTTTTATCAAGTAGTTGGGGAGCATTTTTGAGGTCTGATAATATGTTTATTTCATCTATGTGTTTCTAGAATTTTCTTTGTTGGGAGGTGCTTTAATCTTACTGATTTTTATATATCTATAAAGTTGTTTATGTCTTCTGTATCTAAGGAATTATCCACTTCTTCTAGATATTCTACGAATATAAGTTTTGAAATGTTCGTTAACATTTTCAGAATTTCAGTGGTGTTTCTTTGTAATGTCCCCCTTTTAACTCTGTTTTTACTAATTTATATATTCATTCTCTTACTCAGTTCAACTAAGGTTCTTGTCACTCTTATCTTTGGGAAAAAAAAACATCTTTTTTCACTTATTATTTGTATTGTTGTTCCTCTTAGTTACTGTTTTACTGCTATGAATAGATATGACCAAGACACTTAATTGGGGGCTTGTTTATAGTTTCAAAGTGTGAGTCCATGGCCATCATGATGGGGAGTGTGGCAGGCAAGTGCTGGAGTGTTAGTTTACAGCTCTCATCTGATCTGAAAGTTGCAGGCAGAGAGAGATTGGGCCTGGCATGGCTTTTTGACACATCAAAACTCCATTAATAGGCTTCCTCCAACAAGGCCACCTTCTAACAGTTTGGCTAACTGGGAGCCAGCATTAAATATAGGAGTTTATTGAGCCGTTCTCCTTTTTTTGAGAGAGGGCTCATCTGTAACCCTGGCTGTACTGGAACTTGAGAATACACCTGTGTCAGCCTGGGATTAAAGGTGTACTGCTCACAGAGACAGAAGCCACAAAGAACAATGGGTCTCAGATTGCAACTAGTGTCTGTTTAGCCTATATAGTGAGTTCAGACAGTATCTGTGTTCCCCAAGTCCAAGAGTGGTCAAGGTCGGTAAGAAAGTCAAGAAGGTCTTAGAAGAGTTGGAGCCACCAGAGGGCAGGGATCCTAGAAGCCCTCCTGGGTTACCACACGAAAATGTTAGGACAGTGAAGGAACAAAAGGCATGAAAGAGACCCAAGTCTGCTCTCAGCAGATGAAACTGTGTTTATTAGCACAGCAGCAGGGGGCAGCGACTTCCCCATGGGAATGGAACTTGTGTGAAGGGGAAGGAGCTGGTCAGGGCTCTTATAGGAGTGGGCAGAGGGCCTGAATATAAGGAAGTTGATAGAGCTGCAGAGGATACATATGAACTCCTTCTTTTGAATCTTCTTGTTCAAGCAAAGCAGGCTGTAGGTAGAATTTTCCTATCCCACAGCCACTCTCAAACACACTGTGGCTTATATTAATTAAAAATGCCCATTCAATAGCTCAGGCTTGTTACTAACTATCTCTCACTACTTAAATTAACCCATTTCTATTAATCTACATTCTGCCATGTGGCTTTTACCTTTATCCCATTTTGTGTACCCGACTCGTTCTGCATCTGACTGACAAATCCTCCTAGTCTGGTTTTCCCTCCTAACCTCCTCCTGCCCAGCTATGGGCTAGGGAGCTCTTTATTAGCCAGTGAGATCAGTACATATTCATAGTATACAAAAAGACTGTTCCGAAGGAGGCTATCTTGAGAACTGTCTCAACAAACAATTCTCCCTGAGATATGAATTTGGCTGACTGATAATAGTTGAGCAATGACATCAAGACAGTCTCAGCAGGACATTTGGGTTTCTGCTACCAGGGCATTCCATCAGAAACTATTGCCAAGTCAAAGCTTATATTAATGTAAGTCATGGACGAGGCCAGGTTTTAGTCCAGGTAAGCAGAAGAACTTGGTACCATAAGGCAAATGGTTCTTTTTTTTTTTTCAGGGAAGATACAAGTATAAGTGGGTTGTGGAATCTTGCTCCATGGATAAGGAAATCCAATGATGTAGTCAATAACTGGAAGGAGTGACTGATATAAAGATCCATCCAATAAGTGTGGTGATATATTGTGTACCCTAATAAATTTGCCTGAAGATCAGAGATCAGAACAAGCCACTAGATTAAACATAGAAGCCAGGCAGTGGTGGCACACACCTCTAATCCCAGTACTTGGGAGTCACAAGCCTTTAATCCCAGCACTAGGAAAGTTAAGACAGGAAATTATATGAGTGGGCAGAGAAAGATAATGGTTTTAGTTTTTGTCCAGTCTTGGTTTTGTTCCAGTATTTTCTCAGAATAACCCCTTCCTCCTCTCTTTTGGAGTACTAATGTCTATTTTGTGCCACTAACTACTAGAAGTATGTAATTTGATTTTATCTTTTGATTTTACAGAGCTCATAGTTAAGAGATTACCTTGAGACTCAGAAGAAAGTTGGCTCTGGACTTGTAAACAGTCTTGAGACTGAAAGACTGTGGGGACACTTGAAGTTGGACTGAGTGCATTTTGCATTATGCTATGGCTACAGGCCTATGGGGCCCAGGGTGTAGACTGTAGTAGTTTGAATGAGAATGGCCCCCATAGGCTCAAGTGTTTGAATGTTTCACTCTTAGTTGGTGAACGATTTAGGAAGGATTAGGAGTTGTGGCCTTGTTGGAAAAATGTGTCACTGGGATGTGGGTTTTGTGGTTCCAAAGCCATTTCCAGGCCCATTCTCACTGTCTCTCTTCTTCCTGCCTGCAGATCAGGAAGTAAGCTCTCAGATACTGCTCCAGCACTATGCCTGCCTGCCTGCCTGTCAC
This sequence comes from Peromyscus eremicus, assembly GCF_949786415.1. Taxonomy (NCBI): domain Eukaryota; kingdom Metazoa; phylum Chordata; class Mammalia; order Rodentia; family Cricetidae; genus Peromyscus; species Peromyscus eremicus. Next base: position 83,797,183 of record NC_081439.1, on the reverse strand, counting down.
TATACTCCTCACCTTGATGGTCATGGACTAAGCCTCTGAAACTGTAAGCAAACCTCTAATTAAATGTTTTCTCTTCTGTTTTTCCTTGGTCACGGTTTCACTTCACAGCAGTAGAAAAATAACTTGAGACAGTGGGCTTAAACTATGTATGACTGTTGACTGTTTTTCTCTGTTGGCAGCTTGCATAGCAGCATTGAGTACCGTAATAACTAGACCTTAGGGATGAGACTTGGAGGCTGTATCCAGCTCAGTTCCTCCAAGTCCTGTGCCTGAAGTGTGTGGTGTCTTCCACAGTAGGGTCATACCTTCAGATCCTGGTAGGCAACTGAGAGCAATGGCAGTGGCCTATATTCCTTGGGAGAGTGTCTTAGACTCCCCTAAACTGATTTCTGGAATTTTTAACATCCTCACAAATTGTTTCATTAACTACTGAACATTAGGATGTAATGTTTAATTTTATTTGGATTTTTCATTTCTGTTATTTCCCAATGATAGTGATTTTCCATTTTACTCCCTTATGATCTGATAAGATAGAAAATATTGTTTTTATTTTTAAATAATTTTACTTCCTTGGTGATCTAAATTGATATTTATATCACAGAATATTCCATAGGCTGCTGAGATCTGTATCCTATAGCTATTGAATGTAATATTCTATAGATACTTGCCCTAGTTTACTTTCTTTTTTTTTTCGGTTTTTTCGAGACAGGGTTTCTCTGTGTAGCTTTGCGCCTTTCCTGGGACTCACTTGGTAGCCCAGGCTGGCCTCGAACTCACAGAGATCCGCCTGGCTCTGCCTCCCGAGTGCTGGGATTAAAGGCGTGCGCCACCACCGCCCAGCCCTAGTTTACTTTCTTGTTGCCGTGAGAAACATCATTGGGGAGGTAAGGTTTTATTTCACATTCCAGCTTGTAAGTCCATCATCCAGGAAAGTCAGGGCAAGAATTCATGGTAGGAACCTGGAGGCAAAAACCATGAAGAAATGATGCTTACTGGCTTGCTTCCCCTGGTTTGCTCAACTGACTTTTTATACAACCCAGGACTACCTGCCCAGGAGTTGCATCTCCATCAGAGAGCTGGGCCCTCCCACATTAATTAAAAATATGTCCAACAAACTTGCCTGTAGACTAATATGATGGAGGCAATTTCTGAATTGAAGTTCCTTCTTCCCATATGAATCTAGCTTCTGTTAATTTAACAAAAATTAAGCAGCACAATGTCTAAGTCTATTTGATCTACAGTGTATTATGTCTGTGTTAACTGTCAGTTTTTATGTTTGGACTAATTGTCTACTGACAAGGGTTGAGTATTGTCATTACTGAGTAGCTACAGTATTGTTTTATGATACTGGGTATGCCAATATTCAGTGCTTACTTATTTATAGTCATGATAGCATATTGATGGGTTATTCCAAATATTTATTGGTTGTCTATGTACTCTGAATAATTTTTTTGCTTGAAATCTACTTTGTCAGATCTGAGCATATAAATAGACCTGGTTTTTTGCCTGCTTCCAAGAGCTTAGTATATTGACTTCAGTCCTTTCGTTTTCAGAGTTTACTTATATTTGACAAATAGATTCTTTCCCCTCAGGCACCAAACATCTAGGCTTCTCTGCAATGCAGTCAGTTAATTTGTATCTTTAGATTCAATAGTTAGAACTACTATAATTAAGATTAATATTAAGAGAATTTTTCATACAAGGAATTTTTGGTTGATTTCATGGTTTCTTCAAATATTAATTGGCCTTGTTATTCTCCCTTCATTGTACTAGGCACATGATTGTTTACTGAATTGTAGTGTTTTCTATAATCTTCTTCATCTTTTACTGTCACGAAATCAATTATTTTCTGTGTTCTCACAGTTAACACTCTATTTATTCCTCCTCTCTTTGTAGGATTCCTTTAAATATATTTCTGATATGCTGACTTGGTAGCAACTGATTGCTGTAGTTTGTGGAAAATCTTTATTCACTGACTTTAGGGGATAACTGCTGGATATAATAATCTCACTTGACATTTATTTACTGTAATGCTTAAAACACATCATTTGCTATTTTTGTGGCTTTTCAGGTTTCTGCCAAGAAGGATGATGTTATTCTGATTGGTTGTCACTTGTAAGTGACATGGATGTTTCTTTGCAGCTTATAATGTTATGTCTTCATTCTTTAGTCTTAGCATACTATATCCATGGTTCTAGAGCAGTACATTTTACTTCTGATACATCTTAGGGATGTTATATCTGTTTGGAGTCTAAATGCCTCTTGTGCTTAAAATTTATTTATTTTTCTGAAGAATCAGGAAATAGTCTGCTTTAATTTCTATGACTGTTTTCTGTGTCTTAAGTTTTATCTCCCCTCATTTTTATGCCTGTAGATGTATTTTATCTTGTGGACATACTCCAGAAATTTGTGCTTAAGATTGCTCATTTTTTTCTTTACTCATATATGAATATGATATTTCCTTCAACTTTTCTTGAAACCTTATTTTTAAATTTTAATTAATATAGCTTATTAGTGAGACTTCCTACAGATTTTTATTGATGGAATTGAGTTTTTAATTTTCAGAGTTTCTTTGTTTTCTTTCAAATTCCTTATGACTTTCTCATCTATGTTGCTGACCTATACATACACATTCTGAGTTGATTTCATCACTTCATTCATATGTGTGAAAGTCCTTGAACTCTTTTTCAAGTATACTTTCAAACTGTTGTCCAGCATTTTAAACACTTCTTCAATTTTTTGGATATGGCATTTGAGGAGATAGTTTCATCTGCTTTGCTTTCTCATATTTCTTACATTTTTGTGTTATGATCTCTATATCGCATTGAATGAGTATGTCTTCAAGTTTACCTTTCTCATAGTGTATAGACCCTCTGTGGGGTGCTCAGTCTCAAGTCCCAAAAAGAAAGAAGAAAAGGAACCACTGTAATAGCTAAACTCTATATAGAATACACTCAGAAAGTGTTAAAGTAAAGTACTGTGCCCCTACACCTATGAATCAGATACAGAAATAATGTACAGTAAACTATTGAATTGAAATTCAATTTGGGTAAAAGTAGGACTACTTGTACTCAATGGTTGTGAGAAAGAGCACATATAGGTGGGAGGAATTTAAAGGTTGAAATGGATCTGGGAGGATATATGGGCAGGACTGGGATTGAATACTAATAGAATACATTGAATGCATGTATGAAAATTTCAAATAATTAATTGAAATGTTCTATTGTAAAGTAGAAATAATAATAAATGAATAAAGTAAATGAAGAGGCCAGACAGGAGAAGGAAATAGAGCACTGAGATTTGTGCTGGAATTTGGGTCTTAATGCATTCATTTCTCACCCAACAGTAGACCATCTTTGAGAGGGAGGAGGCTGCTGCACTCTTAAGTCCTTCATGGACCTGCAACTCAGGATTCTCCATTTCACCAGCATTGAACCACACAGAAGGTAAGTGGCTACAGATGTAGAACTGCTCCCCAACCTCAATCACGGGATCACCAATGTCCTCAGTCATCACCAGGTGGTGGTGATTGCTCATGAACACACAAGTGATAGGACCTCAGAGCATCGGGCCCTTCATTACCAGAGGATCTACTGCCTACCTTGTATAGTGTGTCCTTGTCTGTCATTCACCCAGCCCATCACTGCCTTTGACAGGTGTCTCCCACAAAGCTGGTCTGGCAGACTCTCTCTAGTGCTTCTCATTTTGCAGTTGCTCCTTGTTTTCTTATTTCCAAGAGTATTTTTGTCTCAAAGAGTTAGCCTCTCTCCAGAGTGCACCTGGCTGGATAGCCCTCAGACAATGAAGAGGGAAAAAAGTATTTTTTTCCTTTTGTGTTGACTAGTGCCAAAGGCAGTCACGGTCCCCCAATTTTTCAGAATGAATTAATGTTAGTGAGAATCTTGGGCTGATCTTTGTTGTAGGGGTATCCATCTTTTTTTGTCAGAGACACATTATATTTGGATAGCCACATTTTAAGTGGCTTTTCCTCATTCCTCATACCTCCACCATGAAACTGGTGCTGGAGATTTTGGAGCTTGCTACTCTTGGATGGATAGCCTTCCTGTCTCTCATGTAGTCCAAGGTACATTTTTAACTGACTATATAGTTGAGAATACCTTGAACTACTAGTCCATCTGCTTCCACCTCCTGAGTCCTGGGATTGCAGGTATATGTGACTACACCTAGTTCTCTGACTCTTTCTGCTTACCACAAAGTATGTACACAGCTTCTAAGGTTATTTTACCAAAGAATTTCATGTTTTCTTATGACTGTATTGGAATTATACATTTCTGACAAAATACCTGTTCTAATGGCACCCATATTCCACGTTGCTCATTTTAGTACGGGAAGTATGTTCACCATAGTGTTTCAGCAATGGCTTAATTTATGATACCTGGCACCAGACATGAAATCTTGACAACATGCAGGGATGCTTGATTTTGGGTTTTTGTTTTGTTTTACTCTTTTACTCTTTAGGTGCCCACTTTCCAGCTCCCCCAAAAATAAATGGAGACTTATTCTTACTTATGAATGCCCAGCTTTAGCTTGGCTTATTTCTAGCCAGCTTTACTTAACTTAAATTATCCTATCTACCTTTCACATCTGGGCTTTTATCTTTCTCAATTCTATATACCTGTCTTTACTTCTGACTCTGCTGCTTGCTGTGTACCTGGGTGGCTGGTCTCTGCTGTCCTCTTTCCTCCTTTTCTCACTCCTGCCTCTCCTCTCCTCCTATGTATTCTCTCTGCATGCCAGGCCAGCCTATCCTTTCTCCTGCCTTGCTATTAGCCATTCAGATCTTTATTAGACCAATCAGGTGTTTTAGGCAGGCAAAGTAACACAGCTTTACAGAGTTAAACCAATGCAACATAAAAGAATGCAGCACATCCTTGCATCATTAAACAAATATTCCACAGCATAACCACATGTAACACATCTTAAACTAATATTCCACAACAAATGCTGCTGTAGAAGTCCAACTGTATTTCTATTTTGGGCATGTGAAATATTACTATTATTCAGATAATCCAATACAAATCTGTGTATTTGGAAAAGTACCACTCCTTGCTACCTTGTTCTCATTTCCCATTTCTTTCTCATCCTTCACTGAAGGAATAACATATCATTCACTTTTTGCTCTACTATCACTTATATTTATTTTGCACAAAATAAAGGTAACATGTTTTCTTAGATTGCCTTCTCACATGAGACCATACGGTGCACATTTCCGTTTTTCATTTAAGAGCATTTCTTTCTTTATTGAAAATAGATTTTTTTCATATAATATATTCTGATTATAGTTTCAGTTTCACGAGCTCCTTTCACCTCCCCTTTCACCCAATTCTGTACCTTTTCGATCTCTCTCTCACTAGAAAACAAATAAATAAGATTAACAAAATAATATAAACTAAGATACAATAAAATCAAACCAGAATAGGACAATACAAACAGACAAAGAGGAAAAAGAAAAGCAGAAAAAGCACAAGAGACACACATTCACACGCAGAGAAAACTTATAAAAACAAAATCTGAAGTGTAGTCAGAATTTCTTTGGACCACTAGCCCCCAAATAATGACATGGAGAGTTCCTATTAATTATGAGAGCTTGGCCTTGGCTTAGGCTTGTTCCCAACTAGCTCTCAAAACTTAAATTAACCTGATTATATTAATCTGCATTCTACCACATGAACCATCACCTCTCCTCCACACTGTTTGTCTGACTTCTGTGTCTTGCTGGCAAATTCTGACTCTCTTCTTCCCAGAGTTCCTATCTCTGGTGGGAAGTCCTGCCTATCCTCTCCTGCCTAGCTATTGGCTATTCAGTTCTTTATTAAACCAAACAGAGGGTGCCTTGAAAAAGACACATCTTCACAGTGTACAACAAGATTATCCCACAACACTGAAACCATAATATATAAGCAAAAGACCTGTAAGGTTTAAAACAATACCTAGACGATGCATTATTCGACTAAAAAACAAAACAAAACAAAACTCCATAAATACCATTGAGTTCATTTTGTATTAACCATCTACTGTTAGGCATAGAATCTGATCTTAAATCTGGTTTGTATATCCAGTGAGACTCTTGGAGAAAACTATTTTTTTCTTTTTGAGAAATTTAGAAATAGCTTCTGAGTTAGGGATGGGGGCTTGTGTCCACTTCTACAGACCCTGCACATATTGCCACAGTCTCTGTGAGTTCATAAGCGCATCATTCCTATTGTATCTAGAAGGCCTTGTTTCCTTGGAGTCTTCCATCCCCAGTGGCTCATAATCTTTCTGCCTCCTCTTTTGGAAAGTTCCCTATCCCCTGAGGGAAGGGAGTTGAAGGAGATAACCCATTTGGGACTGAGTGTTCCAAGCTAATAGCATTTCTTGAAATGCCTCCCTAACATTTCTTAAGAGATTTTCATTGTTCTTTTTCACACTTGCATCAGACACATTTGTATGGCTATTCCATACCATTTTTAATCTACCTCTGTGTGAGGTTTTTAATTGTTTATACCTTGAAATTATACATAGTGCTTCACTGAATATCCTTGGGGACACACACACACACACATATATATTTATAGAAGTAGATCTTTGTAAGATATTTAAAATTTTATTCCTTATTATTTCACTAATAATAGAACACAATCACTTTATAATTTTGCCTATATGTTACCAGAGACTAAGCTATAACTCTGTGTTATTTTAATATATTGCATACATCTAATTGTCATTAAATTTGGGCATTTATTATTTGTTTGGTCTGTTAGTTCATATCTTTTCTTCATTTTCATACCCTTTTGGGCCTTTGTTCCTCAGTTTGTGAGTTCTTTATATAGGAAGCAGAGTTTCCCCTTGTCTGGGATGTTTTACTGCTACGTCATTTTAGTCTGTAAGTTCTCTTTTGAAATGCTTGCATTTGATATTTTTAAATTCTTTGATTTTCATTTGGTCAGATCACTTATTGCTTCCTTTCTTTACCTCTAGAATTTGAGTGACATTTAGAAATCTCTTCCTTATAGTAAGATTAAAGAAACCCTGTTGTGTGTTCTTCAAGAAGTTGTGTGATTCCACTTTTTGCTTAATTCTTTAACTCAATTTTCAGTTACTTTATACGTGGCATGTTTCATGGATCTACTTTAAGGTATTTTTTCAATCAAGTCTCACTCTGTACATTGCATGTCTGTCTTTCCTTTAGTGGCTTCTCCATGTCACCTTTGGGGTTTTTATTTATTTTAATTATGTTTCATGTGTATGGGTTTTTTTCCTGCCTATATATCTGTGTTGCATGTTTGAACAGTTCCCTTCATAGCCAAAAGAGGGCATCAGATCCCCTAGAAATGGAGTTATGGATGGTTTCCAGGACTGGGAATTGAATCCATGTCCTCTGGGAGATCAGTCAGTGCTCTTAACTGCCATGCCATCTTTTCAGCCCTTCATTAAACACTGATGTCCATCCATGTTGGCTTCTATTTCTAAGCTTTCAGCTATTTGTCTGTTCTTATAGCAGTGATAAGACACTATAATTACAGAAATTCTCTAGAAAGTTTTCATTTTCTTGGTATGGTGTCAGGAGTCTCTTCTCAAGTGTCTTCCTTCTCTCTTCTTAGATATTCTTGAGTACTCTTTCACTTATGAACTTTACCATCAGAATAACTCAGTAAAATGTAGATACTTTTGAAATTGAAGTAAATTTATACATAGGGAGAACTTAGGAATAACTTTTTTTAATGTTGAGTTTGTCAGGGAATAGTCAAATTTAAATAGCATTGCTCCACAACCCTTATAATAGAGTCTGGAGTCCTTATACAATCATATCAGGCACATCCACAAATAAATTTTGAACCAAAATACTGGAATATTCACAGATATTCCTAGGAACAGAACATGGTGACCTTGTAATAGAGCACAAACAGCAACTTCTTGAATACATTTCACTAACATTTGAAACAATGTGTGAAATCAGCTGCTTTGTTTCATGAGACTGCCCAGTCCCTTTCTTTCAAGACTGTTTGAGTTTTTCTTCACACAAAACAAAGTTCTTGACAGATAGGATGTACTTAAACTCTCTTACACCTTGAGCTGCATCAGAAGACAATCATTTGAAGAACCTGGGACAAGTTTTTAGGACTGTGTGAAAGATGTGTTCCTGAGATTAATGTGTGTGAGATGCTGTAGCAAAGAACCGTATTAGGTAGGTGATGAGTAACATTAATTTTGTTTTCTTATGGTTTTAATGTTTTTGCTTGAAATTTTTCTTTATACGGCTTATTCATATTGTTTTCAAAGCTATCTAATTTAATCATACTATTTTCTGTTTATCAGTGTTGTGAAGGTCTTTTAGAGGGTTTGTTGTTGTTCCCGAAGTAGAAGAAAAACTTAGGAGCTTTCTGACTCTTTTATGTGTTACAAGATTCTTAACCCCCCTCATTTTGTTTCTTTTCCCACCATTAACAAATTTTCTTGAGTGTTTCTCCTAACCACATCAATGTATTCTTCCCACAGTCTGTGTCTTTTAAGATTGCAGTTTTAAACTAACCTCCATATCACTTATTTGATACACCTTTGATATTCATTGTTTATAACACATACTCATAATACATCTTTTTTTTTTTTTGGTTTTTCAAGACAAGGTTTTTCTGTGTAGCTTTGCACCTATTCCTGGAACTCGCTTTGGAGACCAGGCTGGCCTCGAACTCACAGAGATCCGCCTGCCTCTGCCTCCCAAGTGCTGGGATTAAAGGCGTGTGCCACCAACGCCTGGCCCATAATATGTCTTGATGAGACTCCTTGTGATGTGTCCATACCAACCTCTAGCTTACATGAATCGTATCCAACTGTGCTTTGCCACCCCAACCCTGGCACTGATCCCACAACCCAGAAGTCAGCATTCCATTATCAGATTGACTGTCTCTTACTTTCCACATATGAGACAACATACAGCTTTGAAGGGAACAATTCTGAAGTCTTTGCCCTAACCTTTACCACATTCTTCGATTTTATGTTTTCTTTTTCATCTTTAGGCTTACTTCATGACTAGATTTTCCGAATATGCTTAAGATCAACTTTAAGTTTTCTTAACCATCTTCCTTCATGTCTGTCTTGTGCAGTTTTGGTGTCTTTGTCTGCCACAAATACAGTGAGAGGAGTGAGACAAATCAAGGGCTGGAATGTCATTCTTTTTCTCTTTAATCACAATTAATTTGGTGTTTTAATATTTTCTATTGTACCACTTTTCTGTAGATTTAGCTTTTTCTTCATCATAGCTCATATACTATTGAAGGAAAAATACTGAGGTCATGTAGCTAAGTAACCAAAATTGTTTTCTGCTTTCTTACTACCTATTTCTTTTTTGGAGACAGGATTTCATTGTGTACCTTTAGAGCCTATCCTGGATCTCGCTCTGCAGAACATGCTGGCTATGAAATCAGAGATCCACCTGCCCCTGCCTCCCGAATGCTGGGAATTAAAGGCATATTTCATCACCACCCAGCCTACTACCCATTTCTAATGGTGTTTTATCACATACATACTTTATATACAAGGGAGGGGGAATAGTAATACACACACACACACACACACACACACCTTTATACACTCACAAGTCACTTTCTAATCTGTGTCTATAGTAGATGTATCTAGTGTTGGCTATCTGGTTCATTTATTCTTTAAATTTCTACTTTGCTAGCACTGGTTGCAAAGAAGAGACTGGGGGTTTATTTCCCAGAGCTAAAAATATTTCTTCTTCTGATTCAGGTTCACAAAGATGGATACAAAGAACCCAAAGTCACTGTTGGATCTCGCTATACAGAGTCTGCTGAGAAATGAGTTTGTGGCAATCCAAGCTCTGGAGGATATGCCAAGACTCTTTTTTGTTCCACTGTTCATTGCTGCCTTCGAGGGTGGGCATAAGAATTTATTGAGTGAGATGGTGAAAGTGTGGCCCTATTACTGTCTCCACATTGGGTCATTAACTGTACAGGATCCTCAACATGAACTCCTGAAAGCCATGATTGAGAATCTTCCAGTGCGTCCTTCAATGAACTCTGCTTCTAGGTAAGACTGTATAATAGAAACATGGAAAGACAGAGGCGGTTACACCACAGCCTGCTACTCTCCCAGAAGGAGTAACAAGTAAATGCTGAAGATTTATGGGTGAGGCTGTTGTCTGCAAACTTGGTAACACTTTAAAGATTGATTGTATTCAATGTTAATTATGAAATCGGTTACTGATTGTATTCAATGTTCATTTTGAAATCGGTTACAGAGGGTTCTATTGATGGTTTTACGTAACAGGTGTTACATAAGAGAAAGACAGGAGCTTTAAGACTGGAGGGGATTTAAGGTGTATAAAGGATTGGGGGAGGAGGCTGAATTTTCATGGGAAAGATTTGTTGATAGTACAAGGAGTGTCAGCTGTGGATAAAAGAATTAGTTCCTAGATGTCATCATTGATTCTACTCAGTTTCATTATCGTTGGCTATTTCTCAACTATTCTATCTCCTCTTACCCCAGCAGGAGACCTAAACTGAGGATCCTAGATTTAAGGCAAGACAACGACTGTAGGACCACATGCCATGAAGTCAGCATCAAGGAACCTTTCTGTTTTCATTCTTGTGCTTATTCTGACAGCTCTATCCTGAAAATAGAAGGGCAGCTTGGTTTTGTAAATCCAGAGTCCATGGTTCAGTTCCCCAGGCCTGTAGAGTTACTAGTGGATCTTTCCCTAGATGGCTCCTTAGTGGAAAAGGAATTTTTGGTTTTTCTTACAAGTAAAATTAGGGAGAGTTCAGGGTCTTTGCACATATGCTGTCGAGATTTGCAAGTTGATAAACTGTGTGACAGCAAATGCACACTGAGACTTCTTGATCTCAACTGTGTTGATCAGTTGTCAATTGATAAGGGTTCGCTGAGTGATATCACCAATGTCCTGTCTCAGATGGACCACCTAGAGAGCCTCAGTTTGTCTAAAGTCACTTTTAGATCTCTGAGTGGGAAAGTCTTTAAAAATTTCCTCGGTCACTTGCAACGTATGAACAACCTTAAGAAAGTCAGCTTGTCTTCATTCTGTCTCACGGGTCATCTGGACAGAGTGCTCAGGTAAGAGTTTGGGCCAGGGCCCTGGGTTTCCTGGAGAGCTTGTTGAGACAGGAAAGAAAACATTCTTGGGTATTCCTAATCTCCTGAACAGCTTTTATGCTTTCCACTTTTCACTTTTGGGAATTTGAAACTGGAGAAAGAATTACAAAAATTAAGCAGCCAGCAATGTACAGACAAGTGCAGAAATAAAAGGTGAAGAACACTAGCCTTCTAGATATGAAGAGGAGCAGGGATTGAGATGGGGGAAGATTTTTTACTATAGCATTGATCCACCTAATCTTAGATGCCCATAGTTCACAATGTCAGATCACTTTATTGATGTGTAATCCCCAAGGCATAGGCCATGAAAGTAGAGGTTGGTATTTAGGGACTGGCCAAAGGGAATTTTCAGTTGCCTGTTTTTTCTGATCCCTCCCCACTAAAAAGGTGAACTGAAATATAGAATGGATAATGTTGTAAGTATCAAGTGCTTTAAGGTTTTTTCTCTTAATATTTCTTGAAATTGTCTATTATAATACACTATATAGATTCTTAAGATTAAAAGAATTTGTATCTCATTGTTGAAAACAAAACTTTCAGCCGGATGTGGTGGCACGGGATTTTAATCTCAGCACTCAGTAGGCAAAGACAAGCAGACTCTGATTTTAAGACCAGTATAATCTCCATAGTGAGTTCCAGGACAGCCAGGACTACAGAGTATGATCCTGTCTAAAACAAATTATCAGAGTCACAAAACTATTAAGTGAACTAAAGCACACATTAACACATTAATACCCAATTATAATGCCTGTGAATAATAGTTTATTGTAGATATAAAGATATAGTTTTCCTCATTCAATCTTCATTTTTCAGAAGTTTTTTGTTCTTTTCTCCCTACAGAGTCCTGCCACCTCGTCTGAATTTCTTGTATCTGACATTCTGTGATCTTTCGCACAGAGACTTCAGATTTCTGGCCCAGAGCCCTCAGGTCTCCCGCCTAAAACTATTGAATCTTAGCAACAACCCAATGTATTGGGATGACTTTGAGCCTTTTCAAACTCTTCTGGTAAATCTCTCTGGTACTCTTCGGCATCTAGAGATAAATCATTGCCTTATAAATGATACTGCAATCTCTGTTCTTATCCCTGCTCTGATTCGTTGTACTCATCTCCGTGTTCTGTGCTTTGCTTCTAACCCCATCACAATGCCTATGCTTGTGACTATCATGAATAATTTAACACCCTTGAAGAATCTAAAATATGTGATTTATCCCATCCCTGTACATTGCTATGAACTATGGCATTTTCAGGGCAGTTTAGACCGAAGGAAGCTTGCTATTGTACAACTACAGTTGAAGGTGATGCTAGAGCTTGCAGAGAGAGCTGACATGAACTGGATCACTTACTTAGAATAAATATCACAGTCCAACACAGTTTCAACCCGATATGTACTATTTAAGTACTAAATGTTATTTCCTGGACACACACACACACACACACACAACATATAAGATTCTTTACATTGTAGAAAATTACACTTAGGGAATATAGGTATGTAACTGATTCCTACACAGAATATTTAGAAAAGATGGAGGATTTTGAGAGTTCCTGCGTATCACTGGTCTACTATTGATACATTTCATTTTACCTACCAGAGTGATGTGTATTGCGTATAATACAGGATGATCAAGTCCTAGTTTGCTCTGTCTGTGCCCATACTGTTTGGTTCGCTTGTTGGTACATCACACACATCAGAACAGTGACAGACTTTCCTGCCTATAATTGTGAAAAGGTCAGTGATTTTTGAAGACAATGTTTTCATCCCCTAAGTTACTTCAGGCTGGTTTTGGTTGCTTTTGGAAATCCATGAGGATTTAATAGTGGGGCCAGGAAAGAAAGACAGCAGAGGCTTTGAGGTTTCAATAGAACCTTCAAGAACATAATTATAATATTTCCTTGATGTAGGCCTGCCCTAAAGTTTCCACTACTTCCCATGAAGTCCTCAGCTGGATATCCAGCCTTCGTCACATGAATTTTTAGGTGGGATTTAGGGTCCTTCCCATAATATTCCCCCTACTTCCTTTAGTTCTCTTACTCTACTCCCAATTCCTTTAATCCTGTCATTTCCTTAGCTGTATAAATCATTCCCTATATATATTGATTCTTTTTCCACAGCTGTGCCCCATTTGGTATGATACATACTAGCCATGTGTGAGTACTGAGTCCAACTTATTTTATACTCCATAACATAACATAAATTCAGTTTGCATATCCTAGACTTTCTTAGAAATGATGTGTGTAAAGTCTATAGTTAATAATTTACACAGGGCTAAGGATATGCCTCAGTCGTCCAGTTGCTTACCACACAAGCCCGCCTGTGCTCAGTCTGAACCTAGCATTTGTGTAAAAAGCTGAGCATCCAAGTGCACACTTGTCACTCCAGTGTGAAAAGGTGGAGGAAGGAAGAGCCTTGGGGCCATGTGGCCAGACATTCTAGCAAATTAGGGATTCGAGGTTCAGTGAGAAATCCTGCCTCAGAAAATATGTGTAGGAGAAAAAAAAACATACTGACTTTTGGCGTGCATGTGAGCATGTGTGTGAGTGCATACACACACACACACACACACACAGAGAGAGAGAGAGAGAGAGAGAGAGAGAGAGATGCAAGTACATGCACCTCCTCCCACACATGAACATGGTCTCTTAAAAATATCTTACTCGTATTGTTAATTTCTTGAAACGGCATACTGCATCAGAAAGACATGGTAAAGATAGAAGATTAGGATTTGTTCCTTCCATATGTTGAAATGCCAAAACTGCATTTCACTGACTGACTAACAAATAGTGTAGACTCTAAGTAATCACTTACACATAATGTTTTCTAACTGAAATAAATTAGTTTAAGCAATGGCTTAGATCTTTATATTGTTTTCTTTTTTAAGTGAGGTCATATTTGGTTTCAGTCTGACCACAGATAAAAGTAATTGAATTTTGTTTTTAGTAGTGATACTGGTATATATATGAAACTATATTTTACAGGCATTATTATAATAAGAATACTGGCAAGATAGTTAACATTTGTTTTTTATTAATTTTTTGGTGGTAACACTGTATTTCCAAGTTAGTAAGAAAAAGCATGTTAAAATATACTGAAATTAACGTGTAATATTTCTTTTGTGATACAACATTTCAAATTTGTTCATGTTTTCCATAATGCTTATATCATATAATGCACAAAATTTCAAAGACCTACTAATATGCCAGTGTAATGAGCGATTTACTTACATTGTTTCCAAGTTAAAAATTGTAGAGTTTTTGGCACTTTGTATTAAATAAAATATTAAAATTTGGTTTACCAGTTTCTTTGACCTTTCCTTTTTGTTTTTTTCCATATGGCTCTTACTATATATACTCTAAATAAGCTGGGATCTCGTGTTCTCAGAAGTATAGTCTGACCAGTGTTTTAACAGTGGCAGAATACTGGGGAAGAGGCAACTGGATCAATATTGGCATATTTTCTCTCTTTCCTCCATCCTGCCTTGGGTGCCATGTTTCTGTCAGAGACACTGCACCCTGAGGTGAAAACTAGACCCTACAATGAAGAGAGAATTTGGAACTCATTATTGTCATATTGACAATGTGAAGGATATTCTTGGAAATTCCTAGTGTAAGAAAGTGCTCTCGATACTTTGTTTTCAATAGATTTGAAAAATAACCAAAGGGAGTGTACTATGTTGCTTCTACATGGCTGTGGTAAAAACACTGTCCAAAAGCAACTGAGGGAGGAAAAGGTATGTTTGACTTACATGTCCCAATCTCAGTCCATCATTGGGGAAGTCGGGGCAGGAACTTGAACAGGAGCAGAGACAGAAAAGTTGCTTAGTGGCTTTCTGTGACTTGCTGAGCTACCTGTTTTATACAACCCAGGACCAGTTGCCCAGGAGGCACTGTCCACACTGGTCTGGGCCCTACCTCATCAACCATTAATCAAGAAAATGCCCCAGAGACTTGCCTACAGGTCAGTCTGATGGAGACAGTCCTTCATCTATGGTTCCCTCTTCCTCCATGCCTTTAGTTTGTGTCAAGTTGACAAAAAAACTAACCAATGGAGTTGATCCTGTCAACTTGCCACACAAACCTAACTACTAAACTATACCCTTTCCTTGTTTATCCCCAATAGCTCATGTTATTATCATAATATAAAAGAGTATGATCTTAAAAATATCACAGCCTTTAATTTTTTCAGTACATTAACAGTCCAAGATCTCTTTAAAATCACAGTCTCTTAACTTGTGATTTCCTGTAAAATTAAAAATAAGTTTATGAAAATTCCATAATGAAACCTATTTTGTGGGATGATTTTGACCCTGCACCTTGCCTGGGCAGCACAGTAGATCTGACTCTGCTGACAGGGGCATTGGTGAGATGCCCCAAGAACATGAGCATGGGAGATCTAGCCCCACTCCTCATCTGCCATAAGATGGTAGGTGAGAGGCAGAGATGCCTTCCCCTCCACACTGCCCCTCACCACCTATGGCGGGAGGGAGAGCTGGCCCTGAGGTCATAAGAGCAGGAGAGCTGTCCCTGCCCCTCACCAGCTGTAACACTAGGGAGGGTGCCCCTGCACCTGCCTGGGTAATGCAGTAGAGCTGGCCCTGGTGGTGTAGGTGTGGGACAGCTGACCCTGGGGGCATGAAAGGGGAGAACTGGTCCTGCCCCTCACTCCTTCCTGCATAGGGTGAACTAGCTGGGGCAATGCCAGAGAGCTCACCCTGGTGGTGAGGACAGGGGAGAGCTGGCAGGCTGATAAACTCGGCAACCACCAAAGCCCAGAACCAGAGCTGTGACTTGGCCCATGCCAACATCCACCCATCTATAATCTGTTGGAGCACATGAAAGAGTCAGACCCGCAGATCCAAAGCTGCAGGATCCCCATGACACAGGGTGAGGATATCCAAGCAGAGCCCCATGAGGGCTCAGCATTGATAGTGTAGCAGAGGCCTTGAACTAGATCAATGACTCCTTGCAATGAACTCTTGCAAGTAAAGATATATGGACACAAGAATATACTGTGTGACTCACTGAATCACACTACAGGTTCCACCACAAGATTTTTTTTCTCCATTTTTCTTTCTCCTTTTCTTTTCTCTTAAATTTTGTTTTATTTTAGTGGGGATGGTTGCAAGGGCAGAGGGCAGATACGAAGGCACAGAGATGAATGGGATGGAGATACATGTTGTGAAAGCCACAAAGAATAAACTAAAAGTTTTCTTAAAAATTACATTCTTACTATAAAAATACTGAGTTTTGTCAACACCAGGGAGCAACATTTGCAAGCAAATCCCAGGTGCAGTTTTTCCCTCACTGCAGAGAGGGCTCGGGATTATCGGTTTCAGTTAGATATCCTAGGAATGGATAAACATAAAGTGATCACATCCAGTGATTAAAATATTCATAACTCAGACTGATACCATCCTTTCAAGTTCCTAGTCTTGGTCTCACTTTCCAGACTACAGAGTAAGCTGTTCAGACTCTCAGAGGGAAAATCCTGACTCTGGCCACTAGGCAGCACCACAGCAGTTTCCTTTTGAGTTGTTTCCAGTTAAATATCTTAAATGTTCACTGTAACAGGGGTTCTGTGTGGCAAATCTCCACCCATGCACATTCGGACAGTTCTGTTTGCTGTTGACCCCAAATCTGCATTCCACTCAATGGTTCATCTTTTCCTGCCTCGGTGCAGATTGAGCTCTGTACACTGTAGAGATTTCTCTCCTGGAGTAAAGTGTGGGTTCTCCAACACGCCATCCCTTCACAGGCCTCTCCAAATTTGTCAGTTACTGGAGCCCCTTCCTCTGTCTTCTCTGCACACCGCTGCCATGTCTTAACCAGCATCTCCATCTGCTTCCACTCACTCCTGCCTTCTCTGGCACATGCTGGTGATTCCCACTGAACTCCAGAACTACCTGACGTTTTGTAATATGGACACTTGGAGTATATTAGTGTGTCTCTAGCATGTGCTCTGAACTGAAGCTGGGGTATTCTCCAATGATCTATTTGTTGAATCTTTGTTGTCAAGGCAACACTATTGGGAGAAGGTAAGACTTTTAATAAACAAGACTTTGTGGGAGACCCTATGTCATTGGGGTTGTACCTTCTGAAGGGATGGATAAAGGAAACCCAGGCCTGTCTCTTTGAGCCTGTGCTTCCTAACCATGAGAGGGCTGGTTTTGCTCTACCATACACTCAACCAAATGGTGCTGCCTTACAACAGGTCAAAAGCAAGAAAGTCAAACAGTCCAGGACTGGAGGTTTTAACATTACATGCAAAACTGTTTTTGCTATATAAGCCAATAGTCTAATATATTTGTTACTCTAATAGAAACCTGAAGTACATGGTCCTCCCTTACACCTATCAGGATTTTCAGAATAATTAATTTTTTACTTAGGTACATAAACTGATTTTTTTTAGACAGCATCTCCCTGTGCCCTCAATGGCCTGGAACATCTGTAGACACCAGGCTGGCCTTGAAGTCACAGATATCTGCTTGCTAATATATCATGAGTGTTGCAATCAAAAGTGTGCAGCACAATGCCTGGTTAAACCAGGTTTTTAAGGAATTACTTTATGTTCATTTTTGTGGTGCAGAAAATCTAAACCCTGTCTTTGTAAATGCTAGCCAGGCATAGTCTCTGCTAATGAGTTACACTGCCATCCCAGAATATTTCTGTTGTTGTTTGCTGTATCCATGCTAGACAAGAATTCTGCCAGTGAGTACATCCCCAGCTCCAAGATTTTTCTTTAGATCTTTGTGGACACTTAAGTTATTTTATCATAGTGCCACCTTGTGCATTAGTCGTGAAGTATGAACAGAAGACAGAAATACTGGAAGGAATTCTAAGGTTCAAATCTTTGAGGGACACTGGTGGCCTCTAGGGGAAAATTGATAATGTTCTGTATCAAACATAAAGTTCTGTGCTAACAGAAGTAGAAGGTTTTCTGTCATTTTCCTGTTCTGAGGTCTCTGGATAGAGATCTGCACAAACAAAAGTGAATTTGTGTCTTGTTTGACTTATAAAAATCTCAACTCTCATATTAAAGGCAATAAGGGGTAGTTTATTCTGGAGCCATTATGAGTGACCATGACACAGGGACACAGAAGTAGGTTACCCCAAATTCCATGTTCCAATGAAGAAGTGGATTCATGTTTTTTTAAAAATGTTTACAGCACAAAAAAAGCTTTAAATCAAGGCAAATTTAAACTACATTATTAGGTATTCCAGAGAAGGGGATACATTGAGAGTGGAGAAGCTCTTTTATAGGCCTGAAACATTGTCTGATGTCATTTTTAGCTCTTGGATTGTTGGAAGATAGTGCTCTACTAAGTTGATAGCTTCTAAGTGACTTTTATTTATGATCACAAGATGGAGTTCTAAGTTAACATCTTCTGACAGGATTTTCTTCTAAGAGGTGGAAGTTCAGATACAGAGTGGGGCAGGGAACGGCTGTTCCTAACACTAGCCCAAGATAAAGTAAATAGTCTCTGAACCTAGGAAATTCCTATGTCTCCAGACTACTGAAATTCCCATCGTCCTTCAGTGTCTGCGGTCAAGGAGGCTCCTTCCAGGAGCCATGGGTTCATGGCCAGACCCAGCTTCTTAGCAGGGAGTTTATTTCTCAGATGTGATGATAAGCTATGTTCGTTCTTTCCATGGCCATATTTGCATGAGACTTTGTTTCTCTGATACCATTTTAAATTTTACTGAAATTTCAGGTTTGAGTTTATATCCCAGTAATCTATGACTGGGATATGTTAAAATCTATCTCACCAGCCCTCAAGTGACAGGAATTTTCCATTGCCATACTTTCTATTGCCTACAACGGTACATCTTATAAACACTTGTCTATAATGGAATCTTGAAGGTGTTCTTTCAGAATCATAGATCTATATTTATAATAGTACTTTACATTGGGGAACCTTTTGACAAATTATATTCCTGACAACACAATGTGGAAGTGCCTGCTTTCCCACACACTGGAAATCACGTAAAGAAGTACTACTGTGACCAGCTACAAATCATCTTCCATTGATTTTTATAAAACATACTTTCCAACCTTGCATAAAATTCTGTCTTATGAATATGACAATCAGTTTTCATAATACCACGTTATTTAGAATATTCTAACAGTCCCAAATACCTAGAGCTTGAGGCTAGCACACTTTCCACGTCTGTGCACTCCTGAAGAGCTGAGTTCACCCTGTTACTGGAACCTGTGGGGACCCTCATGATACTGGGGAAGCTGGAATGGCCTACTGTGAGTTCTTAGTCTTCTTAATAAATGGAGAAATGGAGTCAGAAGGAAGCTCAAGGACAATTTTTACTCAGTTTTGAGAGGAAAAACTCCAGGGTAGGCAAGCTGTGGGTCTTGGCAGCTGCCCAGAGGAGGAAGCTAGAGAAGAAGGAGAGAGAGAACCATGTTGTTGTAAGCAGACATGTGGTAAAGGAGATGGGACAGCTACAGAGAAACAGTGAGAAAGCCCAGAGCACCAGGGAAAGCATGCACAGGCTTAGGGAGGGACAGAAAGCAGAAAACTGAAAAGCTTCACTCGTCTGATCAGGTTCACAGTGCTGTGGGAGGAAATCTCTGCAAGCTTCTGTCCTGCCGAAGGTGGCATTCTGAAAGGGACAAGTACATCACCTCGTTGTGCAGATAACTGTTCTTCTGTCTCCTTAGCAGGCTCCAGGAAAATCAGCTTGCCTGAGGGGTTGTTGTTTCACCTGATGACAGACAGACCCAGCTTAACTAACTCTTAAGGGACGATATGATAGTATGTAACATCATTCTTCAGAGTCATTTACACTCTCGTGTCTCTAGCCAGTCACAGGCAGAGATGTCCTCCATTCTTTCCATCAGAAGGAAGGAGCTTTTCCTTAAAGAGCCTCATCAGAGTTCTGGTATCCATCCTCAATGGCCTCCAAGACTACTGCCACAAATACTCTGAGAGTCCCTAAAACCATGTAAGAGATGGGTTAACATTTGGGAATAGACATATGGCAAGTTCACCATGAAAACCCAGCTCAAATGACAAAGGTGTTTCCCAGCAGGGACTAGTGTCCAGACTGGAGTCTCACTCACAACTTCCAACGTCCATCAAGCTGAGGCTCTAATTCAGGAGGAGGTGAGAAGCCAGAGTTCCCTTCTGGTATCCCAGCCAGAAAGCCATGGTCATTTCTACTTCAGGCTGTGAAAGAGTGGAACTTTGTCCTTTTGGAGTTTCCTGCCCATCAACTGACTAATCAATTTATGTATTGTATATAACAGCAGATTTCACATGGCTGTTTGCACTGATGAACCCTTCTTTAAATCTATCACACTCTTTGGGAGAATTTTCTGGTCATGATAATATAACATGGCTCACGTACCAGTATGTAAAAGTGATTGTGTGCTGCACAGAGAAGCCTATTTCTGTCTACTTCTTTTTGACAGGTGGACACTAGGACAGGTCAAAGGTTTAGTTGGCTGGACAGTGGTGGGTCTGATGCTACAATTGATCACGTTCATATTCCCAGTGTTCTCTTCCTGTGTTATAGCTTGTAAACATTGGTACCCAGGAACAGAATGATGACAGAGAAGTAAAAAAGGGAGAGAAAATTAAAGACTAAAATATGATAAGTTAGAAGATGCTCACAATTCATACATAGTATAAACCCTTAATGTTTCAGATCTGTGTTTGCCTATTCTGTGCCTTGTACATTTCCCTGTTGCCTGATCCATTTGAACAAAAATAGTTGTAATATTAATGATGGATAATGACTTTAAAAACTTAGAAAATTAAGCAATGCAGTGCTGTGTCTTTAACGTACTCTTGTCAAGGCTTCTGGTACTTAGCTGACGGCCTCTTCTCTCACATCTCTTGATGGTCAATAGAACTTTCGAATTAGAGCTGAGCTGCCGTGTCTCATTTGCATCTGTTCCTAAGATTTCTTTTTTCCAGTCAAGGTTTGCTTTTACCCAACACTGTATCTCATGATTCCAGAGACAACCTTATTTTTCTTTCTCAGACAATTTCAGGGCTTGTTTAGCATCCAGCAAGTTTCCTGAAGTATGAGCCCACCCTGAAATGAAGAATATTACCAAGGAAACAGGATGCAGCATAGGGAGCTGTGATAGATGCTTCTGCAGCTTCAAGAGCAGGTCCATCTCAACAGAGAAAGCTTTCCTGAGTCATTGACTTATACAGCTACTGCAGGCATCTGGTCGCCTGCGACCCCCTATAGCAGAGGATGCATGATCCTCTTTGAAACACTACTTACTTGTGAATCTGCCCTAATGAGGGGTGAGGCCAGTTCTCTTGCTGCAGTGTCCAGCTGTCGGGCCACCCTGCTTATGAAATCATGTTTTGGCTTTCTGTTCCAGATGTGTAATTCTCCCTTGAGTCCCATTGATTACTTAGCAGATCCATCACTCAGGACTGGGACACATTCTGTATACAAACCTTAAACAGAAAAACAAAACTTGTCCAGAGAGGCTGGTCTATTTACCTCTTTATGTAAATGGCTAACAAATGTTCAAAATAAAGGACCCAGATATATGTGATAAATACAATCGACCAATTTGAACTAAATGCTAAATATAACCAGTAACTAGAAAGTAGTGATCAGGGACCTAATAAAACCCCTACTGCATTTTCAATCTGCCTTTAGATGGCTATACAACTGTAGAGTCTTGTCTGACATTAAAGCCTCAGGAGGCAAAATCATTTACAGAACAGATTCCATATTCAAACTGCTCCTGATATCAGGAGAATATTTTAAAACTTTCACTGGGAACTCTGACTACCATTTACTAAATCTAAATCATCCTGTTTCCTAGAACATGCAATTAGGGACAGAACAGAGGGGACAAAGTTAGGTTAAACTTCTAGAGAGCTCTAGAAAAGAAAGGGCGTGCACACCATTTTGAAGCCCGACAGAGACCTGAGATCTCCTGATGGCTTCTATCCAGAGGAAATGCACTGACAATGATTGTTGTGACTCAGTGTGAGGGCAATGGAAGACAAACTGTCAAATGGCAATTATCCTCCTAAGATTCTTTGCCTCGCTGTGGCAATACAGAACATTGCAGACATTGCTGACTACATGACTGAAGGACCTCCACATCAGAGCCAGAGACGCTGTCCCTGGAGGAAGGAAGCCTTCGGCTTAGCATCCAACTCGACAATCAGCATCAATGGGACAGAGCCTGGGATGAGTCGGGAAGTTACAGGTAGGACCACTAGTTTTCTCCTATATTAAGGGCTTCCTACTCTGCTCTTAACTCTCATTCCGGGCAACAGACCTCCAACTCTTGTGAGGTAATGTGCCTAGATGGCTCTCCTCCGACCATACATTTCACTCCACCTTGATAATGTCTGTGGAGTAACTTGCTCTTTTCTTACACTTTCCTACTGATGCATCTCCTTAATTGGGTAGAGACTGCCTTCAAAAATGAGGTCCAAATTATCTGCAACCCCCTACAAAATCTCACAGTAATAGCTATGATCACATTTCCTGGAAGGAAACTTGAGGGTTGAGTCCTTAGAGGCCTGTCCATTAGCTCCCCAGCATGGGCTTCTGAAGGGCCAGGTACAGCAATCATAGCCATCCCATCCCTGTGAAGATATAAAGACTCCTGCTTTGCCTTATTCTAGACTGTACTTTCTACAGCCTGAAGCTCTAGTGTGACTTCATCTCCTAGCCAGCCAGGTAACTTCTTTGTGTTCTTTTTCTTTCATTTAATTAACATTTTTCATTTATTTTACATACCAAACACAATTGCCCCCTTTTCCCCCATATCTACCCCTTCCTCATCCACTCCTCCTCTGTCTCCCTTCTGAAAGGAGCAGCCCTCCATGGGCTTGAACAAAGCATGGCACATCAAGTTGAGGCAGGACCAAACTCCTTCCCTTGTGTCAAGGCTGGGCAAGGTAATCCAGCACAGGGAACAGGTTCCCAAAAACCAGCTAAAGGCCAGGGACAGGTCCCGATCTCACTGGTCAGAGTCTTACAAAGAGACCAAGCTACACAACTGTCACACGCATGCAGAGGGCCCCGGTACGTCTCATGCAGGCTCCCTAGCTGTCAGTCCAGAGTTCATGAGCTCCCACGAGCCCAGGTCAGCTGTCTCTGTGAGTTCTCCCATCATGACCTTGACTCCCCCTCAGCCTGTGGTGATATTGTGTTCCCCAAAATATTGTGCACCCTAATAAACTTATCTGGGGTCAGAGAACAGAACAGCCACTAGACACAGAGGCCAGAAAATGGTGGCATACACACCTTTAATCCTAGCATTCCTAAGGCAGAGATCCATCCAGATCTCTGTGAGTTTAAAGCCACCCTGGAACAGCCAGGCATGGTGACTCACGCCTTTAATCCCAGGAATTGAGTCTTTAATCCCAGGAAGTGATGGCAGAAATCAGAAAGGTTTATAAGGCGTGAGGACCAGGAACTAGAGCTGGTTAAGCTTTCAGGCTTTCGAGAAGTTCAGCTGAGATCCATTTGGATGAGGACTCAGAGGCTTCCAGTCTGAGGAAACAGAATCAGCTGAGGAACTGGTGAGGTGAGGAAGCAGTGGCTTGTTCTGCTTCTCTGATCTTTCAGCGTTCACCCCAATACCTGGCTCCAGGTTGTTTTTATTAATAAGAACTTTTAAGATTCGTGCTACATCAGCCAGGTAATTTCTTAAGGACTTAGTATTCCCCGCTGCTCACCTTGTAGTAGCCCAATGCTTAACATTGGTTGTGTAGCAGTCCTCAGGACTGAAACATTCCATCCTGAAGGGAAGCTCCTTAAATCAGAAAGCAAACAACTCAGATGGTTTCAACAAGTCCTTGAAACTGACCAGATTCACTAGGCCCCTCCCTCCCACAGTAAACTTCTGAGAGTCACTCTGAGACAAGCCAAGCTGCCTGGGAGAAGCAGGAAGCAGCCAAGGAGCCTAAAAGAATCAGAGACCAGCTGAGCTACCTGGAGGAGGTATCGATCAACTGGGGCACCTGGAAAGGACATTCTGCAACCTGCAGGCTGATCAGTGTGCTCCAGGGTCCCAGCTTCTGTGAGCTGTTACCTGTGCTGGGGTGGGGTTTCGGTCATGTGGCTGCCTTGAGTTATCAATGCTCCTGTAAGTAATTCTTTGCCCATATTCCTGTAAGTAACCCCAATAGAACTCATTGGTTCACAAGTTAGACTTTGGGAGTATCTGTACTTTGGTTCCTCATGGGCGTTCTTTGTGGGGTGAGTAGATGTGTATGTGTTGTGTGTCTCCCCTGGAAGAGCTTGTCACACAACATTAAAGTTATCCCTTGATTTCCCCATCAGATCTCTTCAGAGTGACCATGGCCTTTCCTTTATTTAGCAGATGACAGCATTTGAATCTCTAGCAATTGTCAAATCAAATTGTGGGCTCTTTCCTTGTGCTTGCTTTTGTTTCTGCTAAGCCTCTGCTTCTGCTTTCTTATACCAAGACAAACTATCTGGACCACTATGACAATTTGCCTGTGTTACAACATCCCTCAACTGGAAACACTTTGTATACTCTTCTAGCTTCCATTTCCATTGCATTCATAGAACATTTCTCTTTTATTTAACTTATTTTTAATTGAAAATAATTTTTATACAATATATTCTGATCATGTTCCCCTTCCCACAACTCCTCCCAGATCCTCCCTATCTCCCCATTCAGACAATCCACACTTACTGTTTCTCTCTGTAAAATAAACAGGCAAACACAAAAGCAAACGAACCAGATTTTAAAATAACAAAGAGAAAGCACAAGAAACAGACACAGACAATGAAGAAAATAATTTTTCCCTTGCAAGTGAATGCCCTCTTGAGATAGCTTCTTGGTTAGGAATGGGCGATCATGTCCACTTCCCACTCTCAGCACTGGGACCCTGTCTGGCAGGAAACTTTGCAGGCCCTGTGCATGCTGCCCCAGCTTCTGTGAGTTCATATGCGCATCAGTTCTGTTTCCAGATGTCATCCATCTCCTGGGCCAGGTACAGTCTTTGTACCACCTCTTCCACATAGCTACAAGAGCCTTGACAGGGAGGGTTGATGACGACATCCCAATTATGACTGGCAGTTTCAAATTCCCTCACTCTCTGCACATTGACCAGTTGTGGATCTCTGTGTATCTACTGCAAGAGGAAATTTCTCTGATGATGAATGAGCAAGTCTCTGATCTACGGGTATAGCAGAATGTCTTTAGGAGTCATTTTATTGCAAATGAGCAAGGCTCTGATCTATGGGTATAGCAGAATGTCTTTAGGAGTCATATAATTGTAGCAGGAATCTTAGAAGGTCTTATTAATAAAATCAAACCTGAGGCCAGTTATTGGGGTGAATGCTGGAAGGTCAGAGAAGCAGAACAAGCCATAGCTAACCTCACCTGGCCAACTTCTCAGCTGGTCTTGTTTCCTCAGACTGAAAGCTTCTGTGTCTTCATCCCAATGGCTCTCAGCTGAACTGTGCTGCTCAAAACCTAAAAGATTAACCAGCCAAATGCTTCTAGTTTCTAGTCTCTCACGCCTTATATACCTTTCTGCTTTTGCCATCACTCCCTGGGATTAAAGACTCGCTTTCTGGAATTAAAGGCATGAGTCACCATGCTTGGCTGTATACTTGAACAGATGGATTTCTACCTCTGGAATGCTAGGATCAAAGGCATGTGCTACCACTGCCTATCCTAAGTATCTAGTGGCTTTTCTGTTCTCTGACCCCAAATAAGTTTATAAGGATACACAATATTTTGGGAAACACAATATAACCACATTTCCTTTCTTTTTGTCTAAAATTAAAAAAAGCTTATAACTAATACAAGAAAAACTATCCAATAAGTATATACAATATATACAGTCAAAAATTATATTAACAATGTCTAGTCCATTAACATTTGAGAGATTCAGACAAAAAACTCCATTACATACACACACACACACACACACACACACACACACACACACACACACACATATATATATATATATATAAAACAATGTCCAGTCCAGTAACATTTGATAAACTTAGACAAAAAATTTTCATTACTTATCTTACGTAAAACAAGTAGTTCATTTTTAAAACTATTTTTTCTTTTCATAATAGATTCAGTAATCTACCTTTTGTCATTTTTATATCTTCCCCTTTTTAGTGTAGATTCACTGATCTACCCATTTATCCTATTATTTCTTTTTTTTTTTTTTTTTTTAATTTTTATTTTGCAATACAATTCAGTTCTACATATCAGCCACAGATTCCCTTGTTCTCCCCCCTCCCGCCCCCCTCACCTTCCCCCCAGCCCGCCCCCCATTCCAATCTCCTTCAGGGCAAAGCCTTCCCCACAGACTGAGATCAACCTGGTGGACTCAGTCCAGGTAGGTCCAGTCCCCTCCTCCCAGGCCGAGCCAAGGGACCTTGCATAGGCCCCAGGTTTCAAACAGCCGACTCATGCAGTGAGCACAGGGCCCTGTGTCACTGCCTGGATGCCTCCCAAACAGATCAGGCCAATCAACTGTCTCACCCACTCAGAGGGCCTGATCCAGTTGGTGACCCCTCAGCCATTGGTTCATATTTCATGTGTTTCCGTTTGTTTGGCTATTTGTCTCTGCTTTATCCGACCTTGGTCTCAACAATTCTCTCTCATATAAACCCTCCTCATTCTCGCTAATTGGACTCCCAGAGATCCACCTGGGGCCTAGTCATGGATCTCTGCCTCCAGGTCCATCAGTAGTTGGATGAGGTTTCTAGCACGACAATTAGGGTGTTTGGCCATCCCATCACCAGAGTAGGTCAGTTCGGATTGTCGCTCGATCATTGCCAGCAGTCTGTTGTGGGGGTATCTTTGTGGATTTCTGTGGGCCTCTCTAGCACTTTGTTTCTTCCTATTCTCATGTGGTCTTCATTTACCATGGTCTCCTATTCCTTGTTCTCCCTCTCTGTTTTTGATCCAGCTGGGATCTCCCACTCACCCAAGCTCTCTTTCCCTCGACCCTTGCCCTTCACTACCCCCACTCCTGTCCAGGCTGTTCATGTAGATCTCATTCCATTTCTCTGTCGTTGGGCGATCCCTGTGTCTTTCTTGGGGTCCTGTTTTCCAGGTAGCCTGCCTGGTGATGTGAGTAGCAGTCCAGTCATCCTTTTAATTAGAGGTTTGCTTACAGTTTCAGAGGCTTAGTCCATGACCATCAAGGTGAGGAGTATGGTGACAGGCAAGCAGGCAGGTGTTGGAGCAGTATCTGAGAGCTTACTTCCTGATCTGAAGGCAGGAGGAAGAGAGACAGTGAGAATGGGCCTGGAAATGGCTTTGGAACCACAAAACCCACATCCCAGTGACACATTTTTCCAACAAGGCCACAACTCCTAATCCTTCCTAAATCGTTCACCAACTAAGAGTGAAACATTCAAACACTTGAGCCTATGGGGGCCATTCTCATTCAAACTACTACAGTCTACACCCTGGGCCCCATAGGCCTGTAGCCATAGCATAATGCAAAATGCACTCAGTCCAACTTCAAGTGTCCCCACAGTCTTTCAGTCTCAAGACTGTTTACAAGTCCAGAGCCAACTTTCTTCTGAGTCTCAAGGTAATCTCTTAACTATGAGCTCTGTAAAATCAAAAGATAAAATCAAATTACATACTTCTAGTAGTTAGTGGCACAAAATAGACATTAGTACTCCAAAAGAGAGGAGGAAGGGGTTATGCTGAGAAAATACTGGAACAAAACCAAGACTGGACAAAAACTAAAACCATTATCTTTCTCTGCCCACTCATATCATTTCCTGTCTTAACTTTCCTAGTGCTGGGATTAAAGGCTTGTGACTCCCAAGTACTGGGATTAGAGGTGTGTGCCACCACTGCCTGGCTTCTATGTTTAATCTAGTGGCTTGTTCTGATCTCTGATCTTCAGGCAAATTTATTAGGGTACACAATATATCACCACACTTATTGGATGGATCTTCATATCAGTCACTCCTTCCAGTTATTGACTACATCATTGGATTTCCTTATCCATGGAGCAAGATTCCACAACCCCCTTATACTTGTATCTTCCCTGAAAAAAAAAAAAGAACCATTTGCCTTATGGTACCAAGTTCTTCTGCTTACCTGGACTAAAACCTGGCCTCGTCCATGACTTACATTAATATAAGCTTTGACTTGGCAATAGTTTCTGATGGAATGCCCTGGTAGCAGAAACCCAAATGTCCTGCTGAGACTGTCTTGATGTCATTGCTCAACTGTTATCAGTCAGCCAAATTCATATCTCAGGGAGAATTGTTTGTTGAGACAGTTCTCAAGATAGCCTCCTTCGGAACAGTCTTTTTGTATACTGTGAATATGTACTGATCTCACTGGCTAATAAAGAGCTCCGTAGCCCATAGCTGGGCAGGAGGAGGTTAGGAGGGAAAACCAGACTAGGAGGATTTGTCAGTCAGATGCAGAACGAGTCGGGTACACAAAATGGGATAAAGGTAAAGCCACATGGCAGAATGTAGATTAATAGAAATGGGTTAATTTAAGTAGTGAGAGATAGTTAGTAACAAGCCTGAGCTATTGAATGGGCATTTTTAATTAATATAAGCCACAGTGTGTTTGAGAGTGGCTGTGGGATAGGAAAATTCTACCTACAGCCTGCTTTGCTTGAACAAGAAGATTCAAAAGAAGGAGTTCATATGTATCCTCTGCAGCTCTATCAACTTCCTTATATTCAGGCCCTCTGCCCACTCCTATAAGAGCCCTGACCAGCTCCTTCCCCTTCACACAAGTTCCATTCCCATGGGGAAGTCGCTGCCCCCTGCTGCTGTGCTAATAAACACAGTTTCATCTGCTGAGAGCAGACTTGGGTCTCTTTCATGCCTTTTGTTCCTTCACTGTCCTAACATTTTCGTGTGGTAACCCAGGAGGGCTTCTAGGATCCCTGCCCTCTGGTGGCTCCAACTCTTCTAAGACCTTCTTGACTTTCTTACCGACCTTGACCACTCTTGGACTTGGGGAACACAGATACTGTCTGAACTCACTATATAGGCTAAACAGACACTAGTTGCAATCTGAGACCCATTGTTCTTTGTGGCTTCTGTCTCTGTGATCAGTACACCTTTAATCCCAGGCTGACACAGGTGTATTCTCAAGTTCCAGTACAGCCAGGGTTACAGATGAGCCCTCTCTCAAAAAAAGGAGAACGGCTCAATAAACTCCTATATTTAATGCTGGCTCCCAGTTAGCCAAACTGTTAGAAGGTGGCCTTGTTGGAGGAAGCCTATTAATGGAGTTTTGATGTGTCAAAAAGCCATGCCAGGCCCAATCTCTCTCTGCCTGCAACTTTCAGATCAGATGAGAGCTGTAAACTAACACTCCAGCACTTGCCTGCCACACTCCCCATCATGATGGCCATGGACTCACACTTTGAAACTATAAACAAGCCCCCAATTAAGTGTCTTGGTCATATCTATTCATAGCAGTAAAACAGTAACTAAGAGGAACAACAATACAAATAATAAGTGAAAAAAGATGTTTTTTTCCCAAAGATAAGAGTGACAAGAACCTTAGTTGAACTGAGTAAGAGAATGAATATATAAATTAGTAAAAACAGAGTTAAAAGGGGGACATTACAAAAAACACCACTGAAATTCTGAAAATGTTAACGAACATTTCAAAACTTATATTCATAGAATATCTAGAAGAAATGGATAATTCCTTAGATACAGAAGACATAAACAACTTTATAGATATATAAAAATCAGTAAGATTAAAGCACCTCCCAACAAAGAAAATTCTAGAAACACATAGATGAAATAAACATATTATCAGACCTCAAAAATGCTCCCCAACTACTTGATAAAACATGAAGAAAAAAAAACATAAAGGAAATGCCAGACTTCTCCTATGTGGACAATATACCTTGTTCAGTAACGTAGTTCAGACAAAAGTTTTTGAAAATGATGTTTCTGTGATGAACATTATTAATAGATTTATTCCAATAAAGTCTTTATAATGTGAATTTAATAATATATTTTAACATCATGAACAGTAGGGTTTATTTTAGGTATGAAAGAATTTTTCACATGTATATAGGTTTGGAGTCAGAGAACATGTGATGATCTTACAAGTGCAAAACAGGCCTTTATCAGAAAAGCCCTGAAGAATCTAAGACTAGAGGGAACATATCTTACCATAAAATATCTCTACATAATAAATCTATACTCAAAATCATACTAAACTTGGAAAACTTGAAAGCATTTTTTCTCAAGTCAGGACCAAGAAAACATGGACCACCCTCTCCAATCTTATTCAACATACTGAATGAAGTCTTAGACCATTGTAGCAGGGCAAGAAAAAATGGTAAATGATACACAAACAGCAAAGGAAGGTGTCTAATTATTCTTAAGAACATTTGTTATAATCTTATAATTAAAAGACTTCTGCCAGGTGGTGGTGGTGCACGCCTTTAATCCCAGCACTCGGGAGGCAGAGCCAGGTGGATCTCTGTGAGTTCGAGGCCAGCCTGGGCTACCAAGTGAGTCCCAGGAAAGGCGCAAAGCTACACAGAGAAACCCTGCCTCGAATAAATAAATAAATAAATAAATAAATAAATAAATAAATAAATAAATAAATAAAAATAAAAGACTTCAAACACTGCAATAGAAAACACTTAGATTTGATAAAAGCAGCAAAAAAAAATCAGTATTACAAAGTAAGTGCAAACATTGGTGGCTTTTCCATATGCCAATAACCATGACAATGACAAGTAAATCAGAGAAACAAATCCATGCACAATAGCTTCAAAAATTAAATACCAAGGAATATACCTAAATGAGGAAGTGAAAGACTGGAACAATCTGATTTAATAACAGTAAAAGAAGAAATTGAAGAAGATAGTAGAAGAGGAAAAGACCTCCTACATACAGGAACCACCAAGTAAATATTAGCTGCTTTCAAATTATATCATAGAGCAATAGAAACAAAAACAGCATGTTATTGCAACAAAAAGAGATATGTAAGTCACTGGAATGAAATAGACAACCCTGAAATAAGACCATATATCTACAAATCACCTGATATTTGGAGGGAAAAAAGTGCCCAAAACATCCACTTGCGAAAAGAAAACTGTTTTTAACAACATTTTTTAAAGGTAGTTTTGATAGTTTAGTAAAACTGGACATCTAAATATAGAAAGATTCAACTGCATCCCTGTCTCTCTTTGCAAAAATCAATTCAAAATGGATCAATGTTCCTAATGTAAGATGAGACATACTGAAACTTGTAAAAGAAATTATGAGAAACACACTTTAAGATACAGGCACAGAAAATCCTCTTTAAAACACATTCAGGAAACAACAGCAAATACTAACAAATTAAATTGCATGAAATTAAAAAGCTTCTGCAGAGCAGTAGAAACAACAATAGAGTGACATTCGACAGAATGGTAATATTTTCTAGCTATACTTTTTGCAGAGAATTAATATATATAATCTTTAAAGAACTTAAAACATAAATACCAAATAGAGAAGCCAACACACTGATAAATGCCTAATCAACTGGACAGGTCTCAAAAGATAAAATACAAATGGCTAATAAATATAAATGTTTAACTTCCTTAACCATAAGAAAAAAAACAATCAAAAGTACTTTGATACACTAAAGGAAAACAAATGCTGGTGAGGATGTGAGGGAAGGAACTCTTATAAAACACTGGTGAAAATATGAAAATCTTTATGGAAGATTCTGAAAAAATGAAAACTAGAACTCTCTTACTTTTCACACTTATCACCCAAAGCAATCTAAATGAACACACCATAGAGATACCTGCACTTTCAAGTTTCTTATGTTACTTTTCACAATAACCTTGGAATGGAATCAGCCTAGAGTTCCATCAACAGATGAATGGATCCAAGAAATTAGGTGTACATATGAAAGTAAGTTCTAAACAAGTGATAAAGTGAAACAATATGATGCCATCTGTAGATAAATAAATGACACTAAAAATCATCAGTTTATTCAAAATCATACAGTATAAGGAAGACATATTACATACTTGCTCTCACAGGAAGAACCTAGATTTAAATATGTAAATATATATTCATATATACACAAAGACATGCAATGATAGTAGAAAAGGGTCTTTTTGAGTGAAGGAAGGAGAACTATCTTAAGAGGCTCAAGGGACAAGAGAGGGCACTGAGAGGGAACAGGAGCAAAGGACCATGAAATACATACTGAAAATGTCATAATTCACATTTTGTATGATAACCTGTTTTTAAGGGATGTGCTGTGGAATAATCCTTCTTTACACTGTGAATATGGCTTACTCTCATTGGTTAATAAAGAAGCTGACTGGCCAATAACTGAACAGGATGGGGTTAGTTGAGAGAGCCAAACTGAGAAAGTTGGGAGGAAGAAGGGTGGAATACATCCACATAAAGCCTGAGAAAGCTTTTAAAAAGGTTCCAAATGCACAGACATAGAGATAAATACAACTTCCCAGTCTCACAGTCTCATGCCAGCAGTAGTACAGAGACACATCTCCCTACAGTTGCCTGCCAGATTGAGCAGCCAACTGCAACGAACTAAGTGGGGTGGCGGGTTCCTGCAGTCTCTCACACAGGCCCCAGTACAGAGAGGCTTCTGCTAGCCATGACCTGTGGGCTTAAGCTACCAGTACAAGCTCTGCCAGTATGCAGTCTGATCATGCAGACAGAAAAGGTTACGGATACGCAGAAAAGACAGATGCAAATAGAAAAAAAATCCCAAACCTCTATACAGGTTGCAGTGTGTTTAAAAATATACATAGCTTTGGGAAAGAAAAGAAAAATGGTACAGAAAAAAATGTAGCAATAAAAAAATAAAAGCCACATAAAGATGGAAATACAGAGAATCTGGATCCTGTATTCTATTGTGTTATCTTTGAGCTTTTTGGCTGCTAAGAGACACTGGATTACAAAAAATGCTAGATTCAACCAAGCTACATATTTTAAAAATATCTTGACTTCAAAATTTAAGTCAAAAGATATGTTAACTTTGGGGAAAAGGTTATGCTTATATTTCCACAGGAAATGAGTCCAGGCTATGGACTCATTCTGGGTCCATTCCTTAAGGAAAATCAGATTTAACTGAGGAAGATCCTCTGAAAAATCTAACTACAAATGTAAAAGAATAAACCTAGAAAAACTACAAGACATGATGTATATTTTACTTGCTCAAAAATAAAACAAAAAATCATCTTTGGCAGGCTTATGTAAAATACACACTCTATACTTATATTAATGCAGATATGTATGTTACCTTTAAAAATTTATGTATATTCAGAGCAAGGAGACAAACCAAACCAAACAGATGACCCAGCTGATTCAGCATTTCAAAATGCCTCTGTTACAGTCTCCTCAGAAGTCTGCATGCAAAACAGCTTCAAGGATGCTGGCTGAGATGATACAGCCTCACAGAATGGTCCATAAGGACTCGGTCATAATTCTAAATTTTCTCAGGGTCCCATAAAGATAATGGCACCCACAAACAACAGAAAGCAGTCCAGAGAACTAGGCCCACATTCCCAAAATATGGGTTATCGATATTTATTATCATTTAAGGGAAGTTGGCTCAAGTTGTTATTGGTAACGTTCAGGAAAAAAGATGAACAAAAAAGATTAGATTCAGGGTTCTCATTCTAAAAAAAAGGGTGGAGAGTATAGAAATGATAGGATAAAAGGATATTGAATCTATTTTAATCCAAAAAGCAAATATTAATCTTAAATATTTTACATTGGTATGGATTATGGTTTATTGATACAAATTTAAAGTTAATTTTGTTATACTGCATGTATATTTCTACTCTTGTTCAAAATATTGCTTATGCAGCTCATTTAAAAATGTAATATATAATTAAGAAATACAGATTAATAGTCATCTGTGATAGTCAAACTTATAGTCTTGTTAGGTATGTTTTCAAAGCCATACACAGACATACTTAGATAGACAGATGGTCTTCAAACACTTCAAAGACCTACAGAATATGGCATTTAATATGTTTAATAACCTAAGGCTTTTAATGACAGTGAGACATGTCTGCTCCTGGCAGCACCAATTTACTTCAAAGGAAGATGATGGGCATCAAAGAACCTTTGCTTTCCTATGGCAAAAACTAGCCATTTGGGCAAAGAAACTCACCTTTCCTCAACTGCTAACAGTTACTGTCCATACTGGACCAACAGGATGTCAAAGAAAGTGACAGTCAGACTTTGCCAAGACAAGGTAGGACAGTCCTTCAAAATTCCCTGCTTCACAGGAAAGTCTGTCAGATATGCTAGGCCTGTAGGTCAGAGTTAGATGCCCCAACAATATAGAGGAACTATGGGTGACTGTCCAGGCAGCCTGATGTCCCTGTCATAGGTAACATTTCATTCTTCTGGGATCTCTGATGAAGTAGTAGACTATATGGTTAAACTTACAGTTTTCCTTAGTTATAATAGAAAGCAAATTAGGTATAAAACTCACCAAGATAAGGTAGATAAGAGATTATTATCTCTTTTTTTGTCAAATATAAAGAAATGGACTAGATAAGCATAATTCTTAACAACTGTTTTTGTTGAATATAATTTTACTATGTTAAAGTTAAAACCTTCCTTTTTAATCAGACAAAAAGGGGAGAAATGCTTGTGATTAATCCTTCTGTACACTGTGAATATATATTACTCTCATTGGTTAATAAAGATGGCCAATAGCTGAACAGGATAAGGTTAGGGGAGAGAGCCGAACTGATAATGCTGTGAGGAAGAAGGATGGAGTCTAGAGTTGGCATCCAGACACAGAGGGAGCAGGAGGTGAACTTGCCATGCTAATAGAGGTACCATCACGTTACAGAGCATAAATAAGGAATATGGGTTAACTTAAAATGTAAGAGCTAGTTAGTACTAAGCCTGAACTATTGGCACAGCATTTAATTAATATTAAGCCTCTGAGTGATTATTTGAGAATGGCTGCAGGACAGAAAAACTCTGACTACAGATGAACCCACAAAAGTTGAATAAAAACAATTCCTGACCAGTACACTTCAAACGTTTCAGGCTTATACCCCTGGATGGAACTATGGAGAAATATAACAACCGCATTCAATGAGGTATCCTGAATAGGATCCTGGAATACAAAGGGAATACTTCTGAAATAACATATATGTAGCATTAATTGGACTCAGTGGGTTATCAAACACAAAAAGACACCAAGATGAATCTGGGAGGAGAACATGTAGGGGAGGGGATGTAGGAGGAGTTGGAAAGGGGAAATGGGGGTGGATCTGATCATATTTCATTGTATACATATAGGAAATTCTCAATAAAGGAAATTTATAATAAAAAGTAAAGGATAACACTGAAAAATGGATATAAATCTGTAATAACTTAATTCAATGCTAATCTCTTAGTTTTGACATTTTTATGGCTTTATAAGAAATCTCTCAGTAGAGATATCTGGGAGAACACAATTTAGAATTGTAAAATTATTTTCTAAATGTTTTAAAGATAAAAGTCAGGCATGGAGCAAACACTTCTAACTCTCACTTTCAGAATGCAAAGACAGGAAAATCATAAGGTTTCTTACAAGACTCAGTGGGAAACTGAAAAAAAGTTCTAAATGCCTTGGAAATGAAATCACACTTGTCTTCAGTATGTATTTGTATTTCAAATGAAAATCCATTTAAAAAACACATTAGATAAACTGAAAGGGAAATAAGTATCTTCACAGCTCTTTTTCCTACCATTTTAAAAGCCTGACGTATGAAAACTAGTAAGACTAAGATGCAAAGTAAGGAAAAAAAATGTTTTGTTTTATTTAGACAAGGTTCACCATGTACCCAGGCTGATGCAAAGGGAGAAAAAAGTAATGTAATTGTTTAAAACAAGGATAAACCTGGTACTCAGGTTGATGCAAATAATGATTTTTTTTGTTATTGTTGGCTGCTTGGGTTTTATTAAAAGGATTTTTTTTGTTGTTGTTTTTGTTTGTTTTTTTTTTCTTTTTCTTTTTCTGAGACAAGACTCCAGCGCGTATCCAGGCTGAAGCACAACTTGAAATCTGCTTGCTTCAGCCTCTGATATGCTACCACACCCAGCTCAGAAATATAAATAATTAAATAAGAGGTTAAAGGTTGTGCAAAGGATTTTAAATACAGAATATGAGGCAATTGGTCACACAATTGAAGTGACTCACACCTCAGGAACTAATGCAATGAGCATGCAAGGCAGATTCCTCCAGCAAAAGTAGTGGAACCCAAGTCTCGAGAGAACAATGCCACAGTGTTAAGAAATCCAGTGAAATTGGTGGTTAATCCCATAACAGGTTCAATTTTAAAAAAGAAACTTCTGCCATTTATTTACCTGAGTAGGAGAGTGGGATGAATCTTCCAACTTTTTCACCACCTCAGGCGCAGCAGCTGTTCACCTCCAGACGAGAGCGCGAGGTCTTCCAAAAGCCGTGTGAGGTCCCCAACAGCTCCTTTCCAAATTTAGTGCCATAACTGGGGGACTCCGATTGGCTTAGCTGGGTCAGCTGGACTCCGATTGGCTTAGCTGGGTCAGCTGGACTCCGATTGGCTTAGCTGGGTCAGCTGGACTCCGATTGGCTTAGCTGGGTTCAGCTGGACTCCGATTGGCTTAGCTAGGTCAGCTGGACTCCGATTGGCTTAGCTTGGGTCAGCTGGACTCCGATTGGCTTAGCTGGGTCAGCTGGACTCCAATTGGCTTAGCTGGGTCAGCTGGACTCCGATTGGCTTAGCTGGGTCAGCTGGACTCCGATTGGCTTAGCTGGGGTCAGCTGGACTCCGATTGGCTTAGCTGGGTCAGCTGGACTCCGATTGGCTTATCTGGGATCAGCTGGACTCCGATTGGCTTAGCTGGGTCAGCTGGACTCCGATTGGCTTAGCTGGGGTCAGCTGGACTCGGATTGGCTTAGCTGGGTCAGCTGGACTCTGATTGGTTTAGCTGGGGT
This sequence comes from Peromyscus eremicus, assembly GCF_949786415.1. NCBI lineage: Eukaryota > Metazoa > Chordata > Mammalia > Rodentia > Cricetidae > Peromyscus > Peromyscus eremicus. Next base: position 83,760,109 of record NC_081439.1, on the reverse strand, counting down.
CAGCTGGACTCCGATTGGCTTAGCTGAGGTCAGCTGGACTCCGATTGGCTTAGCTGGGTCAGCTGGACTCCGATTGGCTTAGCTGGGGTCAGCTGGACTCTGATTGGCTTATCTGGGGTCAGCTGGACTCCGATTGGCTTATCTGGGATCAGCTGGACTCCGATTGGCTTAGCTGGGTCAGCTGGACTCTGATTGGCTTAGCTGGGGTCAGCTGGACTTCGATTGTTTTAGCTGGGTCAGCTGGACTCCGATTGGTTTAGCTGGGGTCAGCTGGACTCCGATTGGCTTAGCTGAGGTCAGCTGGACTCCGATTGGCTTAGCTGAGTCAGCTGGACTCCGATTGGCTTAGCTGAGGTCAGCTGGACTCCGATTGGCTTAGCTGAGTCAGCTGGACTCCGATTGGCTTAGCTGGGGTCAGCTGACTTCACCCCCAACTCCCTCTGCGCACTTCTGTTCACGAGGCTCTGGGCCTCAAGTCATAGGTGTCTATGCACTTGCCTGCGTCTTTTTTGGTTAAAAGTTATGTGCGGACTATATGAGTGTGACCTCAGCACTGCCTGACTGGAGGATTCTCCCAAGCCAGGTCTCAAGCTCAGGGACCAAAAGTCAGATAGAGTGGACAAAAGATCAGAAGCTTTTCACTTAAAAATCAGGCCCTTGCTGGAGACATGGTTCAGTGGTCCACAGCCCTGGTTGTTCGTCCAAAGGCCCCAGGTCGGAAGGATGCACAAATCGGGTTACTACATTAGGTACCTTGAGTTCCCTCGAATCCATCACAATCTTTAGGCCTCCATCAAGAACTGATGCCCTCTTCTGGCTTTTGTGTGCATTGCATGCACATGGTGAAAAAAAATACATTAATGCACAATTCCATACTGTACATAAAAAATACATCTGTTAGAAAACACTCCCGTATATTAATGTCCCTAGTTCTCTGATGTATATAGTAGTGGGACTATCCCTCATACATAGCTATTTGTGGCATTTGGGAGGCAGAAGACTGCCGGAAATGAGCCTGAACAGAGTAGCAAAACCCAGCCTTTAAAAACAGAAAACAGCCAGGCGGTGGTGGCTCAGGCCTTTGATCCTAGCACTCAGGAGGTAGAGGCAGGCAGATCTCGCTGAGTTCGAGGCCAGCCTGGTCTATAGAGTGAGTACCAGGACAGCCAAAGCTACAGAGAAACCCTGTCTTGAAAACCCATAAATAAACAAACAAACAAACAAATAAATAAAAACAGAAAACAGGCTGGAGAGATGACTTAATGGCTAAGACCACTTCCTGCTCTTGTGAAGGAACCCCGGTTCATTTTGGAGTGGTCGTATAGTATCTCACAATCATACATAACTCCAGTTCCAGGGAATCCAATGCCTTCTTCTGACCTTCATGATCACCAGGCAAAATACTCACATACATAACATAAATCTAAAAAAATTTAAAACACAGAAAATAAAAATTACTCTTAAGTCTAAAATTTTGGAAAATGGTTCTTATTTTCATCAGTTGCTTTTTTTCTGGCTGGTGACATAGTCAATTTATTTTTCTTCTTAAATTTCTTAAGATAGTGAAATCATTAATATAGTGATCTCATTTTCAGAAGTTGAGTTACTGGATAACAACCACTTTGTGATGCTGTATTATACTTTTTGTGTTGATAGATTTGATTTATTAATGTTTTCCTCAGGATTTTTACAACTATGTACAAGAATACTGGTCTATTTTCTTTTGACAGTTTTAGTTAGTTCGTTACAGAGAGTTTCGGATCATAAAACAGGAAGCTGGTCATATTTATATTCTTGAAAATGTTCTGCACACTAGATTTACTTCACCTTTAAGTTTTGTTGGAATTTACAAGTTCATTACTATGGACCTGTGAATTATCATTATTGCATTTGAAAAAATTTTCAACTATTAATTTAATATTTGTAATTGCTTCAAGGCCAATAAAAATTTCTGTTCTTTCCTTGGAGTACATATAGCTTTCAAAAAACTGCTATGTTTTGTCTAATTTTCAAATTATTTGTCTTGTTTTTAGTGTTTTCTTACTATAATATATTGTTTATTAGTTCTGTAGTAAAACCTAGCTTTCATTACTAAGAAGTTTTAATTTGTGTATTTGTCATACAATATGATGCCTTTTGAATTGTATGTGTATGTGTATATTGTGTATCATGTTCAAATTTGTGTGTGTGTGTGTGTGTGTGTGTGTTTGTTAGAGATTGATGCCAAATGTCTTCCTAATTGGTCTCCTCATTATTTCATCCAAACGTGTTACCTCACTTCAACTCACAGCTTACCTAGCCAGTTAGCTCTGGAGGTTCCCTATCTCTGACTCCCAAGCACTGGGATTACAGATGGACTGACTTGCCTAGTGGGCATTGTTTGTTTTTTGGTGTGTGTGTGTGTGTGTGTGTGTGTGTGTGTGTGTGTGTACTATAACTTGAGTCTTCATGCTTTTGTGGCAAGTGAATTATTGACTGAACTATTTTCCCATCCCCATAATTTGGTGTTTTATATGCATGTTTTAGTCACTATTCTATTGCTCTGAAGTGAAACCATGACCAAGGCAACTAAAGAGGAAATTATTTACCTGGAGACTTGCTCACAGTTTCAGAGGTTTCGTCCATTACCGTCATGATGGACAGCATGGCTGCAAGCAAAGCAGCCATGGTACTGGAGATGTAGCTGAGAGCTACATCCTGATCTGCAGGTAGAGAGGCAGAGAGCCTGGGCCTATCATTGGCTTTTAGAAACCTCAACTCCTACCCCCAGTAACGTGCTACTTCCAACAGGGACACACCTTCTAATCCTTCTTAAATAATGGTACTCCATGGTCATGTTACAACTCAGATGTGAAAGGTATTCTGGCAGTTGGGGGCCAAAGAATACCACAAAGTCATACCACACAACAAACTTCACACAAGAGATTCACTGGGAGGGAAAAACCCAGGAGGATGGCTGTCTCAGCTCTGCTCAGAAAAGAAGCATCAGAGAACTGAGCAGAAGAAAGGGTTTATATACATTTTGATTTCCAGGGTCACGTGGTATTGGAGGGATTATGTGGCCTGTTCTTGGAGCAAGTTCAGGAATTGGTGGGATTATTTTGGAGGGCATGGCCTGGTCACTCTCCTCCTTGAGGGGGCCATTACATCCCTTAGGATGGGGGATGCTTGGCCTGGCTGTTGGAGCTTCTCAAGGTGGGGATGGGTTTGGGTAAGGCATTGTGGGATGGCCATTCACATGCATTGGGGGGTCAGGCCTGCCACTAGAGTAGTCTGGGGTGGAAACTGGTGGTCAAAGGTCTCCAGGGGCATCACTATGTGCAGCAGTGAAAGCTTCCTCCAACACCCACGTTGGTTTGAATAGCTAACACTGATGACTAAGGATTAAAGTTATGAGCCTATTAGAACCATTCTAACTCAAACCATAACATTCCATCCCTGGCCCCCATAGGCTCATAGCCATATCATAATGCAAATATCCATTCAGTCCAACTTCAAAAGTCCCCATAGTCTATAACAGTCTCAACACTGCTTGAAAGTTCAAATTATCTTCTGAGACTCCTGGTAATCTATTAACTGTAATTCCCTGCAAAATCAAAATCATTAAGTACATCATGTACTTCCAACATACAATGGCACCGCCTATACATCTTCATTCCAAAAGGGAAGAAAGGGAGCATAGTGAGAAAATACTGGACCAAAGTAAGTTCAAAAGCCAGCAGCACAAATTTCAGATTCTGTATCTCCATGACTGATGTCAAAGCTCTCTGCAGAACTCCAACTCCTTCCAGTTTTGTTGACTGTAACATACTTGTCTCTCTTGGGCTGATTCTACACCTAGTCTGCAGCTCTGCTTGGCAGATATCCCACAGCTCTGGCTCCACCTTCACAGCTTCACACAATGGCCTCTTCCAGCCTCCATTCAGGGAATACAAGGTCATGTGCCTGGTCTCAGCTGCTCTCCTTAAGCACAGAGGGAGATTCCACAACCTCTATCTTCAATCCTTGACTCTGAAGTCAGAACCACGTGGCCAAAATTGCCAAGTTCTGATGCTTGATGGGGCTGGTAGTTTCCCCCTTTTCCAACTACATTTGCATCAGATTGCTGTTGTTTCTGGTTTCCTTCACTGCTGTAGCTTTTCTTTAATTGCTTTCCACAAGTTGGAAGTTTAGCAGGACAGGATCTTGCTCTGAGGCCACCACTCCATTTATTTATTCCATTTAGCATCAGGCATTTACTTAAACTTTTTATCTCCTTGAGTACTGAACTGAGATCAATTATACTTCCTAATGTTCCTCCAGAAATTTGAGCAAGGGCATAAATCAGCTACATTCTTTGCCAAAATATCACAAGAATGGTCTCTAGGCCTTAGTAGTATTCTTCCCCTCTGAAACTTCTTGAGCTGGGCCCACATTGCTCTCAGAGCTACTGTCTTCCATCCTATCCGCACAGCCCATTAAGCCACACTTAAATATTCAACTGCTTTACTATTCCAAAGTCCCAAAGTCTTCCATAGTCCTCAAACAACAGCGTGGTTGGGCCTTTCACAGTGAGATCACAGTCTTTAGTACCACCTTCTGTCTTAGTCACTGTTTTATTGTTGTGAAGAAACACAATGGCCACGACAACTCTCATTAAGGAAAGCAATGGGGGCTTCCTTACAGTTTCAGAGGTTTAGTCCATTGTCGTCACGGCAGACAATGTGGTAGCAGGCATGACAGGCATGGTGCTGGAAAAGTAGCTGAGAGCTACATCCTGATCTGCAGGCAGAGAGTCACAGAGACTGAGCTCATCATGGGCTTTTTGAAACCTCATAGACCACTCCCAGGGACACCTTTTCTCTAATAAACCACATCTCCTGATTCTTCTAATCCTTTCAAATAGTTCCACTCCCTGGTGACTAAGCATTCAAATAGATGAGTCTATTGGGGCTGTTCTTATTAAAACCACCACATTCCGCCGGGCGGTGGTGGCGCACGCCTTTAATCCCAGCACTCGGGAGGCAGAGCCAGGCGGATCTCTCTGAGTTCGAGGCCAGCCTGGGCTACCAAGTGAGTTCCAGGAAAGGCGCAAAGCTACACAGAGAAACCCTGTCTCGAAAAAACCAAAAAAAAAAAAAAAAAAAAAACCAAAAAAAAAAAACAAAAAAAAAACTACCACATTCCTAAAATGATTACTAATGTTAACAAGTGAGACAGTGTTGATTATTAATATTCTCTTCCTTTAGCTGATTGAAGCTAATAGTTTTTCTGTGGTTTTCATGGATAGTAATTTTAGTAAGCAGTATCATAAACACTTAGTCTTTTGATTTTGACATTTTATTTTCTAAAATGTATTTTAATATTAATACATTTTATATAATATAGATGTATTTGGTTTTTTGATAGGTTAATATTCAATTGCGTGGATGCATAACATTTTACTTATCTCTATAAGTTACTGACTATGTGCTATTTATACTGTATAGTTTTTGTGATTAGTGTTGTTACGAATATTTGAGTAAAAGTATTTAAAACATAATCTGAATAGTTTCAAATATAGGTAAACAAACTCACAAGCAGAGACACTGAAAACAGCAGCGTAATTAACTGACAAAGAAATTCAACTTAGAATCTGTGAAAAATCATTTTACAACTCTCATCCAGTGACTGATGAAAGCAGAAGCAGAAATCCACAGCCAAGCCCCAGGTGGAGCTCCAGGAGTCCAGCTGGCGAGAGAGAGGAGGGATTGGAAAAAGCACAGGGACAAATAGCCAAGCTGGCAGAAACACATGAACTGTGGACCAATAGCTGGGGGGGGCCCCATGGGGCCGGACCAGGCCCTCTGCATAGGTGAGACAGTTTATTGGCTTGAACTGTTTGGGGGTGCCCCAGGCAGTGGGACCGGGACCTGTCCTTGGTGCATGAGCTGGCTTTTTGGAATCTAGTGCCTATGCTTAGACACTTTGCTCAGCCTTGGTGCAGGGGGGGAGGGGATTGGACTTGCCTCGACTGAATCTACCAGGCTAGGCTGACTTCCCAAGGGGAGACCTTGCCTTGGAGGGTGTGGGATTGGGGGGCTGATTTAGGGGGAGGGCTGGGGTGGGAGGAGGGAATACAGGAGTATCCATGGCTGATATGTACAATTAATTATAAAATAAAAATATTTATAAAAAATCCAGTTTAGCCAGGCATTGTCCTGCACACTTTTGACTGCAACATCTACAATACATGAGTAAGCAGATATCTGTGACTTCAAGGCCAGCCTGATGTTTAGATTGATGTTCCAGGCCATTGACGGCACAGTGAGACTGTCTAAAAAATTCTGTTTATGCAACTATGTAAAAACTTTAATTATTCTGAAAATCCTGATAGTTGTAATGGAGGACCATGTACTTTATGTTTCCAAGAGTAACAAATATCTTAGACTATTGTCTTAAAGCAGAAAAAGCTTTTGCTTGTAGTAGACTCCAGTCCTGGACATTTTGACTCTGTTGCTTTTGACCTGTTGTAAGGCAGCACCATTTGGTTGAGTGCATGGTAGAGCAAAACCAGCCCTCTCATGGTTTTTAGGAAGCACAGGTTCAAAGAGACAGGCCTGGGTTTCCTTTATCCATCCCTTCAGAGGTATGACTCCAAAGGCATAGGGTCTCCCACAAAGTCTTGCTTATTAAAAGTCTTACCTTCTCCCATTAGTGTTGCCTTGACGACAAAGATTCAACAAATAGATCATTGGAGAATACCCAAGCTTCAGTCCAGAGCACATGCTAGAGACACACTAATATACTCCAAGTGTCCATATTACAAAACGTCAGGTAGTTCTGGAGTTTGGTGGGAATCACCAGCATGTGCCAGAGAAGGCAGGGGTGAGTGGAAGCAGATGGAGATGCTGGTTCAGGACCTGGCATCGGTGTGCAGAGCAGACAGGAGAGAAAGGGGCTCCAGTAACTGGACAAATTTGGAGAGGCCTGTGAAGGGATGGCATGTTGGAGAACCCACACTCTACTCCAGGAGAGAAATCTCTACAGTTTGCAGAGCTCAATCTGCACCGTGGCAGGAAAAGATGAACCATTGACTAGAATGCTGGTTTGGGGTCAACAGCAAACAGAACTGTCTGAATGCGCATGGGTGGAGATTTGCCACACAGAACCCCTGTTACAGTGAACATTTAAGATATTTAACTGGAAACAACTCAAAAGGAAACTGCTGTGGTGCCGCCTAGTGGCCATAGTCAGGATTTTCCCTCTGAGAGTCTGAACAGCTTACTCTGTAGTCTGGAAAGTGAGACCAAGACTAGGTACTTGAAGGGATGGAATCAGTCTGAGTTATGAATATTTTAATCACTGGATGTGATCACTTTATGTTTATCCATTCCTAGGATATCTAACTGAAACCGATAATCCCGAGCCCTCTCTGCAGTGAGGGAAAAACTGCACCTGGGAATATATAATGCTAGAGGAGACACAATCACATCCTCACCTACATTGGACACATACACTAACAAAACATCGCTTTATCCATTTTGTTCCTCCATAACATTGAATACAATGCATGCTTTTCCAAAGATCTGTATATCCAAAATACTTGTGTTAATTTGCTCATAATTATATTCTGTGATATTTTAACTATGAAATGACTGTTGTCTTGACTGTAGAAATTTAAAAACCAGAGAAAATGATGTTGTAGAGGGAAATCATTTTCTCAGTGGTCCAGTTCTTTTCTCGTGCTCATATAATGGTGCACACTCTTCTGATACATTACTGCATCCCACAATCATTGTATCTTCCCACATATACACATTTTTTTCCACTAGTAGAACTACAGGAAAGAAGTTCCACTGAAGCTATTCTTTTCCATTTAATAGTCTCATGATTCCTCAGTAACTTATGAGTGCTTGTGTTTTGACATATTAAAAATACGTTGTATGAACTGCTAAATGAAATCACTACCTATCCTCCTCATTAGTAAGTGATCTTACAGATAATAGATAATAACCCAGTATTTAGGATTCGCTTGCAAATGTTGCTCCCTGGAGAGACAGACACACAGGAAGGAGGGCTCCTCTTTCGGAGAGCTCTCTTGGCTGAGGAGGATCCCTAAATCAGAAAGGGTGAGGCTCTTGGCTCTGACCTCTTGGCTTTCTTCTCTGAATTGGCTCTGTGTTTTCTGTCTGATAAAACCGTTGGCTACATCTACACTGAATTACATCTACATTTGGCGCCCAACGTGACAAGAATCCATTAAAAACCGTTTAACTGCTAAACTGGATTCACACCTCGGACACTAGGTGGCTGTTTTGAAATTCCCTCAGATTTGTACTGTTCTACGAGGACTTGGTTATCCAATATTTTAAAGGAAACTATTTAAAGAGAAATTTTTTTCCACATTTAAAAAAAAGAGAGAGAATGGGTTTTCTGTGTTCATTAGAAGAAAATTGGGCTTTGTTTGCAATTTTAGACAGTCTAACAATGGAACAGTTATATGAGAAGATTAATGTTGATAGAATTATGCATTTTATTACTATATTTATTCTTATTTTACTATTTAAGAAGATAGTCAATTTAAGTGCCAGGGTGACAGCTTTAGAAAAACTTGATACACTTGTAAAAACTCAGACAGAAGAAACTAACAGTGAAGTTGCTTCCATATTGGATCATAGGGTTACAGAAAGAAAGCCTGTTTTCACACAGTCAACCTTAGTTTGTCCAGTAACCTTACAGCAGTTGCCTGATCAAATGACTACACAAAATATTTGGGCTCCAATCGAAATGTTAGATTTACGAAGGTTTAAGGAGGCAATAGTATCTTATGGCATGCATTCCCCATATGTAAAGCAAATGTTAAACTCTTGGTCAACATATAATAGGATTGTACCACAGGATTGGCGGGAGCTGGCACAAGCTGTTCTGGAACCCAGTCAAAGGCTTCAGTGGCTAACTTGGTTCAAGGATGAAGCTAAAAACATAGAAAAACAGTGGAGGGATAAAGGAATACAAGTCTGCCAGGATCAGCTTATGGGAGAAGGTCAATATGCTTCAGCACCAGCACAATGTTTATATGATGTCCAAACCCTAATTTTATGTCGAACAGCAGCCTTGAATGCATGGGACAGAGTTGAGGAACCAAGGGAAAAAACTGAGTCATTTACAAAGGTTGTACAAGGCCCAAAAGAATCTTTCACAGATTTTTTACAAAGACTGGCTTCAGCAGTAAAGAGAATGGTCCCGGATTCAGAAGCTGGTAAGATAATAATTGAAACTTTGGCCTTTGAGAATGCGAATGCAGCATGCAAAACAATAATCAGGCCGTTAAAGGCAAGATCTGCACCTTTGGAAGATTGGATTAGAGACACGGTTAATGTTGAAACTCATGAGCATGATGATACGTGGGTAGGAGAAGCAATTTCAAGAGGTTTGAGGAATGTTAGATGTTTTGGATGTGGAAGGCAAGGACATTTGAAAAGGGACTGTAAACAGGTCATTCCTAGAAACAATGTTTCTTCAAGGAACAATGGCAACAGAATGCCATTCTGGAGTATGCAGAAGGTGTGGTAAGGGAAAACACTGGACCAACGAATGTAGATCAACAAGGGACAGACAGGGTAATCCTTTGCCTCAGTCTTCGGGAAACTCCCAGAGGGGCCTCATGCAGGCCCCAATAGCAAATCCAGTTCAAACCTTTCCTGCAGTCGTAGAGGAAACCCCTACTCAGAACAATTAAATAACCAAATGCCTATTGGAATAAGTCATGCTGGTCAGGATGATGAAACAGAGAGAATAGAAAATTCAGGAGAAAACATAAAGAAAACTTTTTGGCAAACTTCTATTAATGAACAAAGACCAAAATTATCGATAAAAATAAATGATGTTTTGTTGTCTGGTCTGGTAGACACAGGTGTGGACATTACCATAATTGCACTAGAATTTTGGCATCCAACTTGGCCTCTACAGGAGGTAAACGTTCAACTGTTAGGTATTGGGACATTATCTCAGGTGAAACAGAGTGCAAGATGGCTCGAATGTATAGGTCCAGAAGGACAGAGAGGAAAATTGAAACCATATGTAGCTAACATAGCTATGAACCTGTGGGGCCGAGATTTGTTGCAACAATGGAATACTCAGATTAACATCCCTCCAATCTCAGAAACAAATCATAAACTAGCACATGTTTCTGAGAGAAATATTAGAAGGCACTATTCTGAGTGGTCACCAGCCATCCATATAATACAAGAACAGAGCACAACAACTGATGATCTTCCAAAGACATCAACAGCTCTACCTTTAAAATGGTTAACAGACAAGACTGTATGGGTCCAGCAAAGGCCTTTAACAACAGAGAAACTTCAGGCTTTAGAAGAGCTGGTAGAAGAACAGTTAAATGCTCAGCATATTGAGGAATCAACCAGCCCTTGGAATTCTCCTGTATTTGTTATTAAAAAGAAATCTGGTAAATGGAGAATGGTAACAGACCTTAGAGCAATTAACAAAGTAATTCAGCCAAGAGAGCTCTCCGAAAGAGGAGCCCTCCTTCCTGTGTGTCTGTCTCTATAGTCTCTCTGTTCTGGCTTCTGATTGGTTGTAAACCCAATCATGTGACTGCCTCGTCACTGCCTGTATGTACCGCCCTCCAGGTCCTTAAAGGCGTACACCACCACTGCCATGCACTTGCTATGGCTCTAATAGCTCTGGCCCCAGGCAACTTTATTTATTAACATAAAATACCACCACACCCTGGTGTTGACAAAACTCAGTGTTTTTATAGTTAGAATGTAGGTTTTTTTTTTTTTAAAAAAAAACTTTTTGTCTATTCTCTGTGGCTTTTGCTACAAGTATTTCCATCCTGTTCATCTCCCTGCCTTCTTATCTGCCCTCTGCCCTTCCAACCTCTGCCACTAAAACAAAATAAAGTAAAATTTAAGAGAAAAAAAAGAGAGAGAAAAAAATCTCATGGTTGAACCTGTTTTGTGGCCCAGTGAGTCACACAGTATATACTTGTGTCCATATATCTTTACTTGCAAGTGTTCATTGCAAAGAGTCATTGAACTGGATCAAGGCCTCTGGTTTTTACTACACTGTCGATGCTGGGCCCTCATGGGATTCCTTGATATCCTCACCCTGTGTCATGGAGATCATGCAGCTTTGGATCTGCGGGTCTGACTCCTTCATGTGCTCCAGCAGATCACAGATGAGGTGGAGGTTGGGGTACACCGAGTCACAGCCCCGGTTCTGGGCTTTGGTGGTTGCCAGCTTGATCAGCCTGCCAGCTCTCCTCTGTCCTCACCACCAGGATGATCTCTCTGGCATTGCCCCAGCTAGTTCACCCTATGCAGGAAGGAGTGAGGGGCAGGACCAGTTCTCCTGCTTTCATGCCCCCAGGGTCAGCTGTCCCACACCTACACCACCAGGGCCAGCTCTGCTGGGTTGCCCAGGCAGGTGCAGGGGCACCCTTCCTAGTGTTACAGCTGGTGAGGGGCAGGGACAACTCTCCTGCTCTTATGACCTCAGGGCCAGCTCTCCCTCCTGCCATAGGTGGTGAGGGGCAGTGTGGAGGGGAAGGCATCTCTCCCTCTCACCTACCATCTTATGGCAGATGAGGGGTAGGGCTAGATCTCCCATGTTCATGTTCTTGGGGCATCTCACCAATGCCCCTGTCAGCAGAGTCAGCTCTACTGTGCTGCCCAGGTGAGGTGCAGGGCCAGTACCCTGAGTGTTGTAGCTGGTAAAGAGAGTGTCAACTATCCCTAGTGTTTTAGTCAGTGAGGGACAGGACCAACTCTGTGTAGCCCTATCCTCTTGGCCTTTGTTGGTACAGTCTTGTATAATATTAGCGGGACCAGCCGTAATATTGTGCATCTAGGGGCTCAGGAGAGAGAACTATTAACGGCGAGGACTATTTTCGGGAAATAGAATCTCAGCACACTGAGCTCTATAGTCTACTTGCTTTAATTCCTCTGGCATAACATTCTATACACACAGCTTCAGTTCTGTTTTTTTGGTTTTTTTTTTTTTGTTGTTGTTGTTGTTTTCGAGACAGGGTTTCTCTGTGTAGCTTTGCGCCTTTTCCTGGAACTCACTTGGTAGCCCAGGCTCGCCTCGAACTCACAGAGATCTGCCTGGCTCTGCCTCCCGAGTGCTGGGATTAAAGGTGTGCGCCTCCACCGCCCGGCCAGTTCTGTTTTTATGCCTAGCTCCTTTCTTGCCTGATTTCTCTCCATATTTATCTTCTTCTCCCTCTAAGTTCTATTGTTATTCTCCCGTTTTAATTCTGCCTCATCTATGTCCTTTTTATCTTGTTCTTACCCAGCTAGTACTTCCCCATCTGATTCTTCCTCATCTTCCATCTCATCCACACGTACTCCCTGGTCAAAATCCTAATTATTCCTCCCCGTTCTCAGTCTCTGTCTTTTTGTGCCCTGGAAGTCCTGGTATATATATACACTTACAAGCAGTAACCCCTTGGCAGTGCAAAGCCAGGTTTCCAGGGTCAAACAGAGGGGTGATAAGAATCACATAGAGGGGCAATAACTGTTAACTATCATTTGCAACCCCAAAGGGAATTGACCAATGGGGAAATGAATTAACTAAAGGCTAAATTCGGGTAATATCTAAGAAGAGGGCTCTTATGTGCTCAACTATAATCTTAAACATGATTAGTAGAAAATGTTAAGAATCTATAAGTTGCTAGGTCAATGGGAGAAAATAAAACTGTCTTCTTTTTTCCTGTGGCTCCTATCTGTCCAAGCTATCTGCCGTTTTTCTGCAGGGTGGGGGGAAAATGTGTTCAGTCGCTAGGCAACCTGTGTACAGCTAAATGCCTCTGGTGATAGTTAAAGGGAGATCTGGAACTAGAGGTAAAGTTTGGGAAAGGAGGAAGTAAAGCTTAATTGGCACATCCTCCAGGCCTTCTCAAACAGGTAGCCTGGATGCTTAAATCTGTTCTTAGAGAGTACAGAGGTATCTCTGATAAGGTAATTTCCTCCATCTTGGGATGGACCTGGCCAGATGCTGCCAATGACGATAATTACAGGGAGGCTTGAACTGGGGTTCTGGCTGAGCATAGCTGTCAGCACAGAAACTTATTTAAATATTCCTAGAAGTGGTTAGGTAAGGAGTTAGAGGTCTATAAAGTTTAAGGCTGTAAGAAAGGAGGGTCCGAGCTAAATTGTGTAAAGCTATTACTTAATGTCCACCTGACGTAGGTAGTGTCTCCTTATGAAATTTACCTTGAATCAGGAGACTTGCATGTAGACTGTTATTACTGCTAGTCCTTGAAAGTGGCCAAGGGAGATACCTGATTCCAGAGAAAGCCTTTCCTGAGGCTGTTCTCCAAATACCTAGAATGTGTATGTCCAGAGAGTGATCAGTCCACCTTCTTAGCCCTTCTTAGGGAAAAGTCAATTGGGAAAACTATGAAGGCACACATGATTTTTATAACAGAATACAGCTGATATATAACAAGCCAAACAACACCAAAAGCTCCTTGGAATTTGGCTTCCTCTGGAGGAAATCCTTGATCCCTCCATGTAGTAACTTTGCCATAACCAGCTGAGTTCTTATGATATATTCCTGCAGCATTCAGCAGTACAGGAGCCAAGGACATCAACACAGACCACAGCTGGAGCAGGGCCTGGAACCCAGATATGGGCCAAGGCAGTAGCCCAGGCCCTGACATCAACTTGTGGCACAGGGCAGGTCCATAGGGCAGATAGTCCAGGGCTGGCAAGTGGGTTTCCTTTTTCCTTCTCATTCTTAATGGCACTGAACGGGGTCCTGATTTCTCCTCTAGAATGTGACTTTAGATTCCAATAATAACATGGGATAAAATATTTCAATTATTTTTGAAAATGAGCTTAGTACCTCATGAAAGATTTAATAGAACTTCCTGGAGCTATGATTCTATTCTGAACCCAAAAGAGTGAAGGGAAATCTAGAAAAGATGTACAGATTTGGGGTTGTGAGTAAGTTCAAAATACACAGCGTGAAATTCTGAAAAATTAATTAAAACACTATTTAAAAGAACAAAAGATGATAATTCCAGAATCAGTTGTTAATCAGATGACAAAATCTTGTTTTTCAAATGTACTTAAACGCCCCAAATTACCACCTCGTTCTGAATATCTGAATAATGATGGTTGTAACTAGTACTGGCTTGACCTCTTGCTGAACATGTGATTTCCCCTTCCTCTTCTTCCTCTAACCTCTGTCATCCCTTTAGGGACCCACTATCTCATGGTGATTCTGTGTGCAGTTCTCCTGGGAGGGATTTCCTCTTTTCTCATCACCTAGAGGGCTGTTGATGGGGACTCACCAGACTACAACACCAAGAGAGTGCAAAATGGTCCTGCCTCAAGCCTTGAAAGTCCATCTTCAAAAGGAGAGGCTGCTCTCTGGGAAAGGCTATGGAAGAAGTTCCACTCAGCTCTGTCAGTGTGACATAAGCTTTGTGAGGAAATTTATTAACTGTTATCTCAGGATACCATCCTCACAGAGCTCACTTGAGGCCATCTTATAAAAACTTCCTATTGTCCATGTACAGGGTGTGATGTTGATGGATCTTTAAATTAACGGACATGGGGGCTGGAGAGGTGGCTCAGTGGTTTAAACCATTTGCTGCTTGTGCAGAAGACAAAGGTTAGGTTCTCACCAGCTATGCCAGGGAGCTCACAACTTCCTGTAACTCCAGTTCCAGAGGATCTGATGCCCTCTTGTGGATGCTGTGGTCACCTGCATGCACTTGGTGCACACACACATACTTCCTGCACTCACACATGGACACAAATGAAAATAAATCTTTTTAAAATGTGAAGATAGAGCATTAGATATAGCATTAGCTTGGTGAGCCTTGGGTTAATTGAGATATTGCCTCTTCTTCTTCTTTTTCTTCTTCTTCTTCTTCTTCTTCTTCTTCTTCTTCTTCTTTTTGGTTTTTTGCAACAGGGTTTCTCTGTGTAGTTTTGGTGCCTGTCCTGGATCTCCCTCTGCAGACCACACTGGCCTTGAACTCACACTGACCCACTGGGCTCTGCCTCCCGAGTGCTGGGATTAAAGGCATGTGCCACCACTGCCTGGCTCTTATTGCCTCTTCTAATGAGAAACAGACCTGAAAACCAATGAAGAAATGTTTGGATGTCCTGAATTCATGATTTTCGAAACAAGGATTCATTCTTGGATCTGTGACAGGGGCTCTTTGTCATCATGTCTTTGAGAAAATCCAAGTAGAGAGCCCCATGGGGTAACCCAAGGAGAGGTCCCCAGATGGAAACATGGATGAGTCTATGAGTCTATGAGTCTGTTTGGTGTATTCTGTGACAGATCACAATGGAGATGCAAAACACAAAGTTTGCCTAATGTTGTTCCCAGACTGCATAGGGTGCTGGAAGCATCTTTTCCTGGACCATTCAACCCATCCCACATTCACAAGCACAGGGTTTCTCTGATCTATCAGTATCCAGCCAACACCACGTCAGGATCTCTGCCACCTTCTGCCTACCTCAATCATGAAAGTTATACTAACCTTAACTTCACAGTTTTCCTTGTATTTTCCACTAAATTAAACTTAAGTTCACAACCTGTACTCTCATTCCAGGTGTCTCATGAGATCTAAGGGAACCAAGAGAGGAATACACTCACAACATTAAGATTCACGTGTTTCCTGACTCTTCCACATTATGTTATCAAACTTACTCGAGTTTCACAAACGGAACACTTTTCACAACCTCTCCTCAGGCGCCATCATCTCTGCAGTAATGAGATTCATCCCTTGCTCCATTTCCCTATCCTTTCTTCCACTGTCTGTCTTCCCTCCACCCTTCCACTTTCACGTTCGTAACAGAGGGTTCTATGTTATCTGTAACAGGCTTTCCTTTGCAGATTTTTTACTTGATCCTCGCAGCTTTATGCCTGTCTCAACCATGCATGATGTGGGAACTGCTGCTTTCACTCAAAAATTTGTCAATGTTTTCCCAGGCTATTAATACTGATGTAGGTACTGCTGCTAAATCTCACTAATGCCTCAGGTTTCCAGCTTTGGGGATACCATGTTCTCTGCACTCTTGGATGGGTCATTATCTTACAGGTATGGTTTGATCTCATTGGTCTGAGAAAATCAAAATGCCCCTTTCCCCATCTGGAAGACAGGTGTGTCTTCAGTCTCACCTGTTAGCCCAGATGACCCATATTGGTGCAGAATTTTGACACCTAGTGAGGCTCTGAGTCTAAGAGGGAAGCAGGAGGTAAATGGAAGTTGCATTTTGTTAATTTATTGTGAGCCTGATGCTATACAAAAACTAAAGTCTACTTAAAGATACTCCTTAATCTAAGATATTGAAGAGGAGCAAAGCTGCTGCTGCTGCTGCTTCTTCTTCTTCTTCTTCTTCTTCTTCTTCTTCTTCTTCTTCTTCTTCTTCCTCTTCCTCCTCCTCCTCCTCCTCCTCCTCCTCCTCCTCCTCCTCCTCTTCTTCTTTTAGACAGGGTTTCTTTGTGTAGCTCTGGCTGTTCCAAAACTCACTCTGTGGACCAGGCTGGCCTCAAAATCACCTGCCTCTGTCTCCCCAGTGCTAGGATTAAAGGCATCCACCACCACCACCCAGTGCAAAGTTCTAACTTATTTTATAAAGTCAAGGTCACTATGATAAGTAACCAGACAAACATTGTAAGAATAGAGAGTGATTATACTTTATATATACTAATAAAAATCTCCTCAAAATAGTAGGAAAAATTTTAGCTGTATATTAAAGGAATCTCATACCTCATCCACATAAATTTCATTTCAGAAATGTCAGTTACACATTGGGTTTGGATATGACTTCTTGGGTATACCAAATCATATGTTGCAGTCCATATGCTTTAGTATACTTAGTGCTTCACATAACAATATCTAGAGAGAAAAACGTAAAACAAGACGGGAGAAAACATTTGTAAATCACATATCTAACAGTGTTAATCTTCAGAATGTGAAAGACATTGTATTCACAGGCTTGAGAGTGGAGAGGGACTTCAGGGGTTCATGCTGCAATCAGACACCCTTGTTGGGAAAAGATGTAAAAGGAGAGTGGTGGAGGATGGGATGGTATGTGACACCAGGTGAACCTGCCATGTCCCTGCTGTGATCCTAGTTGCCTCAGACCAGCAACCCGGGTTTTGAAAATGGATGAAGGACTCTGCTACACATTTCTCTAAGACACACAAATGGCCAATAAACATGTGAAAAGATACACAGTGGCACTCCTCATTAGAGAAGTGAATGTCCAAACTGCCTCATATCAAAAATCTACTACCACAACAAATAAATAAAAATCAAGAACCCCAACATGCATGTAGAACTTGCAAAGTTGAGCTTGGGCAAATCAGAGCACAGCATGGGTTACCAGAGTTAAGAGTGAAGGAAACGGGGTGCTATTGATTAAAGGATAGAAGTATTCAGTTACAACATGAATGGGTTCTGTAGGCCTAATATATAGTACAAGGACTGTGATATTAGTTAATAGTAATGCATATTATACTTGAAATAATACTTGCTGAGAGACTAGATCTGTATTCCTATCAAAAAAAGGTCACTATCTGATTTGATTGATGTGATTATTGGCTCTTTTGAGTTAATCATTTCACTATTTATACACACATCAAATCAATTATCTGTATCATTTAAATATATACATTTCTGCTTATCATTTACAGATCAATAAAACTGACAATTAAAAAGTGATTGAATATTCATTATCATCAGTCTACACATTGGGAGTGGCAGGTCTACTAATTCCTAACCAAGACACAGAAGAACAGATAAAAGTGACTGTAATGAAATGTGTGCTAGTCTTTTTCACACACTCCCTGTGCTCACAGCACAGTGTGAGGCTAATTTCCTACCCTTTCCATGTTATAGATGAAACCTTGAGAGATGGAGACAATAAGGATTGTACTCGTGACTACACAGTCAGCAAAGGAAAGACCTTGAATTTGTATCCAGTACACTGTTCTGGACTCTGGGAAAATGTTGAAAATTTGTTGTTGAGTGACAGAAGGAGCTGACAAAAGAATACATATTAACAGTAACTATCAATACGTTGGTGAATTTGTACAAGGTTAGAGAAAATAAAATGATTGTGACCTTGGAGAGAGAACACCCACTGCAATTTGGGGACAGAAGTCCTGGTAGAGTGGAATGAAGAGTCCCTAGGAAGTTCGAAATCTTAACAGAGAGTGGAGAAATCTAATTTATCAGTTTTGTCTGAGAGACAGAGAGAGAGAGAGAGAAAGAGAGAGAAAGAGACAGAGAGAGAGACAGAGACAGAGAAAGACAGAGCATGCATGAGAGCAGATCCATGATGTCTGGAAATGCAGAGTGGGGAGGGGCAGAAAAAAAGAAAACAAAATCAAAACAGAGAGTCAAAAACCACCACCACCAGCACCACCACCAATTGGAATGACCCCCAGAGATAGGGAAACTGGTGTAGGCACAAAATATGGGGAAAGCCCCCCAGCTTGGCATTTGACTAGAGCAGTGATAAGAATTTTTGGGGGACGCCTCACTGGCTCTCCTGGAGCTCTCTACATAAACTATGGGAGCCTTGAACTCACACAGATCTGACTGCTTCTCCCTCCTGTGTGATAGGATTAAATATGTGAGCCACCAAGCACCAAAGAAGGTAAAATAACCTCTACTGAATTCACAGCTAGGGAACTCTAGAGGGTAAGGTCTCTACCTGCATATTCCTCTCTGGGAACCTAGGTAAAGTGTCAAGGGACTACTTTCTTTTTAGATCTCTCTGTCTCTCTGTCTCTCTGTGTCTCTCTGTCTCTCTGTCTCTTTCTCTCTCTCTCTCTCTCTCTCTCTCTCTCTCTCTCTCTCTGTGTGTGTGTGTGTGTGTGTGTGTGTGTGTGTGTGTGTGTGTGTTTATATCTCCTGTGTGAAGGCTAGAGGTTGACACTGGGGTGTCTTCTCTCATCACTCCTTCACCTTATTTTTTGAGACAGGGTGTCTTCCTGAATCTGCAGCTCTCCATTTTTAGCTGGACCACCTGGCTAATGAGTCCCAGGATCCACCTGTCTCTGTCTGTCAGTGCTGGGAATCCAGGCACACACTGCCACGAGAGAAGAATTGGAGGGTAGGCAATGGGAGATATAATGGCTCCAAATACATTATATCCGTGTATGAATACTAAATAAAACATCAAAACTACTACAGCAAAGGGAGCAAACAGGAAACGTGGAGGGATCAAAGACACAAACCCCAGCACACTGAAATCCAAGATCTGATTTGCCACTGTCGGACATTGTAGAATTAGTCAAAACCTCCTTCTATAAAGTAGTATGCAAGTTCTCGTAAGCTGAGCTGAGATCTGCATTCATGGAGAGAAGAGCTGGAGAAGGCCCTGCAGATTATCTACTTCAAGACGACCTACCTTGCCAAGGTAAATCAGAGGGCCTTCCTTGTATCCTTGGCTCAGGGTGAATGTTACTCTCTGCTCTTTTGGAATACAGGGCCACTTCAGATTTCAGTTTGGCAAAGTTACATCGTTTTTATTTGATCTTGTCTGCTGGCTTCTCCTGTAAGAGCTGATTTAAAAGGGTGATATCATACAAGCTTTGCCAAACAGAGGGAAATTTTCAAAACTTCTGAGTCAGTTAAGGAAGCTTTGAACAATGAAAGGATATTCTATATTCTAGTGTGAAAAGACTCAATAGGAATAACATAAATATTTTCCTCAAATATTCTTATTTTACATGATTATATTAAAAATACTATCATTGTCTTTCCTTGACAACCTAATTTTTAAAATTTTGTTTAATTATGTGTATATGTGTATATCTGTGTGTATTTGAACATGTAAGTACAACTGCATACAACTTTGAGAACAGGGTGTCAGATTACCTAGTGTTGGGAGTTACAGGCATTTGTGAGCCAACCTATGTTGGTGCTGGGAATCAAATCCAGATCCTCTGTGGAGAGCAGCAAGTGCTCTTAACCACTGAGCCATCTCTCCAGCTCCTCTGGACAATTCAATGTTAGAGACCATTTGGAAAATAAACGAGTTACCAGAAACTACTGAGGGACAGAAGAATGATGCCAGTGTGTGAATGCACAGAAAACATTGGGTACTGAAACAGAGAGCTGGGTGAAAGACATAATCCCAGGCCTCAGGAACTGTGCACATGCTGAAAGGGGAATCACAGGTCACTGTGATGCACTGCTTAATAATACTGGAAATGTCAAATGTAAAATACCTAGAAAAATCAGATTTTTACACAGGAGTTATTTGAAGATAAGGGGCAGCTTTGTAATGGGAAAGGGGCCAATGCAGTGGGACATAGCTCTCTGATCCTGAGCTTTCTGGGTCTCTCAGCTTGGGGCAGGAGTTTTGAGATGTGATGGAGACTGGAAGGAGTAGTTCTGGGGCGATAAGCAACTACACTTTTGAGATCATAGAGTACAGGCTCCCTACAGGGGGCAGGGCATTCCTTGGGTCTCTCCTGCATTGGGTATGTCAAGCTTTAGGTCTGGAAAACAGTAGTGATTTCAGAGTTCAGATCACAGCCATGTGCAGGAACATGAGGGACATCCATCTAGGACAAGTGAAACACAGATATACACCTGCAACTGTCGGTGGGGCAGAGTCTGACCTTAAAGTCTAGTTGTGAAATCAAGTCTTACCCAGATGTGCAGGTACCACAAGTTCACTTGAAAGTACAGCTGCATCTGTGAGAATCACCTGCAAGTATTGGTGAACCAGAAATACATACCTAAACACACATATCACATTGCATCAACTTTTCTTAGTTCACCAAGATGGATCACAATTTGTCTCTAGGTTTCCTAAACCGAACTGACAAAAACAGCTAACGCTACCATCTTTTATTATATTTTCAAAGCCCACACCATTCTAACATTTCTCACAATTCTAGTTCAAAATGTGAGTTTTGGACTTCCAGGGGTTGTTGCTTGTATTTTAAAATTTTCCATTTTTATGTGTATGAGTGTTTTGCCTGCATGGATGATTGTGTACCATGTGTGCACAGTGTGAAGAGGCTAGAAGAGTATGTCAGGTCCTCTGGAACTGGAGTTACAGTTGGTTGTGCCCACAGTGTGGGTGCTAGAAATCAAACCCCAGGTCCTCTGGGATAGCAGCCAGTGCTTTTAGCCACTGACCCATCTCTCCAGCTCCCCTTTCTATTTTTATGGCCCTTGAAAAATTCGTTATTCCAAGTCTTTACCTCAGGCAGGTCTAACTAAAATGTAGATATTGAAATGTCCACTTTGAGCCTCCAGGTAGAATATTTAAATTTCAGTATTTTCAAATGCTAATTTTGGAAATTAAGGCTGAGGGGAGAAAAAACACCTCTGCTGTAGGTTTACAAAACATGATTTATGGGATGGAGAGATGGCTCAGAGGTTAAGAGCACTGGCTGTTCTTCCAGAGGTCCTGAGTTCAATTCCCAGCAAGCACATGGTGGCTCACAACCATCTACAATGAGATCTGGTGCCCTCTTCTGGCCTGCAGGGATAAGTTCAGACAGAACACTGTATACATAATAAATAAAATAAATCTTTAAAAGACACATGATTTATAATACATTAAACATAACTGATTATGTTAATCTACCACACATAATTAAGAACCAGATAAATCTATACTGTCTTACAAAAGAAGTTATTTTGAACTTCTTAAACACCTGTTAAAAGGAGCCAGGCAGATAGTACAGGCAATAAAAGCATCTGCTGCCTTACCTGACAGCCTGAGTTGAATCCCTTGGACCCACCTGGCAGAAAGGTAGAACCAACTTCTGCAAGCTGTCTTATAAACTCCACATGTGTATATTTTTTTTGCATATTAAATACGGCAAAATATTAAAATGCTTTGAATAGAAAAAAATATATATTTATGTACATACACATATATATATTTGAATCACCCCACAAAATAGTGGGTTTCACTATGGAGTTTTCATATTTTTAATTTTACAGGAAATCACAGTTAAGAAACTTTGAATTTTTAAAGAGATCTTGGACTGTTAATGTACTGAAAAAATTAAAGGCTGTGGTATTTTTAAGGTCATACTCTTTTATATTGTGATATTAACATGAGCTATTGGGGATAAACAAGGAAAAGTTATAGTTCAGTAGTTATGTTTGTGTGGCAAGTTGACAGGGTCATCTCCACTGGTTAGTTTTTTGTCAACTGACACAAACTAAAGGCATGGAGGAAGAGGGAACCATAGATGAAGGACTGTCTCCATCAGACTGACCTGTAGGCAAGTCTCTGGGGCATTTTCTTGGTTAATGGTTGATGAGGTAGGGACCAGATCAGTGTGGACAGTGCCTCCTGGGCACCTGGCCCTGGGTTGTATAAAACAAGTAGCTCAGCAAGTCACAGAAAGCCACTAAGCACCTATTCTGCCCCTGCTCCTTTTCAACTTCCTGTCCCGACTTCCCCAATGATGGACTGAGATTGGGACATGTAAGTCAAACATACCTTTTCCTCCCTCAGTTGCTTTTGGACAGTGTTTTTACTACAGCCATGTAGAAGCAACATAGTACACTCCCTTTGGTTATTTTTCAAATCTATTGAAAACAAAGTATCGAGAGCACTGTCTTGCACTAGGAATTTCCAAAAATATCCTTCACATTGTCAATATGACAATAATGATTTCCAAATTCTCTCTTCCTTGTAGGGTCTACTTTTCACCTCAGGGTGCAGTGTCTCTGACAGAAACATGGCACCCAAGGAAGGATGGAGGAAAGAGAGAAAATATGCCAATATTGATCCAGTTGCCTCTTCCCCAGTATTTTGCCACTGTTAACACACTGGTCAAACTGTACTTCTGAGAACACGAGATCCCAGCTTATTCAGAGAATATATAGTAAGAGCCATATGGAAAAAACAAAAAGGAAATTTCAAAGAAACAGGTTAACCTAATTTTAATATTTTATTTAATACAAAGTGTCAAAAACTCCAAAATTTTTAACTTGGAAGCAATGTAAGTAAGTCGCTCATTACACTGGCATTTTAGGAGGTCTTTGAAATTTTCTGCTTTATTATCACGATACAAGCATTATGGAAAAATGAACAAATTTGAAATGTTGTATACAAAAGAAATATGACACGTTAATTTCAGTATATTTTAACATGCTTTTTTTTTTACTAACTTGGAAATACAATGTTACCACCAAAAAATTAATAAAAAAACAAATGTTAACTGTCTTGCCAGTTTTATTATAATAATGCCTGTAAAACATAGTTTGATATATTTACCAGTATCACTACCCAAAACAAAATTCAATTACTTTATCTGTGGTCAGACTGAAACAGATTATGACCACACTTAAAAAAGAAATCATCATAAATTTCTAAGCCATTGCTTTTAGTAATTTATTTCAGTAAGAAAACATTATGTGTAAATGATTACTTACAGTCTACTCTTTTTGTTAGTTAGTCGGTGAAATGTAGTCATTCTGGCATTTCAACATGTGGAATGAACAAATCCTAATCTTGTATCTTTACCATGTCTTTGCAATTCAGTATGCTGTTTCAAGAAATTAACAATATGAGTAAGATATTTTTATGTGTTCATGTTCATGGGTGGGAGGAAGTGTATGCACTTGCGTGTGTGTGTGTGTGTGTGTGTGTGTGTGTGTGCATGCCTGTGCTCAAGCACATGCTCACATGCATGCCAAAAGTCAGTATCTGTTTTTTTTTCTTCTACACATATTTTCTGAGGCAGGATTTCTCACTGAACCTCAAATCTCTAATTTGCTAGAATGTCTGGCCACATGGCCCCAAGGCTCTTCCTTCCTCCACCTTTTCACACTGGAGTGACAAGTGTGAACTTGGATGCTCAGCTTTTTACACAAATGCTAGGTTCGGATCTGAGCACAGGCGGGCTTGTGTGGTAAGCAACTGGACGACTGAGGCATTTCCTTAGCCCTGTGTAAATTATTAACTATAGACTTTACACACATCATTTCTAAGAAAGTCTAGGATATGCAAACTGAATTTATAATTATGTTATGTTCTGGAATATAAAATAAGCTGGACTCAGTACTCACACATGGCTAGTATGTATCATACCAAATGGGGCACAGCTAGTGGAAAAAGAATCAATATATACATGGAATGATTTATACAGCTAAGGAAATGACAGGATTAAAGGAATTGGGAGTAGAGTAAGAGAACTAAAGGAAGTAAGGGGAATATTATGGGAAGGACCCTAAATCCCACCTAAAAATTCATGTGGCAAAGGCTGGATAGCCAGCTGAGAACTTCATGGGAAGTAATGGAAACTTTAGGGCAGGCCTACATCAAGGAAATATTATAATTATGTTCTTGAAGGTTCTATTGAAACCTCAAAGCCTCTGCTGTCTTTCTTTCCTGGCCCTACTATTAAATCCTCATGGATTTCCAAAAGCAACCAAAACCAGCCTAAAGTAACTTAGGGGATGAAAACATTGTCTTCAAAAATCACTGACCTTTTCACAATTATAGGCAGGAAAGTCTGTCACTGTTCTGATGTGTGTGATGTACCAACAAGCGAACCAAACAGTATGGGCACAGACAGAGCAAACTAGGACTTATCATCCTGTATTATACGCAATACACATCACTCTGGTCAGTAAAATGAAATATATCAATAGTAGACCAGTGATACGCAGGAACTCTCGAAGTCCTCCATCTTTTCTAAAATATTCTGTGTAGGAATCAGTTACATACCTATATTCCCTAAGTGTAATTTTCTACAATGTAAAAAATCTAATATATATTGTGTGTGTGGGTCCAGGAAATAACATTTAGTACTTAAATAGTACATATCGGGTTGAAACTGTGTTGGACTGTGATATTTATTCTAAGTAAGTGATCCAGTTCATGTCAGCTCTCTCTGCCAGCTCTAGCATCACCTTCAACTGTAGGTGTACAATAGCAAGCTTCCTTCTGTCTAAACTGCCCTGAAAAGGCCATATTTCATAGCAATGTACAGGGATGGGATAAATCACATATTTTAGCTTCTTCAAGGGTGTTAAATTATTCATGATAGTCACAAGCATAGGCATTGTGATGGGGTTAGAAGCAAAGCACAGGACACGGAGATGAGTACAACGAATCAGAGCAGGGATAAGAACAGAGATTGCAGTATCATTTATAAGGCAATGATTTATCTCTAGATGCCGAAGAGTACCAGAGAGATTTACCAGAAGAGTTTGAAAGGGCTCAAAATCATCCCAATACATTGGGTTGTTGCTAAGATTCAACAGTTTTAGGCGGGAGACCTGAGGGCTCTGGGCCAAAAATCTGAAGTCTCTGTGCGAAAGATCACAGTATGTCAGATACAAGAAATTCAGACCAGGTGGCAGGACTCTGTAGGGAGAAAACAACAAAAAACTTGTGAAGAATGAAGACTGAATAAGGAAAACTACACCTTTATATCTAGAATAAACTACTTTTCACATGCATTATAATTGGGTATTAATGTATTAATGTATTAATGTGTGTTTTAATTCACTTAATAGTTTTGTGACTCTGATAATTTGTTTTAGACAGGATCTTACTCTGTAGTCCTGGCTGTCCTGGAACTCGTTATGGAGATTATACTGGCCTTGAAATCAGATTCTGCTTGTCTTTGCCTACTGAGTGCTGAGATTAAAATCCTGTGCCACCACATCTGGCTGAAAGTTTTGTTTTCAACACTGAGATACAATTTCTTTTAAACTTAAGAATGTGTACATTGTATTATAATAGACAATTTTAAGAAATATTAAGAGAAAAAACCTTAAAGCACTTGATACTTACAACATTATCCATTCTATATTTCAGTTCACCTTTTTGGTGGGGGAGGAATCAGAAAGAACAGGCAACTGAAAATTCCCTTTGGCCAGTCCCTAAATACCAACCTCTACTTTCATGGCCTATGCCTTGGGGATTACATATCAATAAAGTGATCTGACATTGTGAACTATGGGCATCTATGATTAGCATCAATGCTACAGCAAAACGTCTTCCCCCATCTCAATCCCTGCTCCTCTTCATATCTTGAAGGCTAGTGTTTTTCACCTTTTATTTCTGCAATTGTCTGTATATTGCTGGCTGCTTAATTTTTGTAATTCTTTCTCCAGTTTCAAATTCCCAAAAGTGACAAAGTGGAAAGCATAAAAGCTGTTCAGGAGATTAGGAATACCCAAGAATGTTTTCTTTCCTGTCTCAACAGGCTCTCCAGGAAACCCAGGGCCCTGGCCCAAACTCTTACCTGAGCACTCTGTCCAGATGACCTGTGAGACAGAATGAAGACAAGCTGACTTTCTTAAGGTTGTTCATACGTTGCAAGTGACCGAGGAAATTTTTAAAGACTTTCCCACCCAGAGATCTAAAAGTGACTTTTGACAGACTGAGGCTCTCTAGGTGGTCCATCTGAGACAGGACATTGGTGATATCGCTCAGCGAACCCATATCAATTGATAACTGACCAACACATTTGAGATCAAGAAGTTTCAGTGTGCATTTGCTGTCACACAGTTTATCAACTTGCAAATCTCGACAGCATATGTGCAAAGACCCTGAACTCTCCCTAATTTTACTTGTAAGAAAAACCAAAAATTCCTTTTCCACTAAGGAGCCATCTAGGGAAAGATCCACTAGTAACTCTACAGGCCTGGGGAACTGAACCATGGACTCTGGATTTACAAAACCATGCTGCCCTTCTATTTTCAGGATAGAGCTGTCAGAATAAGCACAAGAATGAAAACAGAGAGGTTCCTTGATGCTGACTTCATGGCATGTGGTCCTACAGTCGTTGTCTTGCCTTAAATCTAGGATCTTCAGTTTAGGTCTCCTGTAGGGGTAAGAGGAGGTAGAATAGTTGAGAAATAGCCAACGATAATGAAACTGAGTAGAATCAATGATGACATCTAGGAACTAATTCTTTTATCCACAGCTGACACTCCTTGTACTATCAACAAATCTTTCCCATGAAAATTCAGCCTCCTCCCCCAATCCTTTATATACCTTAAATCCCCTCCAGTCTTAAAGCTCCTGTCTTTCTCTTATGTAACACCTGTTACGTAAACCCATCAATAGAACCCTCAGTAACCGATTTCAAAATGAACATTGAATACAATCAGTCATTAATGTGTTACCAAGTTTGCAGACAACAGCCTCTCCCATAAATCTTCAGCATTTACTTGTTACTCCTTCTGGGAGAGTAGCAGGCTGTGGTATAACCGCCTCTGTCTTTCCATGTTTCTATTATACAGTCTTACCTAGAAGCAGAGTTCCTAGAAGGACGCACTGGAAGATTCTCAATCATGGCTTTCAGGAGTTCATGTTGAGGCTCCTGTACAGTTAATGACCCAATGTGGAGACAGTAATAGGGCCACACTTTCACCATCTCACTCAATATATTCTTATGCCCACCCTTGAAGGCAGCAATGAACAATGGAACAAAAAAGAGTCTTGGCATATCCTCCAGAGCTTGGATTGCTACAGACTCATTTCTCAGCAGACTCTGTATAGCGAGATCCAACAGTGACTTTGGGTTCTTTGTATCCATCTTTGTGAACCTGAATCAGAAGTAGAAATATTTAGAAGCTCTGGGAAAAAATCCCTCAGTCTCTTCTTTGCAACCAGCGCCAGCAAAGTAGAAATTTAAAGAATAAATGAACCAGATAGCCAACACTAGATACATCTACTATAGACACAGATTAGAAATTGACTTGTGAGTGTATAAAGGTGTGTGTGTGTGTGTGTGTGTGTGTGTGTGTGTGTGTGAGTATTACTATTCCCCCTCCCTTGTATATAAAGTATGTATGTGATAAAACACCATTAGAAATGGGTAGTAGGCTGGGTGGTGATGGAATATGCCTTTAATCCCAGCACTTGGGAGGCAGGGGCAGTTGGATCTCTGATTTCATAGGCAGCATGTTCTGCAGAGCGAGATCCAGGATAGGCAATAAAGCTACACAAAGAAACCCTGTCTCCAAAAAAGAAATAGGTAGTAAGAAAGCAGAAAACAATTTTGGTTACTTAGCTACATGACATCAGTATTTTTCCCTCAATAGTATATAAGCTATGATGAAGAAAAAGCTAAATCTACAGAAAAGTGGTACAATAGAAAATATTAAAACACCAAATTAATTGTGATTAAAGAGAAAAAGAATGACATTCCAGCCCTTGATTTGTCTCACTCCTCTCACTGTATTTGTGGCAGACAAAGAAACCAAAACTGCACAAGACAGAGACGAAGGAAGATGGTTAAGAAAACTTAAAGTTGATCTTAAGCATATTTGGAAAACCTAGTCATGAAGTAAGCCTAAAGATGAAAAAGAAAACATAAAATCAAAGAATGGGGTAAAGGTTAGGGGAAAGACCTCAGAACTGTTCCCTTCAAAGCTGTATGTTGTCTCACATGTGGAAAGTAAGAGATAGTCAATCTGATAATGGAATGCTGACTTCTGGGTTGTGGGATCAGTGCCAGGGTTAGGGTGGCAAAGCACAGTTGGATACGATTCATGTAAGCTAGAGGTTGGTATGGACACATCACAATGAGTCTCATCAAGATGTATTATGGGCCAGGCGTTGGTGGCACACACCTTTAATCCCAGCACTTGGGAGGCAGAGACAGGCGGATCTCTGTGAGTTCGAGGCCAGCCTGGTCTCCAAAGCGAGTTCCAGGAATAGGTGCAAAGCTACACAGAAAAACCTTGTCTTGAAAAACCAAAAAAAAAAAAAAAAAGATGTATTATGAGTATGTGTTATAAACAATAAATATCAAAGGAGTATCAAATAAGTGATATGGAGGTTAGTTTAAAACTGCAATCTTAAAAGACACAGACTGTGGGAAGAATACATTGATGTGGTTAGGAGAAACACTCAAGAAAATTTGTTAATGGTGGGAAAAGAAACAAAATGAAGGGGGTTAAGAATCTTGTAACACATAAAAGAGTCAGAAAGCTCCTAACTTTTTCTTCTACTTCAGGAACAACAACAAACCCTCTAAAAGACCTTCACAACACTGATAAACAGAAAATAGCATGATTAAATTAGATAGCTTTGAAAACAATACGAATAAGCCGTATAAAGAAAAATTTCAAGCAAAAACATTAAAACCATAAGAAAACAAAATTAATGTTACTCATCACCTACCTAATACGGTTCTTTGCTACAGCATCTCACACACATTATGGCATTGTCCTTGGATAAATGACTTGATGACTAAGATAAAATTATCATACTTAAGAACAAAGAAGTGGTACATATTCTTGAGTCTTCGAGGATTTCAATCTCAGGAACACATCCTTCACGCAGTCCTAAAAACTTGTCCCAGGTTCTTCAAATGATTGTCTTGTTGTAGCTCAAGGTATAAGAGAGTTTAAGTATATCCTATCTGTCAAGAACTTTGTTTTGTGTGAAGAAAAACTCAAACAGTCTTGAAAGAAAGGGACTGGGCAGTCTCATGAAACAAAGCAGCTGATTTCACACATTGTTTCAAATATTAGTGAAATGTATTCAAGAAGTTGCTGTTTGTGCTCTATTACAAGGTCACCATGTTATGTTCCTAGGAATATCTGTGAATATTCCAGTATTTTGGTTCAAAATTTATTTGTGGATGTGCCTGATATGATTGAATAAGGATTCCAGACTCCATTATAAGGGTTGTGGAGCAATGCTATTTAAATTTGACTTTTCCCTGACAAACTCAACATTAAAAAAGTTATTCCTAAGTTCTCCCTATGTATAAATTTACTTCAATTTCAAAAGTATCTACATTTTACTGAGTTATTCTGATGGTAAAGTTCATAAGTGAAAGAGTACACAAGAATAGCTAGGAAGAGAGAAGGAAGACACTTGAGAAGGGACTCCTGACACCATACCAAGAAACTGAAAACTTTCTAGAGAATTTCTGTAATTACAGTGTCTTATCACTGCTATAAGAACAGACAAATAGCTGAATGAAATAGGTTAGAAAGCTTAGAAATAGAAGCCAACATGGATGGACATCAGTGTTTAATGAAGGGTTGAAAAGATGGCATGGCAGTTAAGAGCACTGACTGATCTCCCAGAGGACATGGATTCAATTCCCAGTCCTGGAAAGCATCCATAACTCCACTTCCAGGGCATCTGATGCCCTCTTTTGGCTACGAAGGGAACTGTACAAACATGCTACACAGATATATAGGCACGAAAAAAAACCATACACATGAAACATAATTAAAATAAATAAAAACCCCAAAGATGACATGGAGAAGCCACTAAAGGAAAGACAGACATGCAATGTACAGAGTGAGACTTGATTAAAAACATCACTTAAAGTAGATCCATGAAACATGCCACGTATAAAGTAACTAAAAATTGAGTTAAAGAATTAAGCAAAAAGTGGAATCACACAACTTCTTGAAGAACACACAACAGGGTTTCTTTAATCTTACTATAAGGAAGGGATTTTTAAATGTCACTCAAATTCTAGAGGTAAAGAAAGGAAGCAATAAGTGATCTGACCAAATGAAAATCAAAGAATTTAAAAATATCAAATGCAAGCATTTCAAAAGAGAACTTACAGACAAAATGATGTAGTATTAAAACATCCGAGACAAGTGGAAACCCTGCTTCCTATATAAAGAACTCACAAACTGAGAAACAAAGGACCAAAAATGAATGAAAATGAAGAAAAGATATGTACTAACAGTTCACATAAAACTGTCAAGAAGAGACAAAACAAATAATAAATGCCCAAATTTAATGACAATTAGATGTATGCAATATATTAAAATAACACTGAGTTATCACTTAGTCTCTGGTAACATATAGGCAAAATTATATGGTGATTTGTGTTCTATTATTAGTGAAATGGTAAGGAATAAAATTTTAAATATCTTACAAAGATCTTCTATAAATACAGATGTGTGTGTATATATACACACATACATACCCAAGGATATTCAGTGAAGATTATGTATAATTTCAAGATATAAACAATTAAAAACCTCACACAGAGGTAGATTAAAAATGGTACGGAATAGCCATACAAATGTGTTTGATGCAAGCGTAAAAAAGAACAATGAAAATCTCTTAAGAAATGTTAGGGAGGCATTTCAAGAAATGCTATTAGCTTGGAACACTCAGTCCCAAATGGGTTATCTCCTTCAACTTCCTTCCCTCAGGGGATAGGGAACTCTCCAAAAGAGGAGGCAGAAAGATTATGAGCCACTGGGGATGGAAGACTCCAAGGAAACAAGGCCTTCTAGATACAACAGGAATGATGCGCTTATGAACTCACAGAGACTGTGGCAATATGTGCAGGGTCTGCAGACGTGGACACAAGCCTCCATCCCTAACTCAGAAGCTATTTCTAAATTTCTCGAAAAGAAAAAAAATACTTTTCTCCAAGAGTCTCACTGGATATACAAACCAGATTTAAGATCAGATTCTATGCCTAACAGCAGATGGTTAATACAAAATGAACTCAATGGTATTTTTGGAGTTTTGTTTTGTTTTGTTTTTTAGTCGAATAATGCATCGTCTAGGTATTGTTTTAAACCTTACAGGTCTTTTGCTTATATATTATGGTTTCAGTGTTGTTGGATAATCTTGTTGTACACTGTGAAGATGTGTCTTTTTCAAGGCACCCTCTGTTTGGTTTAATAAAGAACTGAATAGCCAATAGCTAGGCAGGAGAGGATAGGCAGGACTTCCCACCAGAGATAGGAACTCTGGGAAGAAGAGAGTCAGAATTTGCCAGCGAGACACAGAAGACAGACAAACAGTGTGGAGGAGAGGTGATGGTTCATGTGGCAGAATGCAGATTAATATAATCAGGTTAATTTAAGTTTTGAGAGCTAGTTGGGAACAAGCCTAAGCCAAGCCAAGCTCTCATAATTAATAGGAACTCTCCATGACATTATTTGGGGGCTGGTGGTCCAAAGAAATTCTGACTACACTTCAGATTTTGTTTTTATAAATTTTCTCTGCGTGTGAATGTGTGTCTCTTGTGCTTTTTCTGCTTTTCTTTTTCCTCTTTGTCTGTTTGTATTTTCCTATTCTGGTTTGATTTTATTGTATCTTAGTTTATATTATTTTGTTAATCTTATTTGTTTGTTTTCTAGTGAGAGAGAGATTGAAAAGGTACAGAATTGGGTGAAAGGGGAGGTGGAAGGAGCTCGGGAAACTGAAACTATAATCAGAATATATTATATGAAAAAAATCTATTTTCAATAAAGAAAGAAATGATCTTAAATGAAAAACAGAAATGTGCACCCTATGGTCTCATGTAAGAAGGCAATGTAAGAAAACATGTTACCTTTATTTTGTGCAAAATAAATATAAGTGATAGTAGAGCAAAAAGTGAATGATATGTTATTCCTTCAGTGAAGGATGAGAAAGAAATGGGAAATGAGAACAAGGTAGCAAGGAGTGGTACTTTTCCAAATACACAGATTTGTATTGGATTATCTGAATAATAGTAATATTTCACATACTCAAAATAGAAATACAGTTGGACTTCTACAGCAGCATCTGTTGTGGAATATTAGTTTAAGATGTGTTACATGTGGTTATGCTGTGGAATATTTGTTTAATGATGCAAGGATGTGCTGCATTCTTTTATGTTGCATTTGTTTAACTCTGTAAAGCTGTGTTACTTTGCCTGCCTAAAACACCTGATTGGTCTAATAAAGATCTGAACGGCCAAGAGCAAGGCAGGAGAAAGGATAGGCTGGCCTGGCATGCAGAGAGAATACATAGGAGGAGAGGAGAGGCAGGAGTGAGAAAAGGAGGAAAGAGGACAGCAGAGACCAGCCACCCAGGTACACAGCAAGCAGCAGAGTCAGAAGTAAAGACAGGTATATAGAATTGAGAAAGATAAAAGCCCAGATGTGAAAGGTAGATAGGATAATTTAAGTTAAGAAAAACTGGCTAGAAATAAGCCAAGCTAAAGCTGAGTATTCATAAGTAAGAATAAGTCTCCATTTATTTTTGGGGGAGCTGGAAAGTGGGCACCTAAAGAGTAAAAGAGTAAAACAAAACAAAAACCCAAAATCAAGCATCCCTGCATGTTGTCAAGATTTCATGTCTGGTGCCAGGTATCATAAATTAAGCCATTGCTGAAACACTATGGTGAACATACTTCCCGTACTAAAATGAGCAACGTGGAATATGGGTGCCATTAGAACAGGTATTTTGTCAGAAATGTATAATTCCAATACAGTCATAAGAAAACATGAAATTCTTTGGTAAAATAACCTTAGAAGCTGTGTACATACTTTGTGGTAAGCAGAAAGAGTCAGAGAACTAGGTGTAGTCACATATGCCTGCAATCCCAGGACTCAGGAGGTGGAAGCAGATGGACTAGTAGTTCAAGGTATTCTCAACTATATAGTCAGTTAAAAATGCACCTTGGACTACATGAGAGACAGGAAGGCTATCCATCCAAGAGTAGCAAGCTCCAAAATCTCCAGCACCAGTTTCATGGTGGAGGTATGAGGAATGAGGAAAAGCCACTTAAAATGTGGCTATCCAAATATAATGTGTCTCTGACAAAAAAGATGGATACCCCTACAACAAAGATCAGCCCAAGATTCTCACTAACATTAATTCATTCTGAAAAATTTGGGGACCGTGACTGCCTTTGGTACTAGTCAACACAAAAGGAAAAAAATACTTTTTTCCCTCTTCATTGTCTGAGGGCTATCCAGCCACGTGCACTCTGGAGAGAGGCTAACTCTTTGAGACAAAAATACTCTTGGAAATAAGAAAACAAGGAGCAACTGCAAAATGAGAAGCACTAGAGAGAGTCTGCCAGACCAGCTTTGTGGGAGACACCTGTCAAAGGCAGTGATGGGCTGGGTGAATGACAGACAAGGACACACTATACAAGGTAGGCAGTAGATCCTCTGGTAATGAAGGGCCCGATGCTCTGAGGTCCTATCACTTGTGTGTTCATGAGCAATCACCACCACCTGGTGATGACTGAGGACATTGGTGATCCCGTGATTGAGGTTGGGGAGCAGTTCTACATCTGTAGCCACTTACCTTCTGTGTGGTTCAATGCTGGTGAAATGGAGAATCCTGAGTTGCAGGTCCATGAAGGACTTAAGAGTGCAGCAGCCTCCTCCCTCTCAAAGATGGTCTACTGTTGGGTGAGAAATGAATGCATTAAGACCCAAATTCCAGCACAAATCTCAGTGCTCTATTTCCTTCTCCTGTCTGGCCTCTTCATTTACTTTATTCATTTATTATTATTTCTACTTTACAATAGAACATTTCAATTAATTATTTGAAATTTTCATACATGCATTCAATGTATTCTATTAGTATTCAATCCCAGTCCTGCCCATATATCCTCCCAGATCCATTTCAACCTTTAAATTCCTCCCACCTATATGTGCTCTTTCTCACAACCATTGAGTACAAGTAGTCCTACTTTTACCCAAATTGAATTTCAATTCAATAGTTTACTGTACATTATTTCTGTATCTGATTCATAGGTGTAGGGGCACAGTACTTGACTTTAACACTTTCTGAGTGTATTCTATATAGAGTTTACCTATTACAGTGGTTCCTTTTCTTCTTTCTTTTTGGGACTTGAGACTGAGCACCCCACAGAGGGTCTATACACTATGAGAAAGGTAAACTTGAAGACATACTCATTCAATGCGATATAGAGATCATAACACAAAACTATAAGAAATATGAGAAAGCAAAGCAGATGAAACTATCTCCTCAAATGCCATATCCAAAAAATTGAAGAAGTGTTTAAAATGCTGGACAAAGAGTTTGAAAGTATACTTGAAAAAGAGTTCAAGGACTTTCACACATATGAATGAAGTGATGAAATCAATTCAGAATGTGTATGTATAGGTCAGCAACATAGATGAGAAAGTCATAAGGAGTTTGAAAGAAAACAAAGAAATTCTGAAAATTAAAAACTCAATTCCATCAATAAAAATCTGTAGGAAGTCTCACTAATAAGCTATATTAATTAAAATTTAAAAATAAGGTTTCAAGAAAAGTTGAAGGAAAATCATATTCATATATGAGTAAAGAAAAAAAAATGAGCAATCTTAAGCACAAATTTCTGGAGTATGTCCACAAGATAAAATACATCTACAGGCATAAAAATGAGGGGAGATAAAACTTAAGACACAGAAAACAGTCATAGAAATTAAAGCAGACTATTTCCTGATTCTACAGAAAAATAAATAAATTTTAAGCACAAGAGGCATTTAGACTCCAAACAGATATAACATCTCTAAGATGTATCAGAAGTAAAATGTACTGCTCTAGAACCATGGATAGTATGCTAAGACTAAAGAATGAAGACATAACATTAAAAGCTGCAAAGAAACATCCATGTCACTTACAAGTGACAACCAATCAGAATAACATCATCCTTCTTGGCAGAAACCTGAAAAGCCACAAAAATAGCAAATGATGTGTTTTAAGCATCACAGTAAATAAATGTCAAGTGAGATTATTATATCCAGCAGTTATCCCCTAAAGTCAGTGAATAAAGATTTTCCACAAACTACAGTAATCAGTTGCTACCAAGTCAGCATATCAGAAATATATTTAAAGGAATCCTACAAAGAGAGGAGGAATAAATAGAGTGTTAACTGTGAGAACACAGAAAATAATTGATTTCGTGACAGTAAAAGATGAAGAAGATTATAGAAAACACTACAATTCAGTAAACAATCATGTGCCTAGTACAATGAAGGGAGAATAACAAGGCCAATTAATATTTGAAGAAACCATGAAATCAACCAAAAATTCCTTGTATGAAAAAATTCTCTTAATATTAATCTTAATTATAGTAGTTCTAACTATTGAATCTGAAGATACAAATTAACTGACTGCATTGCAGAGAAGCCTAGATGTTTGGTGCCTGAGAGGAAAGAATCTATTTGTCAAATATAAGTAAACTCTGAAAACGAAAGGACTGAAGTCAATATACTAAGCTCTTGGAAGCAGGCAAAAAACCAGGTCTATTTATATGCTCAGATCTGACAAAGTAGATTTCAAGCAAAAAAATTATTCAGAGTACATAGACAACCAATAAATATTTGGAATAACCCATCAATATGCTATCATGACTATAAATAAGTAAGCACTGAATATTGGCATACCCAGTATCATAAAACAATACTGTAGCTACTCAGTAATGACAATACTCAACCCTTGTCAGTAGCCAATTAGTCCAAACATAAAAACTGACAGTTAACACAGACATAATACACTGTAGATCAAATAGACTTAGACATTGTGCTGCTTAATTTTTGTTAAATTAACAGAAGCTAGATTCATATGGGAAGAAGGAACTTCAATTCAGAAATTGCCTCCATCATATTAGTCTACAGGCAAGTTTGTTGGACATATTTTTAATTAATGTGGGAGGGCCCAGCTCTCTGATGGAGATGCAACTCCTGGGCAGGTAGTCCTGGGTTGTATAAAAAGTCAGTTGAGCAAACCAGGGGAAGCAAGCCAGTAAGCATCATTTCTTCATGGTTTTTGCCTCCAGGTTCCTACCATGAATTCTTGCCCTGACTTTCCTGGATGATGGACTTACAAGCTGGAATGTGAAATAAAACCTTACCTCCCCAATGGTGTTTCTCACGGCAACAAGAAAGTAAACTAGGGCCGGGCGGTGGTGGCACACGCCTTTAATCCCAGCACTCGGGAGGCAGAGCCAGGCGGATCTCTGTGAGTTCGAGGCCAGCCTGGGCTACCAAGTGAGTCCCAGGAAAGGCGCAAAGCTACACAGAGAAACCCTGTCTCGAAAAAACCGAAAAAAAAAAGAAAGTAAACTAGGGCAAGTATCTATAGAATATTACATTCAATAGCTATAGGATACAGATCTCAGCAGCCTATGGAATATTCTGTGATATAAATATCAATTTAGATCACCAAGGAAGTAAAATTATTTAAAAATAAAAACAATATTTTCTATCTTATCAGATCATAAGGGAGTAAAATGGTAAATCACTATCATTGGGAAATAACAGAAATGAAACAATCCAAATAAAATTAAACATTACATCCTAATGTTCAGTAGCTAATGAAACAATTTGTGAGGATGTTAAAAATTCCAGAAATCAGTTTAAGGGAGTCTAAGACACTCTCCCAAGGAATATAGGCCACTGCCATTGCTCTCAGTTGCCTATGAGGACTTGAAGGTATGACCCTACTGTGGAAGACACCACACACTTCAGGCCCAGGACTTGGAAGAACTGAGCTGGAACGAACTTCCAAGTCTCATCCCTAAGGTCTAGTTCTTATGGTATTCAATGCTGCTATGCAAGCTGCCAACAGAGAAAAGCAGTCAAGAGTCATATGTAGCTTTAAGCCCACTGTCTTAAGTTATTTTTCTACTGCTGTGAAGAGAAACCGTGACCAAGGAAAAACAGAAGAGAAAACTTTTAATTAGAGGTTTGCTTACAGTTTCAGAGGCTTAGTCCATGACCATCAAGGTGAGGAGTATGGTGACAGGCAGACAGGCATAGTGCTGGAGCAGTATCTGAGAGCTTACTTCCTGATCTGCAGGCAGGAGGAAGAGAGAAAGTGAGAATGGGCCTGGAAATGGCTTTGGAACCACAAAACCCACATCCCAGTGACACATTTTCTCCAACAAGGCCACAACTCCTAATCCTTCCTAAATCGTTCACCAACTAAGAGTGAAACATTCAAACACTTGAGCCTATGGGGGCCATTCTCATTCAAACTACTACAGTCTACACCCTGGGCCCCATAGGCCTGTAGCCATAGCATAATGCAAAATGCACTCAGTCCAACTTCAAGTGTCCCCACAGTCTTTCAGTCTCAAGACTGTTTACAAGTCAAGAGCGCAAAGTTTCTTCTGAGACTCATGGTAATCTCTTAACTGTAAACTCTGTAAAATCAAAATAAAAAAAATCATTACATACTTCTAGCAGTTAGTGGCACAAAATAGACATTACTACTCTAAAAGAGAGGAGGAAAGGGGTCATGCTGAGGAAATACTGGAACAAAACCAAGACTGGACAAAAACTAAAACCATTATCTTTCTCTGCCCACTCATATCATTTCCTGTCTTCACTTTCCTAGTACTAGGATTAAAGGCATGTGACTCCCAAGTACTGGGATTAAAGGTGTGTGCCACCACTGCCTGGCTTCTATGTTTAATCTAGTGGCTTGTTCTGATCTCTGATCTTCAGGCATATTTATTAGGGTACACAATATATCACCACACTTATTGGATGGATCTTCATATCAGTCACTCCTTCCAGTTATTGACTACATCATTGGCTTTCCTTATCCATGGAGCAAGGTTCCACAACCCCCTTATACTTGTATCTTCCCTGAAAAAAAAAGAACCATTTGGCTTATGGTACCAAGTTCTTCTGCTTACCTGGACTAAAACCTGGCCTCGTCCATGACTTACATTAATATAAGCTTTGACTTGGCAATAGTTTCTGATAGAATGCCCTGGTAGCAGAAACCCAAATGTCATGCTGAGACTGTCTTGATGTCATTGCTCAACTGTTATCAGTCAGCCAAATTCATATCTCAGGGAGAATTGTTTGTTGAGACAGTTCTCAAGATAGCCTCCTTCGGAACAGTCTTTTTGTATACTATGAATATGTACTGATCTCACTGGCTAATAAAGAGCTCACTAGCCGATAGCTGGGCAGGAGGAAGTTAGGAGGGAAAACCAGACTAGGAGGATTTGTCAGTCAGATGCAGAATGAGTCGAGTACACAAAATGGGATAAAGGTAAAAGCCACATGGCAGAATGTAGATTAATAGAAATGGGTTAATTTAAGTAGTGAGAGATAGTTAGTAATAAACCTGAGCTATTGAATGGGCATTTTTAATTAATATAAGCCACAGTGTGTTTGAGAGTGGCTGTGGGATAGGAAAATTCTACCTACAGCCTGCTTTGCTTGAACAAGAAGTTTCAAAAGAAGGAGTTCATATGTATCCTCTGCAGCTCTATCAACTTCCTTATATTCAGGCCCCCTGCCCACTCCTATAAGAGCCCTGACCAGTTCCTTCCCCTTCACACAAGTTCCATTCCCATGGGGAAGTCGCTGCCCCCTGCTGCTGTGCTAATAAACACAGTTTCATCTGCTGAGAGCAGACTTGGGTCTCTTTCATGCCTTTTGTTCCTTTACTGTCCTAACATTTTCGTGTGGAAACCCAGGAGGGCTTCTAGGATCCATGCCCTCTGGTGGCTCCAACTCTTCTAAGACCTTCTTGACTTTCTTACTGACATTGACCACTCTTGGACCTGGGGAACACAGATACTGTCTGAACTCACTATATAGACTAAACAGACACTAGTTGCAATCTGAGACCCATTGTTCTTTGTGGCTTCTGTCTCTGTGAGCAGTACATCTTTAATCCCAGGCTGACACAGGTGTATTCTCAAGTTCCAGTACAGCCAGGGTTACAGATGAGCCCTCTCTCAAAAAAAGGAGAACGGCTCAATAAACTCCTATGTTTAATGCTGGCTCCCAGTTAGCCGAACTGTTAGAAGGTGGCCTTGTTGGAGGAAGCCTATTAATGGAGTTTTGATGTGTCAAAAAGCCATGCCAGGCCCAATCTCTCTCTGCCTGCAACTTTCAGATCAGATGAGAGCTGTAAACTAACACTCCAGCACTTGCCTGCCACACTCCCCATCATGATGGCCATGGACTCACACTTTGAAACTATAAGCAAGCCCCCAATTAAGTGTCTTGGTCATATCTATTCATAGCAGTAAAACAGTAACTAAGAGGAACAACAATACAAATAATAAGTGAAAAAAGATGTTTTTTTCCCAAAGATAAGAGTGACAAGAACCTTAGTTGAACTGAATAAGAGAATGGATATATAAATTAGTAAAAACAGAGTTAAAAGGGGGACATTACAAAGAAACACCACTGAAATTCTGAAAATGTTAACGAACATTTCAAAACTTATATTCATAGAATATCTAGAAGAAATGGATAATTCCTTAGATACAGAAGACATAAACAACTTTATAGATATATAAAAATCAGTAAGATTAAAGCACCTCCCAACAAAGAAAACTCTAGAAACACATAGATGAAATAAACATATTATCAGACCTCAAAAATGCTCCCCAACTACTTGATAAAACATAAAGAAAAAAAACAAAAAAAAACCATAAAGGAAATGCCAGACTTCTCCTATGTGCATAATATACCTTGTTCAGTAACGTAGTTCAGACAAAAGTTTTTGAAAATGAAGTTTCTGTGATGAACATTATTAATAGATTATTCCAATAAAGTCTTTATAAAGTGAATTTAATAATATATTTTAACATCATGAACAGTAGGGTTTATTTTAGGTATGAAAGAATTTTTCACATGTATATAGGTTTGGAGTCAGAGAACATGTGATGATCTTACAAGTTACAAAACAGGCCTTTATCAGAAAAGCCCTGAAGAATCTAAGACTAGAGGGAACATATCTTACCATAAAATATCTCTACATAATAAATCTATACTCAAAATCATACTAAACTTGGAAAACTTGAAAGCATTTTTTCTCAAGTCAGGACCAAGAAAACATGGACCACCTTCTCCAATCTTATTCAACATACTGAATGAAGTCTTAGCCCATTGTAGTAGGGTAAGAGAAAATGGTAAATGATACACAAACAGCAAAGGAAGGTGTCTAATTATTCTTCAGAACATTTGTTATAATCCTATAATTAAAAGAATCCAAATGCTCCAACAGAAAATACTTAGATTTGATAAAAGCAGCAAAAAAAACCAGTATTACAAAATAAGTGCAAACATTGGTGGCTTTTCCATATGCCAATAACCTAGACATTGACAAGTAAATCAGAGAAACAAATCCATGCACAATAGCTCAAAAATTAAATACCAAGGAATAGACCTAAATGAGGAAGTGAAAGACTGGAACAATCTGATTTAATAACAGTGAAGAAACAAATTGAAGAAGACAGTAGAAGAGGAAAAGACCTCCTATATACAGGAACCACCAAGTAAATATTAGCTGCTTTCAAATTATATCACAGAGCAATAGAAACAAAAACAGCATGTTATTGCAACAAAAAGGGATGTGTAAGTCACTGGAATGAAATAGACAACCCTGAAATAAGACCATATATCTACAAATCACCTGATATTTGGAGGGAAAAAAGTGCCAAAAACATCCACTTGCGAAAAGAAAACTGTTTTTAACAACATTTTTTAAAGGTAGTTTTGCTAGTTTAGTAAAACTGGACATCTAAATATACAAAGATTAAACTGCATCCCTGTCTCTCTTTGCAAAAATCAATTCAAAATGGATCAATGTTCCTAATGTAACATGTGACATACTGAAACTTGTAAAAGAAGATATGAGAAACACACTTTAAGATACAGGCACAGAAAATCCTCTTTAAAACACATTCAGGAAACAATAGCAAATACTGACAAATTAAATTGCATGAAATTAAAAAGCTTCTGCAGAGCAGTAGAAACAACAATAGAGTGATGAGCGAAAGAATGGTAATATTTTCTAACTAGACATTTTATACAAATAAATGGACTAGATAAGCAAAATTCTTAATATCTGTTTTTGTTGAATATAATTTTACTATGTTAAAGTTAAAAACCTTCCTTTATAATCAGACAAAAAGGGGGGAAACGCTTGTGATTAATCCTTTTGTACACTGTAAAAATATATTACTCTCATTGGTTAATAAAGATGGCCAATAGCTGAACAGGATAAGGTTAGGGGAGAGAGCCGAACTGATAATGCTGTGAGAAAGAAGGATGGAGTCTAGAGTTGGCATCCAGACACAGAGGGAGCAGGAGGTGAACTTGCCATGCTAATAAAGGTACCATCACATTACAGAGCATAAATAAGGAATATGGGTTAACTTAAAACGTAAGAGCTAGTTAGTAATAAGCCTGAACTATTGGCACAGCATTTAATTAATATTAAGCCTCTGAGTGATTATTTGAGAATGGCTGCAGGACAGGAAAACTCTGACTACAGATGAACCCACAAAACTTGAATAAAAACAATTCCTGACCAGTACTCTTCAAACGTTTCAGGCTTATACCCCTGGATGGGACTATGGAGAAATATAACAACCACATTCAATGAGGTATCCTGAATAGGATCCTAGAATACAAAGGGAATACTTCTGAAATAACATATATGTGGCAATAATTGGAATCAGTGGGTTATCAAATACAAAAAGACACCAAGATGAAGCTAGGAGGAGAACATGTTGGGGAGGGGATGTGGGAGGAGTTGGAAAGGGGAAATGGGGGTGGATATGATATTTCATTGTATACATGTAGGAAATTCTCAATAAAGAAAATTTATAATAAAAAGTAAAAGATAACACTGAAAATGGAAATAAATCTGTAATAACTCATTCAATGCTAATCTCTAATTTTTGACATTTAATGGCTTTATAAGAAATCTCTCAATAGAGATATCAGGGACAACTCATTTTAGAATTGTAAAATTATTTTCTAAATGTTTTAAAGATAAAAGTCAGGCATGGAGGCAAACACTTTTAACTCTCACATTCAGAATGCAAAGACAGGAAAACCATAAATTTTCTGGCAAGACTCAGCAGGTAACTGAAAAAAAGTTCTAAATGCCTTGGAGATGAAATCACACTCGTCTTCAGTATGGATTTGTATTTCAAATGAAAATCCATTTAAAAATACATATTAAATAAACTGAAAGGGAAATCAGTATCTTCACAGCTCTTTTTCCTACCATTTTAAAAGCCTGACGTATGAAAACTAATAAGACTAAGATGCAAAGTAAGGAAAAAATTTGTTTTGTTTTATTTAGACAAGGTTCACCATGTACCTAGACTGATGCAAAGGGAGAAAAAAGTAATGTAATTGTTTAAAACAAGGATAAACCTGGTACTCAGGTAAATGCAAATAATGATTTTTTTTGTTATGTTTGGCTGCTTGGGTTTTTTTTTAAGGATTTTTTGTTGTTGTTGTTTTTGTTTGTTTTTTTTTTCTTTTTCTTTTTCTGAGACAAGACTCCACTGTGTATCCAGGCTGAGGAAGAACTTGAAATCTGCTTGCTTCAGCCTCTGATATGCTACCACACCCAGCTCAGAAATACAAATAATTAAATAAGAGGTTAAAGGTTGTGCAAAGGATTTTAAATACAGAATATGAGGCAATTGGTCACACAATTCAAGCCACTCACACCTCAGGAACTAATGCAATGAGCGTGCAAGGCAGATTCCTCCAGCAAAAGTAATGGAACGCAAGTCTCGAGAGAACAATGCCACAGTGTTAAGAAATCCAGTGAAATTGGTGGTTAATCCCATAACAGGTTCAATTTTAAAAAAGAAACTTCTGCCATTTATTTACCTGAGTGGGAGAGTAGGATGAATCTTCCAACTTTTTCACCACCTCAGGCGCAGCAGCTGCTCACCTCCAGACGAGAGCGCGAGGTCTTCCAAAAGCCGTGTGAGGTCCCCAACAGCTCCTTTCCAAATTTAGTGCCATAACTGGGGGACTCTGATTGGCTTAGCTGGGTCAGCTGGACTCCGATTGGCTTAGCTGGGGTCAGCTGGACTCCGATTGGCTTAGCTGGGTCAGCTGGACTCCGATTGGCTTAGCTGGGTCAGCTGGACTCTGATTGGCTTAGCTGGGGTCAGCTGGACTCCGATTGGCTTAGCTGGGGTCAGCTGGACTCTGATTGGCTTAGCTGGGTCAGCTGGACAACGATTGGCTTAGCTGGGTCAGCTGGACTCCGATTGGCTTAGCTGGGGTCAGCTGGACTCCGATTGGCTTAGCTGGGTCAGCTGGACTCTGATTGGCTTAGCTGAGTCAGCTGGACTCCGATTGGCTTAGCTGGGTCAGCTGGACTCCGATTGGCTTAGCTGGGGTCAGCTGGACTCCGATTGGCTTAGCTGGGGTCAGCTGGACTCCGATTGGCTTAGCTGGGGTCAGCTGACTTCTCCCAACTCCCTCTGCGCACTTCCGTTCACGAGGCTCTGGGCCTCAAGTCATAGGTGTCTATGCACTTGCCTGCGTCTTTTTTGGTTAAAAGTTATATGTGGACTATATGAGTGTGACTTCAGCACTGCCTGACTGGAGGATTCTCCCAAGCCAGGTCTCAAGCTCAGGGACCAAAAGTCAGATAGAGTGGACAAAAGAACAGAAGCTTTTCACTTAAAAATCAGGCCCTTGCTGGAGACATG
Organism: Peromyscus eremicus; assembly: GCF_949786415.1. Classification (NCBI taxonomy): domain Eukaryota; kingdom Metazoa; phylum Chordata; class Mammalia; order Rodentia; family Cricetidae; genus Peromyscus; species Peromyscus eremicus. The sequence goes on along the minus strand of NC_081439.1, from coordinate 83,715,964 downwards.
GTTCAGTGGTCCACAGCCCTGGTTGTTCGTCCAAAGGCCCCAGGTCGGAAGGATGCACAAATCGGGTTACTACATTAGGTACCTTGAGTTCCCTCGAATCCATCACAATCTTTAGGTGTCCATCAAGAACTGATGCCCTCTTCTGGCTTTTGTGGGCACTGCATGCACATGGTGAGAAAACATACATTAATGCGCAATTCCATACTGTACATAAAAAATACATCTGTTAGAAAACACTCCCATATATTAATGTCCCTAGTTCTCTGATGTATATAGTAGTGGGGCTATCCCTGATACTTGGCTATTTGTGGCATTTGGGAGGCAGAAGACTGCCGGAGATGAGCCTGAACAGAGTAGCAAAGCCCAGACTTTAAAAACACAAAACAGCCAGGCGGTGGTGGCTCAGGCCTCTGATCCCACCACTTGGAAGGCAGAGGCAGGCAGATCTCGCTGAGTTCGAGGCCAGCCTGGTCTATAGAGTGAGTACCAGGACAGCCAAAGCTACAGAGAAACCCTGTCTTGAAAACCCATAAATAAACAAACAAACAAACAAATAAATAAAAACAGAAAATGGGCTGGAGAGATGGCTTAATGGCTAAGACCATTTCCTGCTCTTGTGAAGGAACCCAGCTTCATTTAGGAGTGGTCCTATAGTGTCTCACAATCATACATAACTCCAGTTCCAGGCAATCCAATGCCTTCTTCTGACCTTCATGATCACCAGGCAAAATACTCACATACATAACATAAATCTACAAAATTTTAAAACACAGAAAATAAAAATTACTCTTAAGTCTAAAATTTTGGAAAATGGTTCTTATTTTCAACAATTGCTTTTTTTCTGGCTGGTGACACAGTCATTTTATTTTTCTTTTTAATATCTTAAGATAGTGAAATTATTAATATAATGATCTCATTTTCAGAAGTTGAGTTACTGGATAACACCTACTTTCTGATTCTCTATTATACTTTTTGTGTTGATAGATTTGATTTATTAATGTTTTCCTCAGGATTTTTACAAATATGTACAAGAATACTGGTCTATTTGTTCTTTTGACAGTTTTGGTTAGGTTGTCACAGAGAGTTTCAGATCATAAAACAGGAAGCTGGTCATATTTATACTCTTGAAAATGTTCTGCAGACTAGATTTACTTCACCTTTAAGTTTTGTTGGAATTTACAAGTTCATTACTATAGACCTGGAGATTATTATTTTTGCATTTGAAAATTTTTTCAGCTATTAATTTAATATTTTTAATTGCTTCAAGGCTAAACAAAATTTCTGTTCCTTCCTGGGTATGTTTGTATCTTTCAAAAAATTGCTAAGTTTTGTCTAATTTTCAAATTATTTATGTTGGTTTTAGTATTTCTTGCTATAATATATTATTTATTAGTTCTGTAATAAAATCTTGCTTTCATTACTAAGAAGTTTTAGTTTGTGTATTTGTCATAAAATACGATGCCTTTTGATGTATATGTGTGTGTATATTGTGTATCATGTTCGAATTTCTGTGTGAGTGTGTGTGTGTGTTGTGTGTGTGTGTATGTGTGCTAGAGATTGATACCAAGTGTCTTCCTAGATTGGTCTCCTCGTTATTTCATTAAAACATGATCCTTCACTTCTACCCAAGCCTGCCTAGCCAGTTAGCTCTGGAGGTTCTCTATCTCTGCCTCCCAAGCACTGGGATTACACATGGGCTGCCATGCCCAATGGGCATTGTTTTTGATTGTGTGTGTGTGTGTGTGTGTGTGTGTGTGTGTGTGTGTGTGCTAGGACTCTACCTCAGGTCTTCATGCTTTTGTGGCAAGTGAATTATTGACTGAAATATCCTCCCAGCCTCCAAAATATTACACACACATAGACACACACACACAGTGTGTGTGTGTGTGTGTGTGTGTGTGTGTGTTTTAGTAACTTTTAAATTGCTCTGAAGTGAAACCATGACCAAGGCAACTAAAGAGGAAATTATTTACCTGGGGACTTGCTCACAGTTTCAGAAGTTTCTTCCATTACAGTCATGATGGACAGCATGGCAGCAAGCAAAGCAGGCAAGGTGCTGGAGAAGTAGCTGAGAGCTACATCCTGGTCTGCAGGTAGGGAGGCAGAGAGCCTGGGCCTATCATTGGCTTTTTGAAACCTCAACTCCTACCCCCAGTAACGTGCTACTTCCGACAGGGACACACTTTCTAATCCTTCTTAAATAATGGTACTCCTTGATCGTGTTACAACTCAGATGTGAAAGGTATTCAGGCAGTTGGGGGCCAAAGAATACCACAAAGTCATATCACACAACACACCTCACACAAGAGATTCACTGGGAGGGAAAAACCCAGGAGGATGGCTGCCTCAGCTCTGCTCAGAAAAGAAGCATCAGAGAACTGAGCAGAAGAAAGGGTTTATATACCTTTTGATTTCCAGGGTCACATGGTATTGGAGGGATTATGTGGCCTATTACTGGGGCAAGTTCAGGGATTGATGGGATTGCTTTCTGTAGGGCATGGCCTGGTCACTCTCCTTCTTGACAGGACCATTACATCCCTTGGCATGGCTGTTGGAGCTTCACAAGTTGGGGTGGTGTTCGGCATGGTGGGATGGCCATTCACATGCATTGGGGAGTCAGGCCTGCCACTAGAGTAGTCTGGGGGTAGAGACTGGTGGTCAGAGGTCTCTAGGGGCATCTCAATGTGTAGAAAGCTTCCCCCACTACCCAAGTTGGCATGAATACCTAACACTGATGACTAAGGATTAAAGTTATGAGCCTATTGGAACCATTCTTACTCAAAGCACCACATTCCATCCCTGGCCCCCATAGGCTCATAGCCATATCATAATGCAAATATCCATTCAGTCCAACTTCAAAAGTCCTCATAGTCTATAACAGTCTCAACACTGCTTGAAAGTTCAAAGTTCAAATTATCTTCTGAGACTCCTGGTAATCTATTAACTGTAATTCCCTGTAAAATCAAAATCATTAAGTACATCATGTACTTCCAACATACAATGGCACCGGCTATACATCTCCATTCTAAATGGGAAGAAAGGGAGCATAGTGAGAAAATACTGGACCAAAGTAAGTTCAAAAGCCAGCAGCACAAATTTCAGATTCTGTATCTCCATGACTGATGTCAAAGCTCTCTGCAGAACTCCACCTCCTTCCAGTTTTGTTGACTGTAACATACTTGTCTCTCTTGGGCTGATTCTACACCTAGTCTGTAGCTCTGCTTGGCAGATATCCCAGAGCTCTGGCTCCACCTTCACAGCTTCACACAATGGCCTCTTCCAGCCTCCATTCAGGGAATGCAAGGTCATGTGCCTGGCCTCAGTTGCTCTCCTTAAGCACAGAGGGAGATTCCACAACCTCCATCTTCAATCCTTGACTCTGAAGTCAGAACCACGTGGCCAAAACTGCCACGTTCTGATGCTTGATGGGGCTGGTAGTTTTCCCCCTTGTCCAACTACATTTGCATCAGATTGCTGTTGTTTCTGGTTTCCTTCACTGCTGTAGCTTTTCTTTAATTGCTTTCCACAAGTTGGAAGTTTAGCAGGACAGGATCTTGCTCTGAGGCCACCACTCCATTTATTTATTCCATTTAGCATCAGGCATTTACTTAAACTTTTTATCCCCTTGAGTACTGAACTGAGATCAATTATACTTCCTAATGTTCCTCCAGAAATTTGGGCAAGGGCATAAATCAGCTACAGTGTTTGCCAAAATATCACAAGAATGGTCTCTAGGCCTTAGTAGTATTCTTCCCCTCTGAAACTTCTTGAGCTGGGCCCACATTGCTCTCAGAGCTACTGTCTTCCATCCTATCCGCACAGCCCATTAAGCCCCACTTAAGTGTTCAGCTGCTTTACTATTCCAAAGTCCCAAAGTCTTCCATAGTCCTCAAACAACAGCGTGGTTGGGCCTTTCACAGTGAGATCACAGTCTTTAGTACCACCTTCTGTCTTAGTCACTGTTTTATTGTTGTGAAGAAACACAATGGCCATGACAACTCTCATTAAGGAAAGCAATGGGGGCTTCCTTACAGTTTCAGAGGTTTAGTCCATTGTCATCACGGCAGACAATGTGGTAGCAGGCATGACAGGCATGGTGCTGGAAAAGTAGCTGAGAGCTACATCCTGATCTGCAGGCAGAGAGTCACAGAGACAGGGCTTATCGAAACCTCATAGACCACTCCCAGGAACACCTTTTCTCTAATAAACCACATCACCTGATTCTTCTAATCCTTTCAAATAGTTCCACTCCCTGGTGACTAAGCGTTCAAATAGATGAGTCTATTGGGGCTGTTCTTATTAAAACTACCACATTCCTAAAATGATTACTAATGTTAACAAGTGAGACAGTGTTGATTATTAATATTCTGTTCCTTTAGCTGATTGAAGCTAATAGTTTTTCTGTGGTTTTCATGGATAGTATTTTTAGTAAGCAGTATCATAAAACATTTAGTCTTTTGATTTTGACATTTTATTTTCTAAAATGTATTTTAATATTAATACATTTTATATAATATAGATGTATTTGGTTTTTTGATAGGTTAATATTCAATTGCATGGATGCATAACATTTTACTTATGTCTATAAGTTGCTGACTATGTGCTATTTTTACTGTATAGTTTTTGTGATTAGTGTTGTTATGAATATTTGAGTAAAAGTATTTAAAACATAATCTGAATAGTTTCAAATATAGATATACAAACTCACAAGCAGAGACATTGAAAACAGCAGCGTAAGTAACTGACAAAGAAATTCAACTTAGAATCTGTGAAAAATCATTTTACAACTCTGAGTATGGCTATTAAGAACAGTTTAAATAAAACAAGTGTTAGAACAACTGGTACAATTTGAGTGAGAGTAAAAATTACTCCAGCTGTTATGGAAAAAGATATGTAGGCTCCTTTGATACAGAGAAATAAATATATGAATTGATGAAGCATTCATTCCTGGGAATATTCTCAAAAGTACTTCTGCACTTATTACAGCACCATATGCAACAGTGGAGATCTAGAACAGAAACTTTATTAGGAGAGTCCATTATACATTCTAACTTATGGCACATTCACTCATTATATAGTCTGTAATTATTTTATTTTTTCTTTAAGCAGCAGGGCAAGGATAGTTTATTGAGTATCCTGGGGAAGATGAGCAGGGCAGTCATGGACTAGTAGTACCACCAACTATGTAAGGTAACCAGCTCAGTGGTAATCCATTTGGCAGAAGCACTCCTACAGCTACAGTAAGTTTACTTGTGTGCAGTCCTGCTGTGGGATAATGCTTTTGTACACTGGTTTAATAAAATGCTGATTGGCCAGTAGCCAGGCAGGAAGTATAGGTAGTGTAAGCAGACAGGGAGAATTCTGGGAAGAGGAAGGCTGAGTCAGCATGTAATGGCAAACAGGTAAAGCCAAAGAGCATCATGTATGACAAACAGGTAAAGCCACAGAATATGTGTCAACATATAGATTAACAGAAAAGGGCTGGGTTTAAATGTAAGAGCTAGTCAGTGGTAGGCCTGAGTAAATGGCTGATTTGATGGTCCTTGGCCTCTGGCTCTATGGTCCTGTAACAATTAGTTGAGTAGTTAATTAGAAGTTTGAATATATTATTGTAGATACAGAGGAAAACTGATGAAGGAGCATATGGTTAGTAGAGACAGGAGAGGGAACCAGGTAGGAAAAACTAGTGGGATGAAAACTCATTCTTCTGGAATTTGTGAGAAGGCAGTTGATACTGGAGTCCTCTGTAACTTGAGAGAGCAAGGCCTTGTCTGTGTCACTGTGTATGAAGAGAGATTTTTCTGGGATGGAAGTGAGATAAAAGGCTTCAGGTGAGACAGGTGAATCCAGTGGGGAAAGCCCTTGAGCTTAGCAGCTGTCGGTATTACAAGAAATAACTTGACAGGTCCCTGATATTTAGGGGAAAGGGGAGTGTGGCACTGGCCTGGAGGGGAAAGAAAGACTTGATCCCCAGTGTGTATTGGGGGTGGGCATGGGTTATCACATGGCTGAGACAAGGAATGGTGTGCGAAGTTCCGCAGGAGAGAACAAAGATGATAGAGTAGGGGACTTAATTGGTAATCAGGGAGAGGTGAAGGTTTGGAGAGGAAGTCCGGGTTAGAACTTGTCTCCCATACATAAGTTTGAATGACAAGATAGAAAGGGGCCACCTGAGAAGGGCCCAGAGCCTGAAAAGAGCTAGAGGCAATAATTTTACCCAGTCAAGTTGAAGTTCCTGCGGCATCTTAGTAAGAATGCTCTTAAAGAAAGGTTGGTGTCCTCCATCTTCCCTGAGGACTGAAGATGGTATGGGATTTGAAAATGCCAAGGAATATTAAGAGCCTCAGCTCGTGTCTGGGAAATCAAGGAGGTGAGCTCCTGACCATTATCAGACTGCAGAGAAGCAGGAATCCCAAACCGAGGAATAATTTCCCAGGGAAGGAGGTCAGTAACTGTGTGAGCCCACTTATTAGAAACCAGATATGCCTCCACCCAATTCGCAAATGAGTCCACCATCATGAGGAGATATTTAATTCGTCTGACAGTGGGCATATGGGTAAAATCAAACTGCCAGTCAGTCCCTGGAAGGGAACCTTTAGCCTTGTGGGTGGGAAAAGGTTGACTCTGATATTGGAATTAGGATCTGACTTTTGGCAAATTTCACAGGAGGCAGTAATAGTTCTTAAGAACTGTAAGTCCTCAGAAGTGGGCTGTAGTTGGGCTTTTATGAACTGAGACAGAGTAAGACTATTAGGGTGAAAGAGCTGATGTAAATAGGACAGAATTCACCTAGTGTCAGGGGTTGCCAGTGAGGATGTGGGTTGTACTGTATGGATTCCCTGGGGTGGGTGGGGTGAGTCCGGGTCCTGGAGAGCCACTGTCCTGAATGCCTGGACAGCCTGGTTGTTTCCCTTATAGATGATGGAGCTATCGGTCTGATGAGACTGGCAATGGATAATTCCTATAGCCTTGGAGATGTGGGAGGCTTTTAGCATGGCCATTATTTGGTCTGAGTTAGAAATGGATCCTTCCTTTGCTGTAAGGAGCCCATGCTCTTTCCAGATAGCAGCGTGGACAGGAGGATATGAAAATCATATTTGGAGTCTGTATAAACATTTAGAGATTGCCCCTGTACCAATTGGAGGGCACGGGTGAGAGCTATCAGCTCAGCCTGTTGGTTAGTAGTTTGTGCGGGTAATTCCTGTACTCCTGCCACCTCAGTATCTGACACTATGGCATAACCTGCTTATAGGTCCCCTCATGTAAAAAGGAGCTGCCATCTGTATACCAGGTATAAGTGGCCTGAGGCAATGTGCCCTCCTGTATGTGTGAAGGGTGAGGTAACAGTTCCTCTAAGGTTTCAGTGCAGGCATGAGATGGAGAATAGTCAGTGTTAGGCCAAGGAAGGAGGTTTGAAATATTAAGGGGTGGGCAAGTCTGGAAAGTAAGTGTGGCATCTTCCAGTAAGGCCACTTGGAGAGAAAGAGCTCGAGAAGGAGGTGAAGTTTGTAAGCCTTTATAAGATATGAGATGACACAGGTTATGGTGAGAGAAGATGGTGGTGGGTGACCAAAGTTTAGCTTCTTTGATTCCTGAATAAGGAGCTCAGCAGCTGCTAAAGCACAAATGCAAGGTGCCCAGCCCTGAGTGGTAAGGTCTAGTTTTTTTTGACAGGTATGCTACAGGTGCAAAGGAGGGTCTCAGCTGGTGCCCTGGGGCTCCAAGAGCATACCCCTCTCTCTCCGTTACATAGAGGGAGAAGGGATGAGTTAGGTCTGGGAGGTGAAGTACTGGGGCCTCACAGAGAGCCTGTTAGAGCTTCTGGAAGGGTTTAGTAATGGCATGAAGGAGGAGTTCATGTAGGGAGCCCAGAGATGCCTCATATAAGGGGAGAGCAAGGAGAGAAAAAGATGGAACCCAAGACCGTAAGAAGCCAGCTTGTGGTGGTATTGTGTTCCTCAAAATATTGTGTACCCTAATAAACTTATCTGGGGTCAGAGAACAGAAAAGCCACTAGATACTTAGGATAGGCAGTGGTAGCACACGCCTTTAATCCTAGCATTCCAGAGGCAGAAATCCATGTGTTCAAGGATACAGCCAAGCATGGTGACTCACACCTTTAATCCCAGGGAGTGGTGGTAGAAAGCAAAAAGTTATATAAGGCGTGAGGACCAGAAACTAGAAGCATTTGGCTGGTTAAGCATTTGGCTGGTTAAGTATTTGGCTGGTTAAGCATTTGGCTGGTTAAGCTTTTAGGTTTTGAGCAGCACAGTTCAGCTTAGATCCATTTGGATATGAGGACACAGAGGCTTCCAGTCTGAGGAAACAGGATCACCTGAGAAGTTGGCCAGGTGAGGTTAGCTGTGGCTTGTTCTGGTTCTCTGATCTTCCAGTTCACTCCAATACCTGGCTCAGGTTTGTTTTATTAATAAAGACTCTTTAAAATTACTGCGACACCAGCTATTCCCAGAAAGGAGTCTCCTGATTAGTAGAGGGGACTACGAGAGACTGGATCAGATGCTTTCTACCTACACTATTAGCCTTGTGGTTTGGGGTAATGGTTAGACCCAAATACGTGACTTGAGGCGTGGACAGCTGGACTTTGGAAGGTGAGACCCTATAACCCTGGCTGGATAAGAAATTTAGGAGAGCAGAGGTGTTAATTTTCCTAAGTTGTAATGACAGGATGCAGAGTAGAATGTCATCTACATACTGTATTAGTTTAGAGCCAGGGAGGGACAAAGAGAGCAGGTCAGAGGCTAGGGCCTGACCGAATAGGTGTGGACAGTCCCTGAAGCCCTGTGGCAGGACAGTCCAAGTCAGTTGCATAGACCGATGAGTGTCAGGGTCAGTCTAGGTGAAAGCAAAGATATTGTGAGACTGAGGGCTGAAAGGAATAGAAAAAAATTCGTCCTGGAGATCTAGGACTGAAAAGTGAGAGGTTTCTGAAGGGATAGCTGAGAGAGAGTATAAGGGTTAGACACTACAGGATGGAGAGGGACCACTGCGGAATTAATGAGCCAGAGGTCTTGATCCAGGTGGTAGGTTCCATTAGACTTTTTAACTTCAAGTATGGGGGTGTTAAAAGGTGAAGAGGTTGGGCAGAGCAGCTTTTTCCTGAGAAGGTCAGCGATGATAGGCTTAAGTCCTGTAAGAATCTGGAGTGAGAGAACGTACTGAGCTTTCATAATGTACCTGGTAATGTACCAGAGCTGGATAATAACACAGGGATGGTGCCTAGCAACAGAAGGGTTCTGAGTGTCCCAGAATTTGGGGTCCACCAGAGAGGCTGGCAAGGGAAATGAAATGTTAGAGCCAGTAGGCTGGTTGGCTAGGAGGAGGAGGAGCAGAAGTGTTGCTTGAGTTTTCCTGCCTGGCCCACAGTCAGGATAAATCTCTCTCACCTGCCAGTCCCACAGCCGCTCAGACCCGACCAAGTAAACACAGAGACTTATATTGGTTACAAACTGTATGGCTGTGGCAGGCTTCTTGCTAACTGTTCTTACAGCTTAAATTAATCCATTTCCTTTAATCTATACCTTGCCACATGGCTCGTGGCTTACCGGCATCTTCACAAGCGGTTTCTCATCGTGGTGGCTGGCAGTGTCTCTCTTACTCAGCCTTCCACTTCCCAGCTTTATTCTCCTCCTTGTCCCGCCTACATTTCCTGCCTAGCCAATGGCCAATCAGTGTTTTATTTATTGACTAATTAGCAACACATTTGCCATACAGAACATCTCACAGCACAGAGGAGCTGGTGAAGAGTCCAGAGTAAAGCAAATGGGGGGAGAAAACAAAATAAAAGCTCCTACCTTAGCTAGAAAATCTCTTAGGGGCACAGGGCAGGTTGGCACAACTAAAAATGTGTGAGTGAGAGGGTTACCCCTGAAAATACAATTAAGTTTTGGGGTCTGGTGAGGTAGGTAAGGCTGTCTTACTACCCTGACAATAGGAAGATGAGACAGAGTGAGGTGACCCCAAAACTCCCTCAGGATTGAGTAAGTGGCTCTGGTGTCCAAAAGGAAGGAAATGGGTCGCCCTGATACTGTAATGGCTATCCTCGATTCCCTGACTGTGGTCAGGCTGGGAACGGAGCACCTACAATCATCCATCACCAAGACTAGGAGATTGGCTGGAGGGTAGTCTTCATTTGATATCCCCATGCCACAAGGTGCATGGGGCAGTCAGCTGACCAGTGTCTCTCTTGGTGGAACTTTGGACAACGCCCAGAGGTGGCCAGCTTGGGACAGGGCAGGCACGAGCTCAGTGGCCTTCTCCACCACACTTAATACAGGGACCTGGAGGCCTTTGGGCAGCTGGTTGGGTAGCATATGGCAGCATTTGGCAGTTCTGTTTATGGGCTTTCTCATCTCTCCTATGGTACACCTTAAAAAGCCATTGCTAAGAATTCTGCCTGTGGGGACATTGGCCCTCCCTCCAGACACTTAAGTTTAGCCCTGATGTCAGGGAAGCTCTACAAGACAAAGTGGGTCATAAGGAGCTGTCTGCCCTCTGAGCTCTCAGGATCCAGACTAGTATGTTGTAAGAGAGCCTTTGTAAGCCATTCTCAAAAATGAGATGGGTTTTCTTCCTTATCTTGAATTACATATTTTAGCTTTTCATAGTTTGCTGGTTTGAGGGCAGCCTTGTAAACCGATCCCTAGCTAGAAAGCCACCTGGGGTATTATAATCCCAATGTGGGTCCTGATTGGGAACTGCCTTGGCCCTAGTGAAGAGGCAGCATTAGTTGGATGAACTTCACCTGCATGCACTCTAGCCTGTTTCCAAATTCTTCTGCACTCCCCAGGAAGTAGGTTATTATAAAGTATTATATATATCTCATAAAATGTGAGGCTATAAGATTGGGTAATATATTGAAATTGTTTAATAAAGGAAGCAGAATTAGAGGTATAAGAGCCCAGTCTTTTCTATCTGAGAATGTTCTGCGAAGGAGAAAGGGATGTGAAACTTAACCAGGCAATCCACCCCACTCACCTCTTGCAAAGGGAGACTGTGTGCTGCCTTGGATGGCCGGAGTCAACAACAAGTGATGGGAGGGGTAAAGATTGGAGCCAGAGTCAGGCGGTTGGAGCAGCCAGTAGTCAGAGATTCCTCAGGTTCAGGTTGCATGTCTAGGAGCACATGGGCAGGAGACAAGGAATCAATTAAGTGAGGGTTTAGGGGTAAAGTAAAAAAAATCTTGGATAGAAGGTAACTCTCTCCATTTGCCCATTCAATGGCAGATGTTAGATAATTCCCATAAAATATTAGGGTTCAATGAGCCTTTACATAGCTTTTTTTTATTGTTATCTAAGGGATATTTAGGCCATTTTTTAATGCACAGGCAGAGAAGCTTAGAGGTCTTTAAGTAAGGCATTAAGCTGAGAGGCTTAAGAGTTTCTAGACAACATCCTAGGGGAGAAGTAGGACTAATATGGTTCGAAGCCTTGTTTCCCATGGCTGCAGCAGAGAGAAGAAAATAAAAAAATAAAAAAAACTCCAATGTGATCCAAGACTACAATCTCAGGTGTCCCTGAGATCAAGTGAGGATCGGCGATTGGCAAAAGTCTTTCAAGTCTTTGTCAAGCCAGAGAATGAGGGCCAGGGTGTACATAGCCAGAGGATGATGGTCCAACATGGACTGGTGCAAGTCATTCAATACTTTGTTAAGTGAGAGAATGAAGGTGGGGCGTATGCAGCCCAAGGACAAGGGTCCAACAGCAAGAATGTATCTCAGACAGCAGTGGTGGGAAATGGCTCGAGATTTAAGCCTGCAATGGGGGCCGACTGTAGCTGATAAAGCCCATGGATGGGGGTTCTCCCAATCCTGGGGACACCAGAGGAACACCAGACAACTGACAGTCATTCCCATGGGTCCAGGGGACTGTTTTACACTGGCTAGAAAGGGAAAACTCACCAATCAAAGGAGCTGGTGTTTTGCAATGCCATCTGGACACCAGGCAAAGGGAAAAGTGGGCAGTTGTAAGTAGAGCAAACCTCAGTACAGGATCCCGGGTGCAGAGTACCAGGAGGGCCCATTTCATCTTGGCACCAAAGGTATTTATTAAGTGGCAATGTTTACCATGAGAGAAAAACCACGAGGTTCAACTAAACCCATTATAAGAGTTTATTAGGGCATAGAGAATGAGTGTGCTTAGGCCTATGGAATGACCGTGCAGGAAGAGAGGAGAGGAATAGGTGGAACCCACTTTTATTAGTTCCCCCCTTCCCCCGCACACGCACATATGGGCTTATGTAATTATGCCACACATGCACATATATTAAGTGATCATGCTGCATGCAGATTATGTGATCACACAGCACATGGATTACATAGGATGTAAAGCCCTAGGATGACTAAGCATCTTGCCTGGCTACTGGACAGTGCATTGCATTCATGTAGCTGGGGGGTGGTGGTGGCTAGGAATTCTTACAATTCTCAGAAATCAGAACACTGAGTTGTAAGATAGCATGTGTAGCTGGGTAGCAGTCCCTTTCCCTGTCTCTTTAATTGTGCTTCTTTGTCATTGAGACTCTGCGGTTTGAAAGAAAATGGCTTCCACAGGCTCATAGGAAGTGGCACTATTAGGAGGTGTGGCCTTGTTGAAGTAGGTGTGGCATTGTTGGAGGAAGTGTGTCACTGGAGGTGGACTTTGAGGTCTCCGATGCTCAAGCCAGGCCCAAAGTGGCACTCTCTTCCTGCTGTCTACATACCCTAATGTAGAACTCTCACCTACCTCTCCAGCACCATGTGGGCCTGCATACTGCCAGTCTTCTCCCCATGATGACAATGGACTAAACCTCTGAACTTTAAGCCAGTCCCAATTAATTGCTTTCCTTTATAGAGCTGCTGTGGTCATGGTGTCTCTTCACAGCAACAGAAAACCTAACACAAAAGTTGTTCCCAGGGACTGGGGCATGGCTGTGAGAGGCCAGATTGTGCTTTTGTTTGGAAGGATGTGGAACGCTTTGGCACTTTGTACTAGAAAAGTGGTCGAATGCATTAAGCATGGCTTAATGGGCACTACTAGTAAGGGCAGAGAAGACAGCAGTGCTGAGGAGATTTGAACTGCAGGGGCCCAGCTCAAGAGGTTTCAAACAAGAAGAACAATAGCATGTGGCCTAGAGACCATTTTTAGAAATTTTGGCAAAGAATATGGCTGCTTTCTGTGGCTTGTCTCAAAGATCTGCCTGAGGCAGAGGAAAATTCCAGACAGCCTAGTATTAACTGTGTTCTTGGTTATTAGTGGCCACACTTGGTAAATTTAAAATGAAAAGGAGCAAGCTGAGCAAGAAAAATACAAAATTACCGCTGGAGGAGAAAAGGAACATCAGGAGGTATATACAGATTTAAAAAAAAAACTGATTCTAAGTGGAATAAAGTGAGTGGTGACCTCAGAGAAGACCCTACCCAGCTAAGCTTCCAGCTTATGAAAAGGAATTAAAGTGAAAAGTGTTAAAGCAAAGGTAGGGCCAGACATAGTGGTACACACCTTTAATCCCAGCACTCAGAAGGCAGAGGCTGGTTGATCTCTGAATTCAAGGCCAACCTGGTCCACAGAGTGAGTTCCAAGACAGTCAACATTAGACAGTGAAGGAAATCATTGAAAACAGAAAGCTGATGAAAATGTACTTGGACAAGGAGGCCAAGTTCCAGCCCCAGCAATGTTTTTTTTTGTTTGTTTGTTTTTAAAAAAAAAGAAGAAACAAAAAGAATAAAGAGAATATAGAGATAAAGTAGATCATCGAATCTACTCTGATTAAAAAGATAAAGAAATAATAGGATCCTTGTTCCACATCTAGTATCCTGTTATGAGTGAGTACATACCATGTTTGTCTTTCTGAGTCTGGGATACCTCACTCAGGATGATTTTTTCTAGATCCATCCATTTGTCTGCAAACCTCATGGTGTCATTGTTTTTCTCTGCTGAGTAGTATTCCATTGTGTATATGTACCACATTTTGTTTATCCATTCTTCAGTTGAAGGGCATCTAGGTTGTTTCCATGTTCTGGCTATTACAAACAACGCTGATATGAACATAGCTGAACAAGTGCTCTTGTGGTGTGGTTGAGCATTCCTTGGGTATATGCCCAAGAGTGGTATAGCTGGATCTTGGGGGAGATGGATTCCCAATTTTCTAAGAAATCGCCATATTGATTTCCAAAGTGGTTGTACAAGCTTGCATTCCCACCAGCAGTGGAGGAGAGTTCCCCTAGCTCCACATCCTCTCCAGCATAAGGTGTCTTCAGTGTTTTTGATCTTAGCCATTCTGACAGGCGTAAGGTGGTATCTCAGAGTTGTTTTGATTTGCATTTCCCTGATGATTAGGGATGTTGAGCAATTCCTTATATGTCTTTCAGCCATTTGAGTTTCCTCTGTTGAGAATTCTCTGTTTAGTTCTATAGCCCATTTCTTAATTGGACTGTTGGGCATTTTGATGTCTAATTTCTTGAGTTCCTTATATATTCTGCTTCCACCTCCTGAGTCCTGGGATTGCAGGCATATGTGACTACACCTAGTTCTCTGACTCTTTCTGCTTACCACAAATTATGTACACAGCTTCTAAGGTTATTTTACCAAAGAATTTCATGTTTTCTTATGACTGTATTGGAATTATACATTTCTGACAAAATACCTGTTCTAATGGCACCCATACTCCCGTTGCTCATTTTAGTACAGGAGGTATGTTCACCATAGTGTTTCAGCAATGGATTAATTTATGATACCTGGCACCAGACATGAAATCTTGACAACATGCAGGGAGGCTTGATTTTTGGTTTTTGTTTTGTTTTACTCTTTTACTCTTTAGGTGCCCACTTTCCAGCTCCCCCAAAAATAAATGGAGACTTATTCTTACTTATGAATGCCCAGCTTTAGCTTGGCTTATTTCTAGCCAGCTTTACTTAACTTAAATTATCCTATCTACCTTTCACATCTGGGCTTTTATCTTTCTCAATTCTATATACCTGTCTTTACTTCTGACTCTGCTGCTTGCTGTGTACCTGGGTGGCTGGTCTCTGCTGTCCTCTTTCCTCCTTTTCTCACTCCTGCCTCTCCTCTCCTCCTATGTATTCTCTCTGCATGCCAGGCCAGCCTATCCTTTCTCCTGCCTTGCTCTTGGCCGTTCAGATCTTTATTAAACCAATCAGGTGTTTTAGGCAGGCAAAGTAACACAGCTTTACAGAGTTAAACCAATGCAACATAAAAGAATGCAGCACATCCTTGCATCATTAAACAAATATTCCACAGCATAACCACATGTAACACATCTTAAACTAATATTCCACAACAGATGCTGCTGTAGAAGTCCAACTGTATTTCTATTTTGGGTATGTGAAATATTACTATTATTCAGATAATCCAACACAAATCTGTGTATTTGGAAAAGTACCACTCCTTGCTACCTTGTTCTCATTTCCCATTTCTTTCTCATCCTTCACTGAAGGAATAACATATCATTCACTTTTTGCTCTACTATCACTTATATTTATTTTGCACAAAATAAAGGTAACATGTTTTCTCAGATTGCCTTCTTACATGAGACCATACGGTGCACAGTTCCGTTTTTCATTTAAGAGCATTTCTTTCTTTATTGAAAATAGATTTTTTTCATATAATATATTCTGATTATAGTTTCAGTTCCTCCAGCTCCTTCCACCTCCCCTTTCACCCAATTCTGTACCTTTTCGATCTCTCTCTCACTAGAAAACAAACAAATAAGATTAACAAAATAATATAAACTAAGATACAATAAAATCAAACCAGAATAGGACAATACAAACAGACAAAGAGGAAGAAGAAAAGCAGAAAAAGCACAAGAGATACACATTCACACACAGAGAAAACTTATAAAAACAAAATCTGAAGTGTAGTCAGAATTTCTTTGGACCACCAGCCCCCAAATAATGACATGGAGAGTTCCTATTAATTATGAGAGCTTGGCCTTAGCTTAGGCTTGTTCCCAACTAGCTCTCAAAACTTAAATTAAACTGATTATATTAATCTGCATTCTGCCACATGAACCATCACCTCTCCTCCACACTGTTTGTCTGACTTCTGTGTCTCGCTGGCAAATTCTGACTCTCTTCTTCCCAGAGTTCCTATCTCTGGTGGGAAGTCCTGCCTATCCTCTCCTGCCTAGCTATTGGCTATTCAGTTCTTTATTAAGAGGGTGCCTTGAAAAAGACACATCTTCACAGTGTACAACAAGATTATCCAACAACACTGAAACCATAATATATAAGCAAAAGACCTGTAAGGTTTAAAACAATACCTAGACGATGCATTATTCGACTAAAAAACAAAACAAAACAAAACTCCATAAATACCATTGAGTTCATTTTGTATTAACCATCTACTGTTAGGCATAGAATCTGATCTTAAATCTGGTTTGTATATCCAGTGAGACTCTTGGAGAAAACTATTTTTTTCTTTTTGAGAAATTTAGAAATAGCTTCTGAGTTAGGGATGGGGGCTTGTGTCCACTTCTACAGACCCTGCACATATTGCCACAGTCTCTGTGAGTTCATAAGCGCATCATTCCTATTGTATCTAGAAGGCCTTGTTTCCTTGGAGTCTTCCATCCCCAGTGGCTCATAATCTTTCTGCCTCCTCTTTTGGAAAGTTCCCTATCCCCTGAGGGAAGGGAGTTGAAGGAGATAACCCATTTGGGACTGAGTGTTCCAAGCTAATAGCATTTCTTGAAATGCCTCCCTAACATTTCTTAAGAGATTTTCATTGTTCTTTTTCACACTTGCATCAGACACATTTGTATGGCTATTCCATACCATTTTTAATCTACCTCTGTGTGAGGTTTTTAATTGTTTATACCTTGAAATTATACATAGTGCTTCACTGAATATCCTTGGGGACACACACACACACATATATATTTAGAGAAGTAGATCTTTGTAAGATATTTAAAATTTTATTCCTTATTATTTCACTAATAATAGAACACAATCACTTTATAATTTTGCCTATATGTTACCAGAGACTAAGCTATAACTCTGTGTTATTTTAATATATTGCATACATCTAATTGTCATTAAATTTGGGCATTTATTATTTGTTTGGTCTGTTAGTTCATATCTTTTCTTCATTTTCATACCCTTTTGGGCCTTTGTTCCTCAGTTGGTGAGTTCTTTATATAGGAAGCAGGGTTTCCCCTTGTCTGGGATGTTTTACTGCTACGTCATTTTAGTCTGTAAGTTCTCTTTTGAAATGCTTGCATTTGATATTTTTAAATTCTTTGATTTTCATTTGGTCAGATCACTTATTGCTTCATTTCTTTACCTCTAGAATTTGAGTGACATTTAGAAATCTCTTCCTTATAGTAAGATTAAAGAAACCCTGTTGTGTGTTCTTCAAGAAGTTGTGTGATTCCACTTTTTGCTTAATTCTTTAACTCAATTTTTAGTTACTTTATACGTGGCATGTTTCATGGATCTACTTTAAGGTATTTTTTAATCAAGTCTCAATCTGTACATTGCATGTCTGTCTTTCCTTTAGTGGCTTCTCCATGTCACCTTTGGGGTTTTTATTTATTTTAATTATGTTTCATGTGTATGGTTTTTTTTCGTGCCTATATATCTGTGTAGCATGTTTGTACAGTTCCCTTCGTAGCCAAAAGAGGGCATTAGATCCCCTAGAAGTGGAGTTATGGATGGTTTCCAGGACTGGGAATTGAATCCATGTCCTCTGGGAGATCAGTCAGTGCTCTTAACTGCCACCCCATCTCTTCAGCCCTTCATTAAACACTGATGTCCATCCATGTTGGCTTCTATTTCTAAGCTTTCGGCTATTTGTCTGTTCTTATAGCAGTGATAAGACACTGTAATTACAGAAATTCTCTAGAAAGTTTTCAGTTTCTTGGTCTGGTGTCAGGAGTCCCTTCTCAAGTGTCTTCCTTCTCTCTTCTTAGCTATTCTTGTGTACTCTTTCACTTATGAACTTTACCATCAGACTGTCAAACTCAGTAAAATGTAGATACTTTTGAAATTGAAGTAAATTTATACATAGGGAAAACTTAGGAATAACTTTTTTAATGTTGAGTTTGTCAGGGAATAGTCAAATTTAAATAGCATTGCTCCACAACCCTTATAATAGAGTCTGGAGTCCTTATACAATCATATCAGGCACATCCACAAATAAATTTTGAAACAAAATACTGGAATATTCACAGATATTCCTAGGAACAGAACATGGTGACCTTGTAATAGAGCACAAACAGCAACTTCTTGAATACATTTCACTAACATTTGAAACAATGTGTGAAATCAGCTGCTTTGTTTCATGAGACTGCCCAGTCCCTTTCTTTCAAGACTGTTTGAGTTTTTCTTCACACAAAACAAAGTTCTTGACAGATAGGATGTACTTAAACTCTCTTACACCTTGAGCTACATCAGAAGACAATCATTTGAAGAACCTGGGACAAGTTTTTAGGACTGTGTGAAAGATGTGTTCCTGAGATTGAAATCCTGGAAGCCTCAAGGAAATGTTCCACTTCTTTGTTCTTAAGTGTGATAATTTTATCTTAGTCATCAAGTCATTTATCCAAGGACAATGCCATAATGTGTGTGAGATGCTGTAGCAAAGAACCGTATTAGGTAGGTGATGAGTAACATTAATTTTGTTTTCTTATGGTTTTAATGTTTTTGCTTGAAATTTTTCTTTATACGGCTTATTCATATTGTTTTCAAAGCTATCTAATTTAATCATACTATTTTCTGTTTATCAGTGTTGTGAAGGTCTTTTAGAGGGTTTGTTGTTGTTCCCGAAGTAGAAGAAAAACTTAGGAGCTTTCTGACTCTTTTATGTGTTACAAGATTCTTAACCCCCCTCATTTTGTTTCTTTTCCCACCATTAACAAATTTTCTTGAATGTTTCTCCTAACCACATCAATGTATTCTTCCCACAGTCTGTGTCTTTTAAGATTGCAGTTTTAAACTAACCTCCATATCACTTATTTGATACACCTTTGATATTCATTGTTTATAACACATACTCATAATACATCTTTTTTTTTTTTTTGGTTTTTCAAGACAAGGTTTTTCTGTGTAGCTTTGCACCTATTCCTGGAACTCGCTTTGGAGACCAGGCTGGCCTCGAACTCACAGAGATCCACCTGCCTCTGCCTCCCAAGTGCTGGGATTAAAGGCGTGTGCCACCAACGCCTGGCCCATAATACATCTTGATGAGACTCATTGTGATGTGTCCATACCAACCTCTAGCTTACATGAATCGTATCCAACTGTGCTTTACCACCCCAACCCTGGCACTGATCCCACAACCCAGAAGTCAGCATTCCATTATCACATTGACTGTCTCTTACTTTCCACATGTGAGACAACATACAGCTTTGAAGGGAACAATTCTGAAGTCTTTGCCCTAAACTGTACTGCATTCTTTTGATTTTATGTTTTCTTTTTCATCTTTAGGCTTACTTCATGACTAGATTTTCCGAATATGCTTAAGATCAACTTTAAGTTTTCTTAACCATCTTCCTTCATGTCTGTCTTGTGCAGTTTTGGTTTCTTTGTCTGCCACAAATACAGTGAGAGGAGTGAGACAAATCAAGGGCTGGAATGTCATTCTTTTTCTCTTTAATCACAATTAATTTGGTGTTTTAATATTTTCTATTGTACCACTTTTCTGTAGATTTAGCTTGTTCTTCATCATAGCTCATATACTATTGAAGGAAAAATACTGAGGTCATGTAGCTAAGTAACCAAAATTGTTTTCTGCTTTCTTACTACCTATTTCTTTTTTGGAGACAGGATTTCTTTGTGTACCTTTAGAGCCTATCCTGGATCTCGCTCTGCAGAACATGCTGGCTATGAAATCAGAGATCCACCTGCCCCTGCCTCCCGAATGCTGGGATTAAAGGCATATTTCATCACCACCCAGCCTACTACCCATTTCTAATGGTGTTTTATCACATACATACTTTATATACAAGGGAGGGGGAATAGTAATACACACACACACACACACACACACACACCTTTATACACTCACAAGTCACTTTCTAATCTGTGTCTATAGTAGATGTATCTAGTGTTGGCTATCTGGTTCATTTATTCTTTAAATTTCTACTTTGCTAGCACTGGTTGCAAAGAAGAGACTGGGGGTTTATTTCCCAGAGCTAAAAATATTTCTTCTTCTGATTCAGGTTCACAAAGATGGATACAAAGAACCCAAAGTCACTGTTGGATCTCGCTATACAGAGTCTGCTGAGAAATGAGTTTGTGGCAATCCAAGCTCTGGAGGATATGCCAAGACTCTTTTTTGTTCCACTGTTCATTGCTGCCTTCGAGGGTGGGCATAAGAATTTATTGAGTGAGATGGTGAAAGTGTGGCCCTATTACTGTCTCCACATTGGGTCATTAACTGTACAGGATCCTCAACATGAACTCCTGAAAGCCATGATTGAGAATCTTCCAGTGCGTCCTTCAAGGAACTCTGCTTCTAGGTAAGACTGTATAATAGAAACATGGAAAGACAGAGGCGGTTACACCACAGCCTGCTACTCTCCCAGAAGGAGTAACAAGTAAATGCTGAAGATTTATGGGTGAGGCTGTTGTCTGCAAACTTGGTAACACTTTAAAGATTGATTGTATTCAATGTTAATTATGAAATCGGTTACTGATTGTATTCAATGTTCATTTTGAAATCGGTTACAGAGGGTTCTATTGATGGTTTTACGTAACAGGTGTTACATAAGAGAAAGACAGGAGCTTTAAGACTGGAGGGGATTTAAGGTGTATAAAGGATTGGGGGAGGAGGCTGAATTTTCATGGGAAAGATTTGTTGATAGTACAAGGAGTGTCAGCTGTGGATAAAAGAATTAGTTCCTAGATGTCATCATTGATTCTACTCAGTTTCATTATCGTTGGCTATTTCTCAACTATTCTATCTCCTCTTACCCCAGCAGGAGACCTAAACTGAGGATCCTAGATTTAAGGCAAGACAACGACTGTAGGACCACATGCCATGAAGTCAGCATCAAGGAACCTTTCTGTTTTCATTCTTGTGCTTATTCTGACAGCTCTATCCTGAAAATAGAAGGGCAGCTTGGTTTTGTAAATCCAGAGTCCATGGTTCAGTTCCCCAGGCCTGTAGAGTTACTAGTGGATCTTTCCCTAGATGGCTCCTTAGTGGAAAAGGAATTTTTGGTTTTTCTTACAAGTAAAATTAGGGAGAGTTCAGGGTCTTTGCACATATGCTGTCGAGATTTGCAAGTTGATAAACTGTGTGACAGCAAATGCACACTGAGACTTCTTGATCTCAACTGTGTTGATCAGTTGTCAATTGATAAGGGTTCGCTGAGTGATATCACCAATGTCCTGTCTCAGATGGACCACCTAGAGAGCCTCAGTTTGTCTAAAGTCACTTTTAGATCTCTGAGTGGGAAAGTCTTTAAAAATTTCCTCGGTCACTTGCAACGTATGAACAACCTTAAGAAAGTCAGCTTGTCTTCATTCTGTCTCACGGGTCATCTGGACAGAGTGCTCAGGTAAGAGTTTGGGCCAGGGCCCTGGGTTTCCTGGAGAGCTTGTTGAGACAGGAAAGAAAACATTCTTGGGTATTCCTAATCTCCTGAACAGCTTTTATGCTTTCCACTTTTCACTTTTGGGAATTTGAAACTGGAGAAAGAATTACAAAAATTAAGCAGCCAGCAATGTACAGACAAGTGCAGAAATAAAAGGTGAAGAACACTAGCCTTCTAGATATGAAGAGGAGCAGGGATTGAGATGGGGGAAGATTTTTTACTATAGCATTGATCCACCTAATCTTAGATGCCCATAGTTCACAATGTCAGATCACTTTATTGATGTGTAATCCCCAAGGCATAGGCCATGAAAGTAGAGGTTGGTATTTAGGGACTGGCCAAAGGGAATTTTCAGTTGCCTGTTTTTTCTGATCCCTCCCCACTAAAAAGGTGAACTGAAATATAGAATGGATAATGTTGTAAGTATCAAGTGCTTTAAGGTTTTTTCTCTTAATATTTCTTGAAATTGTCTATTATAATACACTATATAGATTCTTAAGATTAAAAGAATTTGTATCTCATTGTTGAAAACAAAACTTTCAGCCGGATGTGGTGGCACGGGATTTTAATCTCAGCACTCAGTAGGCAAAGACAAGCAGACTCTGATTTTAAGACCAGTATAATCTCCATAGTGAGTTCCAGGACAGCCAGGACTACAGAGTATGATCCTGTCTAAAACAAATTATCAGAGTCACAAAACTATTAAGTGAACTAAAGCACACATTAACACATTAATACCCAATTATAATGCCTGTGAATAATAGTTTATTGTAGATATAAAGATATAGTTTTCCTCATTCAATCTTCATTTTTCAGAAGTTTTTTGTTCTTTTCTCCCTACAGAGTCCTGCCACCTCGTCTGAATTTCTTGTATCTGACATTCTGTGATCTTTCGCACAGAGACTTCAGATTTCTGGCCCAGAGCCCTCAGGTCTCCCGCCTAAAACTATTGAATCTTAGCAACAACCCAATGTATTGGGATGACTTTGAGCCTTTTCAAACTCTTCTGGTAAATCTCTCTGGTACTCTTCGGCATCTAGAGATAAATCATTGCCTTATAAATGATACTGCAATCTCTGTTCTTATCCCTGCTCTGATTCGTTGTACTCATCTCCGTGTTCTGTGCTTTGCTTCTAACCCCATCACAATGCCTATGCTTGTGACTATCATGAATAATTTAACACCCTTGAAGAATCTAAAATATGTGATTTATCCCATCCCTGTACATTGCTATGAACTATGGCATTTTCAGGGCAGTTTAGACCGAAGGAAGCTTGCTATTGTACAACTACAGTTGAAGGTGATGCTAGAGCTTGCAGAGAGAGCTGACATGAACTGGATCACTTACTTAGAATAAATATCACAGTCCAACACAGTTTCAACCCGATATGTACTATTTAAGTACTAAATGTTATTTCCTGGACACACACACACACACACACACACAACATATAAGATTCTTTACATTGTAGAAAATTACACTTAGGGAATATAGGTATGTAACTGATTCCTACACAGAATATTTAGAAAAGATGGAGGATTTTGAGAGTTCCTGCGTATCACTGGTCTACTATTGATACATTTCATTTTACCTACCAGAGTGATGTGTATTGCGTATAATACAGGATGATCAAGTCCTAGTTTGCTCTGTCTGTGCCCATACTGTTTGGTTCGCTTGTTGGTACATCACACACATCAGAACAGTGACAGACTTTCCTGCCTATAATTGTGAAAAGGTCAGTGATTTTTGAAGACAATGTTTTCATCCCCTAAGTTACTTCAGGCTGGTTTTGGTTGCTTTTGGAAATCCATGAGGATTTAATAGTGGGGCCAGGAAAGAAAGACAGCAGAGGCTTTGAGGTTTCAATAGAACCTTCAAGAACATAATTATAATATGTCCTTGATGTAGGCCTGCCCTAAAGTTTCCACTACTTCCCATGAAGTCCTCAGCTGGATATCCAGCCTTTGCCACATGAATTTTTAGGTGGGATTTAGGGTCCTTCCCATAATATTCCCCTTACTTCCTTTAGTTCTCTTACTCTACTCCCAATTCCTTTAATCCTGTCATTTCCTTAGCTGTATAAATCATTCCATGTATATATTGATTCTTTTTCCACTAGCTGTGCCCCATTTGGTATGATACATACTAGCCATGTGTGAGTACTGAGTCCAACTTATTTTATACTCCATAACATAACATAAATTCAGTTTGCATATCCTAGACTTTCTTAGAAATGATGTGTGTAAAGTCTATAGTTAATAATTTACACAGGGCTAAGGATATGCCTCAGTCGTCCAGTTGCTTACCACACAAGCCCGCCTGTGCTCAGTCTGAACCTAGCATTTGTGTAAAAAGCTGAGCATCCAAGTGCACACTTGTCACTCCAGTGTGAAAAGGTGGAGGAAGGAAGAGCCTTGGGGCCATGTGGCCAGACATTCTAGCAAATTAGGGATTCGAGGTTCAGTGAGAAATCCTGCCTCAGAAAATATGTGTAGGAGAAAAAAAAACATACTGACTTTTGGCGTGCATGTGAGCATGTGTGTGAGTGCATACACACACACACACACACACACACAGAGAGAGAGAGAGAGAGAGAGAGAGAGAGAGAGAGAGAGAGATGCAAGTACATGCACCTCCTCCCACACATGAACATGGTCTCTTAAAAATATCTTACTCGTATTGTTAATTTCTTGAAACGGCATACTGCATCAGAAAGACATGGTAAAGATAGAAGATTAGGATTTGTTCCTTCCATATGTTGAAATGCCAAAACTGCATTTCACTGACTGACTAACAAATAGTGTAGACTCTAAGTAATCACTTACACATAATGTTTTCTAACTGAAATAAATTAGTTTAAGCAATGGCTTAGATCTTTATATTGTTTTCTTTTTTAAGTGAGGTCATATTTGGTTTCAGTCTGACCACAGATAAAAGTAATTGAATTTTGTTTTTAGTAGTGATACTGGTATATATATGAAACTATATTTTACAGGCATTATTATAATAAGAATACTGGCAAGATAGTTAACATTTGTTTTTTATTAATTTTTTGGTGGTAACACTGTATTTCCAAGTTAGTAAGAAAAAGCATGTTAAAATATACTGAAATTAACGTGTAATATTTCTTTTGTGATACAACATTTCAAATTTGTTCATGTTTTCCATAATGCTTATATCATATAATGCACAAAATTTCAAAGACCTACTAATATGCCAGTGTAATGAGCGATTTACTTACATTGTTTCCAAGTTAAAAATTGTAGAGTTTTTGGCACTTTGTATTAAATAAAATATTAAAATTTGGTTTACCAGTTTCTTTGACCTTTCCTTTTTGTTTTTTTCCATATGGCTCTTACTATATATACTCTAAATAAGCTGGGATCTCGTGTTCTCAGAAGTATAGTCTGACCAGTGTTTTAACAGTGGCAGAATACTGGGGAAGAGGCAACTGGATCAATATTGGCATATTTTCTCTCTTTCCTCCATCCTTCCTTGGGTGCCATGTTTCTGTCAGAGACACTGCACCCTGAGGTGAAAACTAGACCCTACAATGAAGAGAGAATTTGGAACTCATTATTGTCATATTGACAATGTGAAGGATATTCTTGGAAATTCCTAGTGTAAGAAAGTGCTCTCGATACTTTGTTTTCAATAGATTTGAAAAATAACCAAAGGGAGTGTACTATGTTGCTTCTACATGGCTGTGGTAAAAACACTGTCCAAAAGCAACTGAGGGAGGAAAAGGTATGTTTGACTTACATGTCCCAATCTCAGTCCATCATTGGGGAAGTCGGGGCAGGAACTTGAACAGGAGCAGAGGCAGAAAAGTTGCTTAGTGGCTTTCTGTGACTTGCTGAGCTACCTGTTTTATACAACCCAGGACCAGTTGCCCAGGAGGCACTGTCCACACTGGTCTGGGCCCTACCTCATCAACCATTAATCAAGAAAATGCCCCAGAGACTTGCCTACAGGTCAGTCTGATGGAGACAGTCCTTCATCTATGGTTCCCTCTTCCTCCATGCCTTTAGTTTGTGTCAAGTTGACAAAAAAACTAACCAATGGAGTTGATCCTGTCAACTTGCCACACAAACCTAACTACTAAACTATACCCTTTCCTTGTTTATCCCCAATAGCTCATGTTATTATCATAATATAAAAGAGTATGATCTTAAAAATATCACAGCCTTTAATTTTTTCAGTACATTAACAGTCCAAGATCTCTTTAAAATCACAGTCTCTTAACTTGTGATTTCCTGTAAAATTAAAAATAAGTTTATGAAAATTCCATAATGAAACCTATTTTGTGGGATGATTTTGACCCTGCACCTTGCCTGGGCAGCACAGTAGATCTGACTCTGCTGACAGGGGCATTGGTGAGATGCCCCAAGAACATGAGCATGGGAGATCTAGCCCCACTCCTCATCTGCCATAAGATGGTAGGTGAGAGGCAGAGATGCCTTCCCCTCCACACTGCCCCTCACCACCTATGGCGGGAGGGAGAGCTGGCCCTGAGGTCATAAGAGCAGGAGAGCTGTCCCTGCCCCTCACCAGCTGTAACACTAGGGAGGGTGCCCCTGCACCTGCCTGGGTAATGCAGTAGAGCTGGCCCTGGTGGTGTAGGTGTGGGACAGCTGACCCTGGGGGCATGAAAGGGGAGAACTGGTCCTGCCCCTCACTCCTTCCTGCATAGGGTGAACTAGCTGGGGCAATGCCAGAGAGCTCACCCTGGTGGTGAGGACAGGGGAGAGCTGGCAGGCTGATAAACTCGGCAACCACCAAAGCCCAGAACCAGAGCTGTGACTTGGCCCATGCCAACATCCACCCATCTATAATCTGTTGGAGCACATGAAAGAGTCAGACCCGCAGATCCAAAGCTGCAGGATCTCCATGACACAGGGTGAGGATATCCAAGCAGAGCCCCATGAGGGCTCAGCATTGATAGTGTAGCAGAGGCCTTGAACTAGATCAATGACTCCTTGCAATGAACTCTTGCAAGTAAAGATATATGGACACAAGTATATACTGTGTGACTCACTGAATCACACTACAGGTTCCACCACAAGATTTTTTTTCTCCATTTTTCTTTCTCCTTTTCTTTTCTCTTAAATTTTGTTTTATTTTAGTGGGGATGGTTGCAAGGGCAGAGGGCAGATAAGAAGGCACAGAGATGAATGGGATGGAGATACATGTTGTGAAAGCCACAAAGAATAAACTAAAAGTTTTCTTAAAAATTACATTCTTACTATAAAAATACTGAGTTTTGTCAACACCAGGGAGCAACATTTGCAAGCAAATCCCAGGTGCAGTTTTTCCCTCACTGCAGAGAGGGCTCGGGATTATCGGTTTCAGTTAGATATCCTAGGAATGGATAAACATAAAGTGATCACATCCAGTGATTAAAATATTCATAACTCAGACTGATACCATCCTTTCAAGTTCCTAGTCTTGGTCTCACTTTCCAGACTACAGAGTAAGCTGTTCAGACTCTCAGAGGGAAAATCCTGACTCTGGCCACTAGGCAGCACCACAGCAGTTTCCTTTTGAGTTGTTTCCAGTTAAATATCTTAAATGTTCACTGTAACAGGGGTTCTGTGTGGCAAATCTCCACCCATGCACATTCGGACAGTTCTGTTTGCTGTTGACCCCAAATCTGCATTCCACTCAATGGTTCATCTTTTCCTGCCTCGGTGCAGATTGAGCTCTGTACACTGTAGAGATTTCTCTCCTGGAGTAAAGTGTGGGTTCTCCAACACGCCATCCCTTCACAGGCCTCTCCAAATTTGTCAGTTACTGGAGCCCCTTCCTCTGTCTTCTCTGCACACCGCTGCCATGTCTTAACCAGCATCTCCATCTGCTTCCACTCACTCCTGCCTTCTCTGGCACATGCTGGTGATTCCCACTGAACTCCAGAACTACCTGACGTTTTGTAATATGGACACTTGGAGTATATTAGTGTGTCTCTAGCATGTGCTCTGAACTGAAGCTGGGGTATTCTCCAATGATCTATTTGTTGAATCTTTGTTGTCAAGGCAACACTATTGGGAGAAGGTAAGACTTTTAATAAACAAGACTTTGTGGGAGACCCTATGTCATTGGGGTTGTACCTTCTGAAGAGATGGATAAAGGAAACCCAGGCCTGTCTCTTTGAGCCTGTGCTTCCTAACCATGAGAGGGCTGGTTTTGCTCTACCATACACTCAACCAAATGGTGCTGCCTTACAACAGGTCAAAAGCAAGAAAGTCAAACAGTCCAGGACTGGAGGTTTTAACATTACATGCAAAACTGTTTTTGCTATATAAGCCAATAGTCTAATATATTTGTTACTCTAATAGAAACCTGAAGTACATGGTCCTCCCTTACACCTATCAGGATTTTCAGAATAATTAATTTTTTACTTAGGTACATAAACTGATTTTTTTTTTAGACAGCATCTCCCTGTGCCCTCAATGGCCTGGAACATCTGTAGACACCAGGCTGGCCTTGAAGTCACAGATATCTGCTTGCTAATATATCATGAGTGTTGCAATCAAAAGTGTGCAGCACAATGCCTGGTTAAACCAGGTTTTTAAGGAATTACTTTATGTTCATTTTTGTGGTGCAGAAAATCTAAACCCTGTCTTTGTAAATGCTAGCCAGGCATAGTCTCTGCTAATGAGTTACACTGCCATCCCAGAATATTTCTGTTGTTGTTTGCTGTATCCATGCCAGACAAGAATTCTGCCAGTGAGTACATCCCCAGCTCCAAGATTTTTCTTTAGATCTTTGTGGACACTTGTTATTTTATCATAGTGCCACCTTGTGCATTAGTCGTGAAGTATGAACAGAAGACAGAAATACTGGAAGGAATTCTAAGGTTCAAATCTTTGAGGGACACTGGTGGCCTCTAGGGGAAAATTAGATAATGTTCTGTATCAAACAGAAAGTTCTGTGCTAACAGAAGTAGGTTTTCTGTCATTTTCCTGTTCTGAGGTCTCTGGATAGAGATCTGCACAAACAAAAGTGAATTTGTGTCTTGTTTGACTTGTTGATGTAAAAATCTCAGCTCTCATATTAAAGGGAATAAAGGGTAGTTTATTCTGGAGCCATTATGAGTGACCATGACACAGGGACACAGAAGTAGGTTACCCCAAATTCCATGTTCCAATGAAGAAGTGGATTCATGTTTTTTTTAAAATGTTTACAGCACAAAAAAAATGTTGTAAATCAAGGCAAGTTTAAACTACATTATTAGGTATTCCAGAGAAGGGGATACATTGAGAGTGGAGAAGCTCTTTTATAGGCCTGAAACATTGTCTGATGTCATTTTTAGCTCTTGGATTGTTGGAAGATAGTGCTCTACTAAGTTGATAGCTTCTAAGTGACTTTTATTTATGATCAAGATGGAGTTCTAAGTTAACATCTTCTGACAGGATTTTCTTCTAAGAGGTGGAAGTTCAGATACAGAGTGGGGCAGGGAACGGCTGTTCCTAACACTAGCCCAAGATAAAGTAAATAGTCTCTGAACCTAGGAAATTCCTATGTCTCCAGACTACTGAAATTCCCATCGTCCTTCAGTGTCTGCGGTCAAGGAGGCTCCTTCCAGGAGCCATGGGTTCTTTGCCAGACAAAGCTTCTTAGTAGGGAGTTTATTTCTCAGATGTGATGATAAGCTATGTTCGTTCTTTCCATGGCCATATTTGCATGAGACTTTGTTTCTCTGATACCATTTTAAATTTTACTGAAATTTCATGTTTGAGTTTATGTCCACAGTGATCTATGACTGGGATATGTTAAAATCTATCTCACCAGCCCTCAAGTGACAGGAATTTTCCATTGCCATACTTTCTATTGCCTACAACGGTACATCTTATAAACACTTGTCTATAATGGAATCTTGAAGGTGTTCTTTCAGAATCATAGATCTATATTTATAATAGTACTTTACATTGGGGAACCTTTTGACAAATTATATTCCTGACAACACAATGTGGAAGTGCCTGCTTTCCCACACACTGGAAATCACGTAAAGAAGTACTACTGTGACCAGCTACAAATCATCTTCCATTGATTTTTATAAAACATACTTTCCAACCTTGCATAAAATTCTGTCTTATGAATATGACAATCAGTTTTCATAATACCACATTATTTAGAATATTCTAACAGTCCCAAATACCTAGAGCTTGAGGCTAGCTCACTTTCCACGTCTGTGCACTCCTGAAGAGCTGAGTTCACCCTGTTACTGGAACCTGTGGGGACCCTCATGATACTGGGGAAGCTGGAATGGCCTACTGTGAGTTCTTAGTCTTCTTAATAAATGGAGAAATGGAGTTAGAAGGAAGCTCAAGGACAATTTTTACTCAGTTTTGAGAGAAAAACTCCAGGGTAGGCAAGCTGTGGGTCTTGGCAGCTGCCCAGAGGAGGAAGCTAGAGAAGAAGGAGAGAGAGAACCATGTTGTTGTAAGCAGACATGTGGTAAAGGAGATGGGACAGCTACAGAGAAACAGTGAGAAAGCCCAGAGCACCAGGGAAAGCATGCACAGGTTTAGAGAGGGACAGAAAGCAGAAAACTGAAAAGCTTCACTCGTCTGATCAGGTTCACAGTGCTGTGGGAGGAAAGAGCAGGAGTTGGCTCTGTCTTTATAACATATGGGTCCAGGGGATTGTCAGGCTGGGTGGCAGGTGACTTCACACACTGAGCCACCAACTCTGGACACTTTCTGAAAGGTTTTAAGAAGTTAAGAGTGCCTTCATTAGTAAGACAGTATAGACCTATCTGGTTTGTGAACGCATAGTAAAATCCAAATTCTGTGTGGTCAATTAGATAATCAATTTCTATTCTCATTTGTTATAGATCATGTACTCACCTGCTTTGTAAACCTGAAGTAACTCTGGATTTTCTCAGCCTAAGCTTCCAGAATTAACCTTTGAAAGTGCTGAGTCCTGAGTGTACCACCAGGGGGCTCAAAGTGGTCTTTTCAGTAATCACATTTCAGTTGGGCCTGACTGAGAGAAGGATCTTGGAAACCGGGGGAAAAACAGACTGGCAATAATCCTAGAATCCCACATATCATTTATTTTGACTAGGCATGTCAGGAATACTTTGAACAGGGCACTCAGAGTAATTTCATAGTGTCATGAGCTTTGGAAATGTGAGCTTTCAAAAAATTGTATTTTTATTTATTTTTTTATTATTTCTTTTTAAGTTTCCACTTGCAAGGGAGGTATGCTACAAGGGTGAAGAGCAGATACAAAGGGACTGGGAAATGAGTGGGATTGGGGTGCATGTTGTGAAATTCTCAAAAATCAATAAAAAATGTTTTAAAATACAATATAGTGGGGGCTGGAGACATGGCCTGCTAGCAAGAAGCCTGCCAAAGACCACACAGATTGTAAATAATATAACCCTCTGTGTGTCTTTGAGTCCGGTGAGAGAGATTTGTCTGGATCACAGGGGGCCTGACAGGACCAGAGGAAACTTCCAACTACACTTAGTGGTGAAGAGAGCACCAACTGTTCTCCCAGAGGACTGGGGTTTGGTGCTCAGCACCCACATGGGAGCTCACACCCATCTGCAACTCTACTTGTAAGGATCTGACACCCTCTCCTGGCCTCTGAGGGCACTTGGGTCACATGGGGCATAAACATACATG
Organism: Peromyscus eremicus; assembly: GCF_949786415.1. Lineage (NCBI taxonomy): Eukaryota > Metazoa > Chordata > Mammalia > Rodentia > Cricetidae > Peromyscus > Peromyscus eremicus. The sequence continues at coordinate 83,684,773 of NC_081439.1, read as the reverse complement.
AGAGCAAACATCTATACACATATAAATAAATATATCTAGAAAATGCACTAAAACGATGAGGCTGTATATGCAGTAGTCATTTATTTCTAGGAATTCTAGAGACAAATTGTGTTTGTGGCTCATCTTGATGGCTTAAGCAAGAGTTGATACTAAGTGACATTTCCAGATAATCACTATGTGATGACTGATGTGGATTCCCTCCCAGAAAGCCAACAATGGGCAAGACCATCCTTCTTGAGTGTCTTAGGAAGTCCTCAAAGCAAGAGGTGTGGTAGATCTCATTGACTGGACTGACTAAACTTTATGTGCATCTCCCAGATGAGCTGTTGAAGACCATATCAAGCATCATGTTTGCGTAGTCTTCTGAGGTGATTCTCTGTGACATCCTGAGGCTAGACACTCCCCGGCACAGTTGTTAAACCTCTGCTCACTAGAGTCACCCAGAATGGGCTGGAAAGAGCATTTATCTCTCTCTTTGGTATCCAGGGAATGAGCATATGGATAAATCTCTAATGTGCTTATTACTTCAGCTATTAGCTTTGCAGCCTGCATCAAGCCAGTTAACAGACACAGATTGATACACAAAAGCCATGATAAGTCTATGAGCCTATGGGGGCCATTCTAATTCAAACTACCACACCATTCCTCTCAGATCTATCCATTCTTCCCTAAACCCCCAACTTTGAGGGTTTTTTTCACCAATCCAGTCCAATTTGTGCTGCCCATATATTCTTGGATATGTGGCCTTCCACTGGAACATTAACATGGTTGACTTACCAGGGCCGACAGTCTTTTTGTTAATACAATATATTTTGATCATATTATTTCCCCTCCCCCAACTTCTCACAGATCCTCCCCACCTCCCTACCCAGGCAACTTCATGTCTTCTCTCAACAAAATAAATTAGGTAAACAAAAATTGAAAAACAAAACATGAACAAATAATGGAACTTTAAGTTTACCTCACCATTTCCATTTTTTCTGGATTGTGCTTGCATGGGAGTTGTGCATGCTATCACAGTAACTGTCTGTTCATATGTATAGCTGCTCTGATGTGTCTGGAAGAAATGATTTCCTTGTATTGATCAAAGGCCTCTCACTCTTATAGTCTGTTTGCTCCCTCTCCTGCAATTATCTGTGAGCTTTGAGAGGACAAAGTGTGACATATATGTCCCATTTAGGTCAGAGCAGCAATAGTCTCTTATTTTCTACAACTGGGCCAGTTTTGGGTCTCAGTGTTAATCACAATCTGCTGCAATTATAAGCTTAATTGAAAGTTGAGAGTTGCATTAATCTATGGGATAACAATAAGTCATTAGGAATTGGTATAATACTGTGTCCATTAGTAGAATGATAGTAGTAGGTTCCTCTCCAAGGGCCTATGATCTGGCTAGCTACAAGTTTTTGGCCCAACAATGGTTCCAGGTATGAGTTTCATTTTGTGGAGTTGGACTGAAATCCAATCAGAAAGTGGTTGGTTCCTTCCATGATGTTCATGCTACTATTATACCAGTGGACACATCTTGCCAGGCCAATCATTATCATAAGCTCACAGCACTCCCAGTTGTGTAAAAATTAAAATGACTCCCTTTGGTATTATATATAGCACCATTCAGTACTATTAAAGCTAGCATGTAGAAATAAAGCTTCCACATCAGTACCAGCTTGCTGTCTCCATATTTTTCTATTTAAGTGTATGGTGTCTTCAGCAATAGTGTAACACAGCTTTACTGAGTTAAACAAATGCAACATAAAAGAATGCAACTCATCCTTGCATCAGTAAACAAATATTCCACAGCATAAATGAATGTGACATTGGTAATATTCTACCACACTGAGATGCATGCATCTGAACATTCACTGGCCAACTAGCCTAGCCCAAACAGCAAGATCCACATGCAGTGTGAGACTCTGCCTCAAAGCATATTATAGAAAGTGATATAGAATGATACCAAAATTTGACCTCTGGACTCTGCATGCACATGAATATGAGCACACCGATGCATATGAACACATGCCCTGCACACCAACACAAAAAGTAAATTGATTTTTTTAAAAGACCCTAGAAAATGAAGCTGGTCCTCATTAGGACCTTTCATAAACCTGACACTTGAGAGCTGCAGCCCTATAGTCTGTGACCCAGGCCTTAGACATGAGCTGACATTTGATCAACCTAGACTGTCTTTATTTGCATGATCATGACTTTCATGAACCTCTATTTACAAATGAAAGATCATGCAAATGTAAATTCTATGCATCATGGCTCATGCTAACCTCCCAGAACTGTATACCAGACAATCTGGAATATCCCCCTTTTTGGGTGGTGGGGGAAGCATTCCCTGCTGCACATAGATATGCCCTTGGAGATCTCTAGTCACCAGTCTCCACCCCCAGACTACTCTAGTGGCAGGCCTGACCCCTCAAAGCATGTGAGTGGCCATTCTGCCACCCCCACCCCACCCCACCCCTGCCTTGAGGAGCCCCAACAGCCAGGCCATGCTCCCCCAGACCCTAAGGAATGTAATGGCCCCCTCAAGGTAGGAGAGTGACCAGGCCATGCCCTTGCCCTGAACTTGCCCCAAGAACAGGCCACATAATCCCTCCAATACCATGTGACCCTGGAAATCAAAATGTATATAAACCCTTTCTTCTGCTCAGTTCTCTGATGCTTCTTTTCTGAGCAGAGCTGAGGCAGCCATCCTTCTGGGTTTTTCCCTCCCAGTGAATCTTTTGTGTGAGGTCTGTTGTGTGATATGACTTTGTGGTATTCTTTGGCCCCCAACTGCCAGAATACCTTTCACATCTGAGTTGTAACACGATCAAGGAGTACCATTATTTAAGAAAGATTAGAAGATGTGTCCCTGTTGGAAGTAGCATGTTACTTGGGGTGGGAGTTGAGGTTTCAAAAAGCCAATGATAGGCCCAGGCTCTCGGCCTCTCTACCTGCAGACCAGGATGTAGCTCTCAGCTACTTCTCCAGCACCATGCCTGCTTTGCTTGCTGCCATGCTCTCCATCATGACTGTAATGGATGAAACTTCTGAAACTGTGAGCAAGCCTCCAGGTAAATAATTTCCTCTTTAGTTGCCTTGGTCATGGTTTCACTTCAGAGCAATAGAACAGTGACTAAAACATGCATATGCATATAAAACACCAAATTATGAGGATGGGAAAATAGTTCAGTCAATAATTCACTTGCCACAAAAGCATGAAGACACGAGTCCTGGCACACACACACACACACACACACACACAAACACACACCAAAAAACAAACAATGCCCACTAGGCATGGTAGCCCATCTGTAATCCCAGTGCTTGGGAGGCAGAGATAGGGAACCTCCAGGTCTAACTGGCTAGGTAAGCTCTGGGTTAAAGTGAGGGAACATGTTTTGATGAAATAATGAGGAGACCAATCTAGGAATACATTTGGCATCAGTCTCTTGCATGCACACACACACACACACACACACACACACACACACACACATACACACAAATTCAAACATGATACACAGCATATACATACACATCAAAAGTCATCGCATTGTGTGACAAATACACATATTAAAATTTCTTAGAAATGAAAGTAACATTTTATTACAGAATGAGTAAACAATACATTATAGTGAGAAAACACTAAAAACAACATAAATAATTTGAAAATTAGACAAAACATAGCAATTTTTTGAAAGATACAAACATACCCAGGAAAGAACAGAAATTTTGATTAACCTTCAAGTAAATAAAATATTAAATTAATAGTGGAAAATTTTTTCAAATGCAATAATGATAATCTCCGGGTCCATAGTAATGAACTTGTAAATTCCAACAAAATTTAAAGATAAAATAAATCTAGTCTACAGAACACTTTCAAGGATATAAATATAATGAGTTTTCTATTTTATTTTATGATACTAAACTCTCTGTGACAACCTAACCAAAACTGTCAGAAGAAAAAATAGACCAGTATTCTTGTACATAGTTGTAAAAATACTCAGGAAAACATTAGTAAGTTGAATCTATCAACACATAAATTATAATATAGCATCATAAAGAGGTTGTTATCCAGTAACTTAACTTCTGAAAATGAGATCACTATATTAATGATTTTACTATATTAAGAAATTTAAGAAGAAAAATAAAATGACTGTATCGCTAGCCAGAAAAAAGCAATTGATGAAAATAAGAACCATTTGTCGAAATTTTAGAATTAAAAGTAACTTTTATTTTTTGTGTTTTAAAATTTTTTAGATTTATGTTATGTATATGAGCTTTTGCCTGGTGATCATGGAGGTCAGAAGAAGGCATTGGATTCCCTGGAAGTGGAGTTATGTATGATTTTGAGACACTATACGACCACTCCAAAATGAACCGGGGTTCCTTCGCAAGAGCAGGAAGTGGTCTTAACCAGTAAGCCATCTCTCCAGCCCATTTTCTGTTTTTATTTATTTATTTGTTTGTTTCTTTATTTATGGGTTTTCAAGACAGGGTTTCTCTGTAGCTTTGGCTGTCCTGGTACTCACTCTATAGACCAGGCTGGCCTCGAACTCAGTGAGATCTGCCTGCCTCTGCCTTCCAAGTGGTGGGATCAGAGGCCTGAGCCACCACCGCCTGGCTGTTTTGTGTTTTTAAAGTCTGGGTTTTGCTACTCTGTTCAGGCTCATCTCCGGCAGTCTTCTGCCTCCCAAATGCCACAAATAGCTATGTATCAGGGATAGTCCCACTACTATATACATCAGAGAACTAGGGACATTAATATACGGGAGTGTTTTCTAACAGATGTATTTTTTATGTACAGTATGGAATTGTGCATTAATGTATTTTTTTTCACCATGTGCATGCAGTGCCCACAAAAGCCAGAAGAGGGCATCAGTTCTTGATGGACACCTAAAGATTGTGATGGATTCGAGGGAACTCAAGGTACCTAATGTAGTAACCCGATTTGTGCATCCTTCCGACCTGGGGCCTTTGGACGAACAACCAGGGCTGTGGACCACTGAACCATGTCTCCAGCAAGGGCCTGATTTTTAAGTGAAAAGCTTCTGATCTTTTGTCCACTCTATCTGACTTTTGGTCCCTGAGCTTGAGACCTGGCTTGGGAGAATCCTCCAGTCAGGCAGTGCTGAGGTCACACTCATATAGTCCACATATAACTTTTAACCAAAAAAGACGCAGGCAAGTGCATAGACACCTATGACTTGAGGCCCAGAGCCTCGTGAACGGAAGAGCGCAGAGGGAGTTGGGAGAAGTCAGCTGACTCCAGCTAAGCCAATCAGAGTCCAGCTGACCCCAGCTAAGCCAATCGGAGTCCAGCTGACCCCAGCTAAGCCAATCGGAGTCCAGCTGACCCAGCTAAGCCAATCGGAGTCCAGCTGACCCAGCTAAGCCAATCGGAGACCAGCTGACCCCAGCTAAGCCAATCGGAGTCCAGCTGACCTCAGCTAAGCCAATCGGAGTCCAGCTGACCCAGCTAAGCCATTTGGAGTCCACCTGACCCAGCTAAGCCAATCGGAGTCCAGCTGACTGCAGCTAAGCCAATCGGAGTCCAGCTGACCCAGCTAAGCCAATCGGAGTCCCCCAGTTACGGCACTAAATTTGGAAAGGAGCTGTTGGGGACCTCACACGGCTTTTGGAAGACCTCGCGCTCTCGTCTGGAGGTGAGCAGCTGCCGTGCCTGAGGTGGTGAAAAAGTTGGAAGATTCATCCCACTCTCCCACTCAGGTAAATAAATGGCAGAAGTTTCTTTTTTAAAATTGAACCTGTTATGGGATTAACCTCCAATTTCACTGGATTTCTTAACACTGTGGCATTGTTCTCTCGAGACTTGGGTTCCACTACTTTTGCTCGAGGAATCCGCCTTGCTCACTCCTTGCATTAGTTTCTGAAGTGTGAGTGGCTTGAATTGTGTGACCAATTGCCTCATATTCTGTATTAAAATCCTTTGCACAACCTTTAACCTCTTATTTAATTATTTGTATTTCTGAGCTGGGTGTGGTAGCATATCAGAGGCTGAAGCAAGCAGATTTCAAGTTCTTCCTCAGCCTGAATACATGATGGGGTCTTGTCTCAGAAAAAAAAAAAGACAATAATAATTACAAATGCTCAACCAAAAGCTCAGGCTTATTACTAAGTAGCTATTACATTTTAAATTAACCCATACCACTTATTTAATGTTCTGCCACTTTACGATACTTTTATTAGCCTGGCACATTCATCTCTTGCTTTTTCTGTGTCTAGCTGCTGACTCTAGACTCTGCCCTTCTTTCTTTCAGCATTCTCAGTTTGGCTCTCTCAACTAACCCCACCCTGTTCAGTTACTGGCCAGTCAGCTTCTTTATTAACCAATGAGAGTAATCCATATTCACAGTGTAAAGAAGGATTATTCCACAGCACTTCCCTTAAAAAAAACAGATTATCATACAAAATGTGAATTATGACATTTTCAGTATGTATTTCATGGTCCTTTGCTCCTGTTCCCTCTCAGTGCCCTCTCTTGTCCCTTGAGCCTCTTAAGATAGTTCTCCTTCCTTCATTCAAACAGACCCTTTTCTACTATCATTGCATGTCTTTGTGTATATATGAATATATATTTACATATTTAAATCTAGGTTCTTCCTGTGGGAGCAAGTATGTAATATGTCTTCCTTATACTGTATGATTTTGAATAAACTGATGATTTTCAGTGCCATTTATTTATCTACAGATGGCATCATATTGTTTCACTTTATCACTTGTTTAGAACTTACTTTCATATGTACACCTAATTTCTTGGATCCATTCATCTGTTGATGGAACTCTAGGCTGATTCCATTCCAAGGTTATTGTGAAAAGTAACATAAGAAACTTGAAAGTGCAGGTATCTCTATGGTGTGTTCATTTAGATTGCTTTGGGTGATATGTGTGAAAAAGTAAGATAGTTCTAGTTTTCATTTTTTCAGGATCTTCCATAAAGATTTTCACATTATCACCATTGTTTTATAAGAGTTCCTTCCCTCACATCCTCACCAGCATTTGTTTTCATTTAGCATATCAAAGTACTTTTGATTAATTTTTTTCTTATGGCTAAGGAAGTTAAACATTTATATTTTTTAGCCATTTATATTTCTTCTTTTGAGATCTGTCCAGTTGATTAGTCATTTAATAGTATGTTGGCTTCTGTACTTGGTATTTAATGTTTTAAGTTCTTTAAAGATTCTAAATATTGATTCTCTGTAAAATGTATACCTAGAAAATATTACCATTTTGTCAATCATCAATATATTGCTGTTTCTACTGCTCTGCAGAAGCTTTTTAATTTCATGCAATTTAATTTGTCAGTATTTGCTATTGTTTCCTGAATGTGTTTTAAAGAGGATTTTCTGTGCCTGTATCTTTTTTTCTTTTTTCTTTCTTTTCTTTCTTTTTTTTTTCCAGACAGGTTTTCTCTGTGTAGTTTTGCCCCTTTCCTGGAACTCACTTTGTAGACGAGGCTGGCCTTGAACTCACAGAGATCTGCCTGGCTCTGCCTCCCAAGTGCTGGGATTAAAGGCGCAAGCCACCACCTCCCGGCCTGTGCCTGTATCTTAAAGTGTGTTTCTCATGTCTTCTTACAGAGGTTTTAGTATGTCTCATCTTACATTAGGAACATTGATCCATTTTGAATTGATTTTTGTAAAGAGAGACAGGGGTACAGTTTAATCTTTCTACATTTAGATGGCTAGTTTTGCTTAACTAGCAAAAGCTACAAAAGGTTGTTAAAAACAGTTTCTTTTCGCAAGTAGATGTTTTGGGCATTTTTTTTCCCTCCAATATTCAGGTTGTTTGTAAATATATGGTCTGATTTCAGGGTTGTTTATTTCATTCCAGTGACTTACAAATCTCTTTTTGTTGCAATAACATGCTGTTTTTGTTTCTATTGCTCTATGATATAATTTGAAAGCAGCTAATATTTACTTGCTGGTTCCTGTATGTAGGAGGTCTTTTCCTCTTCTACTGTCTTCTTCAATTTCTTTCTTCACTGTTATTAAATCAGATTGTTCCAGTCTTTCACTTCCTCATTTAGGTCTATTCCTTGGTATTTAATTTTTGAGCTCTTGTGCATGGATATGTTTCTCTGATTTACTTGTCAATGTCATGGTTATTGGCATATGGAAAAGCCACCAATGTTTGCACTTATTTTGTAATACTGATTTTTTTTTTGCTGCTTTTATCAAATCTAAGTATTTTCTATTGGAGTGTTTGGAGTCTTTTAATTATAGGATTATAGCAAATGTTCTTAGGAATAATTAGACATCTCCCTTTACTGTTTGTGTATCATTTACCATTTTCTCTTTTCCTACTACAGTGGGCTAAGACTTCAGTCAGTATATTGAATAAGACTGGAGAGGGTGGTCCATGTTTTCTTGTTCCTGACTTGAGAAAAAATGCTCTCAAAGTTTCCAAGTTTAATATGATTTTGACTATAGGTTTATTATGTAGAGATTTTTTTATGGTGAGATATGTTCGTGATAGTCTTAGATTCTTCAGGGCTTTTTTGATAAAGGCCGGTTTTGCACTTGTAAAATCATCACATGTTCTCTGACTCCAAACCTATATACATGTGAAACATCCTTGCATACCTAATATAAACCAAATTGATCATGATGTTAAAATATATTATTAAATTCACTTTATAAAGACTTTATTGGAATCTATTAATCTATTATTAGATTATAATCTATTAATAATGTTCATCACAGAAACTTCATTTTCAAAAACTTCCATCTGAACTAGGTTATAGATCAAAATATATTGTCCACACAGAAGTTTGGCATTTCCTTTATGTTTTATCAAGTAGTCTGGGGAGCATTTTTCAGGTCTGATAAAATTTCATCCATGTGTTTCTAGGATTTTCTTTGTTGGGAGGCGCTTTAATCTTATAGAACTTTAAAGTTGTTTATGTCTTCTGTACCCAGGAAATTATCCATTTCTTCTAGATATTCTGTGAATATAAATTTTCAAATGTTCATTAACCATTTTCAGAATTTCATTGGTGTTTCTTTGTAATGTCCCCTTTTAACCCTATTTTTACTAATTTATATTCATTCTCTCATTTAGTTCAACTAAGGTTTTTGTCACTCTTATCTTTGGAAAGAAACCATCATTTTTCATTGATTATTTATATTGTTGTTCCTCTTACTTACTGTTTTATTGCTATGAATAGATATGACCAAGACACTTAATTGGGGCTTGCTTATAGTTTTAAAGTGTGAGTCCATGGCCATCATGATGGGGAGTGTGGCAGGCATGGTGCTGGAGTGTTAGTTTACAGCTCTCACCTTATCTGAAAGTTGCAGGCAGAGAGAGACTGGGCCTGGCATGGGTTTTTGTCACATCAAAACTCCATTGATAGACGTCCTCCAACAAGGACACACGTTCTATCAGTTCAGTTAACTGGGAGCCAGCATTAAAACACAGCAGTTTATTGAGCCATTCTCCTTTTTCTGAGACAGGGCTTATCTGTAGCCCTGGCTGCCCTCAAACTTGAGATACACCTGTGTCAGCCTGGGATTAAAGGTGTACTGCTCACAAAGACAGAAGCCACAAAGACCAGTGGGTCTCAGATTGCAACTAGTGTCTGTTTAGCCTATATAGTGAGTTCAGATGGTATTTGGTTCCCCAAGTCCCAAGGCCCAAGAGTAGTCAAAGTTGGTAAGAAAGTCAAGAAGGTCCTAAGAGAAGAGTTGGAGCCACCAGAGGGCAGGAATCCTAGAAGCCCTCCTGGTTTTCCACACCAAAATGTTAGGACAATAAAGGAACAAAAAGCATGGAAGAGACCCAAGTCTGCTCTCAGCGGATGAAACTGTGTTTATTAGCACAGCAGCAGGGGGCAGCAACTTTCCCATGGGAATGGAACTTGTGTGAAGAGGAAGGAGCTGGTCAGGGCTCTTATAGGAGTGGGCAAGGTGCCTGAATATAAGAAAGTTGATAGAGCTGCACAGGATATATATGACCTCCTTCTTTTGAAACTTCTTGTTCAGGCAAAGCAGGTTGTAGATGGAGTTTTCATATCCCACAGTCACTCTCAAACCCATTGTGGCTTATATTAGTTATAAATGCCCGGTCAATAGCCGAGGCTTATTACTAACTATCTCTTACAACTTAAATTAACCCATTTCTATTATTCTACATTCTGCTACGTGCCTTTTACCTTTATCCCATTTTGTGTGTCCAAATTATTGTGCATCTGATTGGCAAATCCTCCTAGTCTGGTTTTCCTTCCTTACCTCCTCATGCCCAGCTATGGGCTACTGAGCTCTTTATTAGCCAATGAGATTAAAACGTATTCATAGTATACAAAAAGATTGTTCTGTAACAGCAGGCTATCTAGAGAACTGTCTCAAAAGACAATACTCCCTGAGATATGAATTTGGCTGACTGATAACCGTTAAGCAATGACATCAAGATAGTCTCCGCAGACCTTTTGGTTTTCTGCTACTATTGCCAAGTCAAAACTTATATTAATTATATTAATGAAAGTCATGGATGGGGCCAGGTTTTAGTCCAGGTAAGCAGAAGAACTTGGTACCATAAGCCACATGGTTCTGGGTTTTTTTTTTCAAGGAAGATACCAGTATAAAGGGATTGTGGAATCATGCTGCATTGTTAAGCAAAGCCAATGATGTAGTCAACAAAAATAGGAGGAGTGGGAGATATGAAGATCCATCTAATAAGCCCTTATCATCAGTCATAGATATACAGAATTTGCCCTGCTGGGTTTTAGTCTTGCTTTGGTCCAGTATTTCCTCACCATGGCCCCTTTCCTCCTCTCTTTTGGAGTAGTAATGTATATTTTGTGCCATTAAATGCTAGAAGTATATCATTTGATTTTTTATTTTGATTTTATAGGACGTACAGTTAAGAGATTACCTTGAGTCTCAGAAGAAACTTTGTGCTCTGGACTTATAAACAGTCTTGAGACTGAAAGACTGTGGGGACATTTGAAGTTGGACTGAGTGCATTTTGCATTATGATATGGCTACAGACCTATGTGGGCCAGGGTGTAGACTGTAGTAGTTTGAATGAGAATGGCCCCCATAGGCTCAAGTGTTTGAGTGTTTCACTCTTAGTTGGTGAATGATTTAGGAAGGATTAGGAGTTGTGGCCTTGTTGGAGAAAGTGTGTCACTGGGATGTGGGTATTGTGGTTCCAAAGCCATTTCCAGGCCCATTCTCACTGTCTCTCTTCCTCCTGCCTGCAGATCAGGAAGTAAGCTCTCAGATACTGCTCCAGCACTATGCCTGCCTGCCTGTCACCATACTCCTCACCTTGATGGTCATGGACTAAGCCTCTGAAACTGTAAGCAAACCTCTAATTAAATGTTTTCTCTTCTGTTTTTCCTTGGTCACAGTTTCTCTTCACAGCAGTAGAAAAATAACTTAAGACAGTGGGCTTAAACTATGTATGACTGTTGACTGCTTTTCTCTGTTGGCAGCTTGCATAGCAGCATTGAATACCGTAAGAACTAGACCTTAGGGATGAGACTTGGAGGCTCTTTCCAGCTCAGTTCTTCCAAGTCCTGGGCCTGAAGTGTGTGGTGTCTTCCACAGTAGGGTCATACCTTCAGGTCCTGGTAGGCAACTGAGGGCAATGGCAGTGGCCTATATTCCTTGGGAGAGTGTCTTAGACTCCCCTAAACTGATTTCTGGAATTTTTAACATCCTCACAGATTGCTTCAATTAGCTACTGATCATTAGGATGTAATGTTTAATTTTATTTGGATTGTTTTATTTCTGTTATTTCCCATTGATAGTGATTTGTCATTTTACTCCCTTATGATCTGATAAGATAGAAAATATTGTTTATATTTTTAAATAATTTTTACTTGCTCGGTGACCTAAATTGATATCTATATCACAGAATATTCCATAGGCTGCTGAGATCTGTATCCTATAGCTATTGAATGTAATATTCTATAGATACTTGCCGTAGTTTCTTTCTTGTTGCTGTGAGAAACACCATTACCAAAAGCAACTTGGGGAGGAAAGGTTTTATTTCACATTCCAGCTTGTAAGTCCATCATCAAGGGAAGTCAGGGCAAGAACTCAAGGTAGGAACCTGGAGGCAAAAGCCATGAAGAAATGATGTTACTGGCTTGCTTCCTCTGGTTTGCTCAACTGACTTTTTATACAATCCAGGACTACCTGCCCAGGAGTGGCATCTCCATCAGAGAGCTGGGCCCTCCCACATTAATTAAAAATATGCCCAACAAACTTGCCTGTAGACTAATATGATGGAGGCAATTTCTGAATTGAAGTTCCTTCTTCCCATATGAATCTAGCTTCTGTTAATTTGACAAAAATTAACGAGCACAATGTTTTAAGTCTATTTGATCTATAGTGCATTATGTCTGTGTTAACTGTCAGTTTTTATGTTTGGATTAATTATCTACTGAAAAGGGTTGAATATTGTCATTACTGAGTAACTACAGTATTGTTTTATGATATTGGGTATACCAATATTCAGTGCTTACTTATTTATAGTACTGATAGCATATTGATGGGTTATTCCAAATATTTATTGGTTGTCTATGTATTCTGAATAATTTTTTTGCTTGAAATCCACTTTGTCAGATCTGAGCATATAACTAGACCTGTTTTTTTTCTGCTTCCAAGATCTTGGTATATTGACTTCAGCCCTTTCGTTTTCAGAGTTTACTTACATTTGACAAATAGATTCTTTCCCCTCAGGCACCAAATATCTAGGCTTCTCTGTAATGCAGTCAGCTAGTTTATATCTTTAGATTCAACAGTTAGGACCATTATAATTAAGATTAATATTAAGAGAATTTTTTCATACAAGGAATTTTTGATTATTTCATGGTTTCTTCAAATATTAGTTGGCCTTGTTATTCTCCCTTCATTGTACTAGGCACATGATTGTTTACTGAATTGTAGTGTTTTCTATAATCTTCTTCATCTTTTACTGTCACGAAATCAATTATTTTCTGTGTTCTCACAGTTAACACTCTATTTATTCCTCCTCTCTTTGTAGGATTTCTTTAAATATATTTCTGATATGCTGACTTGGTAGCAACTGATTGCTGTAGTTTGTGGAAAATCTTTATTCACTGACTTCAGGGGATAACTGCTGGATATAATAATCTCACTTGACATTTATTTACTGTGATGCTTAAAACACATCATTTGCTATTTTTGTGGCTTTTCAGGTTTCTGCCAAGAAGGCTGATGTTATTCTGATTGGTTTTCACTTGTAAGTGACATGGATGTTTCTTTGCAGCTTTTAATGTTATGTCTTCATTCTTTAGTCTTAGCATACTATCCATGGTTCTAGAGCAGTACATTTTACTTCTGATACATCTTAGAGATGTTATATCTGTTTGGAGTCTAAATGCCTCTTGTGCTTAAATTTTATTTATTTTTCTGAAGAATCAGGAAATAGTCTGCTTTAATTTCTATGACTGTTTTCTGTGTCTTAAGTTTTATCTCCCCTCATTTTTCTGCCTATAGATATATTTTATCTTGTGGTCATACTCCAGAAATTTGTGCTCAAGATGGCTTATTTTTTCCTTTACTCATATATAAATAGGATAGTTCCTTCAACCAAAAAATTTAATTAAATAAAATAATTTTTTTAAAAAAGAAAATGGCCCCCAAATTGAGTGACACTATTAGGAATTATGGCTTTGTTGGAGGAAGTGTGTCACTGTGGGGGTGGGCTTTGTACTCTCCTATGCTCAAGCTACTGTTCCAGTGAGACTGTCTACTTCTTGTTTCCTGCATATTAACGTGTATTAGCTCCTTCTCCAGCACCATGTCTGAGCACTGCTATGCTTCCCACCATGATGCTAATGGACTAAACCTCTGAAACTGTAAGCCACCTTCTCAATGAAATGTTTTCCTTTTTAAGAGTTGCTGTGGTCATGGTGTCTGTTCACAGCAATAGAAACCCTGACTAAGACATATACAAAGAAAGGAAAACATTTAATTGGGGCTGGCTTTCAGTTTCAGAGGTTTAGTCCATTATCATTATGACGGTAAGCATCTTGATCCACAGGCAGCAGAAGGAGAGTGTGTCACTAGGCCTAGCTTGATGCATATAAGATCTCAAAGCCTGCCTCCATAATGACACACTTCCTCCAACGAGCCCACATCTACTCCAACAAGGCCACACCTCCTAATAGTGCCACTCCCTGTGGCCAAGCATTCACACACATGAGTCTTTGGGGACAATTCATATTCAAACCACCACAGGGACAATCATTTCTACTGACAATGATATTCTAAGATGAGTGGATAGTCTACCCTTCTTGAATTATCAAGATAAATAATATAATGGTTTCTCTGCAGAGATATCAGAACACCTTTTTTTTTTTAACTCCTTGTCCAGGATTCATTTACCTGCTGTCTGTTGCTGTTCTTGGTAGTTTTATTTTTGGAAGTAATATGTCCCTTTGCTCCTCAGTTTTGTCTTAAACAAGAAGAGATCCTGTCCAGCTTCCAAGAAGAGATCCTGTCCAGCTTCCCCAAATTTTTTTGACTGAAGGCACCTTGGTAAGTTTCTTTGTCAAAAGAAAATAAAGTGTAAATTAGAACTGTTTTCCAATAAGTTTGTTTTAAATGAAAAACTTTTGCTACTGTGCCTGCCCACTAATTCTGACTGCTCATTATCTGAGCTTGAGACCTGGCCTTGCAGAAACTGTAGCCAGGATGTGGTTATGTCTCACTCATAGATTAATTTTTTAATAGGTAAAGTTCTTATCTAAGAATATCTAGGGGGGCAGATGGGCACATACTCTGAACTTGCTGGCAATGCGGTCCATGGTATAGCATAGAGGAAGGATCTAGAGACAAGGCCCCTGACCTCTGAGGAGCCAATCAGAATGCTCCAGCAGCTGCTTTAAATTGAGAATGCCCAACAGTTGCGAGGAAAATCGCCATCAAGACTGTGGCATCCCTGCCACCGGGAACGTCTCTTGGAAAATGAGTGGCTGCTACTCTTGAGGACATGGAAAGTCAGGGGACTTAACGGACCCTCACATTTAGGTAAACTACAATAGTCTTTGTTTGAGGTTAAATGGCCAGGGTAGAGGGATTAATCTGTGATCTTGATGGGTGATCACTCAGGGGTTTTGAATCGGCTCGCGTGTGGCATAGGTTTCTTTTGTGTGGCAGTTTCTCGGGAGGTAGTGGTTTCTCCTGAGATGGTGGTAGCTTCAATTATGTGACTGACCATTTCCTACCCCCTCTTTACAGTTCTCCATACATCCTTCCTCCTCCTCTTCAAAGATTTATATTCCTGAGAAGGACTTGGTGGCGTTTCCACAGTTGTGGTATAACG
Organism: Peromyscus eremicus; assembly: GCF_949786415.1. Taxonomy (NCBI): domain Eukaryota; kingdom Metazoa; phylum Chordata; class Mammalia; order Rodentia; family Cricetidae; genus Peromyscus; species Peromyscus eremicus. Next base: position 83,669,455 of record NC_081439.1, on the reverse strand, counting down.
ATTTGGAGTTCTTCATCAACCTGGGATAACGTGGTGAGATGTCTTTTATATGCAAGTCCTTTAAAACAGTAAGGACTGAACTGTGTAGATATGTATTTCTCTTTCTACAGTATTTGATTATTTTAACTTGGTTTTCACATCTGAAGAGCAAGTACATACTCATGTACCTATGTTTCATAACCGATGTAGATGAGTGTGATTTCATTTAGTATAATGAGCTCTGGAACTTTGGAAATGCATTGGAACTCTGTCAGACACTTGCTATGTAACCACTCACTGGCCTTTATGATGCACCTGCTTCTGTCTCTTTAATGGCGGTGTTACAGTTGTGTATCTCAGAACATGACCTATTTATTATTTTCCTTTAACTTATAAATTGATTTTAGGTGCATAAGAAAATGTTCACCCAGATTTCCCTAGTATACATAACTTATACATCTAAAAAATTACCAAAAACAAAGAGATTGCTGGAAAATAAGTTAACTACATATTTCATTTGAATTTGATGATTTATTCAAATAATACTGTCATTGAATTCCAGGACTCCATTCAAGATACTTAAGTGAATTTAGTCATCATTCCTCCATAGTCAGTTTTAGTAGTACAGTTCCTCAGTCTTCACTGGACTTTACAAACTCAACATATGTGAAGATTCCTGGTCAGGCACACTTTCCAAACTTCTGTCGATTTGGAGGTGTCTCACTTACAATTTTTGCACAGTGTGCACAATGCTGCATGTTGTTATGACACTTACATACATATATGTATAGTTCATTACATGTAATGTACATATGTAATAAAAAGTAAAATGAGGACTGCTTGGGTAGAATAAGGGATTGTAGAAAAAGCAAGATGGATGGAGGACAAAATAAGGTCAACATAAGTAAGGAACTATTATGTGCATATCTACATATATATTACATGTATGTGTGAACAGTTATTTAAGTCTAAATACTGAATATGAGAAAACACATGTTACATTTGTCTTCTTGAAATTCCCACCACCAAGTGTGACTGTTCCTTTTCCTTACATTCACCTCAGCATTTGTTCTTACTTGTTTTCTTGATTTTCCCCTTTCTGACTGGGGAAGGTATGGTTCAGTATGCCTTTGATGAACATTTATCTAATGGCTATGATTAACATTTTTAATTAATCTATTGGCCATTTGTATTCCCGTGAGAACTGTCGAGTGCATTTGCCATTTGTTGATTTGGTGATTAAGTTTTGACTTCTTTATAGGTTGTAAATATTAATCATGTCAGATGTATAGTGGAAAAGCATGGTTGCCATTCTGATGTCTTCCTCTTCATAGTTACTTACGTCCTTGCTTTGCAGAAGCGTGTTTATTTCATGCAATCTCATTCATCAATTTTTGTTATTTTCTGAGCTGTTTCCAGGGTCCCTTTTTAGAAAGACTGTGCTACACCTATATCTTAAAATGTTTCCCTTGTGTTTTGATACAGAGATTTCAGTATGTCCCGTCATACATTAGGATCTTTGATCTATTTTGAGTTAATTTTGAGGAGTGAGGGACAGGGATGAATGATCATCGATTTAGATTTAGTTAGCCAGTTTTACGCACTCCATTTGTGGAAGCAGATTTCCTCGGTGTTAGTTTTTTGGCATCTTTAAAAATACATAAGTGGCTGTGGCTGTATGGTTTTATTTCTGAGTCTTCTATTCTATTCCAGGGGTCTACATCTCTCTTTGCAGGAGCGTTCATTTTTGTTGCTAGCTCCATAGTGTAATCTGAGAGCAGATGTTGTCCCACCTCCAGCATTGCTGTGGCTACTTATGGTCTGTTGTTCTTGCCCCTGCATTTTAGGTCTTTGGTTTCCTTTGAGCTAAATATAATTGGGATTTTGCAAGGCATTGCACTGCATCTGTGTGTAACTTTCAGCAACAAATTCATTTTGCTAATCTGTGTGAGTGGGAAGCTTTTGGATCTTTTAGTGTCTCTTTCCATTTCTTCAGTGATTTAATGTTTTCATTTTTCAGTACTTCACTCCATCAGTTAGGTTTGTTCCTAGGTATTGTAAATTTTTGAAAACATTGTGCATGGGATTGTGTTGCTGGAGAGGTTCTCTCCAGGTCCCACCAAGCCCCGCAGTCCCACAACCCACGTATAAAATAATCACTCAGACACTTATATTACTTATAAACTGTATGGCCGTGGCAGGCTTCTTGCTAACTGTTCTTATATCTTAAATTAACCCATTTCTATAAATCTATACCTTGCCACGTGGCTCGTGGCTTACCGGCATCTTTACATGCTGCTTGTACTGGTGGTGGCTGGCAGTGTCTCCCCCTCCTTCTTCCTGTTCCCTCAATTCTCCTCTCTCCTTGTCCCACCTATACTTCCTGCCTGGTCACTGTCCAATCAGTGTTTTATTTATATAGAGCGATATCCACAGCAGGATTGTGTTTCTGATTTATTCCTCAGTATCAGGGTTTGGGGTCACTATGGACTGCACAGTATTTTATGCTGCTGTGCACCCTCCTTCCTTGGTGGAAGTGTTAAGTACATATTAGTGCTTGTATTTTATTGTTTGCATTCTTGTAACCATATGAACACATCATTTGCCCAAAGAGATTATTTAAGTTCTTCTTTTACATTATCCTACTTATTTCCTTCTTTTGTATTGTTGCTGTGGGCAAATCCTTCAAGCAGCGTATTGAAAAGGGTTTCAGAGAGCAGATCCCATTGTCTTATTCCTTGACTTTAGATAAAATGGTTTCTGGTCTTCACAGTTTAGTATAATGTTAGCTATAGGTTTGTTATGGAGAACCATTTTACGTTGAGGTGTGCTCTTAGAATCTTGAGGGCTTTTGTCATTAACCGGTCTTTAGCTTTTTCAAGGTCTTTTCTGCATGTTTTTCCAGTTTTAGGATGTGCCCTGCTTAAGCAAGCACACTTTTCTGCATATTTTAGATCATCCTCTGATATCTGCTCTGAATGTATTTATGTGCTGTATAGTCTTTATTGATTTGTGTAACATGAACTGCCCCATGTCCCTGATAGGAACCCAACTTGATCATGATGTTTTTAATGTGGGCTGGTGAGCAGGCTGCATGACCTGAGTTAGGTCTTCTCTGAGTTTTACCTTCATTATTTATTTATTTTTATGTTGGTGATGTTTAAATATAGAATTTGTTTGAATCTTTCTTCCAGTTCTAATGTTCTTTAGGTTAACTGATATTGATACACTTTGCTGGTGAACCTTTCTACACTACTTTTTGTTTGTATTTTTTATTTTTAGTTCTAATAATTCTATTTTTTGTCTGTTTTCAAACTCAGTTTCTTTCTGTGTTCTCATGTATGTTTTTGGTTTGCATCTCCATGTCCTTAGTTGGATTCCTTCACCTGCTACTTTGTATCTTCTTTGATATTACATAGTATCTTTTCATGTGGAGTTTGAATTCTTAGCCCAGCCTTTCAACCAGTTCATCGCCTTCAGTTTCATCATTTGAGGGGTTATGGTCATTTTTCCTGCTTTTCATATTACTTGTGCTTCTGTGTTATATTTTCTTCATCATTTACTATTGGTTTCTCTTCAAGTTTTATTTGGAGAAACTAGTGAGCAGCCTCCTCTTGCAAGCCAAATCTGCAGTACTATTCACAGAAGACAAAAGTCACCATGTAGCAGTTGTGACACCAGTGTAGACTATGTCCATAAAAAGACATAAAATTATTAACTCCAACTGCCCAGCCCAAATGAGAATAGAGCAGGAATCAAAAACAGTGTGCAGTGAACTATGAGGTTAAAACTGAATGGGGGTCCATGTGCTTATAGTAAATGAACTAAATGAACTGTGTAGGGTGGGAGGAACCTAAGAAGAAGCAATGCTGAATAAAAGAAAGTGGAGGAGGAAAAGGGGGAAGCATGTGAGGAAGAGGAGGGGAAAGAGGAAGAGACAATGATAGGAGTGCATAATTACAAATGTGTGAACCCAACTAGGTAAATGTAAGGAAAGGATAAAACCTAGAAGGTTTGAAAATGCTGTAAAGTATCAATGATACAGAAGCATAGTGGAAAGAAAAGGAGGGAACATAATTGACAAAAACAAATGTTTTAAATGTCCAAGTCTTAACGGGGCTTATTTCTAGGTCCACTACTGGAGTATGCCAACTGAGAACTGACTTTGGATTTTTTCACCTTTATTGACTTTTAGGTTGGTGCTGAGCCCTGACCAGTCAAAGGTCAGTTATCTGACACAATTCTCTTCCTTTTAGGGGCTCTCATTTTTTCCTGTGTCCCAGGAACCTCTGCTATGTATTAATAGCTTTTATAGGGGACAGGTGCTCCCTCTCTCCAGGGACTCCTCAGTTTGTAAATTATGAGGTTGCTGATGTCCATGCAATTATCTCATATGGGTTTTAAGAGTTGAGAAGGAAAGGACCCTGATATTTTTGTTGGGGATTTGATCTCAGGGCATTCTTATCCCACCCAGCAGAAGACAGCCTGTGCGAGAGAGGAGGCTGCTGAAACTTTAAGGTCTTACCTTTTCTTAACCTGACACTTCCGTTTTGTTTGTTCTCTGATTTTGGATTAGTTTTAAATTATTGTTTGTGTGTTTGTATGATGTGTTTAAGTGCAGGTGAGTACATGTCAGAGAGCTCTATGGAGGTCTGAGGACAACTCTTTACAGTGAGTTCTTTGTTTGGGGTATTAAAGGGGTAAGTTATGAATATTCTGATTCTGTGTTTCTTTTTGCTTTGTCAGATTCTTAATTTCCCCCTTTTGTTTCCTTCCCCATAATTACCAGATTTCTTTGGATGATTCTCACACCCTCTTTGACTTTACACTTTCTCAGAAACTGTTTCAAAGACTGTAGTTTCAAGTTTTCATTATATGACATGACTCAATTATTTTTTAAATAATTTTATTAATTCTTTGAGAATTTCATACAGTATATTTTGAACATATTCACCTTGTCAACTCCCCTTCACTACACTTTTCAGCTCTCCCATAACTTCCCAACCAACCTTGAGATTAGTTCTTTTTTTGTTCTTTCCCCATTGAGTCCATTCATTTTTAAGATATATTAATTACACATCTTAATAGAATTCACTCTGTATTTCCATACCTTCCTCTAGTCTACACTAACCATGTCATATAGTTCTTTTTCCAACTCAACACCTAATGTGGCACCTTTACTAGATGCTTAGAATTTCTATTCTGTTTTCAGGCAGACTGTTACCACATAAGGGGGAGAACTTAAGGATTTAACTGCACATCTTTGGGAGAGTTGCTTCATTACACTGGTTCTCCCTTTATCTTTAGGATACATTTTTGTATTTTAGGATTATGTTGGGACTGGTGTTTCTGGCCATAGGCTCAGGTCATTTTGAAGCCCCTAACCATCTTCTTTCGTGCATATCTCTTGCAATTTTAGTGTGTCTTCATATGCCACAAAGATGATCCAAGTATGACAAATCATGGGCTGGAATGTCATTCTTTTTTCTTTAATCACAGTTAATTGGATGTCTTAGTATTTTATATTTCCAAGCTAATGATGATGGCATCACTTTTGTATAGATTTACCCTTTCTTTTTGATGGCTTATATACTATTGAGATGAAATATCAGAAGTCAGGTAGCTAAGCGACCAAAATTTTCTTCTGCTAAGCTAACCTAGTGCTCATTTCTATTGGTATTTGATCATTTACAAATATTTATTTATACACATATTTAAAGGAGTTGGTTTTATGTCTATTCATACAGAAATAGACCTTAATACACTCACAAACCAATTTCTTTTGCCTACAAATAGAGGCAGGTATCCAGAAATGGCTGTTTTATTTATTCTACAAATAGTTATCTATATTGCTAACAGTGGTTGCAAAGAAGATTCTGTGGCCATCTGTCAAGTTTTCTAATGTTTCTCACCCTCCTGCAGGTTCATTAAGATGGACAACAAGGAACTGCCCACACTGTTGAATCTTGCTATACAGCATCTACTGAATAATGAGCCTGCAGCAATTCACGCTCTCGAGGAGATCCCAAGGGAGCTGTTTGTTCCATTGTTCTCTGCTGCCTTCAAGGGTGGGCATAAGAATATAGTGAAAGCGATGGTGAAGGTTTGGCCCTTTGTATGTCTCCACATTGGGTCATTAAGGACACGGGAGTCCCAGCGGGAACTCCTGAAAGCCATGGTCGAGAGTCTTCAGTTCCTACCTGTCCAGAACTCGGCTTCTAGGTAAGACCCTGTATTATAACAGAGAAGTGCTAAGACACAGGAGGTTATGCCACAGCCTGCTACTCTTCCAAAGGTAGTATGCAAAAAGTGAAACAGTGAAAAAGACTATGGGACTGATGGTCCAGTGCTTGAGGTCACTTTGAGAACAAGTGTCTTACAAGGTTGGGTATGGAATGTAAGCGATTGAGGGCACTGTTGATGGATTCGCATTGTGGTGTTACTATTACATAGAAGAAGGACATGAGTGTTAAGACTGCTGAGGATTGGTGGAGAATAGAAGAGAAAATAGTGTGTGCTGTTTACTGAAATTTTGTTCCGTTGTCCACTGCTGCTTCCTCAGTGGATGGGCATGAGAAGACACTGACAGCAATGGTAAGGGCTTGGCCCTTTTTTATCTCCACGCTAGAAAATTAAGCATACAAGAAACATGGTGAACTGAAAGACATGCTTGATGGTCTTCATGTGTTACTGCCCAAAACTCAGCTTTTCAGTAAGAATGTGTATAATGGGTATATGACAAGATAGCAAAACATTATCCTGTAGCCTGTTGCAAGAGAGGACTGGATAATCTTTCACAGTTAGTTAATGGTGAATGCTGAAGATCATTGTGAGGTGGTTGGTACATCAGTTGAAGTTATCTTAAAAACTCTAATGTCTTACAGAGGGTTTTAATTTTGTAATAGATGTGAGTGAGGCTACTGTTGATAGAGATATGTAATGGAGATGTTTCATAGAAGACAGGAATAGCAAGATTTGTGAGCATTAGTTGATCATAGAAAATAGTAAAGGATACAGTATTTGAATAAGAAAGTCTTGCTGGTATGTGGAATAACAAAAAGAAAAAAAAGATGATTTTGTCAGTACGTGTTATCAGTGATCCTGCTCGGTTATATTAATGTTTGCTACCTCTTAGTGTTCTGTGTTCTCTTTTCCCTGCAGGAGCCCTAAACTGAGGATCCTAGATTTAAGGCAGGATGTTGGCTGCAAGATCATCTGCCCGGAGAGCAGTGCTAAGTCACCTGCCTGTTTTCACTCCTGTGCTTACTCTGAGCACTCTATCTCGAAAATCGAAGGACAGTGTAGTATGGCAAGTTCAGAACCCAAGGCTCAGTCCTCCAAGCAGGCTATGGAATTATTAGTGAACCTTTCCCTTGGTAGAACCTTAAGGGAAACTGAATTTTTGGTTCTGCTTCTGAATAAAGTAGAGCAGAGCTCAGGCTCTTTGCACCTGTGCTGCCGTGATTTGCAAATAGACAAATTGTGTGACTGTAGAAACACCCTACATCATCTGGATCTGAAATGTATTGATCACCTGGCAGTTGATCAGGCTTCTCTGAGTGAGGTCACCACCCTTCTGGCTCAGGTGGTGCACCTGGACAGACTTTGTCTGTGTAAAATCACTTGTAGATCTTTGAATGGGGAAGCCTTTCGAAATTTTATCTCTGAGCTTGGGCGTATGGACCATCTCAATGAGCTCAACTTGTCCTCTTTCTGCCTCACAGATCATCTTGAAAATGTCCTGAGGTAAGGGTATGGGATGGATACTGAATTTCCAATAATAGCCTGTTTTTAAGATGAGAGAAATAATTCTTCAATATTCTTAAGCTCCCCATAGCCCTTTCTCTTTCCACCTCAGCATGGGCTATGCTGGGAGTTTAAAAACAGCTAGGGAAGGGTATCTTTCTGTAATTGAAGAGAAAATGGGGTTACAAAACCTTAGTCAGCTGAGCATGTGCGGGCAGTGTGCTCATTCCAGAAGTATACAGGTGAAAAGAACAATGCAGTCCTCCTCTGGCCATCGAGAGAGGAAGAGGAGGAATTGAGAGAAAGACTTCAGGTTGGGCACAGGTGCACATAGCCATCTACCCATAGACAGTAATGTCAGAGCATTAGGAAAATCTCCAAGGTTCAGGCCATGACTGTACAGGCTGTCACTTGTGGACGGGCCACAAGGAGCTAACAGTTGGTTGCTCCTCTGCCTTTGATTATATTGTAATTAATAAGTAGATAATATTTTCCACTAAGTTTTTCACACAACTCTATAATATTGTACACAGTGTCAAGGTTAAAATAGTATATGTCAGGGTGGTAAAGTATTTTTCATAGACCCACAAGTCTATTAAGTACATGAAAGCTTGTATCATTTTCTGATGCAATCCATGTACAAAGTCGTTTGTTTAAATTCATAGATATAGTTTCCCTCTTCTAGTCCTCATTTTTCAGAAATACTTTTCTGTTTCCTCCCTACAGAGTCCTACCAGCTAGTTTGGAATTCTTACATCTACCATTCTGTGCACTTTCTTACAACGACTTCAAGTTTCTGTCTGAGTGCCCTCAAGCCAACCACTTAAAGCTCCTGAATATCAGCAACAACCCAATGAACTGGGAAGATAGTGAGCCCCTTTATAACCTTTTGCAGAATAACTCTAGCACCTTGCAACATCTGGCAATCAGTCATTGTCTTTTAACAGACTCTACAATCTCTGTTCTAATCTCTGCACTAAGTCGCTGTTCTCAACTCCGAATCCTCAACTTTTCCTCTAATCCAGTTACCATGACTATGCTAATGAGAATTCTTGAGCACTTAACATCCTTGGTGCAGCTTAAATATGTGTTTTATCCTATCCCCGTGCATTGCTATGGGAGATGGCACTTTCAGGACAGTTTAGATCGACAGAAGCTTGCTGATGTGCAGGCACAATTGAAAAGAATGCTACAAGAGGCGGAAAGGAATGACATGCATTGGATCACTTTCTCTGATTAAATTTACAGTCCAACACATTTTCACTTGATATGTTCCCTTTAAGTATTAAATGTTTTTTCTTGATCCCATTGACTGACTATATAAGGTTATTATGTTGTAGCAAAATACAGTTAAATATAGGTATGTAACTGATTTCTATAGAGAATAACTTAGAAGAAGATGGAGGACTCTGAGAGTGTCTGTGAGTCTCTTGACTATTGTTCTTGATAGTACTTCATCCTATCTACTAAAGTTTTAGGTAGAAGAGTTGGAAAGACTACATCATAAATTACCACAGCCTTGTCCTCACTGAGATTTACTTCTGGGCACTTGACACCAGACATGACACTCTAACTTTTCCTGGGTATGCTTTTGGAGGGCAGGTGGTTATTGAAACCGATGCTTTTATCCACTGAGTTGTATTAAGCTTCTTTATTAAGATGTTTTCAGTTGCTTATAGGAAACCATCTGGATTTAACAGTGAGAAAAAGAATCTGTGCCCATTACCCATTGAATGGCTCAGTTTTTCTTTATTTCATACTCATTTACCAAGGATCGGTTTGCGATATTATTGTAGGCAGCAAGAATGAACTGACAAACAAGACAGGGTCCCTGTCTCAAGCCACTCAGAGTCTGAATGTTTCTGTGGTTTATCTATTCCTCCACTGTTCATTAGTGCATAGAAGAAAGTTGTTTTACACTCTTGGACCCCGATTTATCTTCCTTGTTCTTGTTACATGGTCTGTTCAATGCAAAGTGAACTCTATGATGTTGACTCTTCTCAACAGAATTCATGGATTCAATGTTACCATCTTGGAGGCTTTCTCAAACATCTGCTTGATGTCTGTCATTGTGCAAAATGCCTGACATAATAGACTAGTAAGGAAGAGAACTTTGTTTCCCTGCTTTAGACATTTCACCATGATTGTTTAGTTGCACTGGTTTGGAACTTCAGCAAGGCAGAACATGGTAAAGAGCTTGTGGCCGAGGGAGATCCTTTTAATTCATGAGGCCAGGAAGCAGAGAGAGCAGGAGCCTGAGTCCCTGTACAGCCTTCAGGAGTGGGACTACACTGATACGCCTCCTTGAGCTAGCCTGCTCTAAAGTTTCTACCACCTGCCCTGGAAACTGTTCTTGAACTAACCTATTCAAAATTTTCACCCACCTGCCATGGAGCCATCAACTTGAGACCACCTTTTATCATATTAGCTTGGGAGACATTTAGGATCCATGGCATAACTCTTCCTTCATGGTATACATGATTCTGTTTGAATATTCTGCTGTTTCTTTTCTGTTAAAGTTGCCACAATTGCTATAATATTGTGTAGCAAATATGTATATGGAGTCCTTTATATTTGATACTCCAAAATGTGATTACCATACATAGAAAAGCATGTTTGTTCAAGATATAATACAAAAAAGCATGTCAAACCAATTAATTAGCAGCGTATTTATGTTATGAATGTATTGAAATGGGAATACACTGCATTGCAAGGACATAGCAAAAGTGTATAAAATTTAGTTTGTTCCTGTCACATGCTGAAATGTTAACACCACTACTTTTAATTACTTAATAAGGAAATGAAACAAAAATAACCATTTATGCAGTTTTAAAGATCTAGCAAGAAAAAGCAAAAACAATAATATGTCTATATTGTTTCAATTTTTATATGCTAACATACCGGATTTCAGATTAGCCAAGCAAAAATACAGTTAGAAGTTACAGAATTTTGTTCATAGTTCTCACGTTTTGAGATGATATTGGACTATATCTTAGAGATATAAAACATGAAAATTTATCTACAAAACTAAAGTTTGCTTGTATGATTACACTTATATTTTGCTAAGTGTCACGACATGGGTGTGTGGGTTCACATAGAAAGAAAACTCAGAGGCACCTTAATAATCAATTTAGCCTTTCACAGCTGCAGGGGATCCAGTCTCTTAAGAACTGAAAAGTTTTCCCTTCACCCAGGGCATTTTTATTTTTCTCTATATTACAGTTTAGCCAGTTGATTTCCATATGTTCAAAACAACTTGAAAGAAGCTCCCAAAAATATAATGGCAAGTGCAAATTCCTCAAATCATCAGGTACCACAGTTTTCCAGTTCCCCGATGTGGTGGTATTGTATTCCCCAAAATATTGTGTACCCTAATAAATTTATCTGGGGTCAGAGAACAGACAACCACTAAATACAAAGGCTAGAAAATGGTGGTACTCACACCTTTAATCCTAGCACTCCAGAGGTAGAAATCCCTCTGGATCTCTGTGAGTTCAAGGCCACATTGGAAACAACGGCCAGGCATGGTGACACATGCCTTTAATCCCAGTAACAACTTTTAAGACTCCTGCTACACCCTGAACCAAGTTTTGCTTAGGCCTTTGTATCCTTGGGAGACTCTGAGACAAGATTCACATAGGGCAACAAAAGAAACAAAAGGTATCAGTTAAACAAAAGATGGATTAGGGCTAGGTGCTACTCTCTGGAGCCCAGACCAGGTGTAGCCCAGTGGGAGTGCAGCCACAGATCCCCCATTCTTTTATACAAAAATCAATTATCTTGAAGGTTATGCAGCCTCACAGTAAATATAGTCTTTTTTTTTCTGTCTTACAATCTTACGTAAGTAGACCAAAACACATTTTAAAGCAAATAAAGTCACTATTGCTAGAACAAGAGCAACACTGGCTAGGATGAGAAATCTATTAAAGTGATTCGTGAGATTGAATGAAGCTGTGGTATCTGCAAGACTTTCCATAATGTCCATTCCTGTCGTATCAGGTAACTTTTTTGCAAAAGTTTCTTTAATTTCTTTCTATAAGTTACAAACTGAGAAGAATTAGGGTGACCCAACAAATGCATCTTAACCTTACCCCAATCATACTTGCTTTCATGAAATCTCAAGGGTGTGATACAATAAGAAGAAACACTCTAATCACATTTTAATTTTATCTGCTTCACATTTTCTAACTGATCCTCTAACAATACAACAGCTTGCCTTAACTCAGCTAATTCATTTACTATTTCATCAATTTTATTCTGTTTAGTCCACAGTTCTTCTGAATGAATCCAGCGGTTTGGATTTCTTTATGAAGCGCCACTCTAGCTGTTGCTGCTGTGGCTGTCAATGCAATGATTCCTGTAATAACTGCGACCACCAGTTCACCCATTCAATGTGTTCTTTTTAATATTCTTTCAGTGAGCTTCTGTACTAGGATCCTCACGGGAGAGTCTTGCCATGGCCATGACAACTTCACTGGTATCCAGATAGCTGGCCTTCCTCTAAGATTATATAAACTTTCAAAGGTCAAATTTAAAAACATACTAGAATTAGCACAGGTATGAAGGGTACAGCATTCACAAGTAATGCTGTATTTATTCGGGTGCCATTGTACAGTCCCTTTAAGTAGCAAAGTAATGGTGCACATGCCATAGAAGGATGACTTTGATTTAGTCTAAAAGACAGAGTGTACTTATCATCATTAATGTTTAATTTTCCTTGCCATTTTCCACAAGTTAGTCTGAACTGAATTGCCAAATTGCAGGAGGGGGCTTGCCATTACAACTCCATGCCACTAAATAGGTTCATTAACTGGAGCACTGATTTCCACAGTTCTATTCCAGTTATACCATTTCCATGTTAATTCTGAGGGAGAATACTTTCCCAGAGGGAGCAATAAGGTGTGGTTATAGATTATTTGTATGTTAATAAGTGAAGTTTGCCTGGAGATCAGAGGACATAGATAGCCATCCACAAACTAAAGTCAAGCAGTGGTAGCACACGCCCTTAATCTGATAACATGGCAGGCAGAGTCTCTGTGCATTCAAGGACACAACCAAGAGTGGTGACACATGTCTTTAATCCCAGTACTAACCATAGAGACCTGGAGGTCTGTACAGACAGGTAGTGACAAGGAAGTGTATAGCTAGAGTTTTCCTGCCTGGCCCACAGTCAGGACAAATCTCTCTCACCTGCCAGTCCCACAGCCGCTCAGACCCGACCAAGTAAACACAGAGACTTATATTGCTTATAAACTGTATGGCCGTGGCAGGCTTCTTGCTAACTGTTCTTACAGCTTAAATTAATCCATTTCTATAAATCTATACCTTGCCACGTGGCTCATGGCTTACCGGCATCTTCATATGCTGTTTGTCATCGTGGCGGCTGGCAATGTCTCTCTCTCAGCCTTCCACTTCCCAGCTTTATTCTCCTCCTTGTCCCGCCTATATTTCCTGCCTGGCCACTGGCCAATCAGTGATTTATTTATTGACCAATCAGCAACACACTTGACATACAGACCATCCCACAGCAGAAGTGAGGTAGCTGGGCTAAGAGCCAATGAGAAGGCAGAACAGCAAGGCAATAAAGATGCAGGTTAGACAGGAAGAAGCTCTCGATGGGGGAGCTACAGCGGCATGGTGAGCTAAGGTTAGCTGGTGGCTCTCACTATTTCCCTGATCTCTTCGGTTATTACCCCTGTATTTGGCTTTGTGTTTCTTAATTAATAAAACTGTATAGAAATCTGTCTACAGTAAGGACTCCAATCAATGATGTCTCCTTTGGAGATATTAGCACTCAAGTTTTCTCACTCTTACACTGTTGGCAATGTACCCAGTCAGATTCCTTGTTGATAACCCTCATCTCTCAGAAAGGTAGATTTATGGAACTAGTAGCATTAATCTCCTATCCTTTAAAACCAGATGCATGAAGCATATAAAGCTTATTCCAATAATCTTGGGTAGTATTGACTATGGATAGCCATATATTATAAGTTGTATTTAGGCACTGAATTCCATTTCCCATGCAAATAGGAATTCCTTGTACTCCAACTGTAGTTGTCAATCACTTTACCCCCCTCCATTGGCTGAGCAGGACCTCAGTTGTCATAAGGACCAGGTAGCCAAGAAGATTAACCATTATAGGAATATTCATATCTGCCCAACTTACTGCTAAGTTAATTGGAGGATTGGGGATAAAGGCCCAATAATTACGATACATCCCTTTTATCTGCATTGTTGCCATGGAAAGCATGGCAAGAAATGTTTGTAGCATTCAGAGGCTTGTGAGTCATGTGAAGTATCATCTCTCATTTGTCGCACAAAATCTTAAGCTGTCCCCAGATGAGAGGATTAGTTATTTGTTGCAAAAGTCTCCTGTGTCTTGACTTTGGCAGAGGCATCCCTGAATCTGCAGCATCTTGGAGATGTCTCTTGCTCATGGCAGATTTTTATCAATTTCGATGGAATCTACAATTTATTATCTCCTGTGGAAGCATAAGCATAACCTCGGCCTTATTTAACACTTCCCCTGGGCTATTTTGATGTTAAAACATTTATAATACATGGGCTGACTCAATTCAGCAATTCTTTCCATAACTCAATGTTTTTTGTGTTTCATTAGCATTTAAAAAAAATTAAAATTAGTAAGGCATTATGCAGTCTATCTCTGGGGGTCCTCATATCCCCCTTCTGTTTAGCAAGCATCTCTTTTAGAATGTGATTAAATATTTCAAAAATTGCTTGTCCTGTAGGTTTGTATGGTATCCTGGTAACACGTTTTATCTTGTAACGTGCAAAAAACTGTTTCATTTTACTGGAAGCATAAGCTGGGGCATTATCAGTCTTAAGTTGTGCTGATATGCCCATTACAGCCATTATTTTTAATAAATACATAATTATAGAATCTGCCTTTTCAGAACTTAAGTCAGATGCCCATTGGAACCCAGAATAAATGTCAATGGTATGATGAACATATTTTAGTTTTCCAAACTCTTCTAAATGAAATACATCCATTTGCTAAATTTCATTCCTTTGTGTGCCTTTAGGATTAGTTACTGCAGGTAAAGGAACTTGATTATAAAAAGAACAAGCAAGACAGTTTTTTTTTTATGATTTCCTTAGCTTGTTGTGAACTAATAGAAACTTTTTTCTTTAGCCCTCTACTATTAACATGGTATTTCTTAGTGTAAGAGCCCCAGAAATAGGTGCTCTTTTATTATGCAGGGAAGAATCCATTCAAGGTTTTTTTAAACTGAATTTGCTTACTTTTTAGATATTTGTTAATTTCTCCTAAGGAATTACTACAAGGTCTTTACCAACCATCATTAATCTTCCACAATTGCCTAATTTCAGTATTGGTATAGGGTACCACAATCTCAGCTGGATCCATACCTGACAATTGATGAAATCTTAATCTTCCCTTTATGATTAGTTCAGAAACTTTTTCTATACAGGTTTTTTATTTTTCACTCTGCAAGCTAAGAAAATCCATTCCAAGATATAATCCTCTCTCTGCATGATGAGTCTGTTATGCCCATATTGCAAATACCCACAAAAGACCACCACAGAGACTGAATCCTGTATGTAAAAGCAAAGGGCCTTTATTTTCAAACTCAGAACTTGGATTCTCTGTCTGACACAGAGGTGAGACCAGAGAGCCCAGAGCCCAGGCAGGGTGGGGTATTTTATCATAGCAGGGGTTGGGGTGAGGGGCTTTCTAGGGTTCAGGACCCTGATTGGCTGGCATTTGTCTGGGGGTATAGGAAATGTTTGGAATGTCAGGTATTTTCCTCTCAGATGCAGACCCCACTGGGTGGGGTCAGCTTATGGCTTTTCCTGGGTCCAGGTGTTGCCTGCCAGAAGCTGTGTCTGGGCCTCCAAGCCTGTCATGGCAGCTGTGTGTTCAAGCTGTTTTGCCCCCCCCCAAGTCCAGTGAGGGAATGATTTGAAGGTCAAATTAGTAAAATATACCTCTTTGTGAGGTCTAATCTATCCACACAGGCATTTTGTAATTTTTGTTATACCTGGGTTAATTCCCTTTCAGCCTCAGTTGTTAACTTGCTTGGACTGTTTAAATCTGACTCACCTTGCAAAATTTGAAACAAAGTATTCAATTCTGGGGTAGACAATCCAATTGTAGGCTGCAACCAGTTAATATTATCCAATAATTTTTGAAATCATTAGGAGTCTGTAGTTGATTGTACCTAAGTCTTCCCCTGTCCCACCTGGTCCATAGCCGCTCAGATCCAAGTAAACATACAGAGGCTTATATTAATTAAAACTGTTTGGTCATTAGCTCAGACGTACTACTGACTAGCTCTTACACTTAAACTCAACCCATTTCTGTTAATCTATATGTTGCCACATGTTTCGTGGCTTTACCTGTGTGTCATTACATGCTGCTCCCTGGTCGGGGGGGCTGGCATCTCCTGACTCCTCCTTCCTATTCCCAGAATTCTCCTCTCTCCTTATCCTGCCTATACTTCCTGCCTGGCTACTGGCCAATCAGCATTTTATTTATCAACCAATCAAAACAACACATATTCATAACTCACAACACAGAGCACCATCACCCAACAGTTGATCTCTTCTAATCTGTACCTTTTGCAGCTGGATTTTCTGTTTACTTAATTTATAGCCTAAATAGCTAAGAGAATCTCCTGCATAGTGGCCCCTACTCTAAATTTGGATAGCCTGTCCCATCTTGCCTTTGTACAACTTGTATAACCTATGACATTCCCTTATAATTCTTTCCAATGCTCTTTCCAGGAATATATCCCAATTTAAACATCAATTTATGAGCTGTTTCTGAAATTGTAGAAATATTAATTTGAGCTCCCCATTGTTGTAACAAATATCTCCCCAATAAATTTATGGCTATATCAGTCACATAAGACTTTAATATTCCTTCCTGTCCTACTGGTCCTATATATTTAATTCATTCTACACTCTTGTTTTACTTGAGATAAGATTCCAGTGCCTACAAATTGAGTGGAGATTTCTTGTAAAGGACAGTTGGGATCCCAAGATTCTTGTGAAGTTATAGATACATCAGTATCAGAATCCAATAATCCATCAATTTCAATCACATTTAATTTTATTCTTAATTTAGGCCATTTATCATTGATAACTGTTTGCCAAAACTCCTTTTTTCCTGTACTTCCAAAGCCTCCCGTTCTACATATAGGGGCCACTTTGCCTTTAAGATATGGAAGCAACAATAATTAAGCAGTTCTATCACCAGTTTCTACTTCCATGGTTCTTTTTACATATGCCATCTATAAAAAGCATTAAAGACAATCAATATAGGATTTTAAGAGGTAACTTTAGGCAATACTCTGGAGTATTTTTATAAAATATTAAAAAGAGGATCCCTTTTTATAGATCCCAAGTAACATGTTAATGCAACTTGCCAACCATCAATAGCATGTACCAAACAATCCACCTGCATTCCATTCAGTGGAAAAACAACTTCCATAAGCTCTCCATCGACAAAATCTCACATTCCATGAGCTTTCACCTTAGTAATCATATTATCTACTAGTCTAACAACCCATTCTGTTTCAGGTGTTACATTTCTATAGAATTTAACCAAGAATTTCTAAAAAGCAACTTAAAGAGCAAAGCCAAATTATCAGTAATGATCAACAGTCAAGAGCATACCCAATATATAGTTTAAAATTATGAATCCTGTTCCTTTAGTTTATCTACCATAAAATTCAAACATTCATCCAAACATTTTTAGACAATTAATGAAGAGAACGCCCTCTATACAATGAATGATTAATATCTCTGGGAATTCAAACAGCATTGACTTAGCTTTCCATGTCCTGACTGCAACCATTCTTCACCAGAATTTGGGCCTGTTTAAACTTCCTCTTTCTCCCATTAAGGGACTACAAATAATGAGTTATTCCCACCATTACGGAAAAACAAAAAACATTTCCCATGAAGGGATTTTAATATTGAGTTATTCCCACTCCGAGGGAAAAATAAAAAACATTTAAACCAACATTAAGTAAACAGACAACAAAAGTCTAAGCTCTGGGCTTGCTGTGCTTGTTCAAGCTGCAGCAGTGAGGCCCACTTATTGATTCTTTATAATTCAGATGCCACTGCTCTGTGCTGGCAGACAGAAAGAGCTCAGAATTTTAGCTATCCTGAAATTTTTATATTAGAGCCTTTTTTTTCTTTAATTTTTCTGGGAAGAGGCTTTTTTCTTTATTTTCTGTTTATGGGGCCTTTTAATCTTTAGGCCTAGTTTCAATATTTTTCCCCTTTTTGCCAGAAAAATTCTTTTTTCTTGATTAAAAATTTCTCCCTTTTTCATTGAGAAATTTCCTTTTCTTCTCTTTTTTATTGGGAAGATTTCCTTTTTTTATTTTCTTTCTTTCCTTTTTCTCTATTGAGAAAGTTCTTTTTTCTTGATTTATTTCCTGTCTCAGGAGCCATTCTATTTCTATCTTTAAATACACACAAACACACACACACACACACACACACACACACACACACACACACACACGCAGAGAGACACACACAGAGATCACCATAAGTCTATTCCTCAATCACGCTCCACCTTATTGTTTGAAACGGGTTACTTACTGAATCTGGAACATACCAGTTGGCTAGACTGGTTGGACCACAAGGCTCCTTGATCCTCTTGTCTCTGCCTTCAAGTTCTGCTATTGCAAGCATGCACTGTGAGGCTAGCTTTTTACATGAAAACAAGGTATCCCAACTCAGATCTTCATGTTTATGCAGTGAGCATTTAACCCACTGAAACATTTCCCCAGCCTTCTCTACCAGGTTATTTTTTTATTGTTTTTGAGCCAGAGTTGGAGTTTATTAAAAATAGAAAGGCACCTGAGAAATAAGTAAAGCATACCCAAGGACACAAATGCTTCCAAGTAGTAATTTACTTTAATTTTTTATTATTATGTGCATGTGTTCTTGTGTGTATATGTAGGTGCATATGTGCGTGCATATGTGCGTGTGTGTGTGTGTGTGTGTGTGTGTGTGTGTGTGTGTGTGTGTGTATACTTGAGACCTGAGGCTGACATGGGCTGTCTTCATCTATTGCTATATACCTTTAAAATCTCTCATGATTTAAATGTTTTAGCAATTTCACACATGTACACAATGCATAGGTGACCACTTTAATGCCCTGTCCTTACTACTCCTCTATCCTCCCTCTGCACTGATCTCTTTCTCACATTCATGGCTATTTGTTTCATTTTTGTGACCTGAAATTCATCAGAGCTATCTGTGTGGCCTTCGGTTTAAAGGTTTCCATAGGAGTCGTATGGGTTCAGCAGTGTGTATACAACTGAAGACAATAATTCCCCTTCTCTCAGAGTCTATCAATGGCCTGTGGTTCAGTAATAGAGGGTAGGGCTCCTTGAACTTAACCACTTTTCTTGACTGATTGATGACAGGGCTGGGTTTGTGTGGACCCAGTGCAGGAAACTATGGTTGCAATGAGGTAATGACTGCAATGGCACTTCCTAGCTTTTTGTTTTACAGATAACTTTTATTTAATTTTTTTCCCTTTCACTGAAAATATATTTTTTCTCACATAATATATCCTGATCATGGTTTTCCCTCCATCTACTCCTCCCAGTTCCTCCCCAACTCTCCTCCCATCCAAATCCACTCCCTTTCTGTCTCTCATTAGAAAACAAACATGTAGATGAATTTCTAAACAGTCTTATTAAATAAGAAACACAGAACCAAATACAGGGGTAATAGCTGAAGAGATCAGAGAAATAGCAAAGAGCCACTGACTAGCTTTAACTTACCACCATGCCACAGCTTCCCAAGAGAGAGCTTCTTCCTGTCTAACCTGCACTTTTATTGCCTTCCTATTCTGTGTTCTCATTGGATCTAAGCCCAGCCACATCACTTCCTCATCACTGCCTGTCTATACAGACCTCCAGGTCTCTATGGTTGGTACTGGGATTAAAGGCATGTGTCACCATGCTTGACTGTGTCCTTGACCACACAGAGACTCTGTGTGCCATGTGATTGGATTAAGGGCATGTGCTACCACCGCCTGACTTCTGTTTATGGCTTGCCATGTGACCTCTGATCTC
Organism: Peromyscus eremicus; assembly: GCF_949786415.1. NCBI lineage: Eukaryota > Metazoa > Chordata > Mammalia > Rodentia > Cricetidae > Peromyscus > Peromyscus eremicus. The sequence goes on along the minus strand of NC_081439.1, from coordinate 83,649,638 downwards.
CAGGCAAACTTTATTTATTAATATACAAATAAAATATCACATTTCAGCACAAATAAAATATCACCACACAAACAGGCTTATAAGGGATAATAATAAAACAAAATAAGATATAGCAAAAGCTAACATTGGAATTGGACAAAGCAAGCAAACACAAGGAAAATAGACCAAGAAAAGGCATAGGAATCAGAGACCCACTCGTTCACACACTCAGGAATCTCATAAAAACACTAAACTGGAAGCCATAGTGTATATATATGCAGAAGACCAGGTGCAGATCTGTGCTAGCTTGTGTATACTACCTCAGTGTCTCTGAGTTCATATGTGCATAAATACTGTTGATTTTGAGGGCCTTGTTTTCTTATATCGTCCATCCCCCTCTGGTGCTTACACTCTTTCTGCCCCCTCTTTTACAGGGTTGCCTGAGCCCTGGTGGGAAGAATTTGATGGAGACATCCTATTTAGGACCAAGTGTTCTAAGGTCTTTCACTCTGTGTAATGTCTGGCTGTGGGTCCCTGAATCTGTTCCTGTCTGCTACAAGAAGAAACTTCTCTGATGACGGCTGAGCAAGGCACTAACCTATATGTATAGCAGAATGTCCTTAGGAGTCATTATAGTGCTATGTTTTGTCTTTTGTTTTTTAGACCAATAGTACTTGGTTTTACCCTAGGTCCCTGAGCTATCTAGTCTTTGCTTCTTGGTCACCCAAGCAGTGTCTGGTATGGGTTCCATCTTGTGGATATTGGTTGGTTACTCCCACAAGTTTTGTGCCACTGTTGCCTTAGCATATTTTGCTGACAGAACACTATTGTAGACCAGAGTGTTTGTGGCTGGCATGGTGCTTCCACTTCTCTTTTGATAGCCTACAGAGTACCTTCCTGTGCCAAAGATGGTAGAATGTAGGGGTTCTATGAAGGTACCAACTCAACTTCTCCATGTTCAGTGATTTGTGTAGGTGTTGTCTTTAGCAATGGAGCCTTGCTGTTAGGTTGTGGAGTGCAACCCATAGTCTTGGCAACAGCCTGGGTTGTTTGGGGATTCCCATGGAACCCTTTTTGTCTACAACTCAATTAGAAGTAACTCAGTCCCAGTCCTAAAAACTTTATTTGGTGACAAGAGATGGCCAGATGGGACTCTGCCTCCCTCATTATTTGGCGATCTCATGTAGATTGCCTTCATAATATGTGTATGTTTTAGGAAGCTGTTACTGTATTAGGTTTCAAATGGCCCTTAATTTTAGCAGTTTCTCCACATTTTACCTCCATTGTTCCCCTCTCCAATACCCATTTGATTCTTCCACCTCCATCTATCCATTACTATCTATTCTATTTTCCTTTCCTATCTGTCCCCCGACCCACCAGTCCCTTGGTCTGTACCCTCTATGGTTCTATGGATTGTAGCTTGGTTATCATTTACTCAACAGACAGTATTCTTATATAAGTGAATGCATACCATATCTGTCTTTCTAGGTCTTAGATACCTCACTCAGGATGATTTTTTTCTAGTTCCATTCATTTACCTGTAAATTTCATGATGCCATTTTTTATAATTCAGCTGAGTAAATACTCCATTCTGTAAATGTACCTTCTGTTGAAGGACATCTAGGTTATTTCCAATTTTTGGCTGTATGAATGGAGTAGCAATTAACATTCCTAACTCTTAACTGTTAGGTCAGGATTGATCGAGATAGCATCAAAATGAAAGAGGAGACCGCCCTTTACAGAAGCAGATTGTTCTTTAATCAGAATGATGAAGGGCGGTGATTGCTGTGGTACTGGAGGCTATGCGCCAGCATACTGCAGCCTTTATAGGCAGAAAAGGGATCTTTGGGGTGGGAAGATTTTGCCTGAAGACATAGTTTCTGCTTTCCCAGGCTTATAAATATTGATGCAGGTCCTTATCACATTGGCATCCTTTCTAGTTTTCCTGATAGGTCCCAATGACATTAAAGGCATGTTAACTCTTCCTACTGGGAATTTCTCAGGCCACCTGAAACTTTTAGTTTATTGTGGTGGTATTGTGTTCCCCAAATTATTGTGCACCCTAATAAATTTATCTGGGGTCAGAGACAGAACAGCCACTAGATACAAAGGCTAGAAAATGGTGGCACTCACACCTTTAATCCTAGCACTCCAGAGGTAGAAATCCCTCTGGATCTCTGTGAGTTCAAGGCCACATTGGAAACGGCCAGGCATGGTGACACACGCCTTTAATCCCAGAAAGCGTGCCTTTAATCCCAGGGAGTGGTGGTAAAGAAAGCAGAAAGGTATATAAGCCTTTAATCCCAGGGAGTGGTGGTAAAGAAAGCAGAAAGCAGAAAGGTATATAAGGCATGAGGACCAGAAACTAGAAGCATTTGGCTGGTTAAGCTTCAGGCTTTCGAGCAGCACAGTTCAGCTGAGAGCCATTGGGATGAGGACACAGAGGCTTCCAGTCTGAGGAAACAAGATCAGCTGAGAAGTTGGCCAGGTGAGGTTAACTGTGGCTTGTTCTGTCTCTCTGATCTTCCAGTGTTCACCCCAATAATTGGCTCCAGGTTTGATTTTATTAATAAGAAATTTTAAGATTCCTGCTACAGTTTATCCACCCTGTCATTCCAGACCCTGAGGACAGGTAAAAGGAAGGCAGGTGATGTATTCTCTCACTGGCTGCTTCCTGCAGGATAAAGGTTGGGCCAGATTCTGTTCCCAGGGTCTAAAGGGACATCAGTTGGTTTGACTTCATGTAGCAGGAGGAGAGTTTTAAGTTGATCAGCTGTAGTGGATCATGTGATTGCCTTCATGCACCCGCAGAGAAACCTTTAAAAATAGTTAATTAGACAGAGGGCCGTCATGAGTAAGATGAGACCAAAGATTAGGGAACTGACCTAGTAGGGGACCTAACAAGGGCAGCCATCATCCATATTTGGACTTAGTGATGACAGTTATTTGATCCAGGAGTAACTTCTGTAAAACATGTAAAAGGCAGGATAAAAAACTAAGTATGATGATAGCAAGGAGAAAAGGAGTGGGAGGGGACAAAAGCCTATTCAGGAGGAGACATCACTGCCTTTTTTTTTTTCCTTTGGTCTGGTCCCTGAGTCTTTGGACCCAATCTCAAACCAGTTTGGATTTCTTGGTGAATAAGCAGCATTGTTCCTGGAGGAGGGCACAAATCATACATTTAGCAGTAGTCAGGAACATTTAGTCCTCTTTTATTTGGGAGTTGGTCCTGAAGGATGTTAAAATGTTCTGGAACTTCTTTAAGTTTTTCTGAGAGCTGTTGAGACAAAGGAGGTTAATTGATGCCAAGAATTCCTCAGTCCAGCTGTTTTAGCTCTGATTCCTGAAAAGATGCCCAGAGGAGTAAGAAGAGGGATGAGTTTGATGGGCCATTAGTCCCTTTTCAGAGGTCACCTGAATTGCTTTTAGAAATTTTGGGGCACAGACCTCTATAACTGTTTTGTAGTTGGAGAAATAGGCAATGTAGAAAAAAGGGCAACACATAGGGCAACTCAGAGGAGGGTCAATCTAAGGGACCACAATAAAAATTAATAGATGGTAAAGAGTCAGAAAATAAGACATCCATTTGATGACAGTGTGCATCCTTGGAGTGTGTTGTGTGAGTGTGTTAGCATCTGTAACATACAGAAAGTGAGATTGTTAGGAATACTATAATTGTTACTGTGATGGCTATTCTTAGTTGTCAACTTGACTACATCTGGAATGAACTACAATCCAGAAATGGAGGACACACCTGTGAGATTCTTAGCTTGGTTTGAAGTGGGTGGATCCACTTCTAGTTCAGACTTTTGAGGTAGGAAAACATGTGCCTTTGATATAGATCTTGAGGTGGGAAGACACTAGTGTGGGCCACACCTTCTGCTGGAAGCCTATATACGGACATGGAGAAAGGAAGCTTTTGCTCTTTGTATGCTTGTCCTAGCCTTGCTAGCACATCCATTCCTTCACTGGCATTAGAGTCTACTTTTTCAGGATCCCAGCATATACTGAAGATCAGCTTGGATGTCCAGCCTTGTGGAGTGAGCAACTACTGGATTCTTGGACTTTTCATTCACAGTTAGCCATTGTTGGATTAGCTGGATTGCAGCCTGTAAGTCATTCCAATAAATGCCTATATGTATAGGCAGGCAGGCAGGCACACACACACACACACACACACACACACACACACACACACACATTTAGAAAGGGAGATTCAATCTGTAAGTTATGTTACTCTAGAGAACCCTGACTAATACAATTACTGAGAGTATAGTTAAGAAAATACTTTGGGCAATTTTGTCTTTATTAGAGAAAGAGAACGTATAAGAAACCCATCTAAAGAACCTTTGGCAGGCTTTTTCAGGGGTGTTAGCAAGACTACTTACTTTTGTCAATGTTGCCCATTACAAAATGTACCTCCTTTTCTTTATTCATTCCTCGGTTGAGGGACATCTAGATTGTTTCCAGATAGGCTATTATGAGTAAAGCAGCAGTAAACATGGTTGAGTAAATGTCCTTGTAAGACAATTGGTTTGGTAGAAGAGCTTCAAGCATTTTTTCTTTTCTTTCTTTCTTTTTTTTTTTTTCAGGCATGAGTTCAAAATCAGCCATTGGGTCTCCTCTATTACAACCTTGTGAAGAACATTAAGAGACAAAGTTAATATGAAAAATTGGTTAACATCAGTTTTGTTTAATAAGATGAAATGCAATTGTACAACTGGCTGGACCATGTATCAGAGCTCTGTAGATGGATAACGTAACCATGTAGTCAGCTGTTTGTTACATCAGACTCCTGCGTAATGAACAAGCACCAGGAAGATTTGTAAGAGAAATGAGTTAAAGTCAGCGTCTAAATGACAATTTAAAAGAGACAGAATCCTGTTAAACCATTTTTATAGGAATGTCAAGCAACATTCCAAAGATACCACTTGAACTAGCCTGCTCTAAAGTTTCTACCACCTGCCCTGGGAACTGTTCTTGAGCTAACCTATTCAAAAATTTCACCCACCTGCCATGAAGCCATCAACTTGATTCCACCTTCTATCATATTAGCTTGGGAGACATTTAGGATCCATGGCACAACATAGCTGTTCTTCCTTTAGATACTTTCCTCCACACCTGGTTGTTCTGTCTTACTGCACCATCTCCATCTCCGTCCTGGTATACATGATTCTGGTTGAGTTTCTTGCTGCTGCTTTTCCACTATAGTTGCTTCATTTGTTGTGCTTTATTTTAACCAAATCTGTATACTGAGTCCTAAATATTTGGTCATTCCAAAATGTGATGTACCACAAACAGAAATGCCGTACTGTATATCCAAAAGACAGGAAGAAACAAAGGGCATAAAGTCAGTAATTAATAATTGTAATGTTGATATATTGAAATGGTAACTAACATACTGAATTTCTTTGAAATTAGCACTTAGTTGCAATCACATGTTGAAATGGTAACATTACTGTCATTCAATAACTTAGTAACTAAAGAATTGTAAATAACTATTTGTGTTAGCTGTGGCGATATATTGTGTCCCCCAATATATTGTGTACCCTAATAAAACTTACTGGGGTCAGAGAACAGAACAGCCACTAGACATAGAGGCCAGACAATGATGGCACACACCTTTAATCTCAGCACTTGAGATTTCATGTCTTGCTTGGGAAAGATACACGCCTTTAATCCCAGAAGTTATGGTCAGAAGTAGAAAGGTATGTAAGGCATGAGGACCAGGAACTGGAGGCTTTTAAGCTTTTAGGCTTTTAGCAGCAGTTTAGCTGAGATCCATTTGGGCGAGGATTCAGAAGCTTTCAGTCTGAGGATTCCTGGAAACAGGATCGGATGAGGAGTTGTGGAAGTGAGGTTGGCTGTGGCTTGTTCTGTTTCTCTGATCTTTCAGCTTTCACCCCAATATCTGGCTCCAGGTTTTTTCTATTAATAAGATTGTTTAGAAATTCGTGTTATAGTAGCATTTTCTTGTTGCAATAAAATGGGCAATAAAATTTTAAAGATGTAGTAAGAAAAAGTGAACATAATGAGTTTATACTGTTTCTGTTTTTGAAAGTTAACATACTGGATTTCAGAGCTACTCAGTAAAGATGGTTACGATTAATTGGATTTCAGGTCATTGGGATGGTACAGTAAGTACAATCATTGGGTTTGACCACGTGAATGTCATGGTGGAAAGAGAGAATGGATTTCCAAGGATTGGCCTCTGTCTTCCACAAGCATTCCATGGGATTGATGCCTCTGTACTCACACACATCACACACATCACGCAAACACACACGCACACATACACATACACAAATACACAATGCACACAGATAATACAAGTAATAGTAATAAATTAAAATTAAACTGAATTTGTTTCATGATACCTATTGAAATAACAAACAAGGACAACAATAAAAAGTTAACTTAGCAAGTAGTTAAAACCATTTATATTAATTCTGGTTTTGGTGATAAGAAGTGACATTTGATTGTCAGGAAGAAAAAATTATAAGAATATAGTTCACGTATGGTTTCCCTTTTAACATAGTATTTCATACTTTGAAGAAAAATGAAAGTTTAGTGACTTATTTATATCTTTCATATTATTTATACAGACTGTAAAAACCATTAAAATGTCAGTGTAATAAGCAATTGCTTTATATCATTTTCTTGTTAGCATTACATTATTTTTAGCATTTTATATTAAATAAAATGTTATTAAAACTTAAGTTCACTTCTTTTTTCTAACTTTATCTTTTGATTTTTTTTTCATCCTAATGTTGCATTTAGTATATTCTCTGCATATGAAAAGTTTTGTCACACAGCATTCACCCATGTTTAAAGTAGTGACAGAGGTTGGGGTATTAGTGACAGACATCCTCAAGCCAAAAGTGAGGACTAGAAAGGGACAAGTGTTACAAGCTTCTATTAATCTTGAGTCCAACCAGACAGTCTGATGCAGTTAAATTTGAAGGTGTGCGATGATTATTCATATTGAAGGTTTTCTTCTATTTTTAAGGTGCTGCTCTTTAAGTACAAGGCTGTCTTCAGATCCCTTCTTCCATTTTCTTAAATGGAAGTAGACATTAAAGGTTATGGTGATATTTTATTTGTGCTAAAATGTGATTTTATTTGTATGTTAATAAATAAAAGTGCCTGGGGGTCAGAGCTAATAGCAAGCCATTTAGCAGAAGTCTGGCAGTGGTAGCACAGGTCCTTAATCCTGATCACATGACAGGCAGATCTTTGTGTATTCAAGGACACCACCAGCATGGAGACACATGCCTTTAATCTCAATACCAACCATAGAGACCTGAAGGTCTGTATAGACAGGCAGAGATGAGGAGGTCATGTGGTTGGGTTTACAACCAATGAGAAGGCAGAACAGAAAGTCAATAAAAAGACAAACACATGGGAAGTAGGTCTCTTTCTCAGGGGAAGGACGGTGGCAGCGGGTGGTAATAAGGAGGTCTTGGTCTCAGCTCTTAGCTACTGCTCTCTGTCCTCTGAGGCTTTTAACTCTGCATTTGGCTCTGTGTTTCTTATTTAATAAGACCATACAGAATTACATCTACAAAAAGTGGAATTTTTTTTCTACCAAATCATCTTGTATCAGTTGATTGTTGTAGATGATTTAAGAAATTAGAATCCTCATAAAAATTATATGCTCTTAGGAAATGGGACTGATTATTTTAAAAAAAATAACTGATGAATTTGAAAGAGTAAGAAAGGATATTTGGGAGGGTTTGGAGGAAGAAAATGGTAGGGGGGAAATGTTGTAATTATAATTGTTGTGGAGTATCTATCAGAAAAGGATGCTCAAACACAGATTTAAGCCAATAGAAAGTCTTTATTAGCTGGCCTGTGACTACACTGGGTGTTTGGGATCTCAGTGTATCCCTAAGCCTTTCTCAGGATGAACTTTTAATCAGAAAAACCATATCTTGGGTTGACATACTTCAGTTAACAAGAAGAGTTAGCCAAAACCAGAACTATAGAAGCCAAAAAGCAAGGTTAATACACTTAGAGACTTTCCCAGAACTATGGACTTCAATGGATTAGGTCTTTGTTTTAGTTTTGTCACATGGTGCTGTCTACATGCCTAGTTTCACAGCCTGAATGGTACTTCCACCATGGAGTCAGTTGTGCTGAGGTCTGTGGGCCTACTAAGGTCCGGGTGATAAAGATGATAAGCGACGCTGGTTACTGCGCAGAAAGGTCACGAGTATCAGAGCTTTATTAGGAGGAGGAGGGGGCATAGAAAAGAACCAGGCCTGGAAGAGATGCATGTGCAGAGAGCAGAGACAGAGAAAGAGAGACAGTGGGGGGAAGAGATAACAGAACAGAGAGAGGAGGAGGGGTCTGTGTCTGGCTTTTTAAGGGGTCCCACAGGTGGGCTTATGGAGCTACACCATGCATGCTCTGATTGTGTGACCATGCCGAGCGCACATAATCACCAGTGAGCACTGATGATGTAAGATGCAAGACCTCTTGCCTAGCTCCTGAACTGCGCATGTGCAGTCATGCGGCTGGAATGGCGGCAGAATCCCAACACTAGGGCTCTGTTACATTCCCCACAGGTCTTAGTGAATGAGTCAAATTGTGGACTGATCCTGCTATAAAAAGGGTAGTTAGTCCTAAGGACCATTAATTTTACTGAATTCTACAAAATTGGCCATCTAGTTTAAGATGCAGGGCCTGCCATTAATCCAGTCAGAATGATAATTAAAGGCCTATCCAGTGCTGATAGCAGAGTAGTTACCAGGGGGGCTAAGAAGACAGACACTGGTATGAATTATCTGATTTATGTCTTTGTCTCTTTTTTTTTTAGTTTTTTTTGTTGTTGTTTTGATTTGTTTTGTTTTAACCATGGCAAGACTTTTATAAAAATTACTCTTGATCAATTATCATAGAAACAACAGTTTTCCCCCAAGCCGTACATAGTTCCCCTTGTCTCATGAGAAGTAAGTGCTCTCTAATTTTGTAGGACCATTTCAGTAAGGGAATCTGTTGTTTTAACTCAGAAATGGAAACTTTTAATATCTCTAGGTCCTGATCAACCTGTCTACTTAGTTTGGAAAGGAACAGCAGAAGAAAATTTAGTTAAACCAATGGTACATGCCCATCCAGTAGTCTCAGGGGCTTGGGAATATCATCGTTATCCAGATGAATTAACTTCCAAGGCAGAATAGCAGGTACCAAGATAAGGGGAAATGCCTAGGTTAAGTCCTCTAACTTAATTTGGGCTGCCCCCAGTCACAGTGAGTTCTGTCAGTCAATGGGCTGACAGTCTCGTTAGTTCCTATCCCTGTGTAGTACAAGGGCCAGGTGTCTTAAGCATAACTAGCAATCATGGCCTATTTCTCACTGAGAATGATTAACTCTATCCCCAGGGTCCCTTTCTGTGGCATAGAGTCTGATTACCCAGGTTTTTCCCGTTTTCCAAAGGCCAGAATCTTTTGAAGGACTTTTTCAGGAAGCCTCAGTTTCACAAACCCAATTTTTGTAATGGAAACTCACTTGTGTCTGGCAACTAGAGGGCCAAGCTGGAGGACATGCATAGAATTGTTACAAGACATTGAAAATGGGTATTATTATGTAAAGGTCAAGATAGGTACGGGTTTCTGGTCTGTAGTCACACTAGCAATCACCTTCCCTATATCTCTCTTTCTTAGTTCCCAGGTCCAGGCCTGAGGGCTGTGGGGGTTGGAGTATAACCTTGTATTCATACCAAACACAAGTCTCAGGAGGAGGTAGAGGGCCAGGGAGTGCAAGGGCCCAGACTCAATGAAACCTTAATTTCAATGGGTCCATAGTCTTCAGGCAGTCCATTTGGCAACACTGTGTGTGCCTTCCACTTTTTTGTCCTGGGTGTGGTGGATCCATGGTGTAATGCCGGCTACCTTCTCAGCTGTAGGAGTTTAGAGAATCACCATGTAGGGTGATTTCCAAGTTGGTTCCAGAGCCCCATTGGCTACTCACTTGACCCAGACAGTATCACTGGACTTGAACAGAGGGAAACAGGTGGTGGATTCAGAGTTTGGCTGGGTCTCTTGGAAAGTCCAATGAATAGCCTTTATGGGAGGAATGGAGCGTCTATAGTGACTTGAGAAAGGAATGGTTAGAGAGGTTTCCAACTGCTGGTCTTTGAGCCTGGGAAGCAGTGGGGGAGGTCTTCCAAACGTAATCCCATAGCGGGGTAAATCCCTCCCTATATGGTGTTCAGCATGCTGAAGCCAAGCAAAGAAGGAGGCCTATCCATTCTGTTGTAGACTCTAATGAGTTTTGTTAGTTTCTTTTAATGTCCTGTTTATTGTTTTTAACCTTCCCAGAACTCTGATGTCTATGTGCACAATGAAGTGTTCAATCTATCCCTAAAGCTTTAGCTATTAATTGCGAGATTTTGGCTATAAAAGCCAGGCCATTGTCAGACCCCATTGCAATGGGGACCAATTCCTGGAGGAGCTTTTAAGCCACTATTGGAGCAGTGTCAATCCTTGTGGCAAATGCTTCTTCCCACCTGGAAAAGATATCTATAAAAACTAGCAAGTACTTTTATCCTTCCCCAACAGGTCAAATCTTGGTGAATTTAGTTTTCCCAGAATTCTTGGGGGTGTTGGTCTCTCATTTGGACCCCTTCCTGGGTAAGAGCTCTCTGTTTTGGATTTACTTGAACACAAACCTGGTATCTGGCTGTGACATCCCACACTGTGTTGTCCGGTCTAGGTATAACATACCTTGATATGAGAAACTCAGAAAATTTTGTGGACCCCAGATGAGTGGCCTGGTGAAGGTCAGCTCCCAGAGTCCTGCCAGGTGTTTCTTGGAGAGTGATTGTACTGGCTGTTTTTGTGTGTCAAGATAACACAAGCTAGAGTCATCAAAGAGGAAGGAGCCTCGGTTAAGGAAATGCCCCCATGAAATCCAGCAGAAAGCCAGCTTGTGTACCAGGGATAGATCCTGATCCAGTGCCAGGGGTCCCTCAAACAGACCAAGCTATACTGTCTCCCATATGCAGAGAGCCTACTCCTTTCTGGAGCCAATTACCTATGGTATGGACACGCTTACCCTTGATGCAGGGGGTGGGGCTTGGATCTACCTTAACTGAATGTGCCAGGTTCTGCTGACTCCTCATGGGAGGCCTTACCCTTTTGGAGGAGGTGATGGAAGGTGGATTGTAGGGGAGACTGTTGAGCGGGAGGAAGGATGAAAGGGGGATCTGTGGTTGGTATGTAAAATATAAAAATATTATAAATATAAAGAATAATTCAGATAAAAAGATACAATTAATTTTGCCTGCTAGTATTTCTAAGTAATACTGTTAATAATGCTTCTCCATGAATAATACAATTTAAGGAATATTTAACAGTTTTATTTCTTTCATGTAGTTTTCACTTTTGTCTACAACAAGAGTATCCCTGGTTTGGGAAATGAAAAAAAAAATAAGACTAAATATCCTCAGACCTTCACTTAGGAAAGCAAGACAATGGTAATAGCAGGGGAACTTCTTTAAGTGTAGGGAACTAGGAAACAGGTGGTCTGGAACTAGTTTATTGTCCTATCTACATGACAGCCCACGATGTATACCTTCAGCCAGGGACATTTAAAGATCTGTAGGGGATGAACAGTTACATCTCTCAGATAACCCTCATTTTTAGTAGTCAGAATATATCTCCACTTCCCTGAGTTTCATTGAAGTGTATAAAGTGAAGTGAGTTTCCAAGCATGTTTCTCTCTGAAGTCTCCCAAAACAAAGGCTATTTAATTGGCATCAGGCTCTGTAGCTAGAGTTTTCCTGACTGGCCCACAGTCAGGGCAAATCTCTCTCACCTGCCAGTCCCACAGCCACTCAGACCCGACCAAGTAAACACAGAGACTTATGTTGCTTTCAAACTGTATGGCCGTGGCAGGCTTCTTGCTAACTGTTCTTACAGTTTAAATTAATCCATTTCCATTAATCTATGCCTTGCCACATGGCTCTTGGCTTACCGGCATCTTCACATGCTGGTTGTCATGGTGGCGGCTGGCAATGTCTCTCTGACTCAGCCTTCCACTTCCCAGCTTTATTCTCCTCCTTGCCCCGCCTATACTTCCTGCCTAGCCAACAGCCAATCAGTGTTTTATTTATCGACTAATTAGCAACACATTTGCCATACATCCCACAGCACTTCCCCCCCCCTTTTTTTTTTTCAAAAAGGAAGGTTTTAACCTTAACAAAGTAAAATTACATATAATTTGGGAATTTGGGCGTAGCTTCTCTTGCTACTTCCTGCTGGAAGGGGGCGCTGTATCTTATGGGGAAACAAAGAAAATTTTAGAATTATGGAATAGTCCATGAGGCTGTATCGTCTGAGCCAGATGCCTTCAAACCATTCTGGATGTTGGATCATCTGGGCCATGGTGTCATCGGAGATCTTTCAGGGGGTCTTGGCTGGTCAAACCTGATGTATCTTAATCTTGAACAAATCCATAGCCTCTGGCTTTCTGTGGGAACAAAAGAGACTCTTTTCCAAAGCAACATATCCTTATATCCAAATTTTGAAGTCAAGGTATCTTTAAAATATACATTTTGGCATAACTCAACAGCTTTTACAATCAAATGTTTTTCTGCAGTTAAAAATCCCAAAGACAACACAATCCAGATTCACTGTGTAATATCCATTTTTACGTGGCTTTTTTTTATACTACCTTTACTGTCTCTTTAAAGACTTTATTTTTTAAAAACTGTTTATTTCTTTATATAACTGTATATATTCCTTTTTTCTCTTTTTCAAGCCTACGTACATTTTTACATACATTGTAAACTATTACATCTGAATCTGTCTTATTGTGAATCTCTTGCTTTAAACTGCAGCAGCTGTGGCTGCTGGCTCCGCTCACCTCAGCTTCCCAACATGGCTACATTTACCACCAGCTCTGGGAGCTATAGTGGGTCTCTATGCTTTTATCCAAGCAGCGTGTAGCCCAGAAACCTCTTTTTTTTTGTTGTTTTGTACCAACAAATTTTGTACCAAATCCACCATGCAGCTTAATGTGCTATTTGCAGAGGCCTCATTCCCGCCATACTGCAGATCGAGCACACACGCTAGGAACACACAAGTAGCTCAAACCAGTAGCTGCCGCTTATTTGAGAGAGACAATTAGGAGGCTGTTTTTAGCTCCGTTTTAGAATCTTTTTTCTCAGTTTTTAGGTGGAAACTCTTGCCTCCATGTTGGACGCCATTTGTAGCTAGAGTTTTCCTGACTGGCCCACAGTCAGGGCAAATCTCTCTCACCTGCCAGTCCCACAGCCACTCAGACCCGACCAAGTAAACACAGAGACTTATATTGGTTACAAACTGTATGGCTGTGGCAGGCTTCTTGCTAACTGTTCTTACAGTTTAAATTAATCCATTTCCATTAATCTATGCCTTGCCACATGGCTCTTGGCTTACCGGCATCTTCACATGCTGGTTGTCATGGTGGCGGCTGGCAGTGTCTCTCTGACTCAGCCTTCCACTTCCCAGCTTTATTCTCCTCCTTGCCCCGCCTATACTTCCTGCCTAGCCAACGGCCAATCAGTGTTTTATTTATTGACTAATTAGCAACACATTTGCCATACATCCCACAGCAAGGCCCTTCTGTTTATGCACCTAGTTTAGCCAGCAATGACTTCAGAGAGGAGGGAAGGTGAGAGACAGTGTGAAATTGCCCAGCACTCAAGCTCTATAGTGTCCAGTGGGATTCAGTATAAAGCCAGAGTCACAGGCACATTTGGCCCAGGGTCCGGGGAGCATCTGCAGAATTTGCTGTTGCTCATTAAAGCATAGAAAATAAGAAAATGAGTGTGTGCATTTTAATAGCTCTAATAGAATATATGTGTGCAAAAGAGTTCATTTTAGTAGTTCTAATAGAAAACACCCACAGGGAAGGTGTGTTTCAGTAGCTCTAATAGAAAATATACATAGAAGGAAGCATATTTAATTAGTTCTAATGGAAAATATGTAAGGAGGCACATGCCCAAGTCACATGTTGTAATGTTAATGTCTATTTGTTCTTCTTTATCATTCCCAATAGATCAAACATACAACAACAACAACAAAATCCACATTTCATATGGTGATTTGTACTTATGAAATAAAGCAGCGATGACATTTATTAAGAACAAGCCCCAAAATCCTTGTTAATGATTATTACCAGGCAGGAAGGAGGTTATTATAATCACAAAGGACTTTGAGTAAGTTTCAGCTGTGATGTGTGAATAAGTTTCAATATGTAAAGATTTATATTTTAATGTGACAATTTAAAGTTGTTACAATTTTTACGAGTCTTTATATCTGAAATATTTCATACAGAGCAATGTTCCCATGAGTTTTAATTCTCATTTACAAAGGTACATATTACTTTAGAAATTAGGAAAATGCAGTTAATTTCAGGCACACATAATCAGCAACCATACTAATCATTAATTTGAGAGTATTGTGTTTTATACTCTTGATACTATGTTCTCTATCTATGCAGACATAATGGACATTCAATGTATGTGGCTCCCATTTGTCTTGGCACTCAATATTTGCCAGGTGGCATGAAATAAATTATTGAATCATCTCAAGTTTACATTTATTTAACTTTTAGTCTCTGTCCTTCATTATTGAGACAAGGGAGGAAACGGAAAAACTTTGGTGAGATTAGTGAACTCACCCTGGATAAATATGACTCACAGAGGAGAATGAAGAAGATGCAACCAGGAAATGAATTATTTTAAAAATACTAATTTTAGAGGGCTGATTCAGGAGATGCTGCCAGCCAGCTGCTGTGATGAGAAGCAATATGTAAAGATACCAGTAAACCACGCGCCATGTGGCAAGGTACAGATTTATAGAAATGGGTTAATTTAAGATGTAAGATCTAGCTAGCAAGAAGCCTGAGCCATTAGGCCAAACAGTTTAAATAATAAAAAAAATACTAATTTTATAGCTCTCTGTGCCTTTATCTGAAATACTAACAAGCAGATAAATCAGTTTAAAAGATGAGGTAAAAGATACTACTTTGGATTGTTAGGTTTTATTTTTTATCTTAGCTTTGATTTGTGACTTTTACTTGTGACTGATTAGCCAACAATTAATGAAAAACTAAGGATTTGAATTTTTCTCTTATTTAAATTTTTTAGATAATTTTGTGTGTATAAGAGCTTTGCCTGCATATATATAAGTGCACCATGTGCTTGCCAGGTGTCTGCAAAGGTCAGAAGAGGGTATAGAAGCCTTTGGTACTGGAGTTCTGATGGCTATGCATCACCTCATGGGTGCTGGGAACCTAACCTGGTACTCTTAACTGCTGAGCCATCTCTAGCTCTAGTCTCTTACTATGTTTGACTTTTCACAGTTTCTTACTTATAAACAATTTATTGCAATCATATCTCCCATCTGACCTTCTTTTATCATTCCTATTCCTACTGACCTGGTTCTTCTTCCCAGCTAGCCCTCCTCCTACTTTGGTGTCTTTTTTGTTTATGTGTCAGGGTCTTAGGGTTGTATTCACAGCAGCTTTGTGTTCATAACACCAACTGCCATATGCATATGACAGCTTTTTATAGTACTACTCCCCATCCTTCAGCTCTTACAATCGTTTGATCCCTTCTTTTGCAATGTTTCCTGGGTCTTGGAGTAGGCAATATAGACCTCCCATTTGGGGCTCAGTGCTCCCTTAATCTTAGCACTTTGGCAAATTATGAATCTCTGCTTTCACTGTCACCCACCAATAAAGGCTGGGAGCTTTGTAATCCTGGAGGTATAAATATAAGTATGTAGAAAGCAGTTTAATTACATGTCCATCTAGCAAAGCATCAGCACTAGATTCCTTGTGGACCCAGTTCCAGTTCTGGAATAGTACATGTAACTAGAAAAATATCATATAAAGCAGTGCTATGTGCCAAGATCTGCTCAAGAGTTTTCTGTAGTCACCTCTTAATCTGCATATTCAGCATTCAATAGTAAAGGTAAAATTTCATGATACATAATTTTTATATGGCAGCATAATACTAACTTCAACAGTTTACTCTTTGGATGGATGGTGGAATAATAATAATAGAGAAAAATAAAGTCATGAACAGTTACAGAACATATGGCAGATAAATTCCTTGTTCTAGAACTTGTAACCAGCTGGTAACAGTTTTCAGAGTAAAATCTAAATCTTACTCATCCCATGCCCACACTCCTAACCACTATTTCTATACTGAGTATTGTTCTGTGTAAGTATAGAAGAGTAATGAATAATAATGTTTCAGCTAGGTTGAAAATGGGTGTCAACGAAACTGTATCCTATCGATCACCACAGGTTCTGGGTTGAGTCTTTTTCTATTTGTTGGCCTCCACAATGTTTCCTGTACGCAGGACTCAATTACAGATTCCTTCACCTTGTCATGATAGGAAGAAATCAAGAGTCAAAAAATTTGGTGGAATAAAAGGCATACTACATGAACAAACTTTACTTCTTGCTTATTTCCAAATGTCATCAGTTTCAAATTTTCTGTCTTATGAGATATAGGAATTGTGTCTTAGAAAAATAATTTCTTCTATAAGAGTCTATCTCAATGAAACAATGCAGAAACAGGGGAGGGGTGGCATAAGAACGTTGTCTTTTCTGGCAGAACAATTCCTAACAATGAAAGACTATTAGGATGGTATATGTTTTCCAATGGGATAGGGATTGAATATAGTGCATCTATATCCTGACATATTATGCCCATGTAATAAGCAACAAAAACTTCCTCTCTCAACTACAATGTAGTAATGTCCAGGAAGTATTGAGATATGAAAAAGTAAGGTATCCATGATAGATGAGGACATCATGGGAATAGGAAGAGGCAGGGTGCTGGGAAGGCTCTCAGGAATCCACAAGGATGACCCCACCTTGGTCTGCTGGCAGTGGTCCAGAGGGTGCCTGGACCGGTCTACTCTAGTGACCACCTAGCAAATAACCTAGTTGTCATCATAGAGCCTTTGTCCAGTGACAGATGGTGGCAGATACAGAGATCCACGGCCAGGCACCAGGCTGAGCTCTAGGAATCTGATGAGCAAGAGGAGGGATTCTGCAGGTGAGGGACATTGAGATCATGATGGGAGGACGTGCAGAGACGACCGGCCACACTAGTGGAAGCCCATGAACTGTGGACTGGTGGCTGTGGAGCCCCCATGGGACTGGACTAGGCCCTCTGGATATGGAAGACGGTTGTTTGGCTTGAACTGTTTGGGAGGCACCCAGGCAGGGGGATCGGGATCTGTCCCTGGTGCACGGGCAGGCTTCTGGGAAGCCGGTGCCTGTGGTGTGACGCCTTGCACAGCCTTGGTGGGAAGGGGCTTGGACCTGCCTAGGCTCAGTGAGCTGGGCTTTTCTGACTCCCCATGGGAGACCTTGATTTGAGGGATGTAGAGATGCAGGGTGGCTTGGGAGAGAGGGCTGGGGGTGGGAGGAGGGGAGATCTGTGGGTGGTATGTAGAGTGAGTAGAAAATTTCTTAATAAAGAAAAATGAAAAAAAAAGAAAAAGTAAGGTATGGAAAAACATGTTGAGCTATTGTTGTTCAACAGAATAGATAGGCACTAACCATACATGGATTAGATTTAAATGTGACTGAAACTTTAGTACTTCAGTTGTACTCAACATATTTTAGATATTCAACATTAACAGGCAGCTAGTAACTACTTTCTGGACAAGATAGATACAGAAGTCCTTCATCTCTGTGGAAATATTATTAGTATTCACTTACATATAACATGGCAGTTTTCACCCATGGAATGGGAGAAAAGTGGCATTATAATTGTGCATATTTTAAAGTTCGAAGGTTAAAGCAATAGCCAATCCATGATACCAGTAATAAGATGGAGGACCCTCTCTGTATGGAAGCTAATCATGTATAACTCTGTCTTAGTTTATTTTCCTACTGCTGTGATGAAAATATCCTGACAAAGGGGATTTAAGGGATAAAGTGTTTATTTGGCTCACAATTCCAGGTTACAGTTCATCATTGTGAGCGAAGTTAAGGCAGCAGGAACTCAAAGCAGCTAATCACGTTACATCCGAAGCCAAGAGCAGAGAACAATAAATTCATACATCTATTCAAGGACTCATCGCCATTTCTCCACTGTTATCTAATCCAGGATTCCCAGCCTGGAGAATGAGGCCATCAACAATGGGTGGGGTTTCCAAATAATCAAGATAACCCCCCCACAGATATGCCTGCAGGCTAACCTAATTTAGACAATCCCTCATTGAGACTCCTGGGTGATTTCAGATTGTGTCAAGTTGGCAACTAAAACTAACCACCACACTCTCTTAAAAACATAATGCACATATTCTAGATCCATGTAGTAAAAGGATAGGGGTGAACTACCAATGCAATCATAGTAAGCAACTCTAATATCTAGATTGAGCAGTCTAGAAACATTTCCCACTAAAAGGAAATCCACTTTTGAGAAATGAATGATCATACTACTGGGATAAAGAATATGTCAGTTAAGTCTACTACAATAAGGCCTCAAAAAGACCAGAAGTTAAGGTAAAGGAATTCACACGTCACAAAGATGGAACAATTCGAATATCAAATAAAATGACTGAAATAGGCAGTGGCGGTGATGGGTGATGGACCAGTCAGGGGAGCAGTTCAGAGGCAGCAAGCCCACTATCTCTAGCAGGTCATGAAGGCAGGGGGCTTTTTGCTACAGGGTTTCATCCAGGATCAAGCTGGGAGGATGGCAGGGGAGACACCTGAGCTGACCTTGCAGCAGCCACCCCAGGATGCATCCACCAAGAAGCTGAATGAGTGTCTTAGTCTAATTGGAGATGATCTGGACAGCATCATGGAGTTGTAGAAGATGATTGCTGACATGAATATGGACCACACCCAGGGTCATCTTCTATGTGGCAACTGAGAGGTTTGCTGATCGCAACTTCAGCTGGGACTGGGTTTCTGCCTTTTTCTACTTTGATAGTGAACTGATTGCTCAAGGTCCTGTGTACCAAAGTGTCCAAGCTAATCAGAACCACCGTGGGCTGACACTGAACTTCCTCCAAGAGCAGCTGCTTGTCTGGATCCAAGACCAGGGTGGCTGGAATGGCCTCCTCTCACACTTCAGGACCCCCACATGGTAGACAGTGGCCATTTTTGTGTCTGGAGTTCTCACTGCCTATCTCACCATCTGGAACAAGATGAGGTGAGGCCACCACCAGCTTTGAACTGTGTCTTTTCTTCATAATTTATGGAATTTTTTTCCAGGATGAATGGGGACAGGGGACAGGCATTTTTCTTACTTTTGTAATTATTGGGTGGGATGTGAATGGTGGCCTCGGGAGGGAACAATAATCCTCAGGTCCACTTTGAAAAAAAAAAGACTGAAATACATTTAAAAACTTCCAATGTAGAAATAGCAACAACTAATAAAGATAATAAAAAATAAATAGACTAATTTAACTTCCTTTCAAGGGCTTGGGTAAGGAAATTCATTGTTTTAAAAACTGAAATATCATCCTGAGTGAAATAACCCAGACTCAGAAAGATAAACATGATATGTACTCATTCATAAATGGGTACTAGATGTAAAGCAAAGAATAACCAGACTACAACCCACAGCTCCAGAGAAGCTAGGAAACAAGGAGGACCCTAAGAGGGGCACATGGATCATTCTGGGAAGGGGAAACAGATGAGATCTCCATGAGTAAACAGGGGATTGGGGGGCAATCGAGGGTAGGGGATGGGGGATAAGAACATGAGGGAATGGGATGGTCAAGCTGGGGGAGGGACGGAGTTGGAGAGCAATGAAAGAGATATCTTTTGTTTGTTTGTTTGTTTGCTTGTTTGGTTTTTCGAGGCAGGGTTTCTCTGTGTAGCTTTGCGCCTTTCCTGGATCTCACTCTGTAGACCAGGCTGGCCTCAAACTCATAAAGATCCGCCTGGCTCTGCCTCCCTAGTGCTAGGATTAAAGGTGTGCAGCACCACTGCCTGGCGAAAGAGATATCTTGATAGAGGGAGACATCATGGGATAGAGAGAAACCTGGTGCTAGGGAAGTTCCCAGGAATCCACAAGGATGACCCCAGCTTAGACTACTAGCAATAGTGAAGAGGGTGCCTGAACTGGCCTACTCCAGTAATCAGATTGGTGAATACCCTGTCATCATAGAGCCTTCATCCAGAAACTGATGAAAGCAGATGTAGAGATCCACAATCAAGCACCAGGTTGAGCTCTGGGAGTTCAGTCGAAGAGAGGGAAGAGGAATCATGAACAAGGGGAGGGGGGGTCAAGATCATGATGGGTAAATCTAAAGAGATAACTGAACCAAGTTCATAGGAACTCATGAACTTTAGACTGACAGCTGTGGAACCTGCATGAGAATGGAGTAGGCCCTCTGCATACAGGAGACAGTAGTGTAGCTTAGTCTGTTTGAGGGGCCCCTGGCAGTGGGATCAGGATCTACCCCTGGTGCATGAGCTGGCTTTCTGGAGCCCATTAACTATGGTGGGACGCCTTGATCAGCCTTGATGGAGGGGGCCGGGCTTGGTCCTGCCTCAACTGAATGTACCAGGCTTTGTTGATGCCTTACCCTTTTGGAGGAGGGGATGGAAGTGGGTGAGTTGGGGAGAGGGTGGGAGGAAGCAGGAGGAGGGATGACAGGGGGAATCTGTAGTTGGTATGTAAAATGAATAAAAAATTTTTAAATAAAGAATAGAAAAATATCTAGACAAATGTATATCTCACAAAATTGAAAACATTGCAAAAGAATTTAGCATTCATGCTACTCTCTTCCTATGCTAACACAATTCCCTCTTACTAATGAATAGAGTAATTTACAGTAGATGTTCAGCTAATGAGTATAAAATAAATCACAAAATTAAAACATCAAGTACAACAAGTCATAGAGATGGAGTTTTGTTTACATAGATTTCTAGCAATCTAGAAACTTCAAAACAAAAAATATCTTTTGGCTACTTCCACATAGAACTTTCATTTCTGAGTAATATGAGAGTGTACTTTATGTCTAGAGTCTTGACAGTGACCCTTTATTCTGGAACTCTTCCCTTTTCTACCCAGACTTCTAGAAATTTCTGTGGGATGGGTTTGGCTCAAAGTGCCCCCCCATCTCTACCCAATGGTGTTCATGCTGCAATTCAGAATTCTGCCACAAGATGGCACCAATGCACCCCATTATCAGGGGGAAATACTGCTCTGTTTTAACTATACATGACTTGGAAGTAGGAGGACTATTTGCCAGGGAGGAAAAGAACCAGTGAGAGATGGGAAGGAGAAGAAGGGAAGAGTAGTAAACAGTTTAATATAAGCAAGGTACAATGATACATAAGTATATCAACTAAATTCATTATTTTGTGCTTAAGAGAATAATTGAAAAACAAAAATACAGCACATGCATGCATTGTATGTGCTTGTATGTCATATAAGGAGAAAAATACCTCAATTATGATCTCGCTTATAGCTTTACATACAGAATAATTCTAGGACTGTTCAAAAATAACTTTAACGGATGTAAACTTATTTCAGCACATCCATGGCATGGAATATCAGGTAGCTCCATCCTCCCTTGGCAGTAGCATGTAGGAAGGTATTCTTCAGTACAGTGCAGGTAGGTGGTGATGGAGAGAGGACGGGGATGTCAAACTGAGGTCTTGGTAGCTGTGTCCATAATGTCCCAGAGAGGAGCTGAAGGGGAGAGGATAGAAGGCAGCCTGAGAAATCTGTACAGACAGGGGTGACTGTTGTATAATGATTTTCTTTCCCTCTGGTCATAAAAAGATGCCATCTTCGACTTTGTCTCGGTAGCCATGGCAACCAGAGCAGAACAATACATTGCTAGCCAGGCTTTTGTTGATGGTAATGCAGCTTCTCTAGGGAGGGTCTGGAGACCCTCAGCTGGGATTCTAGGTATAATCCCTCTTCTAGTTGCAAGTTATCTTACAAAATACTAGAGTGTTTAAGATGAATAAAAGACAGATTAAAAGCAGGATTTCATGATGCAGCGTCCATGAGGTCACCATGTCCGACTGGGTGGGATTTTGCCTTGAAAGTAACCCTTAACCTATGATTTTTAAGAAAATAATATGCTCATTGGTCTCACCAAGTTTTACTTTGGTGAATTTGTTCTTCAAATCCTCATACCTAGGCCCTCAGGTAGCCATTGCTACTTTAGGTAAGGGTCTGGCTCAGCAAAGTGCATGATCAATTATTTCTAAGAAAATGTCAAGTGGACACTAAGATCAGCTTGGAGGGGTTTCTACTGGGCAAATCTAAAACAATTTGTAGATCGAAACATGTAATGATATTAACGGGGTAATTCTTTTAAAAATGAGAGCTTGAGTCATATTGATAAATTCATTAATAAGTGTATTTTAAATAAAAAAGAAGTGAAAATCTTACACTAATTATTCTAGAAGGGCTAGCAGTGTAGGAAATGCAACATTTGACTGCTATTTCAGGTAAGAATCCTAAATGGAAGCTCTAGTCTATCTGCGCCATATCACACTGCAGTCATTGTGTTACCATGGTAACCATGCTAGCCAGAGGAGATGAGAAAAACAACCACTAACCACCCTAATCTTGTCTTTAGTATGAGCTAGGAAACCATGTAAACTGACATGATGCACAGTAATTAACATCATGTACCCCTATATTCCCTTACACAGTAAACACAGCTGGAAGCATCAGTGATACAGATATTAATGCCTAAACAAAACCCCACATGTAATTCCCTCCTCCCTTGCCTCTTTCTCTCCCTCCCTTCTTCTCTTTCTTTCGTCCTTTTCCTGTCTCCAAGATACCAGAAATTCATAGAGACAAATTGTTGAAGGGAAAAAAAATGCCACACAATCAATACATTCAATTCTGAAAGTATATATATTTAAAACAAACAAAAAAACTCTTAGAAATTATTTTTTTCACAGCTATACAGATGGCTCTGCAATTAAGAGCAAATATTGCTCTTGCAGAGGATGACGTTTGGTTCCCAACATCCAAATCAGGTGGCTAACAACTGCCTCCAGGGGGATCGATGTTTCTGGCTTCTGTGGGCATCTGCACTCATATGCATGCACATGATTAAACATTAATCATTTAAAAAAAGAAATATCTTTTTTCAGAGACAATTTATTGGATTGACTCTAGGACATTTTTCTTCTTCTTTAATGACCAATATTGCCAAGAATCAACAGAGAAGCATAAGCAACTGCATGTGCTCTTCAATAACTACTGTCAAGAATTTGGCTGTTGAAAGTCAATGAAAGGAAAGTAGATCACAACTGTAATTTAGAAGTTACTAGGATGAGGATGTAGCCTAGAGGTAACGCACCCTGGATTTGATCCACAGGCCTGGGAAAAAATACTGTTATTTGCAGAAAGTATAAAATGGTTAGCAACAGTCTGCCCACTGATATCTACATACCACTAAACATTACAAAACAGAAAATAAATATCTAATAGAAGACAGCATAACTGTTCCCCATGGGAGGCCTTACCTTCTCGTAGGAGGGAATTGGGGTGGGTTGGGAGGGGGAGGCTGGAGGAGCAGGAAGAAGGAAGAGGGGGATCTTTGGTATGTAAAATGAATAAAAATTTTCTTAATTAAAAAAGAAAAAAGAAAAAATAACTGACAAGAAAGCATTGTTAGGCTTTCTATTCTCCTCCAGCTGTTCTGTAGATATAATGAACTGCCACAAAGATGCCAGCAGACATTTTCTTAAAAAATAAATCAACAGGCTCATCCCCAAACTTGTATGCAAATGCAAATGACTATACTATAAAATGGATTTGAAAAAGATCAAGGCAGAGGGAAAACACTGCCTGGTTTCAGAAATTCTTCTAAACATGATGCACTCCAAAGTAAAAAAGGAGATCAGAGGCAAAGAATAAATAATTGAAAAACAGACAGACAATACATATTTGACCACTAATTTTTTAGAAAATGTGCAGGTAATTCAATGGAGAGCAGGTAGGATAGTCTTTTCAGGATTCGCTCAGTGGGTAATAGCCTCCCAACATCCACATGAAATAAAACCCTCTTTGCTGCACACACACCAGCAATCCCAGTTCTGTGAACAAAGACAGAAGGACCATCAGTGCGTGCTGGCTGCTGGCTGCTGGCTGCTGGCTGCTGGCTGCTGGCAGCTTAGGTATAGGCTCAGTGAGAGAACATGTTTCAAAAAGTCTAAGGCAGAGTATTTATAGAGCTGGGCACCTGATGTCCTCTGGCCTCTGTTACAGGTATCAGTGTGCACAGTCACGTACATACACACATGCACATGTACTACACACACAAATAACGCCCCCCCACTCACTCACATAAGCACAAAAATTTTAAACTAAAAATCATTTTAAGACATTTTTTTCAAACCTCAAAGCTATACAAAATCTAGCAGAAAATACAGGAGTAAATCAAATCCTATTCCTCTTGGGCTAGGTAAAGATTTCCCAAATAAGACACCAAAACAACATTTTATGTGTAAGCAAACTAAGAATTTCCTCAAAACTGAACACTTGGACTCTTCAAAACAGACAGCTGAACAAGTGAGATGGCATCTTTGTAACTAGGATAAAATGTTTGAATATCATATAGTTGCTAGGGGATTTGTATTAGAGTATAGAACATTGAACCAAACATAAAAAAAATGTACATTTCCCTAAGCAAATTAGGGGAAAGATTTAAATACAGACTCTGCAAAAGATACAAATACATGAAATTAAATAACTACTTGAAAAGAAATTCTACACCACTGATCTCTAAAGAAATGTTAAAAAGACAACCTGCAATGATATATTACTATATCCTTGGAGTACATCCAAATTTTAAAAGACTGAATGAAAATGAGCATTGGCAAGTTTGTTAAGGATGAAATTCTACATTGTTGATGGCAATAAAAAATGTACAATCATTTTGTGAGAAGTTTGACACTTAAGTTACAATGTCAATCTTACATGTACCCCATGATGATTCAGCTATTGAACTCTTGAAATATACACCCCAGGAAATAAAGTATATGTCTGTGGCAAGAGAGTAGGGGTTAGAGCACGCTCCAGGAATATTAACAGATGAAAGAAGCCAGTTAGCAGAGAAAGCCTAGAAGGCCCTCCTCACCTGGACTCCTAGTAAATAACAGAACAAGAGTGCAAATGGTTTACCATATACAAATGTGGGAGAGGTAAGTACTATGTAAGTAAACAGTGATATGCCTTGTGGCCCAGTGCCTTTCAAGCACATGCTTTTTCCTCAGGTCTAGCCTGTTCCCACTCTCAGGAGTGCTTTCCCTTTCTTAAAATCCTACCTACCTCAGAGGCTGGAGAAATGGCTCAGTGGTTAACAGCGCTTGCTTATCATGTAAAGACCAGGGTTCGATGGGTCACAACTGCCTAAAACTTCACCCAGTTCCAGGCTATCGGATGCTATCTTCTGTCTTCCAAGCGTAACTATACATATGTGATGCACATACAGACAAGCACACACACATACACACATGCATAAAATAAAAATAAATATACTATTTCTCTTTCAATTTCTAACTATGTGTCTCTGGTCCAATTCCTTTCCACAGGACACAGGACTTGAACAATGGGATATAAGAACCTATATACTTCAACAGGTATCCAGTGGGTTCCCTGGGACTCAAATTGGCATCTATAACATTTCCATAAAAATACTTATTCATTAATGTTCATTAAAGTATTATTTACAAGTCCTAAAACTGGAAACAACCTAAATGTCTATTAACAAGTCGATAACACCATTTGTAATATAGCTATCTAGTAGACCACCATTCAGTATTCACATATTAGAATACTAGTCCAAAAAGAATGAGAGTCAATGAGATGGTTCAGTGGGCAAAAACACTTTTTGCCAAGCCTAATGACCTGAGTTCAATTCCTGAGACTTCACAAAATGGAAGGAGAGAGTCAAGTCCCACAAGTGGTCCACTGAGTTCCACATGTGCACCATGGCACACACATGCACGCACACTTGCACCTATACGTGCATGCACACACACATACACTCACACAAAAAAAAAATTAAAAATTTGAGAACATGGCAGTGGGAAAGGTGAAAAGACAAGGTCCCATGAAACTGAAAACGTTAAGTCCTGGAAAACCATAATAATACTTAGGCGTATCCGGTTATTTTTTGGGTATGCTTAAAATTGACAAACTAAAAGCTAATTATTATTTTTGAAGATGCTGTGTTCCAGTTAAACCCATTAAAGATAGCCTCATAGACACCAAAGTGTGTTGGTGTTGCATTAAGGAAAGAAACCTCAGCACTTCTCCTTGGGTTAATTTGACCAAGTGCGAGTCCAGTTTGAGTTCTCTGCTTCTCTCCCAATGTCTTTTTTTCCCCTTTTTTCTTCCAGACAGGGTTTCTCTGTGTAGCTTTAGAGCCTGTCCTGGATCTCACCCTGTAGACCAGGATGGCCTCAAATTTACAGAGATCTGCCTACCTCTGCCTCCTGAATGATGAGATTAAAGGCATGCACCACCACAGCCTGGCTCTCCCCATGTCTTCTATCTGTCTCTAGCTTATGGTCTGTGGTTGGTTTGTAATCTGTCTGTTATGTGTCTAGCTCTGCTTGTCTTACATCTGACTTAAAAGGGCTTCACTCTATAATTATTGAATGCGGAGAAAGCATCACACAGGGAAGTATTGATGGATACTTTACAGAAGTCTTTAATCTTTTACAAGGACTTAACTCATTGACTCCAACTGACCCAGTTAGGAAACAAATGCTGTTAAGCAATATCTATGTGTTGCACTTAATATTTATAGCATATATTTATTTTGTAAGGTCACTTTTGACCTGTTTGCTATTTCCAGTAAATGATTACCATAGCATACATACACACTTGCATTTGCTCACTGGGCCAGAGGCATGGAAGAACATATATCTTAAGATTAAAGTTATACATTAGCTTACATCATAAAAGCTAATCACATGGTAAGTCAAGTCAAGTAAGGTTGGTTGTCCCACTGTCCACTTAAAGGCAGGTTGAGAAAAGAGGCAGCTTACACAGTAGGATAGTAGGCTCTGTCAAGTGACTTCAAGGTGTATCAATTTTGCTATGAGGTCCAGTTCAAGTCTCTGAATATAAGAGATATTTCTATAAAAGTGCATCACCACAATTGTGAATTCTTTTTTGGCATATATTCATTGCATATAATGATGGGTTTCATAAGGATAATTTCTTACAATTTCATAATACACTTTGTATTCACCCTCACCCTCCATAACCCCCTTACTCTCCATTCCCCATTTCACTGGAGTCTTTCTCCAGTCTCTTTTCTAATTTCATGTCACACACACACACACACACACACACACACACACACACACAAACACACAGAAGGAGAGAGAGAGAGAGAGAGAGAGAGAGAGAGAGAGAGAGAAAGAGAGAGAGAGAAAGAGAGAGAGAGAGATCTATATAAAATCTAGGATCCACAAATGAGAGAAAATGTGACACTTGTCATTCTGAATTTGGCCTATTTGCTTAATATAATGATCTCCAGTCACATCTATTTTATAGCAAATGATATAATTTCATTATTTTTATGACTGAATAGAACTATATTTGCACATACACCATACTTTATCTATAAATGTGTGATGTTTATCTAGGATAATTTCATATCTTGGATGTTGTGAATGGTGCTGCAGTAAATACGGGTGTTCCAGTATCTCCATGGCATGTTGACTTAAGGTTCATTGGTTATATAACATGAGGTGGTATAGTTACATCATAGAGTAGCTCTATTTTCTTTGTGAAATCTCTACTCTGATTTTCTTGGTGGTTGAACTGATTTATATTCATAGCAGCAGTGGGTAATTGTTCCTTTTCCCTCACATCCTCACCATCATTTTTATAAGTTGTTTTCTTAATGATAACCCTTCTGACTGGAGTGAGATAGGATTTCATAGTAGTTTCAGTTGGCATTTCCAAATGGCTAAGGATGGTGAGCAGTTTTCCATATTTACTGGCCTTTTGTCATTAACCTTTTAAGAACTGTATACAGGGAGAAAAAAGGAGAGACACCAGCCACCACTGAAGGAGCAGCAAGATGCCAGCAGACTGATAAGGCCATGGCCATGTGGCAAAACATAGATTAATAGAAATTGGTTAATTTAAGATAAAAGAGCTAGCTAGCAAGAAGCTTGCCATAGGCCATACAGTTTGTAAATAATATTAAGTCTCTGACTATTTTGTAAGCAGCTGCGGAACAGCAGGGCTGGGTGGGACTAGAGAAACCTTCTGGCTACAATTAGCCCATTTATTATTTGGGCTGTTTTGCTTTGTTATTTAGGGACATTTTGTAGTTCTTTATACATTTTAGGTACCAATTCTCTGTAATGTGTATACTATTAAAGATTTCTCCCATCCTGTAGGCTGTCTTTTCGTTTGACTAATTGTTTCATTTGTTGTTCAGAAACATTTAATTTCATGCATTCCCTTATCAATTTTTAGTCCTAGGAAATGCTGAATTCTTTTTTATTTAAAACATGCATTTATTTCAGGATACTATTTCACTACATCCATACAGTGCATATTGCTAATTACCAGCCTCTTTTATCAGCCCTACTATAACAATTACTACTCTACATTCAGGTTTGTGGAGATCTCTGCAATGCCATGACCATCAGAGGAATGATCTGCATGAAGCATGAGGAAAGTCTGGTTCAACACAATCAGTAGCCAGTGGTGGTTCCAACTTCTAAAGTCTGACACAGGACAGTTTATTTTAGGCATATTTAAGCACAGTACAATTTGGAAAAAAGTTTTCTGGTGTAACACAATACCATGTGCACAATGAGGCATACATCAAAACTCTTCTCAAAGTACGTATCATCTCTTCCACGAAGTTGGGTTCTATAGATAGGCTACATGTGTTCACTTAAGGGCCTAAGGGAGTATCTGGTATGGTCTCAATAATAAAGATAGCACAGAAGTCACTTAGACTATTAGCTATCTCTGGTCCTGCTTGTGGGATCCTGGGGTGACCTCTGGCCACACAGATAGTGCAGAGTTTGTCTAGACTAGTAGCCACCTCCAGTCCTGCTTCTGGTTGCATGGGAGAGCTAGGTATGGCCTGGCCCTATAGATAGCGCAGGTGTTAGCTACCCTATTAGCCACCACCATTCCTAGCCTTCTAGGTGGAAAACAAATTATACATCTCTTCTGTTGAAGAGATAGCCTGCCTGCTTAACATTCCTGGTTTCCCTAGTGCTTATCATGAGTACAAGGACCTTTGTGCTCCCAACACAGGTTGACTTTGAAGAGAATTCCATAAACAAGAAAAGACCACAGACATTTTGACATATTTACTAACACAGTATGATTTTTGAATAAATTTATGATGTGTTGTATAAAGTGACCGTTCAAGAATGTATACAAAAACTTCAAATTGCTAAGAAGGCCTTCTCATCAATGGTGTATTTCCTCACCCATCTGGGACATACACAGGAATCAATGACTACCATTGTTACAAATCAGTCCCTTCGTTTTTTTCCAGATAGAATTAATGAGCACTCTTCAAGTGCTGGTCTTTAGCAGCTTTTTTTACTCCTACCTGACGTGAGTGGGTGATAGTAGCAGTCAGATTGGAGTAACAGAAGCAGATGACATCGTCTGGTGTTATAGTTACCATACAGGCTTCAGGTTCCTTGATTCTTAGCTGTATCAGTATAATCACTCTTGTGTAGGCCCAGGGTAGCAGAACTCAGCTCTATTAGCGATATTGCTCTTCTACTGGCTTAGGAAATTGTGATTTCTTAGACCTGACCAGCAGCTGGCTTCCCAAATTCCTGTGTAGGCCTACGTATCTGGATTTCTCAGCTCTTAACAGAAATCAGCGTCACAGCTCGCCAGCCTGAGGTGTCTGAAAGCATTGGCCCTAAAGACTTGGCATTTCTATCACATTATTCCGATAATCAGGATCTGCAGTTGCTTTTTAGGCCCTTACACTCTTCAACTTTCTGTCCTCCCTACTTCTCTCAGCCCCTTTACTTCTGCTTTGGCTGCTCTCTTGATCTGGTTCAGCTGCTTTTTTTTTTGTTCAGTTGTCAACCAGACAGCTGTGTTTCCATTGCAGCGGTTTGGCTTGCCTGCCACTCAGCTGTGGCTGAAGCTGACACCGTCGTTCTGATGCCTCTACTGTCACTGCCCTTCTTCAGTCTCTAATGCTCCTTTTTTTTCTTAAGAGAATAAGACACAGTTTATTCTGGAGCCATTTTGAGTGAACTTGGCCTGGGAATGCAGATTTAAGTTACTCCAAATTCCATGTTCCAATGTGCATCCATTTGGATTACCAATTTAACCCGTGATAGTAAAGGTACAGAAGAGACTACTTGAGAGAAGTAGTATCCTTTATTGGATATCATGTTTCAACACACAGAAAGGCATCCCAAGACAGATGTATCTCCCACCCAACTCACCAAACCTGGACATGTCTTTCCAACCAGCTACTTAAATGATCCAGAGAAAGGTGTTAGAGAAAGGTATTCAAGTCAATCACAGCACATCCTAGATGTACAAGAAAATACGTGCTTGCACTAGTCATAGTGCACCTTGAATACAAATGGACTTTGTGTTTGTACCAATCACAGCCTTGTCTCCTTATCACCAGTCAAGCTAATCCCTCTGCTAGGCCACCAGGGAAAGTGCCCCTCCTCCGGCCAGGATAGGAATGATTGCAAGGTCATCTAGAGCTTATCAAGGCTTGTGATAGCAAAAATTCTGGTACTAAGTATTTCAAACAGCCCTGGCTATGTCTGTGCGTTCAGGAACTCGGGCAATCTGATGTGTCATTGTGTAGTTCTCTCAAGTCGTCTGTGGAACATTCAAAATGTCTGCTGCTGGAATAGAGGCAGAGCAACTAGCTGTTTGACTGATTGTCCTTTGTTCAAGGTAATCAGAACAGCATGGGAGAATCTAACAGCTGTCAATTAGGGAAGCAAATTGTTCTATCTCCAATACCTTAGTTTGTTTACAGGAAAATGAACATCAGAAGGAGTATTTACAATAAGAAAATAAACAACTTATTATTAACACTAATAGTAATTTTAATAGGTTTTAACAGTAGTTAACACCTGTCCAGTGCCCTAGGAAGAAACACTCTTCTCATCAGATCATTCTTTACTATTAAGGAGCGATCACAGTTTCCATGGTACCAGGTTTCTATAGCAACCATGATGTGGAGGTGCGTACATTAGCCACATTAGAGATTCCTCATATGAGACACCAAAATGCATCAGTTAAATGTATTAGTGACAAACTCAGATTCACCAATATTTATTGGTGTCACATTAAAGAAAAGAAAGACATCTTCTGGGAGTAGTTTAATCAAAAGCTAGCCCAATTTGGATTATCTAATTCTTTTCCTATGTCCTCTGTCATTTTGTACCTTATGGGTTTTGGATATCTGTAATCTGTTTGTTGTGTGAGTCTGGATCTGTGCCTGCATAAATTCTGCCTTGTCTTGTGTGAGTCTGTATCTGTGTCTAACAAAGGGCTTTGGCTCTGTTTTATTGAGCAGCACAGGAAGCATCACATGGGAAAGGAATGAGGGATATTTTACAGAAATCTTTAACAGACTTTTATAAGAAATTAAGTCATTGACTCCAACTGACAACAACTGACACAGATAAGAAATAAACAAATGTTATCAAGCAATATCTGTATGTTGCTTTTAGTGTTTATAGCAGATATGTGCTTTATAAGATCACTTTGGATGTGCTTGTTGTTTTCAGCAAATGGTTACCATAACAAACATACAGATACATATATATGTTCCCTGGATCAGGGCCGTGGAAGAGTACAGACCTTCAGACTAAAGCTTTGTAAAAGTTGATTACATGGGAGATTCATGACAAGTAAGGTTGACTGTTACATGGTTCTCTTAAAGGCAAACTAAACAAATGGGCTGAATACACAGTAAGTTATCATTCCTAAGTCTTTTTTTTTTTTTTTTTTTGGTTTTTCGAGACAGGGTTTCTCTGTGTAGCTTTGGAGCCTGTCCATCCTGGAACTCGCTTTGTAGCCCAGGCTGGCCTCGAACACACAGAGATCCGTCTGCCTCTGCCTCCCGAGTGCTGGGATTAAAGGCATGTGCCAACACCGCCCGGCATCATTCCTAAGTCTTAAGTGACTTCAAGGTGTATTACTAACTTTAGCTGTGAGATCCAGTAAAAAATTCCAGTTTCTTAGAATATAAGAGCTATTATCATGATAATGTATCACTACTTGGAGGTTTATTTCTTATGTATCTATTTTCTAAATCATATAATTGGAAGGAAAAATAAGGGTTGCAAGACCAGACCTTCTCTCTTTAAACACTTTGATAGTAAGTTCTTTAAGAGCACTTACTCTTGTCTAGTTCCATGGGAGGAGGGTCTTAAACTAAAGTCACAGCTCTTCTCCCTCTGTGTGTCTCTACTATTCCTATGTCTTATTGTGTGATACATGGATACTCGATGCCCTCCACCCAAATATGTTCATGTAAATATCCCAGGCAAAATGGAGAACAAAAAACAAGTTACAACTAATACCAGTGAGAATGTGAGGAATGGGGACTCTTGTTCACTATCGGTGGCAGTGTAAACTGAGGCAGTCACTATGGAAGTCATTTTATTAAAGACATAAAAAGAGCAGGACTCAGAAGGCAGAGGCAAGTGGATCACTGAGTTCGAGGCCAGCATGATCTATAGAGTTCCAGGACAGTCGGGGATCACAGAGACACTCTGTCTCTAAATAAATAAATAAATAAATAAATAAATAAATAAATAAATAAATAAATAAATAAACAAATAAAATGTAAAAATAGAATTACTTTAAGATCTAGTTGTGATGGAGTGAATGAGAACGACTCCTATTGGCTCATTCAGAGAGCACTGGTCTATGGGCTGCAAGGTGTTTGGCAATTAGGATGTCCATATAAGATTTGTCTTTTGAATGTGTTCGGTTTATTCACACAAACTCCTTATAATATCTTGCTAATATAAAAATTAAACAGACATCCAAGCAGGGGAACAGTTGTTTGGTTGGACAGACATGCTGCTGCAGGGTTCCACCTGGGAATCTTCTCTATTGAAGATGCTTCAGAAACTTGCAGGCTCAGGCCAGGTCTGTTGCGAAGTCCTTCAGCTGAAGAGGTCCTTTAGCTGGAGAAGGCTGGGAGGATAGCATTGGTGGAGGTCTCAGGAGGTCCTTGACAGCATAGGCCAATGGGTAGCACTGACAATCTGGCCTATGTGGCTCCAGGGACAGTACTGGAAATTCAACAGTCACTGAAGCCAGGGACACACAGAGGCTGGACAATCTTACCTCAGGAGCATGGCAGTGCAATCCTAAAGACCATTCCCTAAGTTGCAATTTTCATATCACTCCATTGGGCAGTAGCTTTACATTATTAGGGATCACAGCTTGAGGCTGATTCACTAGCATATCAACACCACCTTGGGGTTAGGTCATTAACATACCAAGGCCTGTCCTGGACCTATCTGAGGTGCCAGGCAGCTTGGTGGGGAAGGCTTGCCTCTGAGTCCTAGCTCTTATTACACTGCCTCCTGGTAAGCTCAGGCATCATATTATTTCAAGTCACACAAAGTGGCTTTTGAGTTATACAACATGGCTTTTAAGTGGTATTCTTTACAGTTCATATATTCAAATACTCAGTCACCTATTGGTGGAACTGCTTGGGAAGGATTAGGAGGTGTGGTTTGGTTGGAGGAGATGCCAATGGGGGCAGGCTTTGAGGTTTCAAAAGCCCACGCTCAGTCTCAGTCTCTCTGTCTCCGACTTGAAGATAAAGATGTAAGCTCTCAGCTACTGTTCCAGTGCCATGTATACCGGTTGCCATGCTCCCTGCCATATCTAGCAACAATAAATAAATTTCTTTTATAAGTTGCTTGGTCATGGTATCTCTTTACAACCATAGAAAAGCAACTAAGACATCAGCTACATCACTCCTGGGCATATACTCAAAAGATTTTATATCTTACTACAAAGATAATTGTACAACTATGTTTATTGCTGCTGTATTTACAATAACTAGGAAATAGAATCAGCACAGATGTTCATTAATAGATTTATTGGTGTGTACATTGTTTATATGAATTGCCTGCTTATAAAATTTAACTATTTCTCTATTAATTACTAAGATTTCAGTACAAATAAAGGTACTAAATAGAAAAATTAAATGTTAAGTAAAAAGAAACCATTGTACCAAAGCAATCATCTAACTACAAAACAAAAAACGGATGTAGTTAAATCCTATAATTTTTTTGTTTAAGCACAACTCATGCAGAATAACAGTAAATGACTGAACACATCAATCCTATTAATAAAGGTGGAGTTAACTCAGTTATAAGAAAAAAGTAGCTTTAAACTGCCTATTGAAGCAAAATCCAAAATGATATTCTTTCACATAATATATTAAAGAAAATATTCAGGTTAAAAGTTTTAAAATAGCAGGGCGGCAGTGGTGCACGCCTTTAATCCCAGCACTCGGGAGGCAGAGCCAGGCGGATCTCTGTGAGTTTGAGGCCAGCCTTGACTACAGAGCGAGATCCAGCACAGGCACCAAAACTACACAGAGAAACCCTGTCTTGAAAAAAAAAATGAAATAAGAAATTATATGTCAAAAAATTACCAATAAAAAAGTAGAGATAAGTGTAAGGATATAGCTAAGTGGTATAACACCTAACTATCATGAAGAAAGTCTTTGGTTCTATACTCAATACCACTAAAAGACAAATAGAAAGAGAGAGAAAAGAATGAAGGACAGTAATCTTGATAAATAAAAGAGAAGAATACGGGCTAAAATGGACTTAAATAGACTGAAGACCTGGTTGGTAGAGTGAATAGCTACAATCATAAAGATATCAGAGATTAATACTCAAACTCAATCACATAATGAAAATATCCCAAAGAAAGATTCACATCTCACAGTGGATTGATGGCAGCTGTGGACTCAGGATAGGGACAAGATCTGACACCAGCTTAGGCCTGTAATGATAAATAGAAAAGAAGGTGAAGTGAATACCTTTTGGTGCGCCCTGACAAAGTGTGCCCCTAAGCAAGCACGCTACACACAACAGAGGTAGCGCAAGAGGTTTATTGGGGGTTGGGGAGAGCGAAAGGCCGTGTTGGAGTGGGGACATGAGAGAGGCAGACAGGCAGACAGACAGACAGTCAGTCAGAGAACAGGGAAGAGGAGCAAGAGACAAGAAAGGCAGGATAAGCATGAGAGAAAAGAAGACGCAAGAGAGGGAACTGTGCCTGGCAGGCACTTTTAAGGGGTGCGCATGGCATGGCGACAGGTGATAACAGCTGAGGCCAGCTGCTGCCGTGGTGGAAACTAACAAGGCTCACAGATGTGTGAGGAATTTCACATCTCCCAGCAGCTTCAGTGAAAGCTATGGACCAAGGGTGGGGATTGGATTCAACTCCGGGTTAGCCCACAGGCACTTGAGAAGTTACAGATCTTACAGGGACTCCAGCAGAGGCTGAGGACTCTGGATGGGGACCAGTCCTGAACTGAAGTAAAGTGAATGAGTGCCTGGGGAGGTTACAACAGCTGCAGGCCTAAGGTGAAAAGCAGATCTGACTCAGGGTAAGGCCCACTGAGCATGGGGACAGTTCCACAATTCACAGTAGAAGTGTAGAAAGAGGCAGGACTCCAGAACAGACATAAAATACTACCTGACCTTCAGAGGAAGACTTGTGATAGCTAGAGCCTCTGGCTCTAAATTCTAGTCCCACAGAGGGAAATGACAGGCCAACCCTCCTATGATTTCATCTTCCACTGAACATTGCAAGAGTTGCTGCTGACAGGAAAAAAATGGGACTTGAATTTAGAAACATAAGAAATATTAAAGAAAGAAAAACTAAACCAACAAACTAACTCCATATGTGCAAATTCTGGCTCATACACAGAAACATGAAAACCCGAGATCGACACAAATCACTAATCCTCTAATAACAATCTTGGCAGGTTGAGGAGCTCTAGAGAGGGAAATATCAAGATACAGGTGACATGAAGGGAGAAATAGAAAAACCAGGGGACTTAGTTGCAGAGGAGGATAGAGGTCAATACAGAAGAAAAGGGAGGAAAAAAGTGTAAATACTAAACAAATAACACTAAAGATGTTTGAAAAAGCAACAAGGAATCATATTATTTTATATTTACCTGAAATTATATGTAATATTGTATACATATGTATATAATTTAAATGGAGTTATGTCACTTGAGGTAACAATGCTGCCCTGTAGATTAATCTAACAAAAACTCCAGTACTGGGCATGAGAAACCACCTCCGGAGTTGTTGCTCAGGGACCCAAAATACAGGCTATTGCTATTGCCCTTGGTTGCCTCCCAGAATTTAAAGATAACTCCCTGTTGCTGAGTACAACCTACTCAGAGGATTTGGATGATCTAACCTGGAAGCTGGTCTCTGAAGAGTACTAGTACTGGAAGGTGTCATGCAAACTAAGGGAGGCAAATATTCAATATTCCTGGACAGCTGTGTTGCCTGTGAACCACAACCATGACCAGGATGGCACAATAACGTAAAGGGTGCAGTAGTGGCGTGCACACCTTTGGTGGTAACCAACAGTGTCTAATTGGAGTTAAGACCTGCTCAACAGGACGGAAATCATGCTTACTACTGTAAACCTAGCCAACTACCAATGCATAGTAAGGTCATGGATCTCTGTGAGTTCAAGGCCAGCCTGGTCTACACAGCCAGTTCCAGGACAGACAAGGTTACACAGAGAAACCCTGTCTTGAAAAGCCCACCTCCCCCCAAAATAGCAGTATACAAGCTCCAAGTACTGTACTACTTGTACCTAGAAACTGCCTACAGGACACCACGGAACAGGACAGCACACTCCTGGGGATAGAAGGGTTCTTTGTCTCTCTCCCTAATGAAACATGCTGGGACAGGGCCCAGGGCAAGAATGAGTAGATTTCGGTCCTAGCTTCCTATGCCTGTCTCTCCACCCTCCATGGAGATTCAGCTCCCATTGCAGGATATCCGCACAATCTTAGCTGAGGATAAACAAATGCAGGCTAGATCCTGATCTTAAAATCACCAGTGTTTTGTGCTGGTGTCCCTTTGTTTCCTCGGTCTTTGCAATCTCCAATGAAACATCTCAGAGGAGTTACAATACTTAGTGTAGAAGATAGGCAGAGTTTATTGTAGAGTAAGTGAAACAGACTCAAGGGATAGAAGTGGGCCATGATCAAAGGGACCATTGCAGATCAGAATTATTATACTTACTGGTATTACCTTACTGGTAAGAGTGTACAATAGCCAGAGAGACAACTGTGCTAATCTACAATTATAGGTAGACTTCATACTATTTCTAAAGACTCCAGAACAGAGAGCTTTCCTGAGAGCACTTTGCTGTCCAGATGATTGACAGTTCTATTTGATTTGACTTTTACAGTGCAGAGCAATGGTATGTATATATTGGTCTTATGAGGTTTAGGGTTCCTAGGACCACATTTATCCAACTATCAATTAATTACTAGCTAGACAATTTAGAATGTCTTGTCTCC
The DNA here is from genome assembly GCF_949786415.1 of Peromyscus eremicus. Taxonomy (NCBI): domain Eukaryota; kingdom Metazoa; phylum Chordata; class Mammalia; order Rodentia; family Cricetidae; genus Peromyscus; species Peromyscus eremicus. The sequence continues at coordinate 83,612,097 of NC_081439.1, read as the reverse complement.
TTTTGGGCCAGAAACATGACTCAGGTCCCAGTCCTCTGGCTAATAGCTAGAGTTCTGCAATTGCAGTCCTGGTTTTTACAAGCTGTTGAGTATGAGGGAGAGGTCCAGTTAGAACATCCTTCAAGTCTGCTAATATCCAACAAGCCGTTTAACACTCTCAACACATCATGGCGTTCTCTATTAAATAATCATTCTGGTCAAGTTTGGGTTGGCAACTCATGCCTGTAATCCCAGCACTAAGAATGAGGCAGAAAGATTACTGAGTTCAAGGTCAATTTATGCTACATAGTGAATACTGAGCCAGCCACAGCTACATAGCAAGACATTGTTTTGTTTCGTTTTTTTAAAAATCACCCTGGTCACCATGGTTGCCTAGATGACACTAGGTTTCCACGGCAACCATGAAGAGCAGGCTTTTCTACGAACTGAACATGCCTCCAAACAGCCCTCCCTTTTGGAGAACCTATGTATCTCTTATATCAAAGCACCTTCACTCTTCAGGTCACAGGATAAAGCATACTTAATGAAGGAAGTGTGTTAAGACGCAGACAATTTGAGAAACCCTGCTCAGGATATAACACAAAGCCTGATCTTAGACATAGACTGTTTTTCTCACCAGATCGCCTCAGATCTCCATTAAAAGAGGCGCTAGTGTCATTAGAAAGATGATGGGTTTCTATGGCAACCAAAATGCAGAGGATGTTCTTCAAACTGAAATGCCTCCATGAAGCTTTCCTTATTCTTGCCTTTCCCTGAAAACAAAACATTTCTCTCTTCAGGCCACCTAAAAAAAAAGCATATTCATTAGAGAAACCAGACTAACACAGAGGCAATGGTCAGAGCTCTGCTCAGGTAAATGTTTTCTTTGTAAGAGTTGCTGCGCTCATGGTGTCTCCTCACAGCAATAAAAATCTCAAATGAAGAAAGGATGAGTCTCCTTGTGGCCTAGAGTAAATATGGCTTCTGAGTACTCAGAGAGAAAAAAGAAGGGAAATTTCCCCCAGATAGGCAAGTCTGATGGTCCTTCCAGGATTAGGGTCCAATATGAATGCTTGAGGTGGTTTTTGGATGGACCATCTAAGATGAGCCTCCAGTCATGAGAAAGACTTTCCAAATTGGACTGAGGAATAGATGGTCATATTATCTTCCCCTCTTGTCCTTTATATGTTTGATGCTCTGGCATCTGCAGTCTCACTGACTGGAGAGGGACTGTCCATCTCAGGGTTATTTATTCCTAAAGCCAAGTAAAGAGCTCAAGAGTACACCACTCCTATCCCAATGGACTGGTACAGAGCATCCCTCCCAACCTCCCTACATAGCTCCTCTATTGGACTCTTATACTCCTTACATATAGCTTACAAATTTCTCAGATGTAGCCATAGCAGGCCTTGGTACCACACAACTGAAGAAGTCCCTGGACTCCAGAGTCTGTTGAAATTCTTCAGAGTGCTTCAGAACCTGCTTGTCCTATCATGCCTGTCACTTTGCATGGACATGCTTTCTTCCTGCTCCTTCCTGACCCAGTCTGCTGCTTCCCTGTGCAGACAGTGACAGGATGTGTCGCTCCTCTTAGGAACTTCGAGAAACAGATTTTTCTCATGGCACGGATTGTCTAATCTCCCTTGTAGACTCTACCTAAACATTGTGAAACCATCTCAAAGACGGGAAACTGGAAGGCTCTGAGTCAGCACTACATAAGCACAGCATGGTGGCTCACAATTATAATCCAAGCACCCTGGATGTGAAGGTGAGGGGGCAGAAGTTCAAGACCATCCTCAGCTATTTATAGAGAGAGCTTGAGGCAAGCCTAGGCTACATGAGATGCTACCACAAAAAACAAACAAAAAATTAATTAAATAAACAAGTAACAAACATGTCTAACCAAAAGACATCAATTCTGTTATTTTTAATTTTATTCATCTTATTTTATTTTTATTTATGTATATTGTGTGTGTCATGCATGTGCAGATGCCATGGAAGCCAGATATTGGATTACCTAGAACTAGAGTTACAGGTGGTTTGTGAGCATCCCAGTGTGGTTGCTGGGAACCAAATTCCAATCCTCTGGAAAAGTAGCAAGTACTTTCAACCACTGAGCCATCTCTCCATTCCATTTTTTTTAAAAAAGGAAAAGTAAATGTAATAGTCAGTTGCCCATAAAACAAATCAGAGGTTATAATTTTTGCATTCTTATTGAGAGAATTGAGAACAAATGGTTTCCTTTTAAATATAAAATATAAATAATAATACTAAAGGCTAAAATTCGCTAAGAAGATATTATTTGTGGATATGTAAATATCCAGTCACATACTGAAAAAGTTTATAGAGTAAAAGCTACAGGAGGAGCAAGGAGAAATATTAAAAGGTATATTAACAAATATATGATTCTAAAATACTTCCTACATCAAAGAATACTCATGTGGGAAAATATGGCATGTATTGAGAAAACCTAAGGAGCATGGCATCAAGGTTATCTTAAAGACAGACATTCATTCATAACCATGATGCCTCATATTCGACAGTTTACCTTTCAGAAAAATCAAAAACACTTATGGGCCTTGACTATATCCTAGGCTGTTAAGTCATGGAGCCAACTGAACAGGCTGTAGTGATAATGAAACTCATTATTGTGTCCAATTAATATAAGCCAGTAAAATATATAATATAGTACTTTGCATAGGGAATAAAAATTGTGCTACTCTAAATGGCAGGCCATGGTTAGGATTGTATTGACAAATATGAAAAGATCTGGGCATTCAGGCACTCACCATTGTTCAGTTTAGAATTTAATAGGAACTTACAGATGGCGATTATGATGATATTGAGTGAAAATATAAGAATCTGCAGCTAAGGAAGCTATTGGAGAATTTTTAAGCATTATATACCCGTATCAATAATAACGAAAATAACTGAACAACTATTCACAAGTCAGATAAGTATCCAGAATATAAACAAAAAGAAGACAAACACAAAGATTAAAGGTAAAAGTAGATATAAGTAAGTTCTGCAGACAGAACTGCAGTAGAGTGTACGCATAAAGGAGAAGAAAAACAATCCACGGATGAAAAGTTACTCAAAAGCCGGGCGGTGGTGGCACACACCTTTAATCCCAGCACTCGGGAGGCAGAGGCAGGCGGATCTCTGTGAGTTCGAGGCCAGCCTGGGCTACCAAGTGAGTTCCAGGAAAGGCGCAAAGCTACACAGAGAAACCCTGTCTTGGGGGGAAAAAAGAAAAAGAAAAGTTATTCAAGCAACCATCAACCATCAAATCAGGCAAAATACCTAAACCTTCATAAACTCAAGTCAACCAGAAAAACAATGAATCCTCAAAACTCTGTGAAAAGAAATATAATCTTCAATTTTGGGGGAGCTAAAGACACAGAAAGGAATCTCGAAATTATGGAAAAAGAAACAGTGTTTCACCAAATGTAACAAACTACTAATACCACCAACCTCTTGTCAGGACCACTATCTGGATGCAAATACTTCTGTCTCCAAGATTGGGGGAATCCCCAGAATCATGAAAAATGGATAAGAATTTTCTTCAACGGAAACTATGTGAGGACTTTTTCTACTCTGGATTTATGACACTGAATGGCCCAAAGGTAGCACTAGGTTTCCTATGTGGAATGCGTGTGCTTCTCTTGTTTCCTGGTACTCACTAAAATACACTGGTGCCTCCAGGGGAAGAGACATTTTTCTCCAATAAAAATCTGAGCATTCAGGATGGAAAGAAGGCAAGCATTGGCCTTGCGGAAAGATGTATGAAATACTGTGCTAGGGTCCAAGGTTTCCATTTGAATCCTCAGGAAGCTCTCTGAGGTTAAGTCAATACTTCCTTTTCCACCTCAAGAAGACGTGGAGAGAATGCCAGTATCATATCTTTGTTCGCCTAATTTCAAGGCCTATGCCTTTAACTAGGAAGAATACTTTTTCCTTTCGATGGATGATTTGGGAAAGAAGAACTGACAAATGCCGCTGACCAGTGTATAGTCACTCTAGAAAGCAACATGACGATGTCTAGGAAAACTGAAGAGTAATATGAACTACAATGCACACAACCAATAGAAAGGACAAATAATAGCAACAGAGTATTCCCTTAAAATGTATATTGCCAACCTATAGTGATCACAACAGCATAGTATTCACATAAAAACAGATGCACTGATTAGTTAACTGGAACAGAGAACCAAGGAATAGACCCAGGATTATGCAATAAACTGTTATATTGATACAGGACCTTGCTACGTATCCCAAGATGGCCTCAACCTTGCCATCCTTTTTGTCTCAGCCTTCTGAGACAAAGCTTAAATGCACACACAACTAGATCTGACTCACAATAAACTATATCTTGACAGAGTTGCCAAGCACACATAATTGGGGATGGATTGCCACTTTAATAAATAGTTCTGGAAAAATTGAATTTGCATGTGCAAGAGAATAAAATGAGATTCCTATGCCACTCACTAAAGGCAGTAAAGCAGAGACTGATAAGTAATTTCTGAAAGAATAAAAGTCCTAGAAGATAACATAGAGGATAAATGTTGGCATTGAAAGCAAGCCTCAGTCTCTGCTCCCTGACACATAAACAGAAACCAGTAGTTGAGTCTATAAATGGTGCTTCATTCCAAGGGCTGGCAACCTGGGAAGTCAGAGAAAACTGCCTTCCCAGAGCCTTCTTTCCCTAATATGTGCTAAGACAACCAGGACACTGGCAATAAACCAATCCGCTAAATCATCCCAAAGCTGAGCCTTGGCCCTCTGGCCAGGCAGTTGGCCTTATCTCAGAGATTCCTTTTTTCTTTCATCACCTCTCATGTGCTGCAAGGAGGATTCTGCCTCCCCTCTCACCAGCTGTCTGTGGAGTGCGTTAGGATCTGCATACACCACAACCACTGAGTCTTCCGTTGCTCCTGAGTAATTTTTTGGATGGCATCTAAATTTAAGGTTAACAAGTCTTTATCAATGCACATTGCTGAGATGCTTGTAGTGTGTACGTGCAGATTAACTTTCTACAGAACGAAGTTCAAATGTGTTCTAAAAATATGAAGGGTCCCTATTTCTCTCTACAATGTGAAGTGCAAATAGACTTAAAAACAACACCAAGGTTGCTTGATAACTCTTCAAGGAATCATATTATGTTATATTTACAAACACACACACACACACACACACACACACACACACACGTCTTATATCTTAATGAAAGTTAAGCCACTTGATCTGACATTGTGCCCCACAAGAACCATGGACTAACAATCCCAGTTCCAAGCACAAGGAACCTCCTTCCAAATGGTTGGTGAGAGTAGTTCGGGTGACCCTTAAAACATACATTATACTTATAGCCTTAGCTTGTTCCTCAGAGGTTGAGAGTGGGTTCCTATTGCAGAAGTCACCATACAATTAGGACACATCACTTGATGACTGGAACTGGATGTGATCTGAGAGCCTCTTTCCTGTGGCCTGGCGTCCATGGTTCCAGAGAACACCATGCAAGCTGCCAAAGGAGGGGAGCAATTAAACAGCTGTATCCAGCTGCAACACCTATGAATGCAATTTCCAGCGTGACAAGATATGCATAGGGTGAAGTAAGTGACTCGCACATGACAGTGACAACTAATAGCTGTCTAATTGGACTTAAGGCCCACTCAACAGCAAGGAAATTGTGCTGGTAACTGGAAACATAGCCAGATCTGTGAGGCTGGTGAGGTCAAGAAGCTTAGAAAGTAATCTACCTTTGCCACTTCGCTAGACCAGCATAATTTCTTACTACATGCTAAATCTTATCCTTTCCACCACAGGTAAGTGTGGCTGCCACCCCTCATTGAAGAAGTCTGTTTTTACAGCAAATGGAGACAATTTCAGAGACCCACAACTGGAGATCAATAGATTATGGGGAGCCCAGCCTCAAAACAGATACATCTATGTCACAGCTCTTGCATCTATGGCTCAGGGAACAGTGCAGAAGACAGTGTCCTTCGTAGTGACACTAATCTCTGCAATTTCCCCAGGAAGTGCATTTTTTTTGGTGTACTTCCTCTGTAGATAAAGGTCATTATAGTATATTCCCTTGCAGTTTCCTACAATATTATCTCTCACTCCACAAACTCTTCAGCAAGCTTCTCTTGCAGCACAACTAATGAACTAGAAATTATTTCACATTCTGAGCATGTTTACTCAGATGCGTTCAGTGACCCACTCGCGCTACTGTGAGACTGAACCTGAACTGAACTAAAACTCCACTGGTCATCAGATCTCCTCTATAGGCCTCCTTGAATCAATGTAAGTTTAGAAGCACTAGCCAGTGGCTCCCTCAAAGGTTTGCGTATTTCAATTCCTTAAGTTACCCCTATGAAAGCCCATGAATCTTTATCAATGACATAAAATTTGACAGTGAGCCAGGATCGCTCCTTGAGGAAATGTGTGCCAGTAAATTAGTCCAACATGGGAATTAACCGAGGAACTTTTTTTTGTATTCAGGTTATTATTTTTTTTGTAAACCTGACATAACATGCCTGTGTGTGTGTGTGTGTGTGTGTGTGTGTGTGTGTGTGTGTGTGTGTTTTCTTAGCTATGAAGAATATGTTCCAAAATCCCCCTACTCCACGGTAGATTGGATCTCTAAAACTACAGATAGTATTAAATCAATACAATCTGTTTTCCCCTTTGTCTATTAGAGTTCATCTGCTTTTCTGTGTTTTAGGGCCAGATGCTCCCTTTGACTTACTACCTTTGTGCTTTGGTGCCATTATTATTGCTGCAGTATTTCAGTCGTCAATCCAATAAACTGGATTAATGGGCAGGTAACACACACAATATGGACATATTAGACATGGTGGTAATTCACATTCTGCAGGACAAAGTAAGGTGGTTTAAGATTCTATCTTGCTCCTCAACATAGAATGGGATTTGAAACTCATGGATTGTCTGTTTCTGTTTTTTTTTTTTTTTATTTAATACTCAGATTACAATTGGCCACAGGTAACTAAAACGTAAGAAACCAAAACTGTGGGTAGAAGAGAACTTCCATATCACCCCCTCCAATCAACAGCTCCCTTTTTTTTTTTAACAGCCCCCTTTTAACAGTAGATTCCCTACAGGGCTTAGAATTTAAGTTATGTTGGAATTTGGCCAGTCACAGGATGAGATCTTCTATTTGGGTTTCAGAAATCACAACAGAGGAAGCCAATAGAGTAGTAGCAGTCTAAACACCACCCAGCTCATGATCCAGAAATTACTAATGTTTTATTTAGTTCTAGTTAAAAAGGACAAAAAAAACAAAACAAAACAAAACAAAAAACCAAAAAAAAACAAAAAACCCTAGTAACCCTAGCTTCCGTCTTTAAAGTACTCAAGTGAAGTAGGTTGCTTTCACTCAGTATGTGTAGCAGTTTTCTTCGAATCAGGTCTTCAGCTGATTGGATGAGGAGAATAATTGTCTTTACTCAGGCTAAAGATTCAAATGTTAACTCACCCCGAAGCAAATTCACCAAACCCCACATGTCTATAATCTTAACATGCAGGCAGCTGAGGCAGGAGTATCAGGCTAACTATGAAATACTTTGAAAAACAAAGCCAAAACATTGAAAACAGTATCCCAAACTGGCAAAAAAGAAGTTCATGTATTCATTGCTTCAGGAATGTTTTTAAAATATGCTTCGTTGAGTAAGAAAGCAGTTGCAACAATAGTCACAAAACCTGTGTGATCCCAAGACCAGACCAAATCCCAGCGTGAGGAAAGAAGCTGGGCACACAGTCCCACCCTTAGGTGTGGATCCATCAGCAATTGCTGGCTGCTGGAAGGAGGGACGGGTTTTTCTTGTTTTTTTGTGATTGTAGCCCGTGGTAAGTTTGGCCTACTCTCCAGAGGAAGACCACACATCTGAGAATATTTGGCCAGCAGAAACTGGCTTTCCACCCCCCGCCCCCCCACCCGCACAGCTATATAAACTATTAACAGCGAGGGCCCAGGGACTCATTTCTTCTTGGAAACACCCACAGTAAGACCCTGGTGGCCAGTGGTCTTGGTATGCTGACCTCGGACACCAAGACCCCCAAAGCGGTGCAGCTCCCTATGGGCTCTTATTTTCTTCAGTTGCTCCAGGTCCTCATGTAGCTTGTTGTCTAGACCATTGGCCAGAACCTGGCTGTACTTTCCGTCCTTCATGTCCTTCTGTCTGTTCAAGAACCAGTCTGGGATCTTGTACTGTTGTGGATTCTGCATGATGGTGATCACACATTCCACCTCATTGTCGGTGAGTTCTCCAGCCCTCTTGGTGAGGTCAATGTCTGCTTTCCTCAACACCATATGAGCATATCTCCACCCCACACCTTTAATGGCAGCGATGGCAAAGGCTGTTTTCCGCCGCCCATCGATGTTGGTGCTAAGTACCCGCAAAATGTGCTAGAACTTCTCAGGGATCGCTCGAGACATGGCAGCAGAGCAATCAGTGGCGTGTAGGCCTCCTGTGGAAGAGTCAAAAAACTGGTTTTGAAGAATTTTTTTTAAAAGAATACAGTGTTGGGTGGTTGGGAAGCGGGTGTGGGTCTGGGAGAGTTGGCAGAGCAGATGGATATGATCAAAACACATTATATGAAACTCTCAAAGGACTAATAGAACAAGAGCAACAAAGGACTAAAAACAAGCTATTGGGTGCCTGGGGAAATGGCTCGTGGCTAAAGTACTTGTCATGTAAGCATGAAGATCTGACTTTGGGTCCCTAGAACCCAGGTTAACAACCCAGCAACAGTGGCATTTGCCTATAATCCCAGCAGCACATAGGATGTCCCTGGGATCTCTCCCTGACTAACCAGTAGGTGAGCTCCAGGTTCAGTGGGATGGCTTTCTGCTCAGTTCAATAAGAACTCAACTCCCACTCCTAAAAACAGAAGTTTCTGGGCCAGCATGACTATAGCAGGATTACCCCTAGAATCGGAGGTTTATTTATTTATTTATTTATTTATTTATTTATTTATTTATTTATTTATTTATTTATTCATTCATTCATTCATTTATTTATTTATTTATTTAATAATTTAATTTACATATCAGCCATGGATTCCCCTGTCCTCCCCCTCCCTCTTCCCCCTTCCCCCCAGCCTACCCCCCATTCCCATCTCCTCCAGGGCAAGGACTCCCCTGGGGATTCAGCTCAACCTGGTAGACTCAGTCCAGGCAGGTCCAGTCCCCTCCTCCCAGGCCTAGCCAAGGGATCCTGCATAAGCCCCAGGTTTCAAACAGCCAACTCATGCACTAAGGACAGGACCCGGTCCCACTGCCTGGGGGCCTCCCAAACAGATCAAGCCAATCAACTGTCTCACTTATCCAGAGGGCCTGATCCAGTTAGGGGCTCCTCAGCTATTGGTTCATATTTCATGTATTTCCATTCATTTGGCTATTTGTCCCTGTGCTTTATCCAATCTTGGTCTCAACAATTCTCACTCATACAATCCCTCCTCTTTCTCACCAATTGGACTCCTGGAGCTCCACCTGGGGCCTGGCCATGGATCTCTGCATCCGGTTCCCTCAGTCATTGGATGGGGTTTCTAGCACGACAATTAGGGTGTTTGGCCATCCCATCACCAGAGTAGGTCAGTTTGGGCTGTCTCTCGACCATTGCCAGCAGTCTGTTGTGGGGGTATCTTTGTGGATTTCTGTGGGCCTCTCTAGCACTTTGTTTCTTCCTATTCTCATGTGGTCTTCATTTACCATGGTCTCCTATTCCTTGTTCTCCCTCTCTGTTGTTGATCCAGCTGGGATCTCCCGCTCCCCCAAGCTCTCTTTCGCTGGACCCTTGCCCTTCATTACCCCCACTCACATCCAGGCTGTTCATGTAGATCTCATCCATTTCTCTGTCATTGGGCGATCCCTGTGTCTTTCTTAGGGTCCTGTTTTCTAGGTAGCCTCCCTGGAGTTGTGAGTAGTGGATCCTATGTACCACTGTCATATCCCACAAACCTAGTCTTGCCAAATCTCATTGGCATTCATTACTGCAATTGTGACTCTAGTCACTAGGTGGCATCTAGATCTGATTTTCAACAGGTTATTTTCTCATAACCAAAAGGCATGCCTTTTTATAAAGGGAGAATTTTTTCCTCATGAAGAAACAACTACTACTCAACTGTGTTTATGAAAGCTTCATGTATGGCAAATGCATGGAACTAGAAAAAAAAATGATCTGGAATGAGGTAACCCAGACGGAGAAAGACAAACACGCTATGATACTCATTCTTAAGTGCATATTAGCTGTAAAATAAAGGAAAACCACGCCACAATCCACAGACCCAGAGAGACTAGGTAACAAGGAGGGTCCGTAGGGAGACACCCAGATCTCCCTGGGAAGGGGAAATAGAAGAGATTTTGTGAGTTCACTGAGGGCTGGTTGGAATGGGAACATGAGTGATCAGGTTGGAGGAGGGGTGCTGAAGGAGACTACTGGAAAGGGGTGGCATTTTGGGGTAAGGTAAAACCCTGCCAGGAGGGAATCTGCCAGGCATCTACAAGGAAGGCCCCAGTTTAGATGCCTAGGAATAGCAGATATGTAGCCTGATCTGGACATCTCCTATCACCAGATTGGTGCCTAGCCCAATTGTCATCAGAGAGGCTTCATCCAACAACTCATGGAAACGGATGCAGATCCACACCCAAACATTAGATGGAGCTTGGGGAATCCTGCAGAAGAGGAGGAGAAAGGATTATAGGAGCCAGAGGGGTCAAGGACACCACAAGAAAATTCACAAAATCAAGTAACCTAACCTGGGCTCACTGGGGCTCACAGAGACTGAACCGACAACCAAGGAGGCTACATGGGACTGACATGGGCTCTCTGCATATATGTTACAGTTGTGTAGCTTGGTGTTCTTGTGGGACTCCTAACAGTGGGAACAGGGGCTGTCTCCGGCTCTGTTATGGGCCTTTGGGACCCTACTCCTCATACTGGGTCACCTTGCCCAGCCTTAATACATGAGGAGGTGCTTAGTTTTACTACAACTTGATATGCTGTGTTTTGTTGATACTCATGGAAGACCTGCCCTTTCCTAAATAGAAACAGAGGAGGAGGATGGGGTGTGGGAACAGAGGGGGTGATGGGGGTAGGGACTGGCAGGTGAGGAGGAGGGGGAAACTGTGGTCAGAATGTAAAATAAATAAATAAATAAATAGATAAATAAATAAATAAATATTTTTTTTAAAAAGAAAGCTTCATATAGTTGTAAAAAGATTGAAAGAACACACACACATTCTCTCAATTCATGCTAATTCTTAAATATACATGTTATTAATATATTAATATTTGTTATCTGTTTACTGTGTGCCAGGTACGTCAGTCCAATTCCATATTGGCACCTTTACTCTTTTGATCTTTAGATCTACAAAAAAATATTAGAAAGAAAGAAAGAGAGAAAGGAAGGAAGGAAGAAAGAAAGAAGAGAGAAAAAGAAAAAGAAAGGAAGGAAGGAATGCAGGAAGGAAGGAAATAAAAATGCAGACAAGTACAACATGGATCTTAAGGCCCATACATAATAATTTTTTCATGTACATTCCATTCCACCCATATTGAGCTGGAGTTTCCTCCCAGGCCCTGGTAATAAAAACATGATCCCTCTTAAGTAAATAGATGTTGCTGTTATACTTTGTGAAACTGAGGTACTTTGCTCTCAGCACCTCTTCCTATTGCACAAGCTATACTCCTTCTGTTGATACCTCCTTACCAAAGGGAACCACAAGGCAGCCTTGTGTGGTTTTAGTCTTGCTTCTTTTCATTTTCAAGAAGTACACATTTGTTTTATTTGACTTTTCATGAGTCAGAATGGTAGTTTTAGAAATTTTTAGTCTGTCTTAGCCCTCGAAAGGATTAACCAGGTTAGTCACTAATCACTTAGTGTTCTGGGGTGACATGGAGTTTCTGCTTAATGAATGACTGCAGAGGAACAGGAAATAGAACTGTCAGAGTTATAAAAGACAGCACAGGCCTGGGACTCCAGATTGCCATCAAGCCATCCTCACTTAGTGAAATGCTCTTCAGAGATATTCCACATATTGTTCACTTCTCCTCTGCATTCTTCCTAAAGAGTCTGTGAAAAAAATGACCTGGCAATATTCACTGAGTTCAACATATACCTAGCCAGTGACTCAAAAATGTAACTCTTTGGTACATTCCTGCATTAGTCTATTTTATTACTATAATGAAATAAATACCTCAGGCAGGCCAACTTTATAAACAGAAAAAAGTTATTTTGCTCACAGTTCTGGATGTTCAAGTCCAAGACTAGGGGAATGGGAAGTGAAACAGTGGCCTGGTTTCTAGTGAGGGTTTGGCAGCAGATGATGGCACAATGACATCAGGTTGGAGGAAGGGATCACATCTGAAAAGGAAAGCCAGGCAGAAATTCAGGGGTGCTGCTTGCTCTGAGAACAATGCCTTCTCTTAAGCACTCAGGAGTCCCATAAGAGCTACTTTAATCCTCTCCCACTGACTAAAATATTTCCAACTAAGCCTCACATCTTAAAAGTCCCCCGTTTTTTAATACTGATGCATTAAGTAACAAGCAAGAACCCTTCCAAGACAAACAGTATCTGCACCATTAGTAATCACTAAGAGGATGAAGCAAATGGTCACCCTGAATATGTGTACAGGAATGTTCATAATATTGTTATTCATAAACCAAAATTTGAAAAATATGTACATTTTTGTAATGTATATACATACTTTGAAATATATGCACATTGTAATACTATACACCAATGAGAATAGTATTCTTCAACTACAGAAACACAAACATAACTCATATATACATTATGCTGATTGAAAAGGACCAGGCATAAAAGAACATTTTTGTATGGGCCCAGCCACACACGGAAACAAGACTAACGCCATCTCTGACTATCAACTGAGTAAGAAATAGGAGAAATACTTGGGCCACAGTGTCAGCCTTAAGCCTCTTACTCTAGTTGACCTTGGGTAAATTTCCAGACTTCATCTGCCTCAGAACATCAGTGGGGGGGTGTCAGACCACACTTGTATCCCCACCCACCAAGCCTAGAGCATTGAACAGTGTGATATCTATCTGAAAAAGCACCATTAGTCATAAAAGAAAACACAATTAACCATAGAACATTAAAAAACTTAGACACTAAGTTGTCAAATGTACAGAAACATGATCATTAACTTTTAAATAATCATTACTCCCTGTGGTGATTGGAATGAGATGCATCCCCCATAGTCTTGGATATTTGAATACTTGGTCCCTAGTTGGTGGAACTATTTGGGAGGATTAGAGATGTGCCTTTGTTGAAGGAGGTGTTTCACTCGGGGGTGGGTTTTGAGGTTTCAAAAGACTCCTGCCTTTCCCAATATGGTCTCTCTCCCCATACTTGAGCTTTGAGATGTGAGCTCTCAACTGTTCCTGCTGCCATGTCTTTGCTCTGCCATGTACTATACTCTGAAACTGTAAGACCAATTAAATTTTTTATTTCATAAACTGCTTTTGTCATAATGTTTTATCACAGCAACAGAAACTCTAAAATGCCCCTTTAAAATAATAATAATTGTCCTTTTATTTTTCTTAAGTAAATACCATTTAGTTCATGACAAACAGACTGATAAGTAGTTTCCAATAAAAGATATATGTAGTTGGAAGTTTTCCTGTGTCCTGGCCTGCCAGCAGTCAGGACACATCTCTCCCACTCATGTCCCCCAAGTAAACACATAGAGGTTTATATTAATTATAACTGCTTGGCCACTAGCTCAGTCTTATTACTGACTAGCTCTTACACTTAATTTAATCCATAATTGTTATTTATGTTTAGCCATGTGGCTTGTACCTTTTCTCAATTCTGCCTTGTCATTTTGCTTCCTCTGTGTCTGGCTGGTGACTCCTGACTCAGTCTTCCTCTTCCCAGAGTTCTTGTCTGCTTATCCCGCCTATACTTCCTGCTGGCTACTGGCCAATCAGCTTTTTATTTATCAACCAATCAGAGCAACACATATTCACAGCATACAGAATGACATCCCATAGCAGATATATGGTCTTGCTTATTAATCACCAACATCTGACAGGGTTCAACAAACATGTTTTTCTTCCTCTTCTCTAACAAAGTACACTGTAAACTAAATTGGTAGAATTAATATTGTGAAAATGACTGTTCAAAAAAAAAAGCAATTTCGGGATCAATGTAATCCTAATCATAATCCTCAAGATTTTTCACAGAAATAGAAAATAATCCTAAAACTTATATGGAACCACAAAAGACTTTGAATAGCCAAAAAAATCTTGAAAACAAAAAAGAACAATACTGTAGGGACCATTACAGAGTTCAAGATGTATTACAGAACCTTAATAATAAAACTAAATTGGTACTGGTACAAAATAGACATGAAGAACAGTGAAACAAAATCAAAGACCCAAACATGAGTACACATAAGCCATTTAATAATTGAAAAAGATGCCAAAAACATACACTAGAGAATAGGAAGTATCTTCAATAAATGGGAAAACTGGATTTCCACATCCAGAAGAATGGAATTAGATGCTTATCTATCACCTTACACAAAGCTAAATGGATCTAAAAAGACACAGATGTGAAACTTCTAGAAGAACACATAAAAGCATTGCCCTACAGAAGAGAGAGAGAGAGAGAGAGAGAGAGAGAGAGAGAGAGAGAGAGAGAAAAGAGAGAGAGAGAGAGATTAAATGAAGTTATAATACTTTGTATATATACTGCTCCCCCCAAAAGCCATAGACTTTCTGACAAAAACCCCAGTGCCAGGCATAATAAACATTCTTTCAAGTTCTTGGTCAGGTGAGTCAAAAAAATCCCTACTGATATTGTCCTTGATATGCCCACCCTGCACGGATTGGGAACAGCCAACCAACCCCAGTGCACCAGTGACCACTGGAGCCATACGCCCCCTCCTGGCCCAATTGGGAAGAGGAGCAACCACAGGGGCCAGAGGCCCCACCTGCACCAATTGGAAGAAGAGTGGCCTATAGCCCCACCTGTTCAGATTAAAGGAAGAAATGGGTAGATGGTAGTGTAAGAACACATTAAATAACATAAAGAGCAATACGGTACCACAAGAACCTGGTGATCCTGCAACAGCAAGACCTGAACATCCCAAAGCAGATGACCCAGAAGAAAATGACCTTAAAAACAACTTTATGAAGATATTGTCTTTGGTTGCCTCCCAGATTTTGAAGGTGAATCTCTATTGCTGAAGACAACACACATTTTAGACACAGGACTCAGAGGATACAAGCTGGATTTGACCCAGAAACCTCTTTTTGGAGACCTAGCTTTCATAGTACCAGAAGGGTCTATGCAAACTGACAAGGGATAAAAGCAAGCAATATTCTTACCCAGCTGGTGATGCCTATGAACACCAATGACCAACATGGTAAAATATTCCCAGAAGTACAATAGTGGCACTTACATCTTGGTAGTAACCAACAGTTCTCTAATCAGACTTAAGGAATATTCAATAGAAGGGAAATCATGCCTAGTTTTGGAACCTAGCCACCTACTTAGGCTAGTGAGCTCATGGATCTTAGAGGAGAACCTACTACCACAAATTTACAAGATCAGTATAATTCCTAACTGCATTCTAATACCCACAGATAAGTGATTCTCACCAATGAAGCTCTTCTTGTGAACAGATGGAAACCATTACAGAAAGTTACAACTGGTCTAAGTGCAGAAAACAACTGTCTTAGATAGGGTTTCTATTGCTGTGAAGAGATGTTGTGACCATGGCTACTCTTAATAAGAAAAATATTTCATTGTGGCTGGCTTACAGTCCAGAGATTTAGTCCATTGTCATCATGACAGGAATCATGGTTGCATGCAGGCAGACATGGTGCTGGAGACATAGCCAAGAGTTCTACATTTGGATCTGCAAGCAGCAGGAAGAAACAGAGACACACTGGCCAGACTTGAGCTCTGAGACCTCAAAACTCACCCCCAGTAACACACTTCTTCCAACAAGGCCACACCTACTCCAACAAGGCCACACCTCCTCATAGTGCCATTCCCTATGGGAATATGGGGGCCATTTTATTCAAACCACCACAACAACTTACTATGGCATGTCCAGAACTAATTGATATATCTACAATATAACCCTATACCTAAGGCTCAAGGAGAAGAAAAACTGTAAGAGCTAGAGGACCAGGACATCTGATGAGAGGTTATGTATTCTATACAGGACAGAGAAATCGCACACACAAAATCTAAACAATACATCTCCCTAAACAAGACCTGCACAATGACAACACCAACTGATACAATACAACACAAATACAACTATTATACAATATCATAGGTCTCCTATCTCTAGATTAGGAACTACAAATAACTACTGAGAGTGGGAGAACTAGTCTTCCCCAAGGATGAGACCCATAATTAGTCTTCCAGTGTCAAATGGCTAACCCTAAAAACACATACATTAAAAGAATATTGAATACACTCAGCAGGTTGTATTTATATGTGTATGCATTTACATGGTGCTTTGAACTTTATATGATGAATAGAGTGCAATATTGTCCAATAATTTTTAAATGATTAACTAGTATACAAACACTGAAGAATTATTAAACCTTTAATAGTAAATCCTATCATATATTAAATATGGATGAAAATTGGGACTAATATAAGAAATAAGCATGTCACAAAAGACTAGTATTACATTATTCCACGTATGTGACATACATAGGGTGTTCAAATATGTAGAAACAAAAAGTATAATGGTGAAGTTAGGGGAGGAGGGTAAAAGGGAAATTGTTTTATGTGTAAAAAGTTTAATTTTGCAAGATGATAAATTTCTGAAAATCTATTGGTCCATATGTTGTCTAGAGTAAACACTATTACACTTTATGTCTACAAAGTGTTGAAAATCTTAAGTGTTTTTACCATTATAAAAGTCAATGAGAAGCAACACTCCAATAAGTAATTGGGTAAAAGTTTTGAAAATATACTATGTAAAAGAAGGTATACAAATGCCAGGCAAACACATGAAGAGATGTTCTACATGATTGGTCATCAGGAAAATGTGAATAAAAATATAAAGAAATCCCCTCTTCCCTCTCTTGAGAATGGTCACAAGTGAAAAGAGTGACAAAAACAAAGACGGGTAAGGTTGTAGAAGACAGACCTCTCATATGCTGCCACTGGGCAATTACAATTTATAGTCACTTTGGAAAACATTTTGGCACTTTCTTATAATGTCTATATTTTAGCTACACACAACCATGCTTTTGCACTCCCAAGTATTTACCACACAGGAATAAAGCATGTGTCCATAGAAAGATATATAGCCAAATGTTCATAGCAGCTTTATTTACAAGAACCATAAATTGAAAATAAGGCAAAATTTTCTCAACAGATGGATGGGTAGAATAAATTGTAGTAGAGTTGACACTCCATATGTCCAGGTTCCACATCTGTGAATTCAACAAACTGTGAATCAAAACTATTTTTATAAACATACCATCTGTGCTGATCATGTACTGGCTTTTCTTGTCACTATTCACTAAACAACATAATATAACAATTATTAGCATAGCATTGACATTATGACAGATATAATAAGTAATCTGGAGATGATTTAAAGTATGCGGGAGGAATTTAAACATGTTCTATGCAAATAGCATACTATTTTTATGAGGCATATGAGAAACCACAGATTTTAGCATCAACAACAGCTCTAGATTCAATCTCCCTCAGATAGTGAGAGACAACAGTTTATGAACTTACTGGGAAACAAGCTGCCATAAAAAGAATGAACAACTGATACATGCAACTATACAGATGTCTAAAATTCCATAGGAAGAGTAAAAGAAGACAGGCCAGTTAAAAAGTCACACTGAAAATAGTGACTGTTAAACATTCATCCCAAAGTGGGACATCTATATCATATATACCCAAGAATCCAGGGAACATCACGGAAGAGGCATAAAATAATGTAAGATCCAGAAGATGGGGAAAAGTGCTATGAAATACTGCCACCCAAGTTACGACACGACCATTGCAATTAGGAATACATAGCAACGATTGATAGATACCTGTACAAGACTGAGCCCTTCAACTTTCTGTCATAGGTAAAGGAAGTGTACACAAGGTCCTACTACTTCCTGAGGAGCTCATTACTGTTAATGGTTGCTGCAGGATGGAGTGTCTTTCTCTCATAACCCCTAAAAGACTAGTTGGGAAGAAGTTCACAAGGGAAGGAAAGGAGATGACACAGGATACTGAGAAGTGAGTATAATCCCAATAAACTGTATATATTTATAAAACTTAAAATATTACGATTGTATAAACTTTTTTTTTTTTCGGTTTTTTGAGACAGAGTTTCTCTGTGTAGTTTTGCGCCTTTCCTGGAACTCACTTTGTAGCCCAGGCTGGCCTCGAACTCACAGAGATCCGCCTGCCTCTGCCTCCCGAGTGCTGGGATTAAAGGCGTGTGCCACCACCGCCCGGCTCACAATTGTATAAACTTTTATAAAATGTGTTTCTCATCAAAAAAAAAAAAACTCAGACTCGGTGTTTCCATTTATATAGAATTCTAGAAAATGAAAAATAATTTGTAATCACAGACCAGTGACTTCCTGGGGTCAAACTGGGAAGGAGAACAACGGGAGTCTATGAATGCAGAACTTAAATGTTATATTCTGGGAAAATAAACTTAATGCTATTTACAGGAACTTGGTTGTTTGCCTGTATTTCCCACTGTTCACTGAAAAGAGAAGCTTCTTTGATAAAGGCTGAAGGTAGGATTTATCCAGGGGTATAAACATAGATGTTTAGAAGGCAGTTTGTCACCTTGGCAATTTAGACAAACAACAGTACTAAGTTCCTCCCAAGGGCCTATGGCTTCCCCACCATGGGGTTTTGACCAGATTGACAGTACCAAGACTGAAAGCCCTCCTGCTGAGCTTGCCTCAAGCCCAGTCATTACAGATGTGATATTGTTACACCACTGGGCTCATTTTGCCTAGCAGATTGGTATTGTAGCTCTGAAGGCTCACAGGTCGGTTATAGTGCTGACATAGTTTCTCCCCTAGCAGCCTGTGTAGCAGCTTACACCATAATGAAAGCTAGCAAATAGGAAGAATGCTTTCAGTTCAGTTCTGGCTTGCTTTCTCTGTGTCTTGTAAGCAAAGTATGTGATAGTTTCAGCAATCGAGTTTTATCATCTATTTCTGGTGGCAACCAAGAAGAAAGACAGGAGGTGGCCTCTGCAGCCTCCCTGGCCAACAACACATAAGGAGGTATTCCACACTTGGCAATGGGATTTTTGTTTAATAACCCATGATTTTTACGAACAGTATTACCTAGCCCTGAAGGATCTCCGTTTTGTCTTTTTTGTTTTGTTTTCTTTTTTTTGAGACAGGGTTTCTCCATGTAGTTTTGGTGCCTGTCCTGGAGCTCACTCTGTAGTCCAGGCTGGCCTCGAACTCACAGAGATCCACCTGGCTGTGCCTCCTGAGTGCTGGGATTAAAGGCGTGCACCACCACCACCTGGCCCTTTTGTCTTATTTTTAACTTTTTTTTGTTAGCTTATAAAGTAGTATGTTTCCATATGGCTTCTCATATACTGTCTTGTTGGTTAACCCTCCCCACCTCCCCTCCCCTTCAACCATACTCCTGCTTAAACTTATTCACCTCCATTAACTTCCCCTGCTTTCATATAACATATCTTCTGATATCCTTCCCCTGCCCCTTAAATCATACCCACTCCAGTGGCCCTTTTCTTCTTTCCTGGCTTCTCAAGGATTTCCAAGTTAAACACGCAAATCTAAAGCTTTAAAGATAGTATCCACATATGAGAAAGAACATGCAGTATTTGTCCTTTGGGGCCTATGTTTTCATACTCAGTATATACATTTTTTAATTCTGTCAATTTACCTGCAATTCACTTTTTAACCACTGAATAAAATTCCATTGTGTATATGTACCATATTTTCATTGTCCATTCATTATTTTATGGGCATCTAGGCATATTCCATTTCATAGCTGTATAAATAGAGTACTAGTGAATATGTTTGAACAAGTATCTCTGTAGTAGAATGTCAAGCCCTTTGGGTGTATGTCAAGGAGTGGTATAGCTGAGTCATATAGTAGTTCTATGTCTAATTTTTGAGCAATCTCTACACTGATTTTCATACTGGCTGTATTAGTTACTTTTCTATTGCTGCGATAAAACATCATGACTAAGGCAACTTAGAGAAGGAAGTTCTTAATTGGGCCTTACAGTTCCAAAGGGATAGGAGTCCACCACCATCGTGGCATGGGACGATGGCAGCAGACACGCAGACAGGCAGGGAGGTATGGTGCTGGAGCTGCAGCTGAGAGCTCACATTTAGACCCCCAAACAGAAAGTGGAGAGTCCACTGGGAATGACATTGAGTCTTCTGAAAGTCCAAGCCCACCCCCAATGACACACCTCTCCAAAAAGGTTCACCTCCTAATCCTTCACAATCAGTTCCAACAACTGGGAACCAAGTATTCAAACATAGGAGGCTGTGGTGGGCCATTCTCATTCAAACCACTCGAGGGGCTGTTCCTGTTTATACTCCCACCAACAATGAATAAGAGTTCCCCTTTCTCCACATCCTTACCACCATTTTCTGTTATTTGATTTTTTGATGATAGCCAGGCTGACTAGTGTGGCATAGAACCTGAAAGTGGTTTCGATCTGCCTTTCCCTGATGGCTAATGATGTTATACTAATTTTAGACAAGGCTGCTAAGAACACAATTGAGGATAAATTGCCTCCTCACTAAATGTTGCTGAGAAAATTGAATAGCTACATACAAAATAATGAAACTGAATTCTTAAATTGCCTCCCTAATCTCTCAAGACAGACTAAAGATTTAAGTGCTAGGGGGTATATTTCAATGGTTGATTGCTTGCTTAGCATGTAGAAGGTATCACAAAACAGAAACACAAAACATAAAGAAGACTTCAACTTAATGCCTGATCATTTAAAATGCATAATTTAAATAATTAATACATGATAATTTAAAACATTGGCAAAAATAAGTAGGACTATACCAATGAAAAATCTGCACACCAAATACAACAACCAATAAAATAAAAAATGAACCTTTAAAATGACAGACTATACTTGTAAATTCTGTATCTGATAATGCATTTTTATATATATATATATATACACCATTTGATGGAGGGTTAATATTATGATATATATAATTCATGTCATATAAAAAAATAACAAAAGCCAACCATCTGATTTTAAAATAGATAAGCGAAGAACCTTAAGAGACTTTTTTCTTTCAAAAGGGACATAGAATTGGCCAGCAAGCACATGAAAAATTATGCATCATCACTAGGAACCAAGAAAATGTTAGTAAAAATCAAAGTAAGATAGCATTTCACTACTTAAGATCTCCTGGGTAAACTGGGAATGGGGGTAGAGGGGAGGGATGGGGGATGGGAGCATGAGGGCTGGAGATGGCTGAGTTGGGAAAGGGACAGAGAGGGAGAGCAATGAAAGAGATGTATTAATGGAGGAGCCATTATGGGGTTAGGGAGAAACCTGGTGCTAGGGAAATCCCCAGGAATCCACAAGAATGACCCCAGCTAAGACTCCTAGTAATAATGGAGAGGGTGCCTGAACCAGCCTTCCCCTGTAATCAGATTGATGGCTACCCTAACTGTCATCATAGAGCCTTCATCCAGTAACTGATGGAAGTAGATGCAGAGATCCACAGCCAAGTACTGGGCCAAGCTCCTGGAGTTCACTTGAAGAGAGAGAGGAGGGATCACAGGAGCAAGTGAGGCCAGGATCATGATGGGGAAAACCACAGAGACAGCTGGCCTGAGCTAGTGGGAGCTCACAGATTCTGGACTGACAGATGGGGAACCTGCATGGGACTGAACTAGGCCCTCTGAAGGTAGGTGACAGTTATGTGGCTTGATCTGTTTGTGGGGCTCCTGTCAGTGAGAGCAGGACTTATCCCGGGTACATGAACTGGATTTTCAGAGCCCATTCCCTATGGTGGGATACCTTGCTCAGCCTTGATGCAGGGAGGAGGGCCTTGTTCCTGCCCCAACGTGGTATGCCAGTCTGTGTTGACTCCTCAAGGGAGACCTTACCACCTATTAGGAGTTGATGGGGGGGTGGGATAGGAGGGAGGTGTTGGGGAGTGGGAGAAAGGGAGGGAGGGGAAACTGGTTATGTAAAATGAAAAAAATTTAAATAAAAAAGATAGCATTTCACATCTTTTATGGGTAATATCAAGAATGATATATAATAAATGTTTGCAATGATGTAGAGAAAACAGAAGCAGCTCAGGGTTTGAGGGGGAGCCAGTGGATTCAGTGGACTAATCACACAACTTGATCTTCCTATCTGAGGGAGTAAAATTTAATTCTCTGAGGCTGTCGAGGGGGACTAAACTTAACTCTCTGGGGCTGGCGAAAAAGGGAAACACACACACACACACACACACACACACACACACACACACACACACACACACACACACCCCTCCAACATGTCAGGGTCTCATCTAGGGTGTTGATGAATGACTAGCTTTCAGCAGGTCAGAGAAACTGAAGAGATGACCAAGAGCAGGTGAACTACTGGACACACAAACAGACACACGAGGACTTTTCTGAGGACCAAAACTTAGTTCTTCATTTTATTATTCTTACTGTTGATTGTTCTACCCTGTTCCTTTTCTCTCTGTTTTTCTTCCCTGATGTTTTCCTTCTAACTAACTTTATTTTTTCCTTTACTGCTGTGGGATGTTCTGTATGGCAAATGTGTTGCTAATTAGTCAATAAATAAAACACTGATTGGCCATTGGCTAGGCAGGAAGTGTAGGCGGGACAAGGAGGAGAATAAAGCTGGGAAGTGGAAGGCTGAGTCAGAGAGACACTGCCAGCCGCCACGATGACAAACAGCATGTGAAGATGCTGGTAAGCCACGAGCCATGTGGCAAGGTATAGATTAATGGAAATGGATTAATTTAAGCTGTAAGAACAGTTAGCAAGAAGCCTGCCACAGCCATACAGTTTGTAACCAATATAAGTCTCTGTGTTTACT
The DNA here is from genome assembly GCF_949786415.1 of Peromyscus eremicus. Classification (NCBI taxonomy): domain Eukaryota; kingdom Metazoa; phylum Chordata; class Mammalia; order Rodentia; family Cricetidae; genus Peromyscus; species Peromyscus eremicus. The sequence goes on along the minus strand of NC_081439.1, from coordinate 83,589,028 downwards.
TGGTCGGGTTTGAGCAGCTGTGGGACTGGCAGGTGAGAGAGATTTGCCCTGACTGTGGGCTAGCCAGGAAAACTCAAGCAACACTTTACAGCTTATATAACCCAACAAAATCTTTCAGGCAATATAAAAATTACAATGTGTTTACATTCTATTTTTCAAATGAATGATTATTATAAATACAGGTGAAAAGCACATTTCCCAATTCCCTTACATAATTGAATATCCCACGTACTACAGAAGAAAAACAAATTGTCCCAAGAACCCACGTACATTCATATCCAAGCAACTTGTTGTAGATTAACAGAGTGTAAGCACGCAAGGTATTTTTCTCAGCCAGTTCTTTTACTGGCACACTGTATTTTGCAGTTACAAAGAAAGGACCAATCATTTTATTATTTATCTCAAAGAAATCTTAGAAGAATCACAAATCTAAACTTTTATATATGAAAAACAATCAGTCATCTCTAAATCCTCAAGGTGCATACCCATTTGTCAACTTTTTTTTGTATTAGGAAGCTGAGGGCAGAAATGGGTACAAGGAATTCATCATCATCTTTGATCACCAACACATTCTAGCAAGAAAGGCAGGTCAGTCAGTGATAATTGGGCTGCTTTGTTCTTGTTCCTTGACCTTAATGAGTCCCTCACTCAACTATGTGCCTTTCTAAACTTTGGATTGTTTCCCAAGGTTTTTCACCTCAAAGCCATCAACAAAAACATCTTAGCCTAACCTTAAGTCATATTTAAAGCTTTGTTTTAGCCATGATGCATACTGAAACCTGTGAACACATTACTCAATATTAAAATTAAAAGAACTTAAGCTAACTTAGCTTCTGGGACTCAATTGTTTTTTCTTAATCATTAAGCCACAGTCTTTTTTTTTTTTTTTTTTTTTTTTTTTGGTTTTTCGAGACAGGGTTTCTCTGTGTAGCTTTGCGCCTTTCCTGGAACTCATTTGGTAGCCCAGGCTGGCCTCGAACTCACAGAGATCCGCCTGGCTCTGCCTCCCGAGTGCTGGGATTAAAGGCGTGCGCCACCACCACCTGGCTTAAGCCACAGTCTTATATGGTTGCTCAAGAGAAACTAGCTGTGTGACATTCCCTTGTTCTATTTTTCTATCCTCTGCAGCCCTTGTTTGATCAGAGGTGGGAAAATACAACACATTAAACAGTATAGCTTAGGAGAAAATCATCTTCATAATAATTCAAAGGTAGAAATGCCCAGTAGAACAGGATATTTCCATGAGATAATTATACTACATAAAAGGCAGTGGGGGAATCTCCCCACACCCATTAACACCATGACAGATAATAGAGAAAACATGCACAGCAGCAGCAAGAGACATTCTGGAGGTGAAGCCCTTGGGTTCTTGCCTATCCAAGATTCACCCATCAGTGTCTTGCATGTTGGTGGGCCAATCCCCCTGAATTGTCACCTGCTGTTCCTCTCTCATGGCCACCAGCATGAGCTCCACACATATTTAAAAATAAAATTATCACCAATCTGATTCCTCTACTGTGCCTTTACCCAAAAGATATTACATCACTAAATAAAGGAAATGTCTGCACTCCCATGTTTATTACAGCAACATTCACAATAGCTAAGGCATTAAAATGGTCTAAATGTCTGTTGACAGACAAATTGATGAACTGTGGTATGTGTACAATGAAATGTTATTCAGCTTTGAATAAATCATGTAAAGACAATGTGAATTCACTTTTATGTGGAATAATATACATTAGTCAAAATCAATATACTGTAGAGAGGATGTTATAAAGGGTAGCAGAAGAGGAAAGTGATTAAAGAGTCCAAAGCCACAGCTATCCAAGATTAGCCTAGACATATAATGTATAGAATAATTATACTATAATTAGTAATGTAGTACAATTCAGCCAGGCATGCTGGCACATGCATTTAGTCCTAGCACTATAATTTCTGGATCTTAAACTTTATTACCATATATACACACATAGGTTCAGTTTCTTCTACCTATTGGGGAGATTCTGGACCTCTTGTCTTTGGGCTTAGAGATCCCAAATGTGATGGACATAGGACTGCTGCCAGTGAGTGAAAATTTTAAGAAATTCTGGCTGACAACATTAAGTAATTTCTCTATCTCTCTCCCAGGATTATTTGCTGAGTCCCCACCTGAGATTTCTTAGAGATATGATTTTGGCTTTTTCTTCTTAAATAGTTTGCCCCTAATTTTGGAAAAAGAAAGCAGATCATATTCCTTGAATAATACATGAAACAATGTGGAGTGTGTGCACTGCCGGTCTTGCTTCCAAAATGTTATATACGTATTAAACACATTTCACTTGATATTGACGTCACATATTTTGTTTATTGACCATCTGATTTCCTACTTTGTTCCACCATAGTGTCCACTGATATGTCCGCACTACAGACAAGGTCCCTTCCAGGATGTTCTCCACCAATACAACAGAATGGCATCCTTCTTAAGGCTTCCCACACATCCTCCCCACCCACTCTCTGATATCTGGTGTCCAGGATACAGATGCTTATACCAATTTCCCTGAATCATGCTCTGAGCTCAGAGGCAGGCTGTCGCATAGCAACAGTGACTCTGAGCCAAATAGAGCCCCTGGAAAGAAGAGTGACCCCATGTGATGCAAGTGCTATTAGCAAAGTGGATAAAATCATACTTTCAAGTCAGCCCCCAAAGCAGCCCACTTCCTCTTCTCACTAAGGCTCCCTGCCCCATGCACTCCCGTGTTCTTAGAACTCTGTGCTCTGGGAAAAGTGCATCATTTGCTGATCCCTACATGCACTTTCCAATCACCTCAGGGTCTCCTTCACAGAAAAGGGGGGATTTGGACAGGACTCCCCACTGATCTGCATGTTGTCTGTCCATCAGGCTTCAGCCACTGAGCTTGTCCTCTGATTTATAGCCTCCACACGGGAGGGACACTGACAAAATGGTCTGTTCCTTCCTGGCTTCATCTTGCTATTTAGTAATTAGCTCAAATGCCATTTCCAAGAAAGAACCCCATTGATCCTGCCTGCTTTTTACTGCTATTTTTTTCTCAAAGCTTAAGTGGAAGTAAATCACTTGGAATGGAGAGGAAAATAGGACGAGAAAGCACATTAAACACCAGGAGCAGAATGGTGGTGTCTTGCCTGTATAGACTTGTATAATTAGAAGCTGTGTAATAACTTTCGTCTTCTTCCTCATGTCATCCCATAGCTCACTACACCTAGACATGACACTGACTGCAAATACATAATAGAAACATGGATTTGTTCTTGCTTGCTGTTAACTGTTCATATACTCTTTCTGTAGGTAGGATGTCATGTTAATGTCAGAGGCATCATATTTATAGAGTGAGGAAGGCAGAACAGGAATGAGAAGTTCATATTGTCTAGGAGCCTACTAGAAGTCACACACTAAATTTTTTTGGACTTTTATTATTATTATTCAAATCCTGAAAGGATACTCTGAGATAGCCATCTTTGCTTCCTTTCTACAGGTGGGCACATTATCAGGCTCAGACTGATAGGAAGTTCTAAGTAGATATCAAATGGACCCCAAGGTCACCTTTAATGGAGTGTTCACTAACCAGTTTGGGAGAAATATTTGTAAACACACACACACACACACACACACACACACACACACACACACACACACAACACAGATTCTTATTTATATTTGTCATGTAATTTTTGTTTATTTTTGAAAATGTATTTAAATTCCAACATTTCTCCCTTCCGTTTTCTTTTTTCCAGCAATTGTTTTTGTGTGCATATATGTATTTGTATATACATAAATATTCCCAAATATAACTTGTTGAGCATATGTAATGTTACTTGTATGTATGTTTTCAGGGCTGTTTGGTACTGAACAATGTATATTTTTATAGAAGGTAAGCTCTGGTATAAAATGTCATTCTCTGAGTCATACTGATATAAATATAAGAATAATTATACTTATAAATAAATTAGGCAGAAAGGAAATTTCTACCCTATAGTCAAATAGCAAAGATAAGAAAGCTTAACAGAATTCAAAAAGGCATTGCAAAACTATAATATATAATAAGCAATGCAGGCAAGACACAGAAATGGATGCTCATTCTGCACCAAATCCCATAGCAGAGTAACCATGGCAACCATGTTAGTCAGGAAAGGCTAGGATAAAGAAACAATTGCTGTTGATTTCTTTTATAATATATGCTAGCCACTACATCAAATTGAATTGACCACAGTAAGTAATCTCAAGTAATTCAAGTATTCCTCAGAAATATACATTCCTGGAAGCTTCATTAATATATACCTATGCTTACTGTATACACACACACCCCACCCCCACCCCCTGCACACGTTTGTCACAAGCAAGATATGAGAGTTTTATCTTCTACAACCTTCAAAATGCTTGCTATGGTCAGTCTTTTTAAATTAGCCATTTTTATGAAGACATAGTGATATCTTGTAACCCACCCCCCATCTCTCACCTAAGATCCTAGGAATTCATTGAAATCAACTGTTGGAAGTGTGTTAATAAAGAAAATTAAATAATTCAACAGATTTAGATGTGGTTACATTCAATTTTTTTTCTTTTTCTTTATCCTTCTCTCATACAATTAATCTGGACTGCAGCCATTCCTCCTTCCCATCCTCACAGTCTACACTGCCCTCTCCCCCAGATCCACTCCTCCTCCATTTCCCTTCAGAAAAGTGCAGGCCTCCCAGGGATATCAACAGAGCATGGTATAATAAGATAAAACAAGACTAGGCACAAACCCTCATATCAAGATTGGACAAGGCAACCTAGTAGGAGGGAAAAGATCATAAGAGCAGGCAGAAGAGTCAGAGACATCTCCCTACTGTTAGGAATTCCACAAAAACCTAAAGCTAAATAACCACAGCATGTATGCAGAGAACCTAGCACAGACCCATGAGGGCTCCATGATTGCTGCTTCAGTCTCTGTGAGCCCTTTATGAGCCCTGCTTAGTTGATTCCGTGAGCCATGTTCTTCTAGTGTCCTCAACACCCCTGGGTCCTATAATCATTCCTCTCTCTTTGGTGGAGTGCCAGAACTCTGTCTAATGTTTGGTTGTGGGTCTCTGTGTCTGTTCCCATCAACTACTGGAGGAAGCCTCTCTGGTGATGATTGGGCTAGGCTCCAATCTATGAGTAGAGTGACATATCATTAGGAACCATTTTACTGACTTGTTATTATTTGGTTTTGTTCTGTTGTTTCATTTGTTTTTGTCAGTCGTGTTTGGCTCTACCTTAGGTCTCTGAGATATCCAGCTTCCAGATCCTGGCCATCTAAGCAGTGTCAGGCATGAGCTCCCTTAGGACAGTCATGGGTTGACCACTCCCACAAGCTCTGAACCACCATTGCCTCAGCTTATCTTGCAGGCAGGAAAGGTTGTGGGTCACAGGTTTTGTGGCTGGATCGGTGTCCCACCAGTATGAACCTAACCTGGTTACAGAAGATGGCCGGTTTAGGCTCCATATCCTCCATTACTAGGAGTCCTTGCTGGAGTTGCCCTCATAGGTTCCAGGAAGTTTCCACTGCATTAGGTTTCCATATCATCCCATAAATGCCCACCTATTTCAGTCACCTCTTCCCATACTCTCTCCCTCCACCCCTCCCTCCCTTACCTGATCCTCCCTGTTCTCATCCCCACCAGCCCCAGTCCATCTAGAAAATCCATTCTATTACCCCTTCCCAGGGATACCCATGTGTCCCCCCTAGACCTCGCCTCTTTATCCAACTTCTCTGGGTCTGTAGATTGTAGTGTGATTATCCTTTACTTAACAGCTAATATACACTTGTAAGTGAGTTAATATCATGTTTGTCTTTCTGGGTCTGGGTTGCCTCATTCAGGATGACTTTTTTTCTAGTTCCATCAATTCACCTGCAAATTTTATGGTGTCATTTTTTCTAACCATGAGCAATACTCCATTGTGTAAATGTACCAGATTTTCTTTATCCATTCTTCGACTGAGAGACATTTAGGTTATTTCCAGTTTCTGGTTATTACGAATAAAGCTGCTATGAACATAGTTGAGCAAGTATTTTTTTGGTAGGGTGGAACATCTTTTGGATATATGCCCAAGAGTGGTATAGCTGGATTTTGAGGAAGATCAATTTTCAATTTTCTGAGGAACCACCATATTGATTTCCAAAGTGGCTGTACAAGTTTGCATTTCTGCCAGCAATGGAGTGTTCTCCTTGCTCCACATCCTCACCAGCATGAGCTGTCATTTGTGTTATTGATCTTAGCCATTCTTACAGGTGTAAGATGAAATCTCAGAGTCATTTTGATTTCCATTTCCCTGATAGCTAAGGATGTTGAACATTTCTTTAAGTGTTTCTCAACCATTTGAGATTCCTGTAATGAGAATTCTGTTTATATCTGCATAAGATGGAAAGATCTCTGATGCTCAAAGGTCAGTATAATTAACATAGTAAATACTGGCTATCCTACCAAAAGCAACCTACAGATTCAATGCAATCCCCATCAAAATTCCAACACAATCCTTTACAGACCTTTAAAGGAAAATGCCCAAGTTCATATGGAAAAAAAAACCCAGGATAGTTAAAACAATCTTGAACAATAAAAGAACTCCCAAAGGTACCATCATCCCCAATTTCAAGCTGTACTACAGAGCTATAGTAATAAAATCAGCGTGGTATTGGCTTAAAAACAGACAGGTCGATCAGTGGAATCAAATTGAGGATCCTGATATAAATCCACACACCTATGAACACTTGATTTTTGATAAAGAAGCCAGAAATACACAATGGAAAAAAGAAAGCATCTTCAACAAATGGTGGATGTCAGCATGTAAAAGAATGCAAATAGATCCATATCTATCACCCTTCACAAAACACAAGTCCAAGTGGATCAAAGACCTCAACATAAAACCAGACACACTGAAGAGAAAGTGGGAAACAGCCTTGAGCACATTGGCACAGGAGACAACTTCCTAAACAGAGCACCAATCGCATGGACACTAAGAATGACAATTAATAAATGGGACCTCATGAAACTGAAAAGCTCCTGTAAGACAAAGGACATCGTCAAAAGGACAAAACAGCAACCTACGGAACGGACTTTCATCAATTCCACATCTGATGAAGGGCTAATATCCAAAATATATAAAGAACTCATAAACATAACTCATAGACATAAACAAACCAAACAATCCAAATAAAAATGGGAAACATTTAAATTTAAAACTACTCTGCCGGGCGGTGGTGGCGCACGCCTTTAATCCCAGCACTCGGGAGGCAGAGCCAGGCGGATCTCTGTGAGTTCGAGGCCAGCCTGGGCTACAAGTGAGTTCCAGGAAAAGGCGCAAAGCTGCACAGAGAAACCCTGTCTCAAAAAAACCAATAAATAAATAAATAAATAAATAAATAAACAAACAAATAAAACTGCTCAACTGCTTTACTGATGCTTTTTTTCTGGAGATGATCTGCAGATTTGTCTCTAGTATACTTTCCCCTTGTTCTAGTATATTTCCCTATCACTTTCACAAATCTGAAAAAGCAGACAAATGAGGTGGCTCAGCAGGTAAAAGTGCTTGCTGCATAAACCTAATGACGTAAGTATGAGTCCCAGATCCCATGGGATCCTCAAAGTTGTCTTCTGACCTCCAAACATGTGTTATATAGCACATATGTACTAGCTAGTTTTATGTCAACTTAACACAAGCTAGAATCATCTGAAAGGATAGAACCTCAACTGAAAAAAAAATACATCCATAAGATGGGGCTGTAGGGAATTTTCTTAATTAGTGATTGATGGGGGAGGGCTCAGCCCATTGTGGTTGGTGCCATCCCTGGGCTGGTGGTCCTGGGTTCTATAAGAAAGTAGGCTAAGCAAGCCAGGGGAAACAAGCCAGTAAACAGCACCCCTCCATGGTCTCTGCATCAGTTCCTGCCTTGTTTGAGTTCCTGTCCTGACTTCCTTCAGTGATAGACTACAGCGTGGGAATGTAAACCAAATAAATTCTTTCCTCCCCAAGTTGTCTGTGGTCATGGTTTTTTATTACAGTAATAGTAACTCTAAGACAACATACACGTGCCCCCCTTGCTCTCTCTCTCCCCCACCTACACATACACAGACAGACACACACACACACACATACACACACACACACACACACACACACACATACACAAATAATAATACATTAAATCACCTTTTGAAAACGGACACACACACAAAAAAATCAGCTATCACATACCTTTTCCATCTTAGAGTAAGGTTTCAGCCTGAAAGGATCAGTCATCAACCATTGCTAAACATTTGTTAAGAGCTCAATGAAAATGCAGAAATGTTATTCCAAAATTCTGACATTTATAAATCTCAAGGAAGTGTGAAATATTTAGAAATAATCCTTCCTCAGATGAACAACATTTATCCATTAAACACCACAGAAGTTTGCTAATGGCATTTAAAGAAGACCCGAGTAAATAAATGTGCAAAGTGTTATCATGGTTTGGAAGGCTCCGTTTCATCACGATGTGCTCTCTTCAGACTGATTGGTCTACTCAATTCAATTCCAATTACCGACAGGTTTGTAGTGAAATTCATGTGAAAAATACAAAGGGCCTGAACTATAAGGCTAACTTTGAAAAAGAGCTAAATTGAAAGGCAAAGAATACCTGACTTCAAGCCTCCTTACAACCTACAACAATCTGGACAGTAGATCTAAGTACAGAACAGACAATCCGGAGAGAGGGTGCGCTCAAAACGGAAAATAACAGGTTTTTTTTTTTTACAAAGGTGTAAACAAAGTTCAGTGATAAAGGATAGTTATTTCTATATATTATGCCAGAGCTCGATATTTATGCACACAAAAAGAAACTCTAATCCATCTATTATACTATATGCAAGAGTCAACTTAAAATGGATCCTAGTTGTAAATATGAAACCTAAGTCTGTAAAACTTCTAGCATAAAACATAGCAGAAAATGCCTATAATTTTTCAGTTAGGTGACAACTTATAGATGAGATACCAAAATTCATAATTGAATCCAATTATAAACTTATAAACAAATAAATTAATAAATTGGGGTGGTGGAGAGATGGCTCAGTGATTAAGAGCACTGGCTGCTCTTCCAGTGTACCCTGATTCAGTTCCCAGTATCCACATGATGGAGCACAACAGTCTTCAACCCCAGGGGATCAAACACTCATCACTGACCTCCATAGACAGTGCACACATGTGGTGCAAATATATATGCAGGCAAAACACCCAGGGACATAAAACTAAATAAAAATAAAAATTATTAAGTTGGAATGCTCCAAACTCTAAAATGTCAGATATTGCAAAAACATTACTGAGAAAATGTAAAGACTTGACTGGGAGAAAATCTGGGCATGGAAATTTGGGGGTGTAGGATCCTTGCTTGACACTTTGATGACCCATTCTTGTGTCACAAGGTAAAGAATTTTCTGTGGTGTGTTCCTACCACTATGCTATTCTTCCCAAGTAAATGGGGCCAAGGGACTGTGAGATGACCCCTTTGATCCCAGGAGTCAGAGAAAGTGATCCCTTAAGCTGGTTATTGCAGTCACAGAGATAATGAAAGTAACTGATCAGAGGGTAGTGGGGCTAGACAGAGACAAGAGGGCTCAGGAGTTTGAAGGCGGTTTGGGGATTTTAGTGTGACAGTGGGCCACACATCCCAGGACTGGGTGGAGACTTTCTGTTTTAGAGCACCGTGTTCTTTTTCTCTTCTTGAAAGTCCACCTGGATTTGACATTTTGGGACCAGTATCTGCTTTTTCATTTTAGATAAACCAGTTCACGTGAATATGAAGAGAGGAAGGAAATTAGAGGAAATATTCTTTTTCTTTCTTCTTTCCTTCCTTCCTTCCTTTCTTTCTTTCTGCATTTATTCATTCCTTCTCCCTTCCTTCCTTCCCTTTTTCCTTCTTTCTTTCTTTCATTCCTTACACTCTCCCCCCACCTTTCTTCCTTTCTTTTATTTTGAGACTACCGGCAGAAATAGTTAGACCAATAAAACAGAATGGAGATGTTATGTCTGGAAACCAATAATAACAAAATTTAAGTCTATGTGAGCATTTTAGTGTACATGACTAAGTATAATTAAAGCAAGGAAAACTATTTACTGAAAGATCATGGTTATAGAGGACATATCAAACTTTGTCCTCCCCAAAAGAAACATAGAGACAATAGTAGTGGGTTTTCTTGGACTGTCAGCCCCCAAATCATGACATGGAAATTTATTAATTATGAATGGTCAGCCTCAACTTAGGCTTGTTTTTAGCTAGTTTTTTTTAACTTAAATTGACGCATTTCTATTAACCTATGTGCTGCCCCAAGGCTTGTTTACTTCATCTACATACTGTCCATTCTGCTTTCCTGTTTCCTCTGTGTCTGACTGGCTGGCCCCCGGCTGGCTGGCTGGCTCTTAGCTGGTTCTTGGCTGGCTGACTCCCCTTTTCTCTCTGCCTGCCAGCCTCACCTATCCCTCCCTTGCCTAGCTATTGACCAGTCAGCTTTTTATTAGGCCAACCAGGTGCCTTGGGCAGGCAAGGTAAAACAGCAGCACATCTTTTCATAGTTAAACAAATGCAGCATAAAATAATATATCTTTACATAGTTAAGCTAATATTCCACAACATAAACAAATGTAGCACATCTTTACATAGTTAAACTAATATTCCATAATAGACAATTATCTGAAGATCAAAATAACTCTGAAAGACTCAAAGGCCCATTTGAGAATCTGCATCAACACAGTAGAGAAAAACAAAAAGAGACTATCCAGAAAAAAAAGATGGCTGATAAGATTTTCATGCATGAGACACCAAGGAATGGTTAAGAACAAAACAAAAGCACAAGCTATCAATATCATCCAGGAGATGAGAGTTACCATATTCCCTAGGAGTCTGCTTTGAAGAATACAAGGCATCTTTTGATAACCACTAGCAATTCCTGTCAGGGAAACTCAAAGGAAATGTAGCTGCAACCCAGCCCTTCTCAAAAAGCAGACACTGTTATGCTGCATCAGAATGACAGCTGCTGTCACTTCCAACATCACATGTTCTTTTGACCTCTCAGATGAGCTTCTTTGTGAGGGCCCACATTGTAGTATCCACCTCTGAGACTACACTGTGTTCTTTCACATGCCATGCACTACAGCCATCACCACAGTGAGTATATTCACATCTTAGGCCCTGGAGCTCAGGGCTCTCTGTGTCTGCCTTCACTCGAGATACTCCAGAGCATCATCAAAAGCTAGTCAATACTCTGGACCACGGCTCCAAGACAGTTATACTTGAGTTAACACCAAAGATATCACAGCTACTGACACAGCTAGTCATGTTCCTGGAGCCAAGGACTCGATATGTGCGCATGTTCCAAACATTATCTCAGCTGCCACTGAGAGCCAGCCCACATTCAAGGTTGGCTGTAAGGTTATAGTGCATGCACCACATGAAAGCCAAAACCAGAATTAACTAGCTCACATGTCTGGCCCCACAGCTCAGTTTTCTCTGTGCAATTTTTTTTTTTTTTTTTTTTTTTTTTGTTTTTCGAGACAGGGTTTCTCTGTGTAGCTTTGCGCCTTTCCTGGAACTCGCTTTGGAGACCAGGCTGGCCTTGAACTCACAGAGATCCGCCTGCCTCTGCCTCCCGAGTGCTGGGATTAAAGGCGTGCGCCACCACCGCCCGGCTCTCTGTGCAATTTTAAGAGATAGCCTAGAGGCATTATAGCTGTGTACATTCTAGTGTTCATATCCTCAACAGCCTTACTGCTTTATAAACACCTGAAGCTCACATACAGTTGTCTGGCTGTATTCCAGATACTACTGTCATCACTTCTGTATATCTCAGAGCCATATTAGCTTAGTCTTCAAGTCCCAGGTCTGTATCTACTTCATGGATATTACTTACCAGGCATCAGTGCCCCTTTCCCCCTTAGTGAGTTCACAAGCCAGGATCACATCAGCTACCACTTCCACATTAGAATCAAATACACAAAACCAGAAACCCTAAGGCTTCAGTGGCTTCTACCACTGCTATGGGCATCTTTAGTGTTTGTTATTGAGTATCTCTATAGCCTTTATCAACACCAACCTCAGCTACCCAACTACATGGAGCCTTTACTCCTGTGCCTACACAGTATCACAACCACTGTATACCACCTAGCCAGCACAACTGCACCCTGAATGGGGAAAGTAAGGTATTCTCCAACCAAAACCAACTTATAAATACATTGGAAGGTATAACTGTCCTAAGAAATTCACATTGGCATACGATAAGAAACATGAAAAGCCAAAGATACATATCATCAAACAAATAATTCCCCAGTAGATGACCTCAAATAAATAAACAACTATAAATTACTTGACAGAGAATTTAACAGAGACTGAAGTTATGAAGCAAACAAAAATCCTGGAGCTAAGGAACACAATTAGTGAACTACAAATTTCTTGGTGAGCATTAGCACTGGAATTCATCAAGCATAAGAAAGAATATATGAACTTGAAAGCAACTTATCTGAAAACACACAGTGGACAATAAAAGAATGAAAAGAAGTAAGGAAAGCCTACTAAAGTTATGATACTGCTAATATTTAAGTTAAAGAAGCTAAAACAGGAGAAAGATAAAAAATCTACAGTCTAATAAGGGAAATAACACCCATGAAAATAATTATTCAGGTACAGGGAAGTCAAACTTCTCCAATCAGATTCACAAATAACAAGATGCTAGATGATAATCAAACAATCAAAAGCTAAGACAAAGTGAGAAACATTAAAAGATCAAGAGAAAGAAGTATATCATATATGAGGAAGTTAAAATAAAACAATTAGTGGACTTCAGAAAATGATAGGTCTGGAACAAGTGTGATAATATACTCAAACTCTTGAAAGGAGATAAATCAGCCATAATTTTTTTTTAATCTAGCAAGAGTCAATTTCAGTCATAAAGAAGAGACAGATTCTTGGACATACAAAAGCTTATGAAGTTAATTGCTATTTGACCCAATTTGTAAGAAATACTGAAGTTCACCCAACTTGAAAAGAAAACCCATTAATTTATAAAATGAAAAGATAAAAGTCATTGGTAACATTAATTTTATATACTTAATCAGAACTTTGTGATATTGCTATGGTGGGGTTAAATAAATCACTTACATCTTTAATAATAAAATTAAATAATGATATCTGGAATAATTTGTTAGGAGGTACACAATACTAAAATATAGATTTTTACATCAAAAATATAAATCGTGTGGCAGTTAAAATAAAAGCGTAGGATTTTTGCTTTCATTTTATTGTTTTAATTTATGTGTAATGGATGTTTTTAGTGCACACACACACACACACACACACACACACACACACACACACACAGAGGCTAGAGGAAGATATCAGGTGTGCTGTTCTATTACTGTCCACCCAATCTCTTGAACACAGTCTGTCACTGAGCCCTGTGGTAGCCAGCAAGCCTCAGTGATCCTGTTGTCTCCACCCACCACCAAACAAATATACATCAGTGGGGCTATAGTCACATGTGTCCATGTCCAACTTTTTTAGTGTTGAGTGCTAGGGATCTGAACTCAAGTCCTCATGCCTGCACAGCAAGCACTATTACCCACTGAGTCATCTCCCAAGCCCCTCAAGATTATCTTATACTGCCTTCTTCATAGTAAAAAACAATGGGATAGGGGAGGCCCTCAGTCCATAAGGTCCAAAGGCAATGGCCAATTCCTTAAGAAAAAGTAGAGTTAACAAAGGGCAATTTTGTTACCGTTATATAAAAAAGAATGATCCCTTGTTGCAGGACCTAGACACCATTTTACATGATCAAATGTTCTTCTTGTTGATGTCCTAGATAGAAGCTGTATGATAAACAGGATAAATAGACTTTCTATACGGTTTCTGTCAATTTACAATGGAGAAATTGCTGTGGGATGTTCTCTATGCTGTGAATGTGTTGCTCTGATTGGTTAATAAATAAAGTGCTGATTGGCCAGTAGCCAGGCAGGAAGTATAGGCGGGACAAAGAGAGAGGAGGATTCTGGGAACAGGAAGGCTGAGTCAGGAGATGCTGCCAGCCACCTCCATGAGAAGCAGATGTTAAGATACTGGTAAGCCATGAGCCACATGGCAACTTTTAGATTAATAGAAATGGGTTAATTTAAGATATAAGAACTAGATAGCATGAAGCCTGCCACGGCCATACAGTTTATAAGTAATATAGGCTTCTGAGTGATTATTTTATAAGTGGGTTGCAGGACTGCAGAGGCTTGGCAGGACCTGGAGAGAAACCCTCCATCTACAGGAAATAATGTTAACAATATACTGAACTTCTTAGTGATTCATTTTCCTCTCTAAAGAACCCCAAAGGCAAATATGTAACAATAAGAACACTGGCATTCTGAGCCGGGCGGTGGTGGCACACACCTTTAATCCCAGCACTTTGGAGGCAAAGCCAGGCAGATCTCTGTGAGTTCGAGACCAGCCTGGTCTATAGATCAAGATCCAGGACAGGCACCAAACTACACAGAGAAACCTTGTCTCTAAAAACCAAAAAAAAAAAAAAAAGGACACTGGCATTCTGATAACCATAACTAACTCCAATTCCATCTGCAATCAAGTGGGAGCTCACTTTCCCCTTCTCACTTTGGAATCTGCCCTTGCCAGGCCTTTCAAGTAATTCCATTAATGACCAATTCTGATTATAACTGACTCCTTTGCATCAGTTTTAAAAAATTGATCCCTTTCAGACCCTTTATCCTAACACACTACAGCCTACCCACAAGCCATTGATATGTTTCAATGCATGTTCAACAATTGACATAAGCCTTAAGGATACAGGATACTATTTTCCTATTCTTTTCTTTTTTTTCAATTTTTTTTCTTTATTAAGAAATTTTCTACTCACTCCACATACCTTCCACAGGCCCCCCTCCTCCCTCCCCTACCCCCAGCCCTCTTTCCCAAGACACCCCACATCCCCACGTCCCCCAAATTGAGATCTCCTATGGGGAGTCAGCAGAGCCCAGAACACTGAGCCTAGGCAGGTCCAAGCTACAGGCTACTATTTTCTATACAAAAACAAGTTGTACCTAGCATGGTTAAGTGGCGGGGCTGTGCAATGGTGGCTGCCTGCCATCACAGAAGCCCAGGTTTGTAGCTGGAGAATTTTTCTCTAGCTCCCACGGCCAAGTCCCGCCAGTCCCGGAGCCCACTTATAAAATAAACACACAGACTCTTACATTATTTAAACTGCTTGGCCATTAGCTCAGGCCTATCATTGTCTAGCTCTCACTCTTATATTCAGCCCATTTCTATTAATCTTTACTTTGCCACGTGGCTCGTGGCTTACCGGTACTTTACATCTTCCTTGTCCTGGCAGTGGCTCCAGCCGGTCTCTCTTTCCTTCCTCCTTCCTCAATTCTCTTCTCTCCTTGTCCCGCCTATACTTCCTGCCTGGTCACTGGCCAATCAGTGCTTTATTTATATAAAGCGATATCCACAGCACAGGTTATTAGTGCTTCAGATTTCCAGTGTTCCAGTGCCTTTCTGAATCTAAGATCCTTAGATCTTTTCTTTAAAAGGAGGTGTTGGGCCATCAAGATGGCTTAATGTATGAAGGTGCCTACTACCAAGCCTGTTGACCTGAGTTAGATCACTGGGGACCCACGTGACAGAAAGCGAGAAGTAACTTCGGCAGGTTGGTCTTTGACTTCTACATGTGTGTGATGCCCTCCTAAAAACTAATAAGTATGTTTGAAACAAAAATAAAAGACCACCAAAATATTTGAGATTCTTAACCAAGTAGGCTTCTTGGTGGCAACAAGCCCTAGGTGGCTTTTCCAGATGGCTTTCACCACTTTTAGATCCCATATCCCCTTTCTTGTTTTCAATTCTGTTCATCCCAATTACAGACTTTAAGTACCAGATTAGGTATTGTCTCAGGGACATTAACCATTACCTTCGACATCAATGGCTATTCCCCATCACCAACAATTTTTTTTTGATGGGATGTTACCATCTGATCTCTGGTCCCTTGTGAAAGCTGCTCCCTCCCTTCCACAAAATGCCCTGTGAACCTTTTATGTCCTGTAATCCCATGACCCTATGACCCATCAACCCCTGACTCTGGCTTGGCCACTAATCAGCTCTGAAGCAACTCCAAAAGAAAAGGGATTTTCATCTTTTGTCAGTGATTCTAACTTGCTGATTTGTGTGTGTGTGGCTGGGGTCCGGGGGATGCTGTTCTAGAAGGGATACATTATGAGCTCAAAGCAAGATTGCTATTGCTTCTAAGCAGGGCCTGAGAGATTTAATCACAGCGTGCCTTTGCTACAGTTTGTTTTAGGGTGTCAGAACACTTCTGTAGAGAATTCCAAATTTTAGTGAATAGACTCAGACTACATGGAGTTTGACACTCAATGACCCATGCGATTTTACATAGATGGCCAGTTCCAAGAGAAAAATAATTGACATTATAAAAAGTGTTCCTCAGCACAATAATAAGATGTCCATATAACCATACTGATACGAGCAGCAGACAAGTGTCCTGCATAAGAAGACTGAATCACTTTCTTCTCCCCTTTTATTCAGTATGAACCCGTAGCCCACGAGATGATATTACCCCCATTCTGAGTGGGGTTTTCCTCCTCTATGAAAATGTTCTAAAAGACCTATCCAGAAGTGTTATCCCCTAGGTAATTCTAAATGCAGTCAAGTTGACAATAAATACTGATTATCACACACCCATATCATGGGATTTCTTATAGAAATTTTAATTCTTTTGGGTCATTTTTTTTTCTCCAGAGTTAAGTTTTAAGAGTCTTTGTTATACTGTTAGTTCCAGAATTAGTCATGACCCTAAAGAAAAATTCCATTTAAGTTAAGCAGCTACCCCAGTTTTTCCATGTTCTTCATCCTCCAGCAATCCTTCCTCTACTCTGTCTTTATGGATTTGACTATTCTGAATAATTCAGATAAATAGAATCATAATACAGGGCCCTGCATGCCTGACTTAATTGGCATAAAAACTCAATATTTACTCTTTAGTTTATTAGCATAGACTGGAAGCCATAAATATATGCAGAAGATCCGGTGTAGACCTGTTGCAGGCCCTGTGCATGCTTCCTCAGTCTCTGTGCCTTCATACATGTGTCAATCACATTGATTTAAAGGGCTTTGTTTTCTTGGTGTCCTCCAGCCCTTCTGGATCTTAAACTCTTTTCACTTCCTCTTCTGCAGGGTGCCCTGAGCCCTGAGGGGAGGGATTTTGTGGAGACATCACATTTACAGTAGATTGTTCCAAGGTCTTTCTCTCTGCATGTCTGGCTGTGGGTCTCTGTATTTGTTCCCATCTGCTGCAAGAGAAAACTTCTTTGAACATGGCTGAGCAAAACACTGATCTATGAGTATAGCAGAATGTCATTAGGAGTCATTTTATTGCTACATTTTTTTTAAAGAACAGTAGTATTTGGTTTTACCCTACGGCCCTGGGTTATCTAGTCTCAGGTTCTTGGTCACCCAAGCAGCATCGGGGTATGAGTTCCACCTGGTGGAGTGGGCCTTATGTCAAATCAGACATAAGTTGGTTACTATCACAAGATTTGTGCCAATATTGCACTAGCATGTCTTGCAGGCAGGACGGTATTGTAGTTTGCAGGGTTCGTAGCTGGGCTGGTGTTTACACTTCTCCTTTGCTAGAATGCAGAGTGGCTTCTTGTACCAAAGATGCTAACCTATAGGGGTGAAGGCTCTATTATCATTGACATAGAAGCTAGTATCCACATATAAGTGAATAAATTCTATGTTTGTCTTTCTGGGTCTGAGTTACCCCACTCAGGATGATTTTTTTCTAGTATCATCCATTTACCTGTGAGTTCATGATTTCATTTTTAATGGCTGAATAATACTCCATTGTATAAATGTACCACATTTTCTTTATCCATACATCTGTTGGAGGACGTAGAGGTTGTTTCCAATTTCTGACCACTATGAATAGAGTAACAATGAACATGGTTGAGGAGGTGTCTCTGTGGTAGGATGAAGCACCCTTTGGGTGCCCCCAAGAGTGTATGTATAGCTGGATCTTGATGTTGAAAGTTATCAATGAGTAGTGTTTATTGATTCCTGTTATTTTGTTGTTGTGGTGTCTGCATGTGGGGTGTGTGTGTGTGTGTGTGTGTGTGTGTGTGTTTCCCCTCTTTTGATTTGCTGATCTGGGATTATTTATTTCTTGTGTTTTCTTGAACATGGTTATCCTCTTTAGGCTGAAGTTTTCCTTCTAGCATCTTCTGTGGGGTTAAATTTATAGATAAATATTGCTTAAATTTGGTTTTATCATGGAATGCTTTATTTTCTCCATCTATTGTGATTGAAGGTTTTGTTGGGTGTAGAAGTTTGGGCGGGCATCTGTGGTCTCTTAGAGTCTGTAGCACATATGTCCAGAACCTTCTAGCTTTTAAAGTCTTCATTGAGAAGTCAAGTGTTATTCTAATAGGTCTGCCTTTATACGTTACTTGGTCTTTTTTCCCTTGCAGCATTTAATATTATTTATTTGTTCTGTATAAGTAGTATTTTGATATTATGTGCCAAGGGGAATTTCTTTTCTGGTCCAGTGTATTTGGTACTCTGTATGCTTCTTATACTCTGATAGGCAACTCCTTCCGTTGGTCAGGGAAATTTTCTTCTATATTTTATTGAAAATATTTTATGTGCCTTTGACCTGGGTTTCTTCTCCGTCTTCTGTTCCTATTATTCTTAGATTTGGTCTTTTCATAGTGTCCCAGATTTCCTGCATGTTTTGTGTCAGTATTTTTTTTTTTTAGATTTAACATTTTAGTGGACTGAGGTATCCATTTCTTCTATAGTCTCTTCAATGCCTCAGATTCTCTTCCATTTCTTGTACTCTGTTGGTGAGGCTTGCCTCTGAGGTTCCTATTCAAATTCCTATGTTTGTCACTTCCCAGTTTCCCTCAGTTTGGGTTTTCTTTATAGATTCTGTTCCCACTTTGAAGTCTTGAACGGTTTTAGTCATTTCCTTCCACTGTTTATACGTGTTTTCATCCATTTCTTTAAGAGATTTACTCGTTTCCTCTTTAAGGACCTCTGTCATCTTCATAAAGGCTATTTTAAGGTCTTTGTCTTGTGCTTCAGTGATGTTGCGTTTCTCAGGGCCTGCTGTGATAGGGTTGCTGGGCTCTAGTAGAGACATATTGTCCTGGCTATTATTGATTGTGTTTTTCTGCTGGCCTCTAGGCATCTAGGTTTGGGACTATTTTAATTCTAGGTATTGATCTCTGGTCTTAAGTTTGTTGGGTGGGTGTTTTG
The DNA here is from genome assembly GCF_949786415.1 of Peromyscus eremicus. NCBI lineage: Eukaryota > Metazoa > Chordata > Mammalia > Rodentia > Cricetidae > Peromyscus > Peromyscus eremicus. The sequence continues at coordinate 83,569,700 of NC_081439.1, read as the reverse complement.
TTCTTTGGTTTCTGTTGTCCTCTTTGGTTCTTAGAAGTGTGTAGTGGCTGTGGGTTGCCTAGCAGGGAATGCTTCTGGGATCCTTCCAAATGTGGCCACTGAGGGTTCTGGGCAGAATGTGTTTCTAGGTATTGGGAGCTGACACTTAGGGATGGGGATGGGCTGAGGGGAGGAGGATTGAGGGGGTCCACAGGAGGGAGGAAAGCAGGGTGTGTCACCAGGATCTGCTTAGTACCCTAGGAATTGGATCAGAGAGTGAGGAGAGGCCACAAGAGGTAGTCTGCTACAGAGTTGGGGATGAGACTGGGGGATTGAATTTGGAGGAGAGGAGAGAAAGTGAAGATTTGAAGCTCGCTTATCTGCTTCAATGGCCTACTTGCTTCTCTGGCAGACTTCCCTGGTGGTTTCCTGGGTGTGCTTGCTGGAGTGGGGGTTCAGATAACAGGATGAGTGGAGAGGAAGATTGGAGGAAATCTGTGTGATCTGCTGGGGATGGGGATGGGGACAGAGAGGAGGAGGAGGAGGCTGTAGCAGGTAATCTATTTCAGAGTTGGGAGTGAGACTGGTGGATTGTATTTGGAGGAGAAGAGGGAGAGCCAAAGATCTGCAGTTAGCCTACCAGCTTCCCTGTCCAAAGTCCGGACACTTTCATATAGTGTTAATCATTTAATGTTCAAATGAGCAACAATTATTAATATGTAATAGTCAATCTATTTGAAAACATAATTAATTACACTTTGCAAATTTTTTCACTTAGAAATATTCTTACATTTCTCTAAAAATATGTGTAATCAGATGTTAACTGAGCACAAATTTCATTGAAAAAATGCAAAACAAATGCAGAACACCTGGGAACTTGATAAATAGACCATACAACATCCACACAATGGAGTACTGTCATATTTGCTAAAAAGAAATTTTGTATGTACTAAAACAAAAGATTATCAATTTAATCTTTTAGGTTCAATGTCAAGAACAAATAGAACTATCAGCTACAGTTTAACTGTATGACATATAGTAACAGTCATCAGAAATGTCCATCAGAAACATAGTAACTTCCATCAGAAACAGTCAGAAGCATGATGAAGATTTGTTTTGTACTAAAACAAGCTGCAGGGGCAGAATAATTAAAACCTATAGAAGAATATACAATTTAATAAGATAGAATATAAAGCCCAAAGAGAGAAAAATACTTGTTTTATTTAGAAAATGGCTCTTTGTGGCTTTGACCATATCACTTGTTCTCTTTGAGGCCCAGTTCTTTATCTTTTGATCAAAACATTTTTAAATGCTTATAATAATGAAAGTTACATGTTCCTATTACTGAGAAAAGGCAGTTTCTCTTTCTTAATATTATTATTATTATTAGTGTGTATTTGTGTGATGTGATGAGACGTGCGTGTAAGTGGGGACACACGTGTGCCAGGTATGTGAGGACAACTTTGGAGAGTCCGTTCTGTCCTTCCCCAGTAGGTTCCAGAGATTCAGCTTCGGTCACCAGGCTTTCATGAAAAGTGTTTTTACTCCCTCAGCCATTCAGCCAACTCACAATTGTGTCGTTTAAATTATATTTTTATTAATTTTTTTCTTGACGATTTTATACATGTATATAATAAATTCTAGTTCCTCTTACCTTCACATCCTATCTCTGTCCTCCCCTCAGCAATTCCCCTTCATGCCATTTTGTTTTGTCACTCACTGAGTTTAACCAGAACTGTCAGTGTGAACATGGGTTTGGAACTATCCATTGGAGCTTAATGGGTATATCTATGAGTATCCAACTGAAGACAATATTGCCCTTCTCCCAGAATCTACTAGTAGCCAATAGTTCAGCAGGGTGAAATCCATCCCCATGAGCCCCTCCCTGACAACACATGATTGATTACTGAGAGCCCCATTTTTATGGTTTGTCATGCTCAGAAGATACCATTTCATAGCCCTTCTTCCTGTCTTCTGGCTATTACATTTTTTGGTCCCTCTTCCATACCGTTCTCTGAACATTAGAAGAGGTGATACAAATATCTCGTTTCAGGCTGAGCACTCAACTGTTACTTATTCTCATCACTTTGAGCAGTTATGAGACTGCGTTCACTGTCATACTGCAAAGAGTAGCATCTCTGATTAAGGCTGAGAATAGCATTTGTCTCTGGGTATAAACAGAACTACTTAGAAGGTAATTTGAAGCGTGTCAATTTAGCTTTACAACAATAGTAAGGTCCTGCCCCCCACGCCCCGAAAAGTCGAAGGCCTTCTCAGCTATGGAATTTTGTTGGGTTTATAGTAGCAGGAATTAATTCTTTCCTGTGGAGCAGGCCTCCAATTCAATCAGAGAGCAGCTGGTTTCTTTCCTTGTATTTGTGTCGCTATTGTGTCAATGGGCACATCCTTCCATGCAGGTTGGCATTGAACTTTCTATGGCTCACAGCTGAGTAAGACCAAGCAGCCCTTTTCCCCAAGCAGCCTGAATAGAACCTTCTGTCATTCCAGCTTAATTTCTCTATGTCTTGTCACAATGATGTATGATGTCTTCAGCAATAGGGTCATTTTTGTTTTTGTTTTTGTTTTCTGTTTTTTGAGACAGGGTTTCTCTGCGTAGTTTTGGCACCTTTCCTGGATCTCACTCTGTAGCTCAGGCTGGCCTGGAACTCACAGAGATCCTCCTGTGTCTGCCTCCTAAGTGCTGGGATTAAAGGCGTGCACCACCACCACCTGGCAGCAATAGGGTCTTATCAGCTTGTTCTTGTTAGCAACCAAGAGAAATCACAAAAAGCCCACATTGTTTTGGGGCCTGTAGGGTCTTCCTCAACAGCAACTCAAAAGGAAGTATCCCATACCCAGCACTGGGAGCTTCGTTTAATAAAGTTGGATTTTAGGAACCATGCAGCCATGCAGGATATTACCTTTCTGTTTTTAAACATCAGATTTTAAATTTTATTCTTTTTTATTAATTCTTTAGGAATTACATATCATGCCCCCTGATCACACTCATTTCCAAGTCCTTCCATATCCACCCCCACCCTTGTGATCTCCCCCATCAAAAAAATAAATGAAAATTTTCATTTTAATGTCCAATTTGTGTTATCTATATACTCACTGGACCATGGTCAAACTCTCTCGGTGGCCTGCCCCTTAAATAGAACTGAGTCCTTCCCCTCTTGAACTCTGTCATCAATTGTAGAGAGCATTCAGCATCCTTATCACACTTTTTAGAGTTCTTCTCTCATGATATCTCTTTCATTGCTCTCCTACTCCGTTTGCTCCGCCACCTCAACCATCCCATAAAATGAAAGAGAGATCTTGATAGAGGGAGACATTATGGAGTTAGGGGAAAACCTGGTGAGAGGGAAATTCCCAGGAATCTACAGATTAGACGACTAGCAATAGTGGAGAGGGTGCCTGAACTGGCCAACCCTAGTAATCAGATTGGTTATTACCCTAGTTATCATCATAGAGTCTTCATGTAGTAACTGATGGAAGCAGATGCAGAGATCCACAGCCAAACACCAGGCTGAGCTCCAGGAGTCCAGTCGAAGAGAGGGAAGAGGGATTATATGAGCAAGGAGGGTCAAGAGCATGATGGGGAAATCTACAGAGACAACTGAACCAAGCTCATAGGAACTTACGAGCTTTAGACCGACAGCTGTGGAACCTGCATGGGACCAGACTAGACCCTCTGCATACAGGAGACAGTTGTATAGCTGGGTCTGTTTGAAGGGCCCCTAGCAGTGGGATCAGGATCTATCCCTGGTGCATGAGCTGACTTTCTGGAGCCCATTACCTATGGTGGGATGTCTTGCACAGCCTTGATGCAGTGGGGAGGGGCTTGGTCCTTCCTCAACTGAATGTATCAGGCTTTGCTGTCTCCCCAGGGGAGGCCTTACCCTTTTGGAGGAGGGGATGGGGGGTGCGTTGGGAGGACGGAAGGCTGGAGGGGAGCAGGAGGAGGGGTGAGAGGGGGGATCTGTGGTTGGTATGTAAAATGAATTTTAAAAATCCTTAAATTAAAAAAAGAGTTCTTCTCAATGGTTTCCTGTCTAGGCTATTACTTTTCCTTTGGGGGAGGTTTGGGGGAGTAGGGGTTGTCACAGAAGGCTTCAATGTCCCTCTTTCTCAACTGTGCACCTGCAATCATCAGTATCACTGCAAAAGTAGTTGCCTTGCTCTTTACAGTCAGCAGGAGAACTGATTATGTGCTTACATGTTTTCTGGCAACAGGTTTCAGACCTTGAACACAGCTCCCTGACTACAGTAGGACCACTGACCCAGACAAGGCCCTCGGAGGAAGTCCAGTCCATGGACACTAACCTAGCTCCAGGTGGCAGTGCAGGCCACCCACATCAATATGGCCCCTGGGGGCAGCACAGCCTATGGACATCAACATGGCTTCAGGTGGCAACATGGGCCATGAACATCAATACAGACAGACCCCTGCTGCAGCAGGACCTTGGCCCCAGATATGGCCCTTGTGCAGCAGCACATATCTGGATATCACCATGGACTCAGATGGCAGGGTAGGTCCTTCACATCAGCCTGGTCCTCCCCGCAGTCCCATCTCCAGTTCTGCCTCTCTCTCCATCACTTGTACCACTCCACTCCTCTCTGTCTCCCTTCTTACCACTACATACTCGCTTGCCTGTGCTAGGAGGCAATGGGCAGGCAGGCCCTGGGTGTCTTCCACCCACCAGGACCACCTCTCTTTACTTTCTTGTTAATGAAATTTGTTCTTTGACAATTGAATATGTGTGTACACTGCAGTCTTATATCTTAACCCCAACTCTCTCTTATCTCCCTCTCAGTCCTGGCAACTTCTCCATTCCTCCATCCATTTTCCACATTCATGTCCTTTGGTTTGGTTTTGTGACCTCCCTGACCCCGTGGTCATACAGGTGGCCCTAGTTCAAGTCATTGTTTAACAAGACACACTTTTTCTTTTATTCAATTAATAAGTTTTCCTCTTTGACAATTTCTAGTTTTTCTTCCCCTACCACCACTCGTATTTCCCCCCACGCATGCTAGCCCCTTTCTTTATAAATCCCTTTTCCATATTCATAACTTTTGTTTGATGCCCCACAGATTTTACTGAAACCATCTGTGTGATCAGGGATTTGGAATCATCCAGTAGAGTCTGGGAGGCTCACTCGTGGGTACACAACTGTATGTTGTTCCTCTCCCTCTTCCAGAATCTGTAGGGCCCCATGAGCACTCACCCCACACATATAGGAGGGCCTGACTTGTGAGGGTCTCGTGCCAGTAGACACAGCTACTGAGTTCATGATGGCCATGGCTGTGTCATACATAGAAGATGGCATGTCATAGGCCTCTTGCCATCATTTATTATCAGCATTTTGTATAGTCACGAGTTTTGGGAACAGTCACTGAAAAGAGAGGTTTCTTTGACTAAGGATATGAGCGACCTTTGCCCATGGGTACGAAAATACATATTTAGAAAGCAGGTTGGTGCTTTTCAGTTTAGCTGAGCAGAACTATTAAGTAGCCCCCAGAGCCTAAGACCTCCTCAGTGACAAATTTTGGACTAGATGAACAGTACTAGGCACAGATTTCCTCTTGTGAAGCAGGCCTCCAATCTAATCAGGGAGCAGTTAAGTTACCCCCATAATAGTCATGACTCTGTTGCACCAATGAGCACCTCTTACTGGAAGGTTGGCATTGTAACTCACACAGTTCACCAGTGGGTAAGACCACTGTTTCTTTTACTTTTTTCAAAGACTGCATGGCACTGGTACTATGAAAATTAGCCAACAGGAAGAAGCTCCAACCTCATTCCAGCTTTGTTTTTCTGTATCTTGCATTCAAGGCGTGATTTCTTCAGCAACCGGAACTTATCAGCTAGCTCTTGTGGGTAGCCAAGAGCAACTAGCCTTTATCATCTTGGAAGACAAATGCTGCACATTCTTCCTCATATGTGGATCCTAGCTTCAAATCTTTACAAGTGTGTGTTTAATGTGGAGTATCTGCAAAGGCCAGATACTTTCCTATTAGAAAGGGGCTACTGAGGCTAGAGAGACCTTTAGGGAGAGGGATACTAGATCACAAGTGATATGAAAGTAGTTAGAGGGAATACAGAGGGTGGAAAAGCTTAAGTCAGGATGTGGGTAAGGGAATAGGGGAGACATTGGGAGGGCTAACCTAATTAAAGGTTATATGAAAAACCCAAGCAGAAACATACCACTCTGTAAACTAATTTCAAGTCAAGACTAAAAACAGCTTCAGAGATCAAAGAACTGGTCTGGTCCTCACATCCAGTCCTCCTTGGCATTCTTTTGATTAATATCTGTTTGTAAAACATTATCATCGGGGAAGGCTTCTCTGTCTGTGATATATCAAGATAAAAACAAGGCCACTCTGTACTCATTTATGAATATACAAAACATTGCTCAAATCACAAATATGACAAAATATCCATTCTCCCTAATAGCAGTAATGCTTGCTTATCAATTTTAGTCTTAGTCCAGTCTTTCCCATTTCTAAAACAAAATTTATTTAGATACTAAATTGGAGAATTACTCAGGTTTTCTGACACCATTTGGTCTACCACAAAACCTCACTTCCTTAAACCCTCCTCTAAATCACCTAATATATCCCAAAACCTAAAAATAAGTCACCCTCTTTCTGAAGAACCCCATGAGTCTCCATGATGTGTGCTATTCCTGGGTGCTGGTTCAGACACAGGCATGCTCTTGGTGCTCTTCAGCTCCAAAATGCCACTCATGATCTTTAGCAAAACAGTTCTACTTTAAAGAATTTGCCTTATACAAATACTCTGAGATGTTAAGATATGAACAAGGATGCTGTGTATGCAATATCATAGAAAAAAATCCTATAAATGTTCATCACCAAGTGACTGATTAAATAACATGTGATACAAACTATATGAAAAAAATGTTTGTAGCTGCTAAAAAGCATTTTGTATAAAAACTTCAAAACAAAAATAAAATAATAATAATAAAAAAACTTCAAAACGCTGCTGAAAGAAATTAAACCTAAGGAATCAGACAGCAGTATTCTGTTTATGGGCCAGAATATTTACTATCCTTAGATGTCAACTCCTGTCAAATTTACCTACTGATTCAAAGCTATACCAATTGAATAATGGCTGGAGCTTCTGCATAAATTAATGAGTCTAAAATTTATATGAGAAATCAAGACTAAGAATAAAACAACTTTGAAAAAGAGTGCGAGAAGAATCACATTGCTTGATCTTATGACAACATCAAGCTACAGTCTTTGAGGGCTGGGCAATGAATCAGTGGTTAAAGCACTCACTGCTCAAGTATGAGGATCAGAGTTTGGACCCTCCGAACCCACTTAAATGCCAGTTAGGTACAGCATCCCACCTGTAATTCCAGCCTTGGAAGGTGGAGGTAGGGAATTCCCAGAGCTAAGACGACTAGCCCTACCAGCAAATTCTGCCATGATGAAGAGACCGTGACTCACTGAACAAAGTGGAAGAGCAATTGAGGATGATTTCCAACACCAACCCAGGGTCAGCACATGAATACACACCATTGTACATGCATGCTCCCACACACACGAGCCCACACATAAACAAACAATCATATACAAACATATGCACATGACATGCGCATACATACAACAGAAAAAGAAAAACCATAAAGAACAAAAAGCTACAGTAATTATAAGACATCATGGCATCGAGATTAAGATATACAAGTGGATCAATGGAACATGGTAGATTCCAGATATATATATATATATATATATATATGGACAGATACTGTTTGGGTTACATATTAAATTTATACAGAAACAATTATATGGGTATAAAATATTCAAAAGTTATAGCTTTTAATTTTTTGGTGCTTACAGTCAAATAGGAGATTCTTAAATGAAATATGGGACAACTGATTTTTGACAAATACATAAAGGTAGCCAAGTGGAGAAAGAAGAACCTTGTCAATAAATAATAATGGAACTTCTGGATGTTGTCCTGACCAAAAAAAAATTACTTTCACCTGTAACTTGCACTGTATTATAAAAACTCAAATGATATCAGTTGTTAAACCTAAAACTATAAAATTTTCAAAGATAGAAAATATACAACTTTTGTGATTTGGCTAGACAAAAATTTCTTATATATAACACAAATCCCAACTGGTAAAGTCATTACTAATAATAAAAATAATTATTTTCCTATTAAAATAATTATTGTTTATAAAAATTAAAAACGACATGAAGGTAGGAGGGAGACTTGATGAGAAGTGCTCCAGTGGGAGAAGGAGGAGCATGAGGGAAGGGAGTGGGCGCCGAAAATGACGCAATTTAGTACAGAAATACAAGAAATGTCAAATAACAAAGAAACAGATAAAATCAAATACTGCTTATCAAAACATTTGTAAGAGAATATGTGAAAATATTTTCAATACATTTTTCTAACGACATTCTGCTATTATATTAAAAAAAAAAAAAAAGCCGGGTGGCAGCGGAGGCGGCGGAGGCGGAGACGGCGGTGCACGCCTTTAATCCCAGCACTCGGGAGGCAGAGGCAGGCGGATCTCTGTGAGTTTGAGGCCAGCCTGGGCTACCAAGTGAGTTCCAGGAAAGGCGCAAAGCTACACAGAGAAACCCTGTCTCGAACCCACCCCCCCCCCCAAAAAAAGGGGAAAAACCCTAAAACCTTTTACAAAACTGAGTGGAGTGGCCCATGCTTGTAGTCCCAATACTTCAGAGGCTGAAGTGGGCTGCAAGTTTGAAGTTAGCCTAGACTCCAATACCTTTTAACACCAACAATAATTTTTTAAACAAGACTTACAAACAAGATTTACAAATACTTCACTGAAGATATATGGGTGGCAAATACACATATGAAAAAATACTTAACATCTTTAATTATTAGGCAAATGCAAATTCGAACTATGAGGTCTAGAAAAAAAATTAAATGACTGGCCATAACAAGTACTAGCAAGGGTGGAGAGGAACTTTTTTTTTTTTTTTTTTTGGTTTTTCGAGACAGGGTTTCTCTATGTAGTTTTGGCACCTTTCCTGTAATTCACTCTGTAGACCAGGCTGGCCTTGAACTCACAGAGATCTGCCTGCCTCTGCCTCCCGAGCGCTGGGATTAAAGGTGTGTGCCACCTTGCCCAGCGAGGAACAACTTTTACATACTGTTTTTGCAGTGTAAACTGGTACCGCTCTGGGAAAAATAAAAGTTAGAACATACTGTATAATCCCAATATCCCATTCCCATTTCTTAAATCCAGATCCAATAAAAGTATATATCCAAAGAAACACTTGCACATCAATTCTCATATTAGCTTTATTTTCTATAATTCAAATCAGAACCCAATGCCAACTGACAACTGAAGGGAAAAACCAACTATGGTAAAGACACAGTGAACTATTACTTGACATTAAAATGTGATGAACTAATAAGACACACAACATGGATGAAACTGAAATAATTATGTTGAGTGATAATAAGCCAATATCCCTCCCATGAGTAAATGTTCCATGCTTTCTTTTATATATTAGAGAATTAGATTGTGTTACTAGAAAGCAAATCAGTAGTTCCCTCAGGATAGGAATAAGGCATTGCAATGATGGCTTATCATTGCATCTTGGTGATGGCTATGTTTTGTATTTTTATATGGTTATGGTTCCATATATGTCCAGACTTATCACATGGTGCACTTTATGACAGTATTTGAAGTCTGAACCAAGGTTCCCTCAAGTACAGGGAACAACTGGTTAATATGAGTTTTCTTTGCTTTTGAACAAATATCTGGATGGTTTGAGAAACAGGGTGAGTTATTCATGGCTTGCATTTCTATGTCTGACAGAACTTTTATAGTATTACGAAGGGAAAGTATTCAAGGCTGGGTCATAAAAATTTCAGTTTAATGTACATGAGCTATATTTCAATAAAGTTATCATAAAAGCATGTGGCAGATTTATATACTAATCTGTAAAGATAACTGATCAGTGGAAAAGGAAAACTGAATACTGTACTCCAATTTTTGAAATGAATAAATTTGTACACTATGTAAGAATATGCGATGGAAGATCACATTATATATAGAAAAGAAAAACATAAAATGATTTAAATTTGTACACTGCCTAAGAATATGCAATGGAAGATAACACACTATATAGAAAAGAAAAACATAAAGTGATTTAAATTATTGTGTGGGATATCAACATGGGAAACTTTCACAGGGGTCCCATATCAGATATCTTGCATATTATATATTTATATTATGATTTGTAACAGTAGCAAAATCAGTTATTAAGTAGCAACGAAAATAATTCTATGGTTGGGGGTCACCACAACCTGAGGAACTGTATTAAAGGTCACAGCATTAGGAAGGTTGAGAACCACTGGTGTATAGAATGATTCTGGATCTTTGGGAAAAAAAAGTACACACAGAAAGACAGGATCAAGCTTCACTTTCTTTGTGACTCCTACATATACTTTTTTTCTTTTCTTTTTCTTTTTTTTTTTTTTCTTTGATTCTTTGAGACAGGGTTTCTCTGTATAGCTTTGGAGCCTTTCCTGGAACTCACTCTGTAGCCCAGGCTGGCCTAATCTTATTCACACACCAAAGTTTTGGATATCAATTACCCACGTACTGCATGTGAAAATATATACATGCACCTCAGACTTTCCTCCTGACATCTAGTCAGGTATTGCCAAATGCCTAGTGGACATGCATTTGGAGAAAGCTAAAACTTGTTAACCTGGTAGGAAACATTATCCATCCTGAAATGAAACTACTCCTAAACTCCAAATAATCTCTGTGCTGTGAAGATCATCACCTAAAAAGGGGAACGAGTGTTAAGGTAGTATAGTAAGATGGGTTCTAGTAGGAGAAAAGTCACCCGTGCCACCTGCCAGCTATGAAGAACTCGGAGTAAGTCTTTATTGGTTAGAATTCTGATGGGGAGTGCTCAGGATGAGATCTAACAAAAACATGAGTTAACTAGCTGACAGGACCACCATAAAAGGGATAAACTTGAAAAATAGTATGCTTATCTAAGCATCTGACAAGAGTGGGCAACTAATAATAAAAAGTACTTCATTTTCATGCCTACCTTTTTCTTCTGAGATGACTGACACAGAAAATTTGAATTATAAATACACTCTAGATTTTGTGTAATTCTGGGCCATTTTGTGTTCTGTAGTGAGTGTCTGATGTAGTTCGAATAAGGGGGGATTGGAAATCCCTCTTATATTTAATGGCCTATAACCTGCTTCCTTTTTGGATCAAGAGGGAGGGCACATTTGGAAATATGCATATATATGTATATACCATATATACAAACACACAGTGTAGGTACCATCAGTTATCTTTATTTGCATACGCCTTATTTCTGTAACTAGATTACAAGACCAGTAGTTTCTTTTTTTGCTATCTGGAGCCACAAATAGATCTAAGCAGATAACAATCACCAAGACACGGTACTTCTGATAGCTGGATCACAATTTCTTTAAGTAAAATGTTAAAAATCTGCTAATCTAGATAAGATAGAAATCAACAAACTTGTTTATCTCAAGATTTAATATTCATTTGATACACCAAAAATGTTTTAGATTTGAGCTAGACCCTGTCACAGGTAATAATTTGTAAAAGATGTTAAGACAAAATGTGTGTACAGTTATTACCAAAATAGTATGCAAAACTCTTTGGGAATGTATAGCCAATCAGAATTTGGACACTGTTCAGTGTTACCTTCCATTTCTGGGTCATTTTACATTCTTTCAATAATCCCTTTAACTTCACGGAATATGGCAGTAAGAGTACTGTAACTCAAGTGATCGACTACTACAATTGAGCCCTTTCTAATATGTTCCTTTATGTTAATAAAGATGGCCACAGCACTAACAAGATTTGCTTTTGCCTCTTTTTGGTTAAAGATGAGTTTTAATGCTGCTAATGCCTTCATATTGATCATATCTCTGGCTGCCCTTGGATTTTCAGACATATTCAAAAATACTTTCAAAACAAGATTTCTAGTCTTACGATTTCCCTGGGACAGTAAATGGAAAAGCTCTGAAAAGTAACTCACGACAATGTAGTGATGAACAGACTCAGTAGTTAGCTGCCCTAGTATTTTTAATCCAGATTGCTGGCCGGGCGAGTTCAAGGGGAAAGACACAGTTTCTTTACACATATGCTTAACATGAAATTCAACTTTGTGTTGTCTTTCATCCCCAGAAGAATTCAGAGTAATAACAGTCTTTTTTATACCTTCAGGGGAAGAAAAACTGAGCAAGCTTTCAATAAGTGTCACCACACCCACTTCATTAATGAATTCCTGGGCAAATGGATGAACTTTATGTATACCCATTGCTATCTGCGCTATTTTATGAATGAGGGGATCAGTAGTTGACTTAAGTATGTTAACAAGCTTTTCAAATTCTGGAGAATCCAAATAGCACTCCATTTTGCAAGGACAAGCAAAGGGCTTGATGCCATTCATTTCTCTGATCTTGATTTGTTGTCTAATTTCATCTAAGGTCTGGATGCAAGGTTCAGAACCAAATGGATACTCGGGTATAGGCTGTAGGCTTGATCGCGTATTCTTAGTGGAGGCTGTTGTTGAAGTTTCTTCTTCGTTTGAGGCCAGCACGATATACGAAGAGGGCCTTCCCTCAGATGAGTCCTGAGATCTATAACCTAACACTGCTGGAGTTACAGCAGGAGCTTTGGGCCAAATGGTAACCTCAGACCAGTCCTTTGGCCTGTTTTTTTCATTAATTTCATCCACTGGCTGAGGTTTAACTATTCTGAACACAGGTGTAGGATCAGGATCAAAACCAGCATCATCTCCTTCCCAAAACCAGTTCCCAATAACGTTCTCTTCCTCCTCCTCCTCGGCCCCTGACCTAGACTTGTGGCTGGCCCTTGGTGTAGGCTCTGACTCCTCAGTGCGACCCTGAGTACCAGTATTAGTTTTATTTTCACACTTAGCAACAGAATTATTACTAACCTCTTCTCCCTTCCAGAACCAAGAATTGATACCAGACTCTTCCCCAGCCCAGAACCAGGCGTCACTAGCCTTATCTTTACGCGTAGGTCTCGCAACCTTGTTCTCAATCTTATGGTAGTAATCCCATGTGCCTTTTCCTGGAGCCTTAGAGTCTGACCTCGCCCCTTCTTTCATCTCAGTACCTGCCTTGTTCTTAGACCCCGCCTTCATCTCCGCCACTGCATCTGTTCTAGTTCCTGCCTTCGTTTTTCCTTTGTCGCGGTTTTTGCTGGCAGCTCTGCTTGCATTGGCAGCCTCCCTCTCTGCTACAGCTCTGGCCTGTGCATTTGCCCTTTTTTCTAGTTTAGCCTGCGCTCTAGCCTTATTCTTTGAACCAGTCATGGTTGAAGCACAGCTACAGACACCTGTCCAGTCTTAACCTTAGTTCTCTGTTCAGTCCAGGCTACTATCTTCACACTGTTTAACTTGGTCAGAGATGAACTTGGCAGAAAGAGTCAAAGACAACTGTCAGTTTAGTAATTACAAAGTTCCCTTTTTGGTCATACAGCCTCTATCAACGGCAGGGACAGAGGAAAGACACTCGGGTTAGGGGAAGATGATGATTTCCAAAGGCAGACCCGTTGAAAGCAGTCTTCTGCCAGTCCAAGGCTAGCACTGGAGAGACACCTAAGGTGGGAGAAAGAAATAGACTTTCTTTGAGTGTCCTCCAACCTTTGGTCTTTATACAGACAGCTATGCAGAAGGACATGAACAGAGATTTGAACTGTGTGGTAGGAGATGTGGATTAGTAGAAAACTGCTAGCTCATTTCATTTCTTCCAGAGTTGCATCCAGCCCAAGTACTACCATTCTTTTGTCCCCATCAAACACAACAATGACAGTAGGTAAGATTGCTTAGAGTAGCAGAGGCTAAAGAGCATCGAGCATCCAGGCCCTCTGGTCCACACTGGTACATACCATCAGGAACGTGTATGTCTTTAGAAAGGCCTCACACCAACTTGCACTGATGTGATGGGACTGTTTCCTCCTTCCTCACTTTCACTGTTGAAAGCCGTCCAGCTGACTTCACAGGCAGATCTACAGAGAAAAACACACGTGGGATTAGGATTTTGAGAATCTGACAGACTGACCCAAACTTCTATCTCCAAGTAGCTTGTATCTCATACCCTGTTCTCTCCTAGGGATTCTCTCCCCATTTTCTGAGCCACTATTTGCTAAATACCTATTGACTCAAGCTTGGCTCACTGTCCTCCCACTATCTGTAATGAAAGTGAGGGCAGTGGCGTATGGAAAGGTAGAAAACAATGGGTCCAAGGTAAGATCTGGTTTCACCCACTTGCCAACAGCCACCTCTACCACCGACAGGTGTGCTCATGCTCACCTTCATACTCACCTCAAATCCTAATGAAGTTTTGTTCTCTTTCGTAACTTCTAAGTGAACAGCTACCTACAGGTCTCTACAGCAGTGGTTCTCAACCTTCCTAATGCTGCGACCCTTTAATGCAGTTCCTCATGTTGTGGTAACCCCCAACCATAAAATTACTTTCATTGCTACTTCATAACTGTAATTTTGCTACTGTCATAAATCTTAATGCAAATATCTGATATGCAGGGTATCTAATATGTGATCCCTGTGGGAAGGGTCATTCCACCCCCAAAGGGGTCGCAACCCACAGTTAGAGAAACACTGCTCTACAGGAACCTGGAAAGAAACAGGCTTATGGATAAAAAGGCAACATCAGAAACAACCAAAAACACTAAAGGGACTGAGATGACAAAACACCCCTGAAAAGGTTTATAGCACATGCTCTTGTATACTCAAGGTTCTTAAATGTCTCCTACATGTCAGCTCTGCCCCAATTATTCCTCAGACATGCTCATGATCCGCAATCCTCCTGAATATACATCCACCTAACCCTAAAGTAAGGAATTTTCCCATGCAGGGACTAAATTTCTTTCCCTGAAGGAAAATACAAGACACAGTGGAACATATGCAACAGTATTTGGGAAGAAGGCAGGGGGGCTAACGAGTACAATAATTTCAGGACCACGGTTTGAAATACCAGACTCCCCATGTATGACTAGATCTTACCTTATGTGCTATCAATGCCAGACTCATCACAAAGCAGGATGCTCAGGAGATACTCTCCTTCCTACTAAAGAAGAATCCTCTGGCTGGAGAAGAGTCAACCTACAGAAACCAAGATACTGAGAAAAACATACAAGAAAGTATGTTGACCATGGTATAAAATTATTAGGTTTATACGCAGATTTCTAGAACCCAAGTTCAAACACCCCCTTTTAGAGAATCAGAAACCAAGTAAATGAACTCTGTCAACTCTCATCTGTGACCCAGACAGCCACCTTCAGAAATAGCACATTTTCTTGGACACTGCTTCTATAGAAAGACATGAGGGACTAGGAAGAGTGGCTGGAGATGATATATGGGGTCCCATAAACAGATACTTAAATCCTATAGTTATTTCAAATATTCTAAATTGAACACCCACCTGCACAAAAACTTCTCCTTTAACTCACATTCAAATATATAAAAAATGGTCAAAGTGAAACAGAATGTTGAAAAAATGTATCTTGAATATAACATCATATAATAAAATCATAATATCATATAATATCATAATATGACCAACTCCTTATCATGACCACTTGCTTGCAGTAAATTAAGCACAAGATTCTAAATATAGAAGGGAATAAAACAATCAATCCTGTATGGAAGGCAGATGAACATTTCATTCTTATGTTATGGTGCCCCTATAATTATG
The DNA here is from genome assembly GCF_949786415.1 of Peromyscus eremicus. Taxonomy (NCBI): domain Eukaryota; kingdom Metazoa; phylum Chordata; class Mammalia; order Rodentia; family Cricetidae; genus Peromyscus; species Peromyscus eremicus. The sequence continues at coordinate 83,553,949 of NC_081439.1, read as the reverse complement.
TTTCCCCTTCCCCAGAATGCACCACTCCTACCACTCAGACAGGAGACTTTGCCACCAAGCAGAAGCCTATGGAAAGAGACAGGACACAAGGGCCTCCTGGAGTAAGGCCCAAGTAGCAAGGCAACTCACCACCCAGAGCTAAACTAAGCCCAGAGCTGGACTCCCGCCCCCAACCCACCAACAGAGACCTCCAAGGGACACCACACTCCCCAGCGACCTCCAAGGGACACACACTCCCCTGCTCCCGCGCCGCCGCCATTTCTCCCGTAGGCGCCTCCCCTACAACCCTTGCAGGGCCCAGACACCAAAAAGGGTGGGGGAAAAAAGCCTGCTGCCCGGACATCTGCTCTGCAGGCCTCCAGACCATCACACCCAGCCGCCCTCCCCACCCCCGTGCCTGCGTCCCGACCCGGGCTCCCGCTTCCTCCTCACCGCCTAGGATCTCCGGGATCCGCCACCACTCCAGGGAGCCCCCACGACCCGCTCGCCTCCACTGCACTGTCAGGGCCGGGCGGTGGTCCGCAGTGCAGTGCGCCGCCGCCCCAGCCCTCGACACACCCCCACTTGCCTGGCCAGGCGCACGGCCCAGGTCTCCGGGCTGCCCCGCGTCCCCGTCTGCTCCTGCCCGCGCTCCGTCCTCCGCAGCTCCTCGCACTGTGCTCTCGCCGCCGCTTTGCGCGCGAGTGCAATGGCAGAGCCGCGTCCCGCCCCCACGCCTCTGCACCAAACGGGCAGGGGCTGCTGCGCAGGATGCGGCAGGAGCAGCTCGCCTCGAGGGTGTCGGGAAGGGGCGGAGGGATACGGCGCACTGGGCTCGACGCCCCCTCCCGGGCCCACCCTAGTTCCGACTCCGAGTGGGCGGGGCCGGAGGCAGCCCCCCTGCACTCGGAGGGGTGGGTCGCGCCCGTGGGCTTCTGCAGACCCCTGTTCGCCCTAACCAGAGACCACCACCACTTTTCTGGCGCCACTACAGTGTGTGGGATGGCTGAGAGCTAGGGTCTATGAGGGCTTTGGAGTGGGAAGCTTTAGAGAGGAGGTCTGTAGTTGGGGAGCAGGAGGGAGCAGCGGAGGGATACTGAGTGCTCCCAACACCAGGAGGAAGTTGGACAGTGCCTGTCCCTCCCTGCACTCCAGCTCTGCTAAGCTTCGGTTCCCCCTCCTTTTCTGAAGGCTGTGGAAAGGGAGGAGGAGTTCTAGTACTGCAGCTGGAGAGGGGACAGGTAGCCTAGCAACAGCCTGCCAAGAGGGCTCTTGGTGCCTCTCTGATGTTTTTCTCTCAATGCTTCATGGAGTTCCTGGGGGAACAGAGATGAGAGCACCTTTTACAGGCCTCACCACTGCCCCAGGCTAAAGCATACTCCTATCCCTGGGAAAACAACCAGAGGTCTGAGCCAAGTCATTTTACTTTTTTTTTTTTCTAACTTGGAATAAAAACTCACTTGGTCACAATATGACATAAAAGAACTGGGGTTGGGTGGAGTGGATGATGGGAGGCCTTAGGTGATAGGTCAATCCAAACTAAGGATGTATGAAGAAACCTTAAGGAAAACTACCAGTGTGCAAGCAATTTTAAAATATAATTTAAAAACAAAGGAGTTTGAACAGAGATGCTCTGCATGGGTGGACACTGCTGCTGTTCTTGGAAGAATGAGTTATTAAATAAAATTCCCACTGCCAAGCACTATGTGTTGTTGGTCAGAGACCCCAGAGCAGCATTTCTCAACCTGTGGGTTACAATCCCTTTGAGGGGTCAAACGACTCTTTCACAGGGTCATATATCAGATATCTTGAATATCAGATATTTATTTACATTACGAATCATAACAATAGCAAAATTAGTTATGAAGTAAGAACGAAATAATTTTACGGTTGGGGGTCACCATAACATGAGGAACTGTATTAAAGGGTCACAGCATCAGGAAGATTGAGAAGCACTGCCCCAGAGGCACCCAAAAGAACATAAGCTTTTGCCGTGTTCTTGGTTGCATACCATAACTAGCTATTAAGCCTCTATTGCTGAAGAAGCACACATTTTGTTTTTGTAGGACAGAAAATCAATCTTTTAAAAAAAAACTTTAATTTGTTCTTTCTTTTTAAAAACCCACACTTTTAACTCATAGCAATGGTGGAGAGGGCGCTTGAACTGGCCTTCCCCTGCACTCATATTGGTGACTACTCTAATTATTGTCATAGAACCTCCATCCAGTAACTGATGGAAGTAGATGCAGAGACCCACAGCCAAGAACTTGGCCAAGATCCTGGAGTTCAGCTGAAGAGAGGGAGGAGGGATTATAAGAGCAAGGGGGGGGGGTCAGAATCATGATGGGAAAAACCACAGAAATAACTGACCCAAGTTAATGGAAGCTCATGGACTCTGGACTGACAGCTGGGGAGCCTGCATGGGACCACACTAGGCCCTCTGAATGGGGGTGAAAGTTGCATGGCTTGATGTGTTTGTGGGTCCCCAGGCAATGGGACCAGGACTTATCCTGGGTACATGAACTGGCTTTTTAGAGCCCATTCCCTATGGTAGGATGCCTTACTCAGCCTTGATACAAGGAGGAGGGGCTAGGTCCGGCCCCAACTTGGTATGACAGCCTGTGTTGACTACCCAAGGGAGGCCTTACCCTCTATGAAGTGAGGATGGGGGTGGAATGAGGGTAGGTGGGTTGTAGTGGGAGAAGGGGAGGGAGGCAGAACAGGGTTTGGTATGTAAAAGAAAAAAATTTTAAATAAAAAAGAAAGAAAGAAAAAAAACATACTTTATTTTATATATAGTAATACAAATTAATTATTAGCAAACACTATAATACAATTATTTGATATAGCCTTAAACAGAGTAAATGAGAAAACAATCAGGTTACATAACCCCTCTCAAACAGATAAAGTGTGGGTAAAAATCAAAAATTTATAAAACAGACAAAGAGAGTGTAGTTCTAGGTAATGAGGAGAGGCAGAAAGTAGGCAAAAGGACATATGAGTCATGAAAGAGGATACAAAGCTATTCAGCTCCATCATAGTCACCCCCCAACTTTAGTGCTGCAAGCAACAAAAATATATGAAGTAGGATTTCAGCTGATTATGACAAGCTAATACCTGGAAGAAGCCAAGGGCCTTCCAGAGGTCAAGCTGAGGCTCAAGGAGCCTTGGTGATATTGGCTTTTGATTATTAGCTGTTTCCTACTATGAATTTCTCATGTGTTGTTGTAGCTTTTCCATCATTTATTGGGCATCATTTACCCTCTATTAATGGAATATTTAGATAACCTTCTGTGCTGACAGCTATAAACAGCCAGAACCCCAGTTCAAGCCTCCTGTAATTAATCGTCATTGGAAGCTGCTGTGGGCCGCAGGGATATATTATAAGAACTCAGCTGGTTATGGCAAAGTCACTACCTGGAGGGATCAAGGAATTCCTCCAGAGGAAGCCAAATTCCAAGGAGCTTTTGGCTTGTTATATATCAGCTGTGTTCTGTTATGAAAATCATGTGTGCCTTCATAGTTTTCCCAATTGATTTTTCCCTAAGAAGGGCTAAGAGTGCGGACTGATCACTCTCTGGACATACACATTCCAGGTATTTGGAGAACAGCATTAGGAAAGGCTTCCTCTGGAATCAGATATCTCCCTTAGCCACATTCAAAGACTAACAGGAATAACAGTCCACATGCAAGTCTCCTGATTTAAGGTAAATTCCACAAGGAGACACCATCTAGGTCAGGTGGATGTTAAGTAATAGCTTTACACAATTTAGCTTGGACCCTCCTTTCTTACAGCCTTACTAACTTTATAGACCTCTAACTCCTTACCTAACCACTTCTAGGAATATTTAGATAACCTTCTGCACTAACAGCTATGCTCAGCCACCCCAGTTTAAGCCTCCCTGTAATTATCATCATTGGCAGCATCCGGTCAGGTCCATCCCAAGATGGAGGAAAGTACCTTATCAGAGATACCTCTGGACTCTCTAAGAACAGACTTAAGCATTCAGGCTGCCTGTTTGAGAAGGCCTGGCAGATGTGCCAATTAAGCCTTACTTCCTCCTTTCCCATACCTTACCTCTAGTTCCAGATCTCCCTTTAACTATCACCAGAGGCATCTAGCTGTACACAGGTTGTCTAGCGACTGAGCACATTTTCCCTCCACCCTGCAGAAAAACGGCAGATAGCTTGGACAGATAAGAGCCACAGGAAAAAAGAAGACAGTTTTATTTTCTCCCATTGACCTAGCAACTTATAGATTCTTAACATATTCTACCACTCATGTTTAAGATTATAGTGGAGCACGTAAGAGCCCTCTTCTTAGATATTACCTGAATTTAGCCTTTAGTTAATTCATTTCCCCATTAGTCACTTCCCTTTTGGGTTGCAAACGATAATTAACAATTACTGCCTCTCTATGTGATTCTTGTCACCCCTCCATTTGCCCCTGGAAGCCTGGCTTTGCACTGCTAAGGGATTACTGCTTGTAAGTGTATATATACCAGGACTTCCAGGGCACGAGAGGACGGAGAAGAGAAAAGAGAATGGAAGAACTAGATAGGTAAGAACTTGAGAGGAACAAACTGAGATGGGGAAGAACTAGATTGAAGGACTAGAAGAGAGTACTAGAGGAACGAGATGGAAGATGAGGAAGAGTCACATGGGGAAGTCCTAGCTGGGTAAGAACAAGGTAAAAAGGACCTAGATGAGGCAGAATTAAGACGAGAGAATTAAGATAGAACTTAGAGGGAGCAGTAGATAAATACAGAAAGAAATCAGGCAAGAAAGGAGCTAGGCACGAAAACAGAACTGAAGCTGTGTATATAGGATGTTATGCCAGAGGAATTAAAGCAAGTGGACTATAGAGCTCGGTGTGCTGAGATTCTATTTCCCAAAAATAGTCCTCGCCATTAGTAGTTCTCTCTCCTGAGCCCCTGGGATGTATACTATTAAGGCTGGTCCTGCTAATATTATACAAGAGGCATCATCCAGCCAGGACCATCCCCAGATAGAGGAAAGTACCTTATAAGAGATACCTCTGTGCTCTCTAAGAACAGACTTAAGTGTCCGGACTACCTGTTTGAGAAGGCCTGGCGGGTGTGCTAATTAAATTAACTTTCTCCTTTCCAAAGTCTTATCTCTAGCTTTAGATCCACCTTTAACAATTAACTCAGAACTAAGGGTTCCAACTTACAGGTACATCCAGCTGTGATGGAAGTTGCCTAGCCAGGTTGCCTACCGACCAAGCACATTCACCAGAAATGGCGAGAGCAGAGATAGCTTGGAGAGATAAGGGTCCAAAACTAAAAAGTTTTATTTTCAGATAAGTACTAGGTGGAGAAGAGAAAAGAGAATGGAAGAACTAGATGGAGAAGAACTGGAGAGGAATGAACTGAGATGGGGAAGAACTAGATGGGATGACTAGAAGAGAGTACTAGAGGAATGAGATGGAAGATGAGAAAGAGCCAGATGGGGAAGAACAAGATGAGGAAGAACAAGATAGGAGAGAAGGAGAGAGGAGCTAAGATGGTGAAGAACTAGATGGAGGAGAACCTACATGGGGCAGAACTAAGATGAGAGAATTAAGATAGAACTCAGAGGGGACAGCAGATAAATGTAGAGAGAAATCTGGCAAGAAAGAAACTAGGCATGAGAGCAGAATAGAAGCAGTGTAGAGAAAAAAACTGACTCAGAAGAATAAAGTGTATGGACTAAAGAGTTTCATGTATGTAGATTCATTTCATATCATCAAAGATTAAATTATCAGCTGGTTGTAAATTCTTCCCAGACCCTGGGAGGGGACTATCGAGGGGCTGGTCCCCTTTAGTCCCTGATACTTTAGTGGATATGTGAACTCAACTTTTTTCATATTGAAGTAGCAAAAAACATTTTGCATTCCAAAAGAATCTAACATGTGTTTTTCCTTTAAGGCAGTGATTGTGAAAGTTGAGCTTTCTTTTTATTCCATTAACAATTATTGTAATAGGAATTTGTGGGAGCCCATTTTCAGGTTCCTCGTGGCTTTACCCAGCATGTCCGCATAGAGGATGATTAGGACCACGGGCCTGAGTGCAGGTGTCTGAGATGGTCTGCACTTGGCTGTACTGGGGGGAGGAGGTCTTTTGCTCCATCCCTTGGTGTCTCTATAAAAACCCTGGGGCAGAGACAGTCGGGGCCCATTGGAATAGGTTCCAGGCCCTCTCGAGGCTATCCTTTATTTTCTATCTGTTTACCTCTGCAATATTCTCCGCAATAAATCCTTCTATCTAATATTTCCTGCTGCTCATACTCAAGAAAACTCTGGGGAACTGTGGGGTTTGTGGGTAAACGCCCCACAGGAATTAGACATAACTGGTCCCTGAGTGCATTTGTCACATGGACTCAATTAGGTGAATCAATCTTGAGCTGACCAGGAAACTCTCGGTTGGATAGATTTCATAGTGTTAGAAGGTGCTATGCAGGCTGCTGGGGGAAGAAAGACATCAATGGTCATATCCAGTGCTGAACCCTACATGCTACAGTACTGATGCACCAGGCAAGATGTAGCCACTGGTGCAATAGTGGCAGGACAGCTATAGGGCTAACCAATTGACTTCTGGTTGCATTCACAGTTTACTCCACAGGAGTGATTGCATGCCTGGTACTGTGAACCTCATGAAAAATCCATGTCAAGGAGATCATAGATTCTAGGATAGAACCTGCTATCGCTATTTTAATAAATGATTATGAAGTCAAACTGCCCTCTTTTTTTTTTTTTTTGTTTTTTTGAGACAGGGTTTCTCTGTGTAGTTTTGGTGCCTGTCCTGGAACTCACTCTGTAGACCAGGCTGGCCTCGAACTCACAGAGATCCGCCTGGCTCTGCCTCCTGAGTGCTAGGATTAAAGGTGTGCACCACCACCGGCTGGCCAAACTGCCCTCTTAAATATTTATGTTTATACTCATATATTTGTGCTGCTCTTGGTCAGAGAAGCTTCATTTGGAAATGAGCAGTGGTTAATGCAGCGCTTCATAACTGGTTAAGTGCTGAGAATAAGTGTAAATGCTCAACCCTAAATGGGTATCTGTATCAACCCTCCCCCCACAGAAGGCTATGGGAGCATTGCAGAAGAGGGGACAGATACAATGTATGAGGTGAAGGATGGGAAGGGACCCTGTGAAATGCTATCTGTCTTCTGGATGTAACATGGACTCAAGGACACAGTACCTGTGGTTTCTGCACAGTATCTATACAAGATTAAGACAGTTAAAGTTCAATAGAAAACCAAGACTGCCCACCTCATCTCCACACACTCAGGCCTAATCCTGGATGCACATGTCACACACTCACTTCGCCTGGTGAGCTCTCCCAGAACCCTCCCTTCAGCACCATTCCCACACTCTCACACTTAGCTCTAACCGTGCAGCTTCTGCACTAGTATTTCCTGTTGAGTTCTCCAAGAATGAACACCACCTGGGCTATCTGTGCTTTCTTGAGCCAGGCTCTAGCTCTAGAAATGCAGTTCCTGCACCTGCCTTGCCTGGTGAGCTCCTCAGAACCTCACCTGCCAATGTCATCCCGATACTCTCCTGCCTAGCTACAGATATGCAGCTCCTGCACCAGCCCAGTCTCAGGTAAGCTAGAACCTGATACCAGACATACAATCAATGAAACGAGTCCACATCCCCAGGCACATCACAAAAACACGAACAATATGAAAATTGTATGCGCTCCTCCCCTCCTCTTCTATAAGCTACTAGTCTTATAGAAATGTTCTTCACTGAAAATTATCCAATAAATACCAGAACACATAATTTAAAAGAACTGTCATAAATTTCATCAGGAATTCGAAGTGTTTAAAAAAGACATGAACAAAAGCCCCAGTGAACATATAGAGTACAGAAATAAATGCTTAAATGATGTCTAAAAATACAAACATACAGCTGAATGAACTGATGAAGGAACTCCAAGATTTGAAAACTGAATTCAGTAAAGAGATAGAAATATTGATGAGAATTCAAGCTGAAATGAAGATGGACTTGAAAAACTCAATAACACAATTACAAAATACAGGGAAAAGCCTTATAAGCAGAATGTTTCAAGTAGAATATAGAATATTAAAACGACTCTGAGAGTCCATCTTGCACCTGTCAAATAGCTAAGATCAAAACCACAAGTGACAGCTCATGCTGGCAAGGATGTAGAGCAAGGGAAACATCTCTCCATTGCTTATGGGAGTGCAAACTTGTACAGCCACTATGGGAATCAATATGGAGATTCCTTAGAAAATTGGGAATCGATCTACCTCAAGACTCAGCTATACCACTCCTGAGCATACACCCAAAGGATGCTCCATCCTACCACAAGGATACTTGTTCAAGTATGTTCATAGCATAATTATTCATAATAGCCAGAAAGTGGAAACAACCTACATGTCCTTCAACTGAAGAATTGATAAAGAAAATGTGGTAAGAAAGGGGGGCGGGGGGGGGGATGTACACAAGGGAGTATTACTCAGCTGTTAAAAAGGCAAAACAATGTCAGGCGGTGGTGGTGCACGCCTTTAATCCCAGCACTTGGGAGGCAGAGCCAGGTGGATCTCTGTGAGTTCGAGGCCAGCCTGGTCTACAGAGTGAGATCCAGGACAGGCACCAAAACTACACAGAGAAACCCTGTCTCGGGAAAAAAATAGACAAAACAACAGCCTACAGAATGGGAAAAGATCTTCACCAACCCCACATCTGACAGAGGGCTGATCTCCAAAATATATAAAGAATTCAAAAAACTAGACATCAAAATACTGAACAATCCAATTTAAAAATGGGCTACAGAGCTAAACAGAGAATTCTCAAAGGAAGAATCTCAAATGGCTGAAAGACATTTAAGGAATTGCTCAACATCCTTAATCATCAGCAAAATGCAAATCTAAATGACTCTGAGATACCATCTTATACCTGTCAGAATGTCTATGATCAAAACCACTGAAGACAGCTTATGTTGGAGAGGATACGGAGCAAGGGGAACACCCCTCCACTGCTGGTGGGAATGCAAACTTGTACAGCCACTTTGGAAATCAGTATGGTGGTTTCTCAGAAAATTGGGAATCAATCTACCTCAAGATAGAGCTATACCACTCCTGAGCATATACCCAAGGAATGCTCAATCATACCACAAGGATACTTGCTCAGTCATGTTCATAGCAGCATTATTTGTAATAGCCAGAACCTGGAAATAACCTAGATGCCCCTCAACCGAAGAATGGATAAAGAAAATGTGGCACATATACACAATGGAGTACTACTCAGCAGTAAAAAATGATATCATGATATTTGCAGGCAAATGGATGGAACTAGAAAATATCATCTTGAGTGAGGTAACCCAGACTCAGAAGGACAAACATTGTATGTACTCATTCATAAGTGGATACTAGAGGTAAAGCAAAAGATAACCAGACCACAACCCACAGCTCCAGAGAAGCTAGCTAACAAGGAGGACCCTAAGAGGGACACATAGATAGCCCAGCAAAGGAGAAATAGATGAGATCTACATGAACAAACTGGGGGTGAGGAGGGCGGGTAATAGAGGGCAATGAATGGAGGATGAGAACATAAGGAAATGGGATGTTCGAGCTGGAACAGGGACAGAGTGGGAGAGCAAGAAAAGAGATAACATGATAAATGAAGACATCATGGAAATAGGGATAAACAGGGCGCTAGAGAAGTTCCCAGGAATCCATAAGGATGACTCCACCTTAGACTACTAGCAATAGTTGAGAGGGTGCCTGAACTGGTCTACTGCAGTGATCAGATTAGTGAATACCCTGTCATCATAGAGCCTTCATCCAGTAACTAATGGAAGCAGATACAGAGATCTACGACCGGGCGCCAGGCCAAGCTCCAGGAGTCCAATCAATGAGAGAGGAGGGATTCTATAAGCAAGGGACATTGAGATCATGATGGGAAAACGTACAGAGACAGCCAGCCAAACTAGTGGAAACCCATGAACTGTAGACCAATAGCTGAAGAGTCCCCATGGGACTGGACTAGGCCATATGGAGATGCGAGACTGTTGCTTAGCTTGAACTGTTTAAGGGTCCTGCAGGCAGGGGTATCGGGATCTGTCTCTGGTGCATGAGCCAGCTTTTTGGAGTCTAGTGCCTAAGGTGTGACACCTTGTGCAGCCTTGGTGCAGTGGGGGAGGAGCTTGGACCTGCCTCATCTGAATGTGCCAGTGTCTGCTGATTCTCCATGGAAGACCTTGACTTGGAGGAGGTGGGAATGGGGGGTGGGTTGAGGGGGAAGGCTTAGGAGTGGGAAGAGGGAGGGGGGAATCTGTGGTTGGTATGTAAAATGAATATAAAATTTCTTAATAATAAAAATGTTTTAAAAAAGAAAAAATAAAATCATGAAATTTGCAGGCAAATGGATGGAACTAGAAAAAAAAATCATCCTGAGTGAGGTAACACAGATCCAGAAAGACAAACATGGTATGTACTCACTCATAAGTGATATTAGCTGTAAAATAAAGGATAACTATGCTACAATCCACAGACTCAGAGACTAGGTAACAAGGATGGCTCAAGGGGGACACATGGATCTCTCTAGGTAGGGGCAATAGAATAGATTTTGTGAGGAGACTGGGGGCAGGCGGGGATAGGTACAGGATGGATTAAGTAGGGGGTGGAGGGAGAGAGTACTAGGAGAGATGACTGTAACTGGGGGACATTTCAGAGGCAAGGTAGAAACCTACAGCAATGGAAACCCCTAGGAAGCCAAGAGGGTGACACTAGAGAAGACTCCTAGTAATGGGGTATATGGAGCCTGAAATGTTCATCTTCTATAACCAGGCAAGTCTTCCAGTGGAGGGTTTGGGACACCAACCCAGCCACAAAACCTTTGGCCTATAATTAGTCCTGCCTGCAAGATGTGCTGGGGTAAAGGTGGCGCAGAACTTGTGGAAGCAGCCAAGCACTGACTGGTCCAAATTGAGACCCATGCCACAAGAGGGAGCCCATGCCAGACACTGCCTGGAGGGCCAGAAACCAGAGACCAAGGATAGAACCAAACAGGAACAGAAAAAAATCAACGAAATGATTCTTAATGATATTCTGTTATCCTCGTAGACCTGAGCCTAGCATAATCATCATCAGAGAGGCTTCATCCAGCAACTGATGGGAGCAGATGCAGAGACCCACAGCCAACAATTAGATGGAGCTCAGGGAAACCTGAGGAAGAGGAAGAGGAAGAGGAAGGATTGTAGGAGCCATAGGGGTCAAGGACACTACAACAAAACATTCCACAGAATCAACTAACCAGGACTCATAGGGGTTCACAGAGACTCAACTAACAATCAGGGAGCCTGCCTGAGTCTGACCTACATCTTCTGCATATGTGTTATGGTTTTGCAGCTTGGTGTTCCTGTGGGACTCCTAACAGTGCTTGCAGGGGCTGTCTCTGATTCTTTTGCCTGCTTTTGGGACCCCTTTTCTCCTACTGAGTTGCTTCCTCCAGCCTTGATATAAAGGGATGTGTCTAGTTTTATTATAGATTGACATGCCATGTTTGGTTGATATTCCTGGGGAAGCCTGCCCTTTTCTGAAGAGAAAGGAGGAGGAGAAGTAGATCAGGAGGAGAGGGGAGGTGGGTGGGCCTTGGAAGAGAGAGGAGAGGAGAAACTTCAGTGGGGATATAATATATGAGAGAAGAATAAATAAAAAAATTTAAGAATTTAAGAATTCATGGCTTGTACAATATATTTTTTTACTCTCAGTAAGACTACTATTGTCAAATTCAGCTTTTGTCATTCACTAGCTGTGCCTAAAATTTTGCATCTTTATTTTATTTTTATTTTTTGGTATGTGAGGGAATAGGCTTACCTAAAACTATTGTTATAAAAAGTAAATAGATAATACACAAAAAATACTATCAAGCCTTGAAGAAGAAGTAGAGGAATTGAACTAATCAAGCAAATAAAATGAAAAAAACAAACAAACAAACAAATCACAGAGGAAAAACACCCAGGAACTATAGGAAACCTTGAAAAGACAAGATTTCTGAATTGTGAGCATAGAAGGAGAAGAATCCTGGGTCAAAGGCATAGACCAGATCTTCAAAAGGCTCATGGAATAAAAATCCCCAAATTAAGGGCATACCCAAACAAAGCACACAGAACACCAACTAGACAGGACCAGGTAATAAATTCCAGTGGCATATTATAGTTAAAACACTAATACAGAATCTATAAATAGAGGGTATGAGAGCTGCAAGAGAAGAGCCAGAGTCACATATGAAGGAAAACCCATCCAAAAAATAGCTTATTTCTCAATGGAAAACTTTACAGCCAGAGGAGCTTGGAGCAATGTACTCCAAGTTCTAAAAGGCCACTAATGTCAGCTTAGACTACTTTACCAAGCAAAACTATATGCTGTAGTTGAAGGACAGAGACAATCTTTCCATGATGTAGATATGCTAAAAAAAATATGTCCACCAAACTAGCCCTATAGAGAATACTGGAAGCAATGCTTCAGACTAAAGACAGAAATAAACATAGCCAAGAAACTATAGGAAGAAAATAAACTTAGTCCTAAGTACTGAGACACAAAGTATGACTAAGAACACAAACAAGAAACAACTACAAAAATTTTAAAAAATGACTGCAATTAACAAGCACTTTTCAATAATAACTTTAAAAATATTAGTGGTCTCAACTTGCCAATCAAAGTACACAGGTTACTTAAATGAATTAAGAAACAAAATCATCTTGTTGTCTACAAGAAACTCAAGCTTTTGTCATCTACAAGAAATTGAACTTACTCTCTAGGATAGGCTGAGATTAAATGAAAATGACAACACAACACAACAAAACCTCTGGGACACATTAAAAGCAATCCTAAGGAGGAAATTTATAGTTCTAAGCACTTATATTTTAAAAATCAGAAATAGCACAAATGCCTTAATGACAAACCTTCAAGAATTTGGAAAAATGAAAAGAAACCAAAACCAAATCCAGTAGAGGATAAGAAATAATGAAAAATAAAAGAAAACAATACAGAGAAATAACAAATCTAAGAGCTGAATCTCTGAGAAGATAAACAAGATTGACAGATCACTGGCCCTATTAACCAAAAGAAAGAAATGACCCAAATTAACAGAATCAGAGATAAACCAGAAAACAGTACAACAGGCACCAGATAAATTTAGAATATTACAAGGGAATACTTTTTAAAAAACTATACTCATTAAGTTAGAAAATCCAAAAGAAATGGATGAATTCCTAGATTTATCCAAACCACTGAGGTTAAATCAAGAAGAGATCGAGAACTTAAATAGTGCCGCCCCTTGCCTCTCAACACCTACTGCAGGCAGGAAAGCTGATCCTGAGGAAACAAGAGTGGGAGAGTTGACCCTGCTCCTCACCGGGTGCAGCACTTGGGAGAACAGGCCTTGTACCTCGCTTGAGTAATACACTTAGAACTGACCCTGTTGACAGGGGCACAGGAGATCCAGCCCTAAGTGTGTGAGAGATCTAACCCCACCCCTCATCTGCCCTCCTCCATCCCCTGCCCCTCACCATCTGTGGTGAGTGGGAGAGCTGGCCCTGAGGGCATGGAATGGGAGAGCTGGCCCTGCCTCTCACTGGCTGCCGCACTTGGGAGAGTGGGCCCTACACCTCACCTGGGCAACACAGTAGAGCTGACCTTGTTGGCCCAGGTGCAGGTGAGTTGGCCCTGAAGGTGTGAGAGCAGGAGAGATGACCCCACTCCCCCTCATCTGCCATGCGGTAGCATGGGTAAGAGAAAGATGCCCCCACCACACACACACACACACACACACACACACACACACACACACACACACTCCTTGCCACCTGTGGCAGGCAGGAGAGCTGGCCTTGGAGGCACAGGAGCCAGAGAGCTGGCTCTGCACCTCACCAACTGCAGCAGCCCTGCACTTTGCCTGGGCAAAACAGTATAGCTGGCCCTGGTGGTATGGGTGTGGGTGTGGGTGAGCCAGCCCCCAGAGCATGAATGAGGGCATGAGAACTGGCCCTTCTCCTTGCTGTCTGTTACAGGGGGTCAGCTATCCGGGTCAATGGTGGAGAGCTTGCACTGGTGGTGATGATGAGGTAAAGCTAGCAGGCTGACCAACCCAGCTACCACCTAGGCCCAGAACCAGGGCTATGAGTTGGCCCACCCCAACATCCACCTCATCTATGAACTGCTGGAGCACTTAAAGGGGCCAGACCTGCAGATCCAAAGCTGTAGGATCTCCACGACACAGGGCAACAACAGAATATCAAAGAGGAGTCCCAGTGAGGGCCCAGTATGGAGGAAGTAGTAGCAGCCAGAGATTTTGAACCAGACCAATGACTCATTGCAACAAACAGTTACGTAAAGATATATGGACTAAAGCGTATACTATGTGACTCACCGTGTCACACTACAGCTTCCATGCCCAGACTTTTTTTCCCTTTTCTTTTTGTATGTTAGTTAGCTTGTTTAGAATCGATAAAAAAAAGTCTAAAAAAGAACTTAAACAGACACAAGAAATGAGAAAATTGAAACAGTAATTTAAATGCCTTCCAAAAAACAAAAACAAAGAAACCCAAAACAAACAAACAAAACAAAATCCAGGCCAAAAGGTCTCACTGCAGGATTAATACTTCTTAAATTATTCAAAAAATTAGGAATAGAAGGTATTTTTCAAAGTTCCCTCTATGAAGCCAGTATTAGTCTAATACTAAATCCAGTAAAGACATAACAACAATACTAAAGCCAATATCCCTGATGAACATATATACAAAAATCCTCAATAAAATACTTGCAAACTGAATAAAAAATATATCAAAAAGATCATCTACCATGATCAAATTGGCTTTACTCAGAGATGCAAGGATGGTTCAACATACATAAGTCATTAAATGAAATAAAACATACAAATGGGCCAGATATGACAAACCCAAAGCCAACATTTATCCTTAATGAAAAAAAAAACCTCAAAGAAATCCCATTAAAATCAGAAGTGAGACATGGCTGTCCATTATCATCACTCCTTTTCAATACAGTGAATGAAGAAGGTTGATAAATAAAATGCCAATTGGCCAATAGCCAGACAGGAAGTATAGTATAGGTGGGATAGTCTAACTAAAAACAACAACAACAACAACAACAACAAAAAAAAACAGAGAGACCCTGCCAGCCACCACCATAAAAAACAAGACATAAAGATACCTGTAAGCCATGAGCCATGAGGCAGACAAGGTATAGATTTATAAAAATGGGTTAATTTAAGATGTAAGATCTAGGTAACAAGTCTGAGCCATTAAGCCATACAGTTTTAATTAATATAAGCCTCTGTGTGTTTGTTTGACTCTGAGTGGCTGTGGGCCTGGGCGGGACTGGAGAAATCTCCAGCTACAAAGCAGCACTGGCTGGAGCCATAAGACAACAGAAGGAAATTAAAGACATAAAAATAGGAAAAGAAACTGAATCATCCCTATTTGCAGATGATATGTTCTACTACATGATATAACAAAAATTCTACCAGAAAACTCTTTAGAAATGATCAACACTTCAGAAATGTGGCAGATTACAAAATCAACTTTAAAATTCAGTAGCTTTTCTATATGCCAATAACAAATGTGATGAGAAAGGGAGCATAGAAACTTGCCACTCAAAATTGACTTTAAAAAGAGTCCTAAACAAGGGGTGGAAGACTGCTACATTGAAAACTTTAAATATTTGAAGAAAGAGATTGAAAAGGCCACTGGAGGATGAAAAAACCTCCCCTGTTCATGAATTTGCAGAATTAATACTGTGAGAATGACTATCCTACCAAAAGTAATTTACATATTCATGCAACCCCAAATCAAAATTCCCACAACATTCTTCACAGAAATAGAAAAAAGTTCTAGAATTCATATACAACTGCAAAAGACTCTCGATAGCAAAAGCAATCCTGAGCAAAAAGAACAATGCTGGAAAGATTACCATGCTAGATTTGAAGACAGGCTACAGAGCTATAAAAACATCCTGATACTAGCATAAAACAGATAGAGATCAGTAGAATAGAATAAAAGTCTCAAACGAGTATATGTAACTATAGCCCTCTGATATTTCACAAAGATACCTATTAATATACACCCTGGAGGAAAGACAGCAACAAACAGTACTAGGGACATTAGATGTCCATATGTAGAAGAATTAAAATAGAACCATATTTTTCAACCTGCACAAACATAAACTCCAAATGGACAAAAGACTCCAAAGTAAAACCAGAAACACTGAAACTGGTAGAAGTAGAAAATATGGCACACATACACAATGGAATTCTGTCATCTATATAGAAAAATGAAATCATAAAAGTCGTAGATAAGTAGATGGAACTAGAAAATATTCAATTGAGTGAGGTTACTCAGACAAAGAAAGACAAACATCGCATGTTGTCTCTTATTTAGGGATCCTAACTCAGCATCTTTAGACATCAATATATAACCTGGAGTAACTGCAGAAACCAGGAAAGTGAAAAGGGACCATGGGCAGGGGTACTCTAGAGAGAGGGGTAGGTGCAGGTACTATGAATGGGTAAATGGGAAAAATGAGGGGGCTTTAACTGGGGAGAAGGGAGGGAGGGCAATACAGAGGGAGAGGAAGTAAGGGATAAATAATACTAAGGATGTTTGAAATGTCATATATTTACTTAATATATATGTGTAATATTTAAGTGTACACACACACACACACACACATAGTTTGCATGCAGTTATGACAGTTGGGAGGGATAAGGCTTCCCCTAAAAAACCATAGACCATCTAACAAAAATCCCACTGCTAGGCATGGAAAACTTTCCTTCGAGTTGTTAGTCAGAGGGGTTCATGAGATTCCCAAGCAACAGAGGCTATTGCAATTGCCCTGAACCTGAAGACAAAACCCCGTTTATGAAGACACCATACACTTCAAACAGGACTTGGAGGAACTGAGCTGTATCTGACCTGGAGGCTTCCTTCCTGAAGACTAGCTTGCATAGTCTCCAAAGGTGCTGTGCTCTGCCAATGCCAACAAAGCACAACAATCAATAGCCCTACCGAGTTGTAATGCCTAGGAACCACAACAATTACCAGAAGACCAAGATATCCCCAAGTGTGCAATAGTGGAGCATATATCTTGAAGGATAGCCAACAACTTTCTAATTGAACTTAGTAAGGCCTGCTTAAGAGAAACAATCTCGTGCCTGGTAGTGTAAACCTGTCACTGGTGAGATCATGGAGCCTAGAGAAGAACCTACACTTGTATAATATTAAAAGGACCAGCCTTAATATTATACTTCCCAGGGGCTCAGAAGAGAAAACTATGAACAGTGAGAATTATTTTCAGGAAATAAATCTAAGTACACCAAGCTCTTTGTCCGTCTACTTTATTCCTCTGAGATAAAATCCTATCTACACAGCTTCAGTTCTGTTCTTGTGCCTAGCTCCTTTCTTGCCTGATTTCTCTCTACCTTTATCTACTGTTCCATCTAAGTTCTATCTTAATTCTCTCATCTTAATTCTGCCTCATCTAGGTCCTTTTCATCTCGTTCTTACCCAGCTAGTACTTCCCCATTTGGATCTTCCTTATCTTCCATCTCATCCATACATTCTCTCTGGTCGAAATCCTCCTTATCCCTCTCAGTTCTCCATCCTCAAGTTCTCCACTCCTCTCTTCCTCTCTGTCTTCTTATACCTCTAAGTCCTTCTCTGAAAATAAAACTGTCTTTTTATCCCTTTGACCCTTATCTCTCCAAGCTATCTCTGCTCCCGCCATTTCTGGTGAGTGTGCTCCATCACTAGGCAACTTGGCTAGGCAACTTCCATCACAGCTAGATGTACCTGTAAGTTGGAACCCTTTAGTTCTGATTTAATTGTTAAGGGTGGATCTAAAGCTAGAGATAAGACTTTGGAAAGGAGAAAGTTAAGCTTAATTGGCACATCCACCAGGCCTTCTCAAATGGGTAGTCTAAATGATTAAGTCTGTTCTTAGAGAGTCCAGAGGTATCTCTGATAAGGTACTTTCCTCCATCTGGGGATGGACCTGGCCAGATGCTGCCAATGACGATAATTACAGGGAGGCTTGAACTGGGGTTCTGGCTGTGCATAGCTGTTAGTGCAGAAGAAGGTTATCTAAATATTCCTAGTAGTGGTTAGGTAAGGAGTTAGAGGTCTATAAAGTTAGTAAGGCAGTAAAAAAAGGAGGGTCTGAGCTAAATTGTGCGAAGCTATTACTTAAGGTCCACCTGACCTAAGGGGTGTCTTCATGTGGAACGCACTTTAATTTCAGGAGACCTATTATGTGGTGGTTTGGACTGTTATTCCTGTTAGTCTTTGAATGTGGCTAAGGGAGATATCTGATTCCAATGCTAAAAGGAGAAGAAACGGATGGGCCGGAGGGAAGGAAGTCTTTCCTGAGGTTGTTCTCCAAATACCTCAAATGTATATGTCCAAATAGTGATCAGTCCACACTGTTAGTAATTCTTAGGAAAAAATCAATTGGGAAAGCTATGAAGGCACACATGATTTTCATAACAGAAGACAGCTGTGTAGTGGGTAGCCACTCCAGCTTTGATCTGGAAGTTCCAACCCCCATTGAGACTTCGGCAACTGTCACGCCTACAAGGCGGGGCCAAGGGAGGCCCCTGGAGACCTGAGATCCCCAGGCCTTTGGAATTTGCCCCACGTGAGCACCAGATATTGGTGAAATTATTAAGGCCACTCCACGTAGTTAAAAGGAGATTTATTTATTGGCGTAACTTACAAATTAAGGGATAGGTAGGTCGCGGGGTCTGGGGAAGGTGTATCACAGTCCAGCAGTGTTCTCTGGAGCTCTGCTTGGCCCACCTCAACCGTCCAGGGTCCCGGAACAGAGAGAGAGCACTGGCCCATCCAGATCTCGGGTCTCCAGGCGCCTCCCTTGGCCCCGCCTTGTAGGCGTGACAGTTGCCAAAGTCTCAATGGGGGTTGGAACTTCCAGATCAAAGCTGGAGTGGCTACCCACTACACAGCTGATAAATAACAAGCCAAATAACACCAAAAGCTCCTTGGAATTTGGCCTCCTCTGAAGGAATTCCTTGTTCCCTTCAGGTAATGGCTTTGCCATAACCAGCTGAGTTTTTACAATATATTCCTGTGGCCCATAGCAACCTACAAAGATCACTTTTTAACCCAGTATAACTTCTTTCTTATTTTTTTAAATAAAAGAAGTTTAATTTACTCTTCCATATCACACACTGACTAGCTGAATTAGAACCAGTAAAGTCCCTACCTTCAAGAGCTCATGGTCTCAAGAGAGAAACCAACACATTTTATAAACAGCAATACTACAAAGTAAGTACTATACCAAAACTATGCCCACATTCTATAGGAACATGAGGGAAGAGTGATTATACCTGTTTATAAGTATGAAAACACCAAAGAAGTATTTAACCAACTGACAACCACTCCTTTCTTTAGGATAGCCTCTAACTGCATTCTAAATACTTACCTTTATGCCCAGAGGAACAAGACTGAAAAAGGACAGATCTTATTTTTTTTTTGGTCAGAAAATAGATTTATTATTGATAGTGAGTGAAGTTGTCAGTATTCACTACAGAGGTTGCATAAGCCAAGGTTCGCTTTATATTGATAAAAATGCCTTATTTCACTTGCAATCATAAACATTATTCCAGTGAAAGAGGTACATTTTCTCTCCTTTCTTTCTTGCATGATCACCATAGTAAGTTACAATGAAATAGCTCCTATATAATGAGAGAAGCGTACACCCAGGCCCCACAGCCCAGGCGAGTGTACACTGTTGCCCCAGCCCAGTACTTTCTTGCTGTCTCTCCATTTGAAATAGTTTAACATCCCCCCTCCCAGCTTTCTCAGAGTGGAGGTCACTAAATGGTGGAGCCTGGAGTGAAGAGAACATTTTATGTCAGTGGAAGTTGGAAACAGAGTACAAAAAGGTGCAGTGGACCGCCTTTCTCTTTATTCATTTGGGGGTTTCATTAACACTTAACAGTGTTCTTTGATGACTGATCCTGATCTAGACCTTGGCTTCTGAAACTGTTGATCAAAACACGTTATGATTCTGTCGAGTCCATTTTCCAATGCCTGTCTGTCTTTACTGGTCTTCTCTTTAATTGGGGCATTTTCTTACTAGGAAAAGAAAAATGTTCCACCTCTGGAATTAACGTTGAAGGAGCTTTGCATGTTCTCAGGGGTAACTTTATCCTCCCTTCTCCAGCATGCTCTGTTTGGCATGGTTGACACAGTGCATGTACTGGCTGGCCATCTCCGCCAGATCTTATTTTGTAACACAATTTGCTAGCCTGTGTCTTTTGATGGAGTGAATTAGGACCATTAATATTCAGTCATTATTGAAAGGTATATATTGATTCCTGTCATTTTGTTAATTTTGAAGTTTTGGGTGTTTCATATTTTTAATTTGTGTATATGTATGCCTCTATGTGGTCTTGTGCCCCCAAAAGCCAGAAAATGCATAGGATCCCCTGGATCTGGAGTTAGAGATAGTTGTGAGCCACCTGACTTGGGTGCTGGGAACTGAATCCCAGTCCTTTGCAAGAGAACTACATGCCCGTAACTGCCGAGCCATCTCACCAGCCAGTCATTTTTTGTTTAACCATTATCTTAATCTGTTTACTAGCTTCTCTCTAGCCTTTTAGGTGTGTTTATTTTCCTCTTAATTCTGAAATATTCTTTTGAGTATCCTCCATAGGGATTGCATGGTGGTCATAAAATCCTTTAGCTTGCACTTTCACAGAAATTTTTCTTTCTCCATCAATTACAGTAGATAGTTTTGCCAGGCATATAAGACTAGACTGGCAGTTCTGATTTTTCAGAAATTGCAATATATCTTTCCAAGCACTTCTGGCTTTTAAGGTTTCCATTGACAAGTCAGCATTTAATCTTATGGGCCTGTCTTTATATGTGACTTGGATCTTCTCTCTTGTAGCTTTCAATACACTTGCTTTGCTCTGTATATTTAATTTTTTAGCTATGGCATAGGGATTTAGATATGGCATGGGGATTTTCTTTCTGGTCCTATCTATTTGGCATTCTATAAAACTTTTGTATCTGGATGGGCCTCTTTCTCTAGATTTGGGGGATTAACTTCTACGGTTTTACTGAGAATATTTCTTGTTTCTTTGACTTGAAATTCTTCTCCTTCTTGTATGCCTCTAATTAATCATTTTTGTCTTTTCATGGTATCCTACAGATCTTGCATGTTCCATTCATATATCACTGACTTTGACTGAGCCTAATTCCAACCCCACTACTGTGTCTTCACCCCCACAATTCTATCCTTCTTATGACCCATTATATTCATTAGGCTCTCTATTGAACATTTAAATTTTATTTATTATTTGATAACTTCATACATGAATGCAGTGTATTTAGATCATATCTACCACCACCACCCCCGTTTCTCATCTCCACCTCCTCCAGATCCTCACATTTGGCCTACTATATTTTTCATTTCCAACATCAATCCAGTTTAGTTTTTTCTTCAGCATTTCTATCTCTTTATTGAATTTTATATCTACATCCCGAATTGATTTCCTCTTCTCATCTAGCTATTTGTTTATGTTCTCTTGGAATATAATTAGTTTCCCCTTTGGGTTGTTTGAAAATATTTCTTATCGCCTCTTTAAACTGTGTGTCTGGATTTTTTGTTTAGATGATTTTCACTGGAGCCATTACTGTAGGATTAGTTATTGTTGGAGGAGACCAGTTGTCTTGAGTTTTTGCACTGAGACCTGCCCATCCGGGATTAGAGCATTGGTCAGCATTAGAGCACAGCATTTTGTTGTTGCTTAATTCAGGTCACCTTTTATTTTTAGTGGAAGTGTCTGAAGTGTTCAGGAGAGACTAGATTGTAGTAGGGTTGAGGTGATGTTTTCCTCTTTTAGACTGCTATTCAGGGAACCAGGTTGTATCCTCAGACCCCCAATGTGACTTGAATACTTTTTGTAACTATATTCACTGACCAGTAGTAAATGCACCATGAACATTGAGAATCAGTTGACTACAAAAAGGTTCTTTATTAAGTCTTAATTGGGAAAATAAAGGGATACCAACAGTGTGTAGTAATATATATATATAAAACACATATATATTACACCAATAATTTGTAGTAGTATATTAGTTATTGTGGATATGAGTGGAGAAAACTCAGGGAAAGAAGAAAGAAATCATAGTGGGATTAGGGATTAGTATTAGATTGCTTGACAGGATACAAAGGAAGGGGACATACTTAGGAACAATGATAGAAACGAATTAAAAACACATGGAGGAATATATGAGAGTTCTGTTTAAAGGTACACTGCAAAGAAAGAAGCAAAGATTTGCATTCTCATAATGTAAAGCCATCTCATCTCTTGGGAGGTTGAGTGTTAGAGACTGTAAGGTAAGATAGCTTGTATGCTTTGAAGGATATAAAGATAATAGGACACAGAATGGGGAAGCATGGATGGTGAGGGACCAGCCATAGGTTGCTACATTGACCTTGGGTATTACATAAATAAGGAAGCACTGGGTAAAGACTGGTTTTGGGGTCAGATTCTTGGATGACCCTGTGACCTCACAGGATGATATGGGGTGGAGACACATCATGCCTCAAATGGGGGCCACCAAACCTCAAATGGTAATGGGGAGTTGGGACCTGACTATGGGCACAGCCCCTAATATCAAATGGTGTACCACAGCTGGGCTGAAGTACAGGGTGTATTCCCTAACCTCAAATGTCAAACTGGAGCCTAGGTCAAAGTGCACATTTGCTTCCTACATAAAACAGTAACCAGGAGTTAGGGCTGCAATAGAGTCATACTACCTAACATCAATGATGACCAAGTGCTGATAAAGCCATTTTTATATATGATGTGAAAGTGGAAGTGAGACTGGGAAAAGGAAGAAAACTAGCAAGAGGGGAGAATAGGGTAGAACAGGGAGGAGAGAAAATGTGAAAATGGACATTCAAACAAAAGGCATTTAAAAGTCAATGCAATTCCAGTAATAATCCCCATCTCAGTCTTCACTGAAAAAGAAAAAATCTATACTAAAATTTATATTGAATCACAAAAGACCCTGGATAGCCAAAACAATCTTGAACAAAAAGAACAGTATGGGAAAGATTGCCATTCCAGACTTCAAGATATAATATAGAGCTGTAGCAATAAACACAACATGATATGGGCAAAAAAAAGACCAGAGTTGTAAAGCAATGAAACAAAACAGAAGACCCAAACATGAGTACTAAACCTACAGCTACCTGATATTTGACAAAGAGGCAATAAAATGTACACTAAAGAAAAGTTATCATCTTCAACAAATGATGCAGGGAAAACTGGATGTGCACACATAGAAAATGAAATTAGGCCCATATCTATTACCCTGCACAAAAATAACCTCCAAGTGAATGAAAGACCTCAATCTGAAACCTGAAATGCTAAAACTGCTAGAAGAAAATACAGGCAGTCTCCTACAAGATTTAAGTTAGAAAGAGACTTTCTGAATAGGACTCCATTTGCCAAGGGATTAAGGCTAGCAATTGAGAAGTGGAAAACTCATAAGGAAACTATCAATAGAGTGAAGAAGAAACACACAGAATGTGAGATAATCTTTCCCAGCTATACATCTGACCAAGGACTAATATCCAGAGTATACAAAGAACTCAAAAAATGTCAATGAAATAAATGACTTGATTAAAAATGGGCCAAGGATCTAAACAAAGAAGAAGAAATAAAATAAGGGCTAAAAAATACCTCAAAATTGTTCATCATCCTTAGAAATTAGGGAAATGCAAATTAAAACAACTTTGATGTTTCATTTTACCCCAGTCTGAATGGCTAAGATAAACAAAAGAAATGACAACAAATGTTGGCACAGTTGTGAGAAAATGGAATCTCATTTATTGTTGGTGTGAATGCATATTGGTGCAGCCACTCTGGAAACCAGTATGGAGAATTCTCAAAAAACTAAAAATAAATCTACCATATGACCTAGCTGTATCATTCCTTGGCATACATCCAAAGGACTCAAAATCCCACTGCACAGATAATTGCTCAGCCATGCTTATTGCCATCCTAATCAAATAACTAGGAAATGGAAGCAACCTAAATGTGCCTCAATAGATTAATGGATAATGAAGACGTGCATACAATGGAACACTATGCAGCTATAAAGAAAAATGAAATTTGTGGGTAAATGCATAGACCTAGAAAAGATTGTATTGAATGAAGTAACTCAGACCCAGAAAGACAAATGTTACACATTCTTTCTCATCTGCAGTTTCTAGCTCCAAATTTTCATGAATGAGTATATAACATGGAGTAACCATAGAAACTAAATAAGTGGAGCTACCACCCCTCATCAAAGAAGCTTCTCTTTTCAGCAAATGGAAACTATCACAGAAAGCCACAACTGGACACATGCAGAGATCAATGAATCCTGGGGAGTTTCACCTCAGTGTGTGTGTGTGTGTGTGTGTGTGTGTGTGTGTGTGTGTGTGTGTGCACATCACAGTTCCTTCATCTATGGTTCGGGAAACATCATAGAAGAGGGAGATGAAAGATTTTTAAAACCAGAGTATCAGGAAATTTCCAATAGAAATGGATGCATGGACAAGATCTGAAGAACGGCAATATCAACAGACATGCTAAGGCAGATGGGGGAAAAATCTCATAGGATCACATCATGGTACAAGAAACTACAGACATGATGATGACTGCTGAGAGAGGGAGAATTAGCCTCTCCCAGAGATGAGCTAAGTAATTGGCCGTCCAATAAAAAGTGGTCAGCCCTGAAGCCATATACACACAATAAACAAAAACATAACCAGTGAGACGTATTTATATATTTGTACGTGTGTGTGCACACATACACACACACACACACACTAATAATAATAATAATAATCAGTGAAGAAGAGGCTATCAATTTGACAGTGTGGGTTTATGGTAGGAGTTGGAGGGAGGAAACTTTGAGGGACTGAAGGAAACAAAGAAAAGGTACAAAGTGATAAAGTGATATTTTAATTAAAATATACAAAAATAAGTTTATAAAAAACAACAAAAGAACTTGTTAGCTGAAGCCAAACAGCACAAAAAGAACAAAGCTGGAGTCATCACACTACCTGAGCTAAAACAGACTACAAACCAACAGTTACCAAATTACATGATATTGGCATCAAAGCAGACACATGGACTGGATTAAAAAGCCTACAATGAAATTTGTGCATCTATAGCCAACTGAATTTTTACAAAGGTGCTAAGAATACACAACAGAGAAAGAACACAGGGGCTGGCAAGACAGCTCAGCGGGCAAAGGCACTTATTGTCAAAACTGACAACTGTAGCAAGTCCACAAATAATGACATGGAGACTTATTATTAATTATGACAGCCTGGCCTTAGTTTAGGATTGTCCCACTAGCTCTTATAACTTAAACTAACCAGCTTTTATTAATCTATATTCTGCCACGTGGCTAGGTTACCTCTATTCTGCACAGTATGTCCGACCTCTTCAGTGTCTCCCTGGCATCTCACTAGAGAATCTGCCTTTCTTCTTCCCAGAGTTTTCTCTCTGCCCGGAAGTCTGGCCTATACTTTCCTGTCTAGCTATTGGCCATTCAGCTCTTCATTAAACCAATCAGAAGGCGCCTTAGGCAAAGGCACATCTTTACAGTGTAATCCTCAACAATCCCCAGGATCCACATGATGGAAAGAAAACCTGACTCCTGAAAGTTGTCCTCTGACTTCCACGTGAACCTCCTTCAAAAATTAAACACATACACACACACACACACACACACACACACACACACACACACACACTCTGAAAAAATGCAATTAAAATTTCTTTTCAAAAAAAGAAATGACAGTATTTTCAATTTGGGTGCTGGGAAAATCAGATATCCACCTGCAGAAAAATGAAAAAATGAAACTAGATCCTCATTTCTTGCCATATATAAAACAAAATCAACTTAAAATAGATTAAAGACTATATTAGTCACTAACCATGAAAATGATCTAATGGAGGTATTTTCTCAATTGAGTTTCCTCTCCCCAAATATGTCAATGATTGTGTCAAGTTGACAAAAATCAACCAGCACATCATGATTCTAGTCAGAGTGGCTATTATCCAAATGAAAAAGATAATAAGTGCTGTGGGATGTTCTGTATGTTAAATGTGTTGCTCTGATTAGTTAATAAATAAAACACTGATTGGCCAGTAGCCAGGCAGGAAGTATAGGCGGGACAAGGAGAGAGGAGAATTCTGGGAAGTGGAAGGCTGAGTCAGAGAGACGCTGCCAGCCACCACAAGCCACATGGCAACTTGTAGACTATTAGATATGGGTTAATTTAAGATATAAGAACTAGATAGCAAGAAACCTGCTGCGGCCATCAGTTTGTAAGCAATATAAGTCTCTGTGTGTGTTTACTCGATTGGGTCTAAGCAGCTGCAGGACTGGCAGGTGAGAAAGATTTGTCCTGACCATGGGCCAGGCAGGAATGGAGAAAACTTTAGCTACAAATAAGTGTTATTAATTATGCGAAAAGGGTAGCTTAAGAAAATACCATGTGACCCAACAATCCCATCTCTGGTATACATCTAAGTCTGTTAAGTTAATTATTTATTGAGCAGTATTATTTACAAGAGCTAATACAACATATCAAAGTACATGTCCATCAACGGACAACTAGATAAGGAAAATATCACATATACAGAAAGAAATACTATTCAGTGTTTAAAATGATGAAATTCTAGTATAACACCTTAAAAGAACATAGTACCCACTATATTAAGAAAAAACAAAGCACAGAAATACATGATCTCATTTATATGCAGAATCTTTTTTTTAATTATTGATAATAGATTCTTCTCTCATACAATACGTCCCAACCACAGTTTCCCTTCTCTCTGCTCTTCCCAGCTCCCTACCACCTCTGCTTTCCCCCAGATACACTCCCCCTCTGTTTCCCCTTCAGAAAACAGCAGGCCTCCAAGAGACAACAGTCAAATTGGACAAAACAAGATACAATAAGACAAAGTAAAAACCCTCATAATAAGGCTGGACAAAGCAACTCAATAGAAGGAAAAGAGTCCCAAGAGCAGGCAAAAGACTCAGAGACACATCCGCTCCCACTGTTATGAGTCCACAAGAAGACCAAGCTACAAAACCATAACATATACACAGAGGACCTGGTGTAGACCCATTCGGGCCCCATGCTTGCTGTTTTAGTCTCTGTGAGTCCATGTGAGCCCTGCTTAGTTGATTTAGTGGGCCATATTTGAGAATCTTTATCCATAGAACTGCAGAGGGTAGGTATAGAGTAATGGAGTAGAAGGAACAGATATCTCTCTTTAGGAAAGGGAAATAGAATAGCTAGATATGGATGAAAGGGGAGCAGGAATGGGAAGATCAAGTAGGGACAGGGAGGATACAGAGGGTTGTGGGAGGGAACGCAGGAAAAGAGCTAAAATTAAGGGGCATTTGAGGGGTAGTATGGAAACCTAATACAGTAAACTTCCTGGAAATAAATACATATATGAAGGTGATCTAAATGAAATTGCCAAATCATGGGGAAGACAGAGTCCCAACTGGCCATCATTTGTCACCAAACAAAGCTTGCAATACTGGAATTGGGTTATATCTAATTGAGTTATCCAAACCTGACAGCAAGGCCCCATTGCTGAAGACAATAGCTACACAACTTATGGAACCTGGAGATGTCAAGCTGGTCTTTGGTACAGGAAGGTACTCTGCACGCTATCAAAAAAGAAACAAACACCAAGCCAGCTACAAACCCTTTAATCTACAATGGTGTCCTGTCTTCAAGATATGCTAGGGCAATGGTGTCACAAAGTCTGTGGGAGTAACCAACCAATAACTGATTTGACCTAAGGCCTACTCCACAAGATGGAACCCATACCCGACACTACTTGGATGACCAAGAAACAGAGACTAGATAGCCCAGGGACACAGGGCAAAACCAAATAATACTAGTCCAAAACAAGAAAAAATATAGTGATAAAATGACGACTCCTAATGACATTCTGCTATACTCATAAAACAGTGCCTTGCTCAGCCATCATCAGAGAAGCTTCATCTTACAGTAGATGAGGACAAATACAGAGACCCACAACCCGACATTATGCAGAGTGAGAGACCTTAGAACACTTAGCCCTAAATGAGATGTCTCCATCAAATCCTTCCCCTTAGATAAGAATAAAAATCTCATCATTCATATAGTTATCTTCTCTCACCCTTTTGGATAAATATTATAGGCTATTTTATGTAACATCAGGACCAGTTCAGATATTACCTGCCCTAAAATGTTATCATCAAAGGAGATTTGTCATCTTTCTAGTTATGAATGAAATAAGTGAAAAAGAAAAACAACACAAAACAAAAAAAGAAATGTGTGTCTTCTTGCAGCACAGGTGACAGTCCTTGACTCTGCATCAATTTCAATCTTCAGTGAGATCTCATTTATAAAATATCAACTAGTTTTCTATTAAGGTTTTCAAGGTTCACCAGCCTTTCTTAAAGCTCAACCTTTCAATTTCCAAATTGTAACACTATCTTCCAAGTTAAAAGATAGGACTAGAGATTAAAAGTTTAAAAATGTTCATAACTGGAAAAAAAACTTGGGAGATTATCCTGCCCTCTCCAAATACCTAAGGAGTGATTAAAAAATCATGATTGTCATTTTTCCCTGTTAGCACATGCACTTATGTGCATACACACATCTGTTATGTAGCTGTAATTAAAAATCTGACAGGCATGAATGGGTTAAATATTTGCTTGGCAGTAGCTATGGAACCTAGACATAACCTGCCAGTCTAAAATTTTAAGTTCCACAAACACTAATATAATAGTGACAAGATTTCCAGACTGAATGTGTGTTGATAAAATATAAGATTGATAACTCCAGAAATTACCCAAATTCTAAGTGAATGGCACAAAGTCATATATTGTAATGTTATGTATACTATACAGGTAGGCTCTTCCTCCATTGTAACTTAATCTGAGGTGTATAGGATCAAATATTGGCTTTATTGGAGGTGCCTTCTAAAACTGTAGATAGGGACACAGTTGTTCTTACATCAACTCTTCAAAATCAATCACCCAGAGTTGGAGTCAGACCCCAGATATTGAAGAGCACAGTCACCAAAGTGATCACCATCACTCAGTGAGATAGATGCCGGTCATAAATCTCAGAGTCATCCTTACTTCCTACTGACAAGTTATAAAAGTAGGGGTTCCAAAATTGGGTTTCATAATTTGCTGGAATAATTCACATAGGACAAGGTGTGGAAGGGTCTTAACCACAGCTTTTATGCTCACTCCATACGGAGTCAGGGTGTATCTCCCTTTCCTACATAACAGTATATTTATGAACCAGTGACCTCTACTTAGCCTTGAAAAGAAGAATTTTTAATTTACTTTTGTGTGTGTGTGTGTGTGGGGGGGGTTATGGTAAGTATGTTTACATGTATCATTTGCAAGTATGTTTGGTAAGAGGCCAGCATGGAGAATCTTCCTCTATTGCTCTCCAACTTATTTCTGGAGAGATGATATCTCACTAAACTTTGCGACTCACCAATTGGCTAAACTGACTGGCCAGAAAGCCTTGGGGTTCCTTCTGTCTTGGCCTCCTGCTTTCAGCCTCTCAGCTCTGGGTTTACAAGTGTGTGCCACCATACTTACCCTGCTTTTTACATGGATGTTAGGAATGTTGACTCAAATTCTCATACTTGTATAGCAAGTCCAATAAGCAAACTCCCTAACAAACTAAAGTATTTGGGAAGGGATTCATTATATGAGCATTATTGAGTGTCACTGTGATTGAATTAAATACTTAGTCCCACTTTCCTCCTTGGACCTTGAGATAGCCCCAAATTCCAATCTTCTAATAATAGGATCTTTCCTTCTGGTGACTGTCCACATCCTACAGCACAACAAAGACATCTTATTACTCTTATATGTCAGGAAATTTCAAGGCTTTTTAAGCTCTGTGTCAAGAACCAGGGGTGGAGATCAGATAGTCTTTACTATGACACACCATGCTTGCAATCTTCTCTAAGAAGAACACACTGACATGGACAAGGAAAAACAGGTCTTGAGAGGAAAACCTCAACACTGAATGAACACTAGCATTACAAGAATTCTGCTGAACAGAAGGTAGAGAACAACAACAAATGCTTGGGCAGATAGGAATGTTAATTATTCTGATTTCATCGTGACACATTGTATACATATATTGAATTATCACAGTGTACCCTCTAAATATGAACAACTATGATCTGTCAAAAATAAAGAGAGGAGGCAAGGATCTTCATCCTTAGCTCCTGGCACAGAACTCATAAAGTCTTAGTTTCCTCAGTAACAGATACAGTATGAGCATGTTTTAATATTTGGCCTTAGTTCCTTGCTCCATAATAAATGAGATTCTAAGAGTAAAAGAGCCTTGGAATCTTTCAAGTATTCAAACTTGCATGCTGATGAGATGATGGTGACTCCTAGGTAGCATTAAGATAGGGCTGGTCACCAGCAAAAACAAAAACAAAAACAAACAAGTTATGCTTAGAGAGCTGGAACTTTGAGCCACATCCCCTAATTTTCAGGGACAGCAATGGGAATTGGAGATTGAGTTAATCACCAGAGGTCAGTTATTTAATTAATTTAGTCTATATAACTGGACTGGTTTAATGATTTTAATTAATAGAAACTGAACGTTTCCTGATTGGTGAATGCACTCATGTACTTGAATGGTAGAGCACTGCAACTCCTTGGGGACAGCATCTCCTGTATCTTCTACCCTTCTAGACACTGCCCCGAGTACCATCTCATCTACCTTGTCACTCACAGACTTTAGAATATTTTATTATAAACTAGTAACATTAAAGGGCTTCCATGGCGCCGGGTGGCAGTGGCGCACACCTTTAATCCCAGCACTCGGGAGGCAGAGCCAGGCGGATCTCTGTGAGTTCAAGGCCAGCCTGGACTACAGAGCGAGATCCTATACGGAGAAACCCTATCTGAAAAAAGAAAGAAAGAAAGAAAGAAAGAAAGAAAGAAAGAAAGAAAGAAAGAAAGAAAGAAAGAAAGAAAGAAAGAAAAAAAAAGAAAAGAAAAGAAAAAAGGGTTTCCATGGCCTCTTTTGAGTATTTATGACAAATTTCTGAACATGAAAATGGTTGTAGAAACCAGTGACTAGTAGCCAAGTCAGAGAGAAGTGTTAGTAACCCAAAGATTCACCACGTGTGATTGTAATCTGACACTGGAGGCAATCTTGTGACACTGAGCCCTTAAACCGTGGAGCCTTTACTAGCTTTAGTTAGCACTGTATTGGAATTAAATTGTAGGCCATGTACATAGTGTTTTCAGAGAACTGGAAAAACTACTTGGTTTAAAAAAAAAAGCACATGCACATTTATTGTCATGTGAACTGAGAAACTGTTTTCATTTACTTGGTACTCAGAGGATACGGAGGAGTACTCAGAAAACACAGGAATGTACCAACTGGCTGCTGTCTAGGATGGAAACAAAGGAACGCATCCTCAGAATTGAACAATGAGCAAAATACAAGGAAGATAGAAAATAGTGTGCAGAATAAAACCTATGAGGTTTTTTAGGAAGTAATTTGTATAGGACCCCCCAGATGCAGGACAGCAGAGAAAGGGAGTCTCACAAGAGTTACCAGCTTGTTTTTCTAAATAGGAAGGAGCTGCTGCCTGGGACTGAGATCCAGGACTTAACCTTTTAGAGGTTAAGAAGATTAGAGAATCCCAATGAGAAATCCCATGGAAAAGCAAAAAGCACCTAGATTTTCTCCCTTTCACTCTCTGTGTCCTATCTTCATCCCTAGATTTTTCTCTAGTCTATCCCTGGCCACTTGGAACCCTGGAGGAAAAGGCAGATATCATGCTTGCTCTTTTCCTGTCCACACTGTTAGCTGCCCTGAGACATCTCCAGTGGCTAGATGCTGCCATTAAGGAAATCAGACAGACGATAAGAGAAGAGGCCACATCATGGGGAGCAGAGTGGCGGTATAACCACTGTTACTGCACTGTTTCCCCTCTCTGGGTTCCTAAAGCCAATTCTACCTGTAAGGTCATCACCTCCTCACACACAAACACACAAGGTGGGGAAGGGGAGGGACAAAGGGAGGGAGAGAGAGACAGAGACAGAGAGAGGAGATACAGATATAGCATGGGGTAGGAGCCTAGAGATGGAATGAAATGGTATTCAGAAGACAGGAGAGAGTGAGATGGTCTGAGGCATTTCAAGCACTATCATCTAGTCTGAATCACTACCACCCAAAGGATGCCATGTCTCAGATCCCACATACTTCAGTAGTAACTGCTGTTTCTCCACAGGAATCCATCCTCCAGGATGACTTGTACCAGCTTCTTGAGCTCCTGACCTGGCAAACATACCTTTGACTGACTGAGGGCTTATTTCTTCCATCCAATCAATACTATCATTCTGGACACATAAAAAAAAAAATGGTTATCAAGCTAACACAGCATGGACACCAGCTCAACCACCTTAACCTCTTGCCCCTTGTTCTACCTATCCCAATTGTCAGGTATAGGCCTTTCCTGTCCTTCTCTGTGACAGTAAATATGCCGCTCTCTGTGTCCAAGCAAAAGCCTCATCTCCACACAAACATACACATAAACAACTCCACATCAGACCAGCAAGACTACAGAGCATCTGTAGCAGCTCTGAAGCACGGGGAACAGAACAATATCCTGCCTCTGGAGTTGAGCTCCTTACCAGAAGAACCTGAACCTCCTTACCTTGAAAATGGTCAGAAGGCTAGCTGGATTAGTAGTCAAAGCTTCCAGCCTGAAGCCTGGGGGCTTGCTCTCTAAGAGTGCTTGGCCTAAAAGAAAAAGGTTCCCTGAGGAGTTGGGTCATGAAATGATTCTTTAGCAGTAATTTGTATAATGTTCAAACATGTGAAACCATACACAGAAAATCTTGAAATATATCAACAAAATGAACTTTTAAATTCTAGTTCCTACCATGAAGACTATTCCTGTTAAGGTTTGTGGTTTGTAAAGGGAGACTAAATTGCCACTTTGTCCTATTTCTAAATTTCATATACTAAAATCAAATGGGAAAATGTTGCACTGCCAGGTACATTCTACAATGTTCAGGCAAAATCAACACAGGTTACTAGATACTATTTTAGTACACCATGGGACTCCATATTCTATTGATTGAGCTACGATTTATCCTTGATTAGGCCTGATATTCATTTGTAGATATTATGCTTACTAGATATAGAAAAAGATTTGTCCAATAGTATGGATAACATTAAATGTTCAAGGTATTGCATGTAAGATGGTAATCAGATTTTATATAATTCTGTGATATTATCCTATCATTTGATTCCCTGATATATAATTTTTAACTTTATATTGTGTATATGGAATACACATCTATCCCCTTTGACTGTTTTTTGATCTTAGCAGTTGTTCATTGGGTTGGTAAAATTCTTGCACCATGCTCCCATTTTATTAATACAAGTCACAATTTTATCTGCTTGAAAATATATAGCATTCTCAGACCAAAGAAAATAAATAGTTTTCTCCTGTCTAAAAATGATGAAAACTTTTCTGTTTCCCACAATTTTTCTATTTCCTGACTTGTGAAATACTCCTGTATGAAGGCTTGTTGTAGGCTGTGACTTTTTGGTTGTGGCAAAATATGCAGGACGTAAGACTTACCATTTTAATCAGTTTAAAGTGTACAATTCAGTGACAAAAGTAAATTCTCAAGGGTGCTGCAACCATCCCCACTGTCTACTTGCAGAATTTTGTTGCCACCTAAAAAAGGAAATGTTATGATTGTTTGAGTGTAATAATTACATGAGCAGTTTCATTCTTTGTACCATCAACAGCCTAATACAAACTTAGTAATCTTGGTTCTGAAGTCTCATTCATCTGTATCTTTTCTAAATCACTTTATCTCTAACCTTTTTTTTTTTTTTAACACTTTAGGTTCATCATTTATACAAACATACCCTTTCCCGGCATGCCCGTCTACAACCAGAATCACATTAGATGGGAACGTATTAACTTTTGTATGTTATGCTAAATTTTGTGTTTCTTAAATGCCTGTCTCTAAGAATTTAACTTTGTATATTTTAATTCAGATAAGGGCTATATGAAGCTGCTTTAGTCACAATGAGCTCAGATATTTTATTTATACACAATTTTTAAAGTAATAGCTAATTTTTCAAATATGACATCCAATTTTTCTCTAGTTACTATATATCAAATTACTAATGTTGTTTCATGTCAATAAGTCAATCCATACATAGTTATTTCGATGGTTAATACTTTCCTTGGACTATCATCTTACAAGAAATATTACTTCTGAGCCCATTTAATTAGACACGGTGGTGGTTGAGGTTGAGGAACCTTCCTAATGCTATGACCCTTTAATACATTTCCTCATGTTGTGGTGACCCCCAACCATAAAGTTATTTCTGTTGCTACTTCACAACTATAATTTTGCTCCTGTTATAAACTGTAAATTTTTTTGGCTACAGAGGTTTGTCGAAGGGGTCACAATCCATAGATTGAGAATCACTGAGTTAGAGTCCTTGTCATTCACCCTTTAGGTAGTATTGAAGCAAAACCTCTACTTGGAACTGTTAACTACTGTTTGGATTACGCAGTTCCTCAAAACTTACCTTATCCTAATTTTCCAACTGCATTACTCTCTAATCTCCTCTTACTTATTTCACCCATGTTACTGGAACAGATTTTCCTACCACACACTTTTCTTCACATCACCATGGTTCATTTCCAAGAATGCTTACTATTCAGTGACTTTCTAGGTCCCACTTCTTTGAAGCATTTCTTGAGTGCCAAAGTCCACAGTAATCTCCCTTCCTAAAATAGGATTTTCTAGTAAGCATGTATTTGTTCTAATACTAATCATTTATTTTGGGATGTGTATGATGTATCTGCACCTGGTTTTGAAAGTGAAGAAGGGTCATTTATGGCAATTTCAACATTGAACTTTATTGAAAACACAGACTCAAGTAGAGAACCACATGTTTAAAGAACACATAGCAGGATAGCTTACTCATATGACTTGGTTCACTGGGAGCTCAACACTAAAAATACCACAATCTGGACAGTAAGACAAATAGCAACAAATGTGTTTTCAGTTCTGATATTCATTTTGGCATCCACAAATGATCCAGCTCACAACAAGAGTTTGACAAGTTTAACATTAGCATTAAAAATATAAGTTACAACACAGAACCAGACTGGGAACACCGAAGCACTACTTGGGGCTCTTTGGGAACATAAGGCTGATCAGTGGCAGGCGATTAATCACGCTGACTTCACTGTCCCTCCTCGGGATCATTTTGATTGTCTATTTGGATTTGCAGCCGTTTAGCCAGCTCTTCAAACTCATGGAATGCAGAAACAAGCGGCTCAAGACTGAAATCGTCATCGATTAAAGACATTGCTCCACTTTTTACAATATTACTGATATTCTGAAACATTTTGATAACAATCTGAATGTTATCGTTTGTCTCCTCTATGTTGAAGAGACCCACAAATATTGACAGAGCTTTGGCACTGAATAGTTTCTTTGCCACCATAGGATTCTCAGACAAGTTCAACAGCATTTTCAGAACATGAAACTTTGTTCTTGCATTGCCTGTGGTCAATAAGTTGAGGAACCCAGACACATAATTGGCAATCAGTGTGTGATAATCAGTAGTTATAGTGAGGTGTCTAAGCATCCTTATTCCAGTTAGCTGCTCAAGCGAATTCACACCATGTGCAAGGGTTTCCTCACAGACTTGGCATATAAATGTCTCAATCATGTTTAGATTCGGATAAGGTGGAGCCATGTGGATCATATTCTCCAAAAAGTTAGTCCTAACTCGGGAGGAAGGATAATTCATCAGGGTTTCAATCAGTGAGACCACACCAGAATCTCGAATGAAATCGCGGGTAAACTGAGAAGCGGTTCTCATGCCCATTGCAATTTTAGATATTTCGTGGATAAAAGGATCACGAATTTTGTCCATTAGCAGAAGGAGCTCCTCAAACTCTGCAGAGCCAATTTTAAGCTCACACTGTATGCAGCTGCAAGACCAATTCGCAGGGTCCGCACTTTCCCTGGCCTTAAGATGTGCTCTTATTTCCTGGACTGATCGGTAAGAGGGGTCATACTGAAATGGGAACTCGGGTTCAGGCAGATCAGGCTGAAGCCCAGATTCCTGCTCTTCCCCTTCTGCACCAAGTTCTGCATTCTTGGCTTTTGCCTCAGTATTTTCAGAATCCCCTTCAGGGATTCTAAAGGGGAAGCCAAGCCCACGGCAAATACCAGGTTTGAATTCAACAGTAACTTCATCCCAGGTTTTGGGCCTAGATGCCACATTAAGCTCCTCAGCTGAATTTCTGAACCTGCTCTTCGCCTTGTACACAGGAGTGGGATTTAGGTCAAAGCAGGCCTCATCTCTATCCCAGAACCAGGACCCAAATATGGCCTCTTCTTCAGACTCAGGCCTGACCTCGTCTCTGGCCGCAGCCCCCAAAGTGGGCTTTTCTTCGGTCCAGAACAAAGATCCACCAATGGCTCCCTCTTCAGCCCCTGGTTCAGATTCACAGATTGCTGAAGCTCCAGCCTCCAAACCAGCCTCTTGTTCTGCCCAGAACCAGGACCCAATAATCACTTCCTCCTCAAACCTGGATTCTTGTTTGGCCCTGTCGGGGTTTTCAACATCTTTTTGGTTCCTGTTTTTTAAGATGTTATTAGACTCTGCCTTGTCTCTGCGCCTGAATCTATTAGCTTCTTCCCCAGGCAAAAACCAGGACTCTTTATAGAACTCATCTTCAGATTCGGATTCAAAATAGTCCTCCCTCTTTGTCCTGATCTTAGGTCTCACATTGGCCTCTTCCCTGCCTCTGGGCCTAAACAAGTCATTGGTGTTTTCTCCAGCCCAAAAGCAGAATGGGTTCCCCGCCTCATCCTCAGACCCAGACCAAGAATCAATATAGGGCTCTTGTTTGGCCCTGGGCCTGGACCTGGCATTAGTCTGATGTTTAGCCCTGTGCCTGGACCTAGTATTTGCCTCTTCCCTGGGCCATGATCTGATACTGGTCTCCTCTCCAGTCCAGAAAGAAGACATTGTAGAGGTTTCATCTGCTGACCAAAACCCAGACTCATTAGAAGTCTCCTCCCTGGCTCTGGGCCTGGGATAGCACCAAGAACCCGAATTAGCCTCCTCTCCTGGTCCAAACCAGGGCTGGATTCCAGCCTGACCCTGGGTCCCAGGAAAGGTCTCCCTGTTCATATTGACCAGTTCTCTATCCATAGACAGACTCTTAGATTTAGTAACTGATGAAGAGTCAGACTCAGCATTGACCAGTGGCCATGTGACAGCATTAGGTAATGGTGCTCTCCCAGCCCGTGACATTGCCTCTCTCTGGGCCCATGCTTGGGCATCATCCTTAGGCCTTGCTCCCGGGATTGGCTTGGCCTCAGTCTTAGGGCGAGCACCACCTACTGCCCTGGTATCAGTTTTGGGCCTGGCACCAGTCATTACCTGGGCCTCAGATCTAGGCCTTGCTCCAGGCAGTGCCTGGGCACCATTTTTAGGTCTTGTTCCAGACCCTGACTGGGGCTCAGTTTTAGGCCTTGCCCGAGATGAAGATTTCGATTCAGTTTTGGGCCTTGCTCCACTTGTTGCTGGAGCCTGGGGCCTGACTTTGGGTCTGACCACCATAGGGACTTCACTTTCTCGATCAGCCCCACCCATAACCTCTTCCTGAGGCTTCTTATCAGGTTTGGCCTGAGACCCAGTCTCAACCTCTGCCCCAGTCATGGTAAAAATTAGAGAGAAGGCTCAATTAAGAATGCCTACCAAAGCCTCAGTCTCAACAATAGATCTGCCACAGTACTGTATCTTCACACACTGATCTTTGGATGAGTGAGTAGCAGGGATAAACCACCAATCTGGCACCGATAAGATTCCTACCCAAGCACAATCTCAGTCAATAACACAGATACAGTGCAGAAGAGGCGAAACCAAGCCAGAGGAGGATGGACAGGTCCCAGGTGGGTGCAGACCTGTTGACTGCGCTGGTCAGCAGCAACCCCGGCACCACCAAGCAGCCACTGCAGCTGATCTAGGAAGAGAAAAAAAGAGGAAATAAGCCTTCTACAATTCTGTTGCCTCCTGTTGAAACTTACACAGAGACACTGGTGCAGGATGCTGAGTGGAACAGCTCAGCTATGAGAAAACCTCAGTGTTCCCTTTGCCTGCTGGAAAACAGGTATGGGGTTGAGGAAACAGTAACACACGCTAGAAATGAAGACAGAGGGGAGCCCCCAAATCTCATAGTAGTCACTCTTGGGTGATCTCTACTACCCCCATCTAAAAGTGAACCCTCTCCCATACCAACCTTCACCGATGTGGTGCAAGTCCCTCCTCTTTTCTACGTTCAGGTGGTGTTAAGACCAACAGATAAGGACAGGGAGTCCTACAAATGCATAAAAGGAAATGGAGTCTCAATGCTTGGTATATAGGCACACATCTCTGAGCCCAAACAGACAATAACAAAACCACACCTGCTTTCTATCTAAAGTTTATGTTCCCTGGTCTCAGCTCTCAGCTCTTGTCTTTTGGATCACAGATTAACTCACATCTCCCTCAACATTCCTAGTATCTCTGAAAGGAAATAAAGGATGCTGTGGCAGTGAGCAAATTTAGGGGGCAGTAAAGACATCATGCACCCTCTTGGGTTACAGCAGTCTGCACTTGTCTCCTCAGTACCTGGATCCTGCACTGCCCCCGGGTCTCACCAACCTGAGAGACCTGAGACAGTCTCCTCGATGTCTTCTTTCTTGCAGAACTACCAGCCTTAAAGCAGGCCTGTGGACAAAGAGATGAAAATGTAAAACAATAAATGATGGCAGCATCTCTAGGCAAATTTAGGGGGCAGTAAAGACATCATGCACCCTCTTGGGTTACAGCAGTCTGCACTTGTCTCCTCAGTACCTGGATCCTGCACTGCCCCGATCCTCACCAACCTGAGAGACCTCAGACAGTCTCCTCGATGTCTTCTTTCTTTCTTTCTTGCAGAACTACCAGCCTTAAAGCAGGCCTGTGGACAAAGAGATGAAAATATAAAACAATCGGGAAATGATGGCAGCATCTCTAGGCAAATTTAGGGGACAGTAAAGACATCATGCACCCTCTTGGGTTACAGCAGTCTGCATTTGTCTCCTCAGTACCTGGATCCTGCACTGCCCCCGGGTCTCACCAACCTCCAGAGACCTGAGACAGTCTCCTCGATGTCTTCTTTCTTGCAGAAATACCAGCCTTAAAGCAGGCCTGTGGACAAAGAGATGAAAATGTAAGACAATCGGGAAATGATGGCAGCAGCTGATCCAGCTGAGAAGAACACCACCAAGGATAAGAACCAGATCGTGTGTCTTTCAGCATTTAGGGTCCTACTGCTGGAACATTCTAGTTCCATTTTGCCTGGCTGCAGGGTTTCTGTGGTAACACCCACTTCTTGATGTCATACTTATTAGTCCTTCTGCAATTCTGAGGATGCGCCACCAGGTGGCCACATTTCCTCGCCTTGCGCAGCAAAAAATGGGGGAAGGGCGCAGCACATTCTAGAAGGCAGGTTCTGAAGTGGTCCTTGGATTTATGACTCCGTCATCGTGCCCAAACCATCTTTTCAGACCCCAAATTTGGGAAGGAGGAAAGGGCATTGGGGAAAATACCTGAAAGGCTGTGAGAAATGAGATTAGGAGACACTAATGGATACCCCACCTGTTCTGGTCTGTCACCCCCACCCTTTTCGCATCTCCAATCACTGTCTGGCGCCCACTCCCATTGCCACACACCTCTAGAAATCCACGCCATTTTCCTGTTCCTCTTTCCTCAAGCCTCTGGTCTACAGATGCTCACTGTGGCCTGTCAGAATACGCCAGACCTACCGCGCAGAGAGGAGACTTTGCCATCAAGCAGGAGCCTGTGGGAAGGGACAGCACCCAGGGCGCAGGGTACAAGGGCCCCTCTCCGGAAACAGATCAGAGCCCTAGTAGCCGAGGCGACTCACCACCCACCAGCTGAGCTGGCCCCAGACTGGACATCCGCCTTGCACCCCCCACATACACACACCCGTGGGCTCCCGGCGCCCCCCCCTCCCAATTCCCGCACCGCCATTTCTTCCGCAGCTGCCTACCCCATAATCTTTTCCACGGTCCAGACTGACACCTGAAGAGAGGCTGTCAGGCTGTCTGGTGCGCCAGACTCCAGACCATCACACCCAGCCGCCCTCCCCCACCCCCGTGCCAGCGGCCCGACCCGGGCTCCCGCTTCCTCCTCACCGCCTAGGATCTCCGGGATCCGCCACCACTCCAGGGAGCCCCCACGACCCGCTCGCCTCCACTGCACTGTCAGGGCCGGGCGGTGGTCCGCAGTGCAGTGCGCCGCCGCCCCAGCCCTCGACACACCCCCACTTGCCTGGCCAGGCGCACGGCCCAGGTCTCCGGGCTGCCCCGCGTCCCCGTCTGCTCCTGCCCGCGCTCCGTCCTCCGCAGCTCCTCGCACTGTGCTCTCGCCGCCGCTTTGCGCGCGAGTGCAATGGCAGAGCCGCGTCCCGCCCCCACGCCTCTGCACCAAACGGGCAGGGGCTGCTGCGCAGGATGCGGCAGGAGCAGCTCGCCTCGAGGGTGTCGGGAAGGGGCGGAGGGATACGGCGCACTGGGCTCGACGCCCCCTCCCGGGCCCACCCTAGTTCCGACTCCGAGTGGGCGGGGCCGGAGGCAGCCCCCCTGCACTCGGAGGGGTGGGTCGCGCCC
This sequence comes from Peromyscus eremicus, assembly GCF_949786415.1. Taxonomy (NCBI): domain Eukaryota; kingdom Metazoa; phylum Chordata; class Mammalia; order Rodentia; family Cricetidae; genus Peromyscus; species Peromyscus eremicus. The sequence continues at coordinate 83,513,084 of NC_081439.1, read as the reverse complement.
GTGGGCTTCTGCAGACCCCTGTTCGCCCTAACCAGAGACCACCACCACTTTTCTGGCGCCACTGCAGTGTGTGGGATGGCTGAGGGCTAGGGTCTATGAGGGCTTTGGAGTGGGGGGGACGGACTATATGAAGGGGGGGCTGTCTGGAGTTGGGGAGCAGGAGGGAGCAGCGGATGGATACTGAGTGGGCCCCTTGGTTCATCTGCACCTCAGAAGGAGGCTGGACAGTGCCTACTCATCCTAGTGCTCCCTTTCTACTCCCCCTCCCATTTTCCGCCCTTTTTTGACGCCAATGGAAGGGGAGGGGGACTGTCAGTACTGCAGCCTGAGAGGGGACAGGTGACCTAGCAACAGCCAGCCAGTAGGTTCCTGTTGTTTCTCCCATGTTTTTTTCCACTTGTTCATGCAACCATGAAGAGGAGCAGGGCACTTCTGAAATGGGGGCTTCCATTACATCCCCCACCACTGCCCCTATTCCAAAGGGGAGACAGAGGCAGAGAGGAAAGGAGGGAATGAAAGAGAAAGGGAGAAAGGGAGAGAGGGAGAGACAGGGAGAGAGGAAGGGAGAGAGAGGAGAGAGAGAGAGACAGAGAGAGAGAGGAGAGAGAGAGACAGAGACAGAGACAGAGACAGAGACAGGCAGAGACAGAGACAGAGAGAGAATGAATCTAAGTAGCAATACCTTCTGCTATATTGCCCATCCCACAATGCTCTTTCCCTGTCAGTATTTGCAGGGTGTCAGAGTCCTGCTTCTCAGCTGTCCCACAGCCAAGTGTTGGGACCCAGTTTGGGCCTGTTCAGTTTTCCTTGCCAAATGGTTCTGAAATCTCTTGCCAGTCATGTCCAACTAAGCCTTCATATTTGACAGCGTGCAAACCCAGGAGGGATTAACTAGCTTGGATCTCAGCCATAGCTAACTGCCTAGGTTCACTGTATGTCTCAGGGAAAGGACCCTCCATGCATCTTTTCCCTCAAGACCCTCACCTGGCTGATTTTGAATCTTTCCTTTTGCCTCACCCACAAAATTCCCTCTGCTCTTAGTCCTCTCTTTTCTGTGCTTGCTTTGTGGGAAAATCAGCAGTGACATGAAGCCCACACTGAAGCAGTTGGCCTTGCCCATTTAGAAATTCATTTAAGCACCTACTCAGTGTTTAGCAAAATAACAACCCCAAGTCCATACCCAGGATATGTGACTATATGTTATTTGACCAAGGAGATTTAAGTTGCAGGTGGAACTATGGTTATTAATTGCAGCATTTAACACACAGTTGTGCTGGATTATTCTACCCAATATAAATGCAAGAGTACTTAGGTGTGGCATAAGGTTCTGTGTTTGAAGAACGCAGCATAGGGAAAGAGGAGCTGAAAAGTCCATTGTTAGCCATAGAATGTAATCGTCTCCAGAAGCTGGGCAGAAAACCAAAGATTCTCCCATAGTGATGTACCAGGAAAGGAACCTTCAGAACACCTTTGCCTTAGTCACCTTTTAAAGTAATTTCTAACCTCCATAACTGTAAAGTAATAAATGTGCATTATCTTAAGCTACTACATTTGTAATACAGTTGCCTCTGTCTAGCCCCTATTCCACCTCTGTATGTTCAAGGAACCCTGGATGGGAATTTTTTTTCTAAAACATGTTCCTGTACTAAGCAAACTTTTTCTTGCCAACATTCCCCAAGCGATGGAATTTAATGAGTTTCACAGTCTATATATAGTATTCAGTATTTTAAGCCTTTTAACGAACAATTTATCATTTTATGTACATAGCTGTTTTTGCATACAAGCATGTCTGTGCACCACATGAGTGCTTCGTACTTGAAGGGGTCAGAAGGAGCATGGGATCCCTTGTAACTGGAGTTACAGATGTTTGTGGGCCAATACCTGGGAATCAAAAAAACTCGGGTCTTCTTCAAGGGTAGTAAGGGCTCTTAGCAACTGAGCAATCTCTCTAGCCCCTTGTTTTAGTATTTTAAGCAATCCAAAGCAGGTGAAGGTATATTGGGAAAAGTGCATACATTATATGGAAATTTTGTGGTGTTTTGTGCAAGTAGCTTAAGTTCCCCCACGCTTTGGTCCGAGGGGATTCTAGAAGCACTCTGCTGTGGATACTGAGGGAGTCACTGTAATTTGTTATAACAGTATTAAGAAACTCCTTTCCCATCCTGGCAAGTCCTACACTCACTATCTTTCACTGTGTTTCTGTCTCTAGGAAAATCTATTTTGCAATCATTTCTCAACACTGCTACTACCCCTATCTCTTTTCTCTCTTTGTCCTAAAGAAGAAATATTTTTGTGATGGTCCTTGAAGCTCAACTTGGAGACTACTACTTTTTTTTTGGCAAACAATCACTGATATGAAAGGAGAACCCTGTTTTCATCGTGAGGTTTCCTGTATTTCCATATCAGTATTTATTTGTGAACAGATATTTTACTCACATTGTTTATATGTTAAGAAAAAAGTAACCCCCAAATGATCCAGGCTATTGCCAAGGGTAGTTGTTGCTCTCCACAAACTGATGGTAAGGCCCTATTGCCGAAGACAATATCTACACAACTCATTGAACATGGAGAAGTCGAGCCTGTGCATACACAGAGCCTTCACCCATACTGACTAGTGTTCATGCTACTGGACATTGCTCTGCACACTACCAAAGGGGAAAGGCATACAGGCCCTTCAATTCACAATGCTGTCCTGTCTGTAAGATGAACTAATGGCAGCAGTGGCACAAAGTTTGTGGGAGTAAGCAGTCAGTATCTGATGGGATTTAAGGCCCCCCCCCAGGAGATGGAACCCATACCTGAAACTGCCTGCTTGTCGAGAACGTGAGAATAGATAGGCCAGGGACCTAGTGCAAAACCAAATACTACTGTTCTGCTAAAGGAATGTTTGAATAAAATGGCCCGTAATGACATTCTGCTGTACTCATAGTTCAGTGTCTTGCTCAACCATTATCAGAGAAACTCTTTCCTGAAGTAGATGGTAATAAATACAGTGACCCACAGCTGGACAGTGCCAAGTGAGAGACTTTGGAACACTCAAGTCTTAAATGGGGCGTCTCCATCAAATTCATCCTCTCAGGGCTCAGTGAACTCTGCAGAGGAGGAGGCAGAAAAGTTGAAGGTCCAGAGGCAATGAAGAACACCAAGGAAACAAGGCCCTCTAAACACAGCAGAGCCAATGCACAGATGACCTCACAGAGACTGTGGCAACTTGCATAGGGCCTGCAAAGGTCTGAGACTGATGGGGTCCCGGTATTGAGATGGAAAGTGGACACAAGCCCACATCCCTAACACAATGGAGTCTCCCTGAGTATACATATGAGGCTAGTCCCCATGCCCAACAATAGATGGCCAACAAAAACTAGCTCAACGACATTTTTAGAGGTTCTTGGTCTCATAAAGCTTTGTCAGGTTTTTTTTTTTCATGCAGGTCCCTTGCATGCATGTATGTGTGTGTGTGTGTGTGTGTGTGTGTGTGTGTGTGTACACACATATATATGTATATATATAATGATTGCTGGTTTTATATTTTTATGGGTTTTCTGTCTCTGTTTCTGCATCTATATATGTTTCTTGTGCTTTTTCTTTACTTCTTTTTCTGTTTGTTTTGTCCTATTCTACTTTATGGGCTTGTGTCCACTTTCTTAGATGTCTGTTTGTATCCTAATGAGTGAGAATAAAAGGGGTATGGATTCGGATGTGTGGGGAAAATGGGAGGATCTGGGAGGAGTTGGGGGAAGAGAGGAAGGAAGAAAAGAGTTCCTGAGAGTAATTTCTGTAATATATCTGGAGGTGTGTGGATGCTGTCTATGAGAAAAAGATCAGTTCTGCTATTTAATGGTCTTACCTGAGGCTGGAGAGATGGCTCAGTGGTTAAAAGCACATTGCATTACCAGAGGACGCACCTCTGTGAGCCACCTGTAACTCTAGCTCCTGGGAATCTGACTCCCTCTTTGGGCCCCCGTGGACATGTTCACATCAACAAAAAATAAATCTTTAAAACAGTAAGTAAATGGTCTTCCATGGTGGGCTTTTCTTTTTCTCCACAGTATAATGCTGTGAGATGTCCTGTATGCTGTGAATATATGTTGCTATGATTGATTGATAAATAAAAATGCTGATTGGCCAGTAGCCAGGCAGGAAGGATAGTGTAGGCAGGACAAGGAGAGAGGAGAATGCTGAGTAGAAGAAGGCTGAGTCAGGAGATGCTGCCAGCCGCCTCGATGAATAGCAAGATGTAAGTTACCGGTAAGCCAGGAGCCATGTGGCAAGGCATAGATTAATAGAAATGGGCTGAGTTTAAGTGTAAGAGCTAGACAGTGGTAGGCCTGAGCTAATGGCTGAACAGTTTAATTAATATGAGCTTCTGAGTGATTATTTTATAAGTGATTGTGGGGTCCATGGGGCTGGGCAGGACTGGAGAAAACTCCAGCCACAGTATAATCTCGTTAGTGAATAACACTTGAGAGATTAGGGTCAAAGTTCTGAAGGAGAGAGAGAGAGAGAGAGAGAGAGAGAGAGAGAGAGAGAGAGAGAGAGAGAGAATCTGTATTCTCCTAACTGTTCTCCTTACTGCCACAGGGTGACTTAAAGCCACTGGTACTTTTCATTTCAATCCCCAAACCTATAAATTCAAAGGCATTTGAAAATGATCTCAGCACCAATTCTTCTTCTCATTTTGGGGCGGGGAGGGGGCGCTAGCATATTGTTGTGATATTTACCTACAGAGGAATGCTTTTACCAAAAGCTGACAAATTTTGGTGCCAGACTGGAAAACCTGTTGGAAAATGTGTTGTGAATTTATTTAAAGACATGGACTATGTGTGACTAGCATTTTTTGACCTGAGAACAGCTTTATTCTATGCTCTTTCTGTGCATACCAGTGCTTTGCTGCCTCCTCCTTTTCCCTTCAGGTTATCCTAGCCTGCAGCTGCTTGCCAGGGATAACCTCTTCCTCCCCTTTGAACTTGTCTCCTTTGTTTTGAGACTTAGCTGATCCCAGCCTTGTTCCCTCTTCAGCAACACAAAGGGAGAGGGGAGAGATAAATAACACTAAAGATGCTTGAAAAATCCATAGGGAAGTATATATTTCATACTTACCTAAAGTTACACATAACATATACAAGTGTGTATGTATGCATAAACACACACATACTCACATGTTCCATAGTCTATCTAACAAAAATCCCAATACCAACCATGAGAAACCTCGTTTAAAGTTGTTGGTCAGGGGAGCCCATGAGATTCCTCCCAAACATTCTAGGCGATTGCCATTGCATTTGGCTGCCTCCCCGAATTTGAAGGTGACACTCACTCGCTGAAGACACCACACACTTTGAACACAGAACTTGGAGGAATCAAGCTGGAAATGACCTGGAAGCCTTCCTGAGGATTAGCTTTCACAGTACAAGAAGGAGATATGTAATCTTCCAAAGGAAAAACAAATTCAAGTCTTAACCCAGCTATGACACCTATAAATACCAATGACCAGCAAGGGAAGATATCCCCAAAGGTGTAATAGTGACACTTGTACCTTGAGGGTAACCAACAACTGCCTAATTGGACTTAAGGTCTGCTCAATAGCAGGGAATTCATGTCTGGTACTATAAATCTATCAACTACCCTTGGCTGGTGATGTCAGGACTCCTACAGGAGAGCATACTACCACCACTTTTTAAAATCAGTATAATTTCTAAATGCATTCTAATAATTACCTTTATACACACAGATAAGTATAACTTTCACCTATCATCAAAGAAAACTTTTTGCAGCAGCAGCAGCAGTGAAACAGACAGACACCATTACAGAAAGGTACCAGTTGGTCAAAATGCAAAGGACAACTGGCTATGGGGTGCCCAGCCTCCACCGGTACGTCTACAACACAACCACTACATCTAAGGATGTACATTTGGGGAACATCACAGGAAAGGGTCCGGAAAGACTGTAAGAGCCAGACAATCGAGAAGTCTGCCATGAGACTGTCTTCTATACAGAACAAGGAAGCTTCACCTATAAATTCTCAGCAATGTGTAGTAGCCAGATCAATGACAATGCCAGCTGACATGCCAACGTATCCAGATGGGTGAAATCTCACAAAGTGCTACCCTAGGTGAAGAGCTACAGACAATTAATGACTGCTGAGAGAAAGAATCATTCCTCCCCAATTAATTACCTAATAGTAAGTAGTCAGCCCCCAAAACATATACATGTGAGCAACACTAAACTAACTTAGCACATTGTATTTATATATGTATATGTAACAATAACAATCGAAGAAAAATAGAACAGATGAAAAGAAAAAGAAAAGGACATAAGGATGGAGAGATGATGGCTCAGCCGTTAAAAGCACTGATTGTTCTTCCGGAGGACTCAGGTTCAATTCCCAGCACCCACACAGTGACTAACAACCATCTTTAACTCCAGTTCCAGGGTACAAGATGCTCTTTTCTGGCCTCCACAGGCATCAGACATGTATGTGGTGCACAGATATACATACAAACAAAACATCCGTACACGTACAATAATAGAATAAAATAAAGAAGAGGACATGAAGTTGGGAGAGAGATACGTTGAGAGGCCCTAAGGGGAGTTTAAGGAAGGAAGTGAGAATAGATGTGGTCATTACATACATGTATAAAATTTTCAAACAATAAAGAAAAAAAGACAGCTGACCCAAGCTGGTGGGAGCTCATGGACTCTGACCTGTCAGCTGGGGAACATGCAGGAGACCAAACTAGGCCCTCTGAATGTGGGTGACAGTTATGTGGCTAGATCTGTTTGGGGAGCCCTGGCAGTGGGAGCAGGACTTCTCCCGGGTGTATGAAATGGCTTTTTGAAACACATTCCCTAGGGTGGGATACTTTGCTCAGGCTTGACATGGGGAGAGGGGCTTGGTCCTGCCTCAACTTAGTATGCCAGACTTTGTTGACTCCCCAAGGGAGGACTTACCCTCTCTGAGGAGTGGATGAGGGTGGGATGGTGGGGGGGGGCGAGAAAAGGGGAGAGAGGGGGAACTGGTATTAGTATGTAAAAAAAAACCTTTTTTTAAATAAAAAAATTTAAATAAAAATCTGCAACTTAAAACAACTGAGTATGTGTGAGGAGAAGTGGTGAGGAAGTTTGGAAGGAATTAAAGTGGAGGGGTGTGGCATGGATTTGACCAAAACACATTGTGTATTTGTATTGAATTCTTAAACAACATGTAAAAGTATATTTAATTAAAAACTTTTAATGATGTAAAATTTATTTTTACTTTATGTTTTGCCTGAATGTATGTAAGTGTAGTGGGTGTGTACCTGATCCCAGAGGACACCAAAAGAGGGTATTGGATCCCCGATACTGGAGTTATGGATGTTGTAAGCTATCATATTGTTTCTGAGAAAAGAACCCGAGGCCTTTGCAAAAGCAGAAAGTGCTCTTAAATGCTGACCCATCTCTCCAGTCCAATGTTTAAATTTTTTTAATTAAGAAGTTACTTTTGTATTCCCTTTCATATGTTTAACTAGCTTAATTATATTTTTCAGATTGTGTAATCTTTTTTGTCCCCATGTTTACCTATTTTCTCCTTCTCTGCCATAATTTAGCAGTACTTTTGTTATGTTTCCTAACCCAAGTTTTTCTTTTTCACTCCTTTTCTCTTTACAGTTTTACACTATATTTATTGTGTGTGTGTGTGTGTGTGTGTGTGTGTGTGTGTGTGTGCTCATGCATGCATACAATACAGAGCACCATAGTGAGCCTGTGGATGTCATGTGAGAAACAAAGATCATCACTTCGTAACAAAAGCACTGGGATCTTACATTAGTGAAAGTGAAGGAATTTATTTTCTGACTTTACAAAGTCAGACATTGTCTTTGTTAGGGATTCTCTTGCTGTGAAGAGATACTATGACCATGGCAACTCCTATAAAGAAAAACATTTAGTTGGGGGGTTTAATAAAAAATATTTAATTGGTTGGTTTTGGTGTTGCACATCTTTAATCCCAGCACGTGGGAGGTGGAGGTAGGAAGATCTCTGTGAGTCTGTTAATTTGAGGGCAGCCTGGTCTACAGAGTGAGTTCCAGGACAGCTAAGGCTGTTACACAGAGAAACCCTGTCTCAAAAATAAATTACGGTTATATTTGCTACAATATATGTGATTCAACTCTGGTTTACAATATGCTCTATATGGTGATAAAAATTTAAGGTTATAAAGGTCTATTCAGATTAGCAAAAGCTGACTTAGGTGAGATTTAAACCTAAGTACTTACATCTTTGCTAATTGTTTAACACTAAGCTTCTAGAAACAACATATGTTTGATAAATAAGGTATATTGATAATCAGGATTTATAAATTCCTAATGTCTACTCAGGTTCACAGTAATATTTGTCTAGCTTCTCTGTATTTGCTCAATTTAAGCTTTAGCCATTTGGATAAACTAAGCCATACAAAAACTGCAATATTCTATAATGATTGCTAAAGTTGCCAGTCTCTCTGTGGACTGCATGATTTAAAAGTTTTGTTTCGATACTAGAAGTGCTTTAGTTAAAAAAAAAAATTCTTATTTTTTAAGGCTAAACCTAACAGGGATGGAATGTAAAGTCCTAGTTTTATAAAAGCTACTAACTATTGTAAATTGTTAAGGATAATTAAGACATTCAAGTTGATGGTCAGTCACCTTAAATTGATCATATTATTTAATGTGTTCAGAACTATACTTGTAGACATATGCAGCCAGAGGCTTTTCTGCATCCTGCCCAGTCATTTCTCTCCTGCCTGCCTGTTCCCAAATACCTGGCAGCTGCTTCCCAAATAATTGACTTGGAGGCTTAATATTACTTATAAATGCTCCACCCATAGCTCAAGCTTATTACTAACTAGCTCTTACACTTAGAGTAACTCATAATAGTTATCTATGTTTAACCACGTGGCTTGGTACCTTTTCTCAGTGAAGCATTCTCAACTTGCTTCCTCTGCATCTGGCTGGGGACTCCTGACTCTGCTTCACCTCTTCATAGAATTCACCTAGTCTGGTTGCCCTGGCTACACTTCCTGCCTGGCTACTGGCCAATCAGCATTTTATTAAACCAATTTGAATGACAAATCTTTACAGTGTACAAGAGAATTATTCCACAGCAGACATACTAATTACTAATGCAATAATTATAGGGTAAGCTTTATTTCGCCTCCTGCATATGTTTTCAAAGTTAAGCCTAAAGCAAGTAACTAAATTCAGGTATACTTAAAAGAGAGATGGTCCTCAAACTTTTTAGAGATCTGTTGAATACGGCATTTAAAATGTTTAATAAGGCCGGGCGGTGGTGGCGCATGCCTTTAATCTCAGCACTCGGGAGGCAGAGCCAGGTGGATCTCTGAGTTTGAGGCCAGCCTGGACTACCAAGTGAGTTCCAGGAAAGGCGCAAAACTACACAGAGAAACCCTGTCTCGAAAAAAAAAATGTTTAATAAAAAAGCTTTTCATGATAGAGAGACATGTTATCTCCTGGCAGCACTCCTAATCCCCCGCAAAGAAGATGGGCACAGAAGAACTCCACCTGGAGCTTGCTTTAAATGCGGCAAAGCTGGCCAGTAGGTGAAAAACTGCCCTTCATCTCGCCTGCTGCCATGACCCTGTCTAAACTGTGGACAAGCAGGGCACTGGGGAGTTGATTGCCCCACTTCGCCTAGACAAGGTTCACCAGTCTCTCCAAGTTCCTACTCAACAGGAAAATCTGTCAGATCTTCTGGACCTGGTGGCCAAAGACTGACACTGTCCTGGGACTTCTGCCCCTAACAATCAATGGGGGAAGCTAGGTGACTGTCCAGTTAGCCAGTAAGTCTCTGTCATTTTTAATATATTCAGAAGCTGCTTGGTCTGTACTTCCTGTTTACTCTGGTAAAATTCATCCTTCTCAGATCTTGGTTGGTGTTGATGACTAGGCTAAGGATCGCTTTGCCAGTTTAACAGCAGCAACCAAGGCTTCAGCTGCCTTCTCAGTCCTCATCATGTAAAAATCAGGCCTCAGGCCTCACTTCCTATGGCTACTACTAAGTCTAGACACAGTTTACCTTATCAGACTCTAAAAAGAGATATTCACAAAACAGAATTCAATGTAACTTTTTACTCTTCCTTTATTTAAAGAAACTCACTTTACAATGATTGCTCTCAGTTATCAACCACCTGTATCTCATGGTGAAGAGTGGATAGAAAACAAGCTGTAAAGTTTATGTAAGGTCTGAAGATATGAAAGCTTAAGTTATGAGTATCTAAAAATGTTTTAGGGTCTCAAAGAGGTGTTTTAAGGCATGTAAATGCGAGTTATAAAGGTCTGAGGACGTGAAAGCTTGAGTTGTGATAAGAAAGTGACTTAAGGTTAAAAATAAAAGAAAAATGTTTCAGATTTCTTTCCCTCGCTATGCTATTGTTACATTAAGACTTCAAAAGTTCAGAGTTTTAACATTAATCATTGAAATTCTGATAAGATATTAATCTAGATTTTGTAAATACTACTATTGTCATAGTCACAAGCTCAAGATTTTAAATTTCCTTTGGGTGTTTTCTATAGACTTAAAAGTACTTTTATAGACTTAAAAGTGGTTCTTACTGTGCTAAAAACATCTGTCTAATCTATATACACCCAGTCTTCTGGATAGAGGAAAGAATGTTAATCCTTTTAACCAAAATCATGTTGGGGTTCGCAAGCTTCTACTATGATTCAAAGGCACGCGTCTAGTGCCTTTTTCTACAATGTGGATTTCAGTAGAGATTACAAACAATAATAATGCTAACGTAGCTAAAACATTTGCCTCTTTATAAACCGAAAAAATTCTTGTAAACTTCATGGAATCAACTTGGATCCACCTCTCACAGGTCAAATGGACTCCAGATAAGTACTGTTGATCAACAGCCTGTTTCTCCACCTGCCTATTCTGAATGTGGGATCTCTTCCCCTTCCCCTGGTCTTGGGAATTACCTCCCCCAACTACCAGGACCATGAGATTAAAAGTTTCAAATGTACACCTAAGAAAAAATTTCCCCCTAAACTCCTTAACTTTACCTTCTGTCATATATATATATATATATATATATATATATATATATATATATATATATATATACATACTGCTTGTGGGGTGTTTACCCATCCTCCCCCACAGTTCCCCAGAGTTTTCTTGAGTGCGAGCAGCAGGAAATATTAGATAGAAGGATTTATTGCGGAGAATCTTGCGGAGATAAACAGATAGAAAATAAAGGATAGCCTCGAGAGGGCCTGGAACCTATTCCAACGGGCCCTGACTGTCTCTGCCCCAGGGTTTTTATAGAGACGCCAAGGGGTGGAGCAAAAGACCTCCTCCCCCAGCACAGCCAAGTGCAGACCATCCCAGACACCTGCACTTAGGCCCGTGGTCTAATCATCCTCTATGCGGACCTGCTGGGTAAAGCCACGAGGAACCCGAGAATGGGCTCCCACAGGTCCCCCTTTCTTAATATATAAAAAATAACTATAATGGCTTACAGCAATCTCCATAGCTGTTACACCTCCCAGTATGGGAGTAGAGGATGATATAGATGGCATTTCTCTTTTGAATTAGGTCCAAGGTGACTACAGCAGTCTTAGCTGCCTCAAGCCCTTTCTAAGCCAAAAACTCTTAAGGCGACTACAAACTTAAAGAATCCCTTAGCTTCATCATTACCATTAACAGGTTAACATAAATATTGCTATACATAGCCACAATTCTCTCAGTCTTACAACTCAAAGCAAACTCTTAACAGAACCATTTGGATTAGCATATATGGTGCTATATATAGTTAACAATTTTCTCCGTCTTACAACTTTAACTCAATCATTTGAATTTTCTTGTTAACAGAACATAGGAAAAACTTCGATGTATTCACATCAAACTTAAATATTTCCTTAACTCCACAAAACCAGGGTGCATTAATATCAATAGGGTTCTGCAAACATAATTCAATCTCATAACTCCTCCTTTTCTTTATAATTTTTTAAACAAAATCTCAAACCTAGTTAGAGGAATCCAAACATATATAATTCCTACAAACCCATATTGAAAAGCAATCTTCTCAATCTAACCATTAACACTTTGAAAACTTAGCAAAACATCCAAAAGCAGTTTCTTAATAAAACTCTTTACACTTTAAAAGTAGTCTCTTAATATACCCCATTAGCATTTCTTACTAACAAAAACATGACATTAATCCACTCAAACAACTTTTGAAATTAGACTAAGGAATATTAACTCTTCCCCCTTTCTTTATAATTTAAGCAAAATCTCAAGCCTAATTAGAAAACCCAAACTTTTCAATTTAAACAGTTCCGTTTGTAACACAAAACCAGTTCTGTATGTAATTCCATTTTTACATAAACAGTTCCACAAAACAATTCATGAATCACCTATTAATAAAGCATATATGCATACACAAAACTGCATCTTGATTCTAGGTAGAAACAATAAATTTCTTCATTTAACCAGTTCCTTTTTTTAACCCAATTCCAGAAAACAGTTCCTAGGTCATTACTATAAGTAAACTCAAAATTGTCCCATTGCAATGAAATCTCTACTATTCATTTCATTTCTTAAGTCCCAAAATTCAAATGATAAATTCTGGTATGAGCCTTCCAAATATGAAGAAATCCATAACCAAAGTCTTTTTGTAATTTTATCTCATTTTAAGTTCAAAAAGTTCAAACAAATAAATTCTGGTATTAGGCTTTCACTTCAAAATATGAAGAGATGGTTTTCAACCAAAACTTTTTGCCATTAACAATTTTACTTCAAACAAGCGTCTCTGCAACTTTTGTTCTCACAGACAGACCTTTTTAGGTACAGTAGTATTCTAAACCGCACCGTTTTTGATGTTAGCTCAGGTTTTTCTGTGTTGCGTTGATTTTCCATGAATCTCAGCTGCGGATGCCTTGTGCTAGTTCTGGCGTCCGCCATTCTTAGCTTCTTAGCGGCTTCTGGAGCTTTTGAAAAACCGCTCAGACTGCCTGCTTTGCAGTCTGCTAGGACACTAACTTCTGTATGTCTCAGGTTCTTTCACCATATACATTAAAAATAGACTCACACTTAACATTTACACTTTACAAACTCACATATAACCTTTTGCCTTGCAAAGCATTCACATTCAACATCTACATTTTACAAACTCACATATAACGTATTAACATCTACTTATTTAAACTCCTTAAGGAAACTATAGAACTACTTTAGCAAATATATTTCTTATTACTTATATACTTCTTATCTTATTTCTTATTTAAACTTACATTTACAACTAGTATCTTTACTTATTACAAGCTTATTACTACATGTCTTAAGACTACCTTAGATATTTCTTGCAAGCTTATATTCTTAAAGGAACTCTATAGATCTATTTTACAAACTTATATAGGGCTAACCATTAGCATATATTTAACTTAGCAAACACCTAAAGATTTTTTTAAACACAGATCTAACAAGAGAATTTTTATAAACTTACATATCTTATTTTCATCTTTTTCTATTTCTTACTCTTAATTATTATCACTATCTCTATTAGAAAGATTCTTAACTAGACAGGAAGTATGTACATCATTGCTAACGTTTAGAGTTTATAGTCACCTTTGTTATAAAACACTGGGATTTAGTGAGTGTTGTTATAGAATTGTGATAGTTGTTGCTAGGGGACTGTAACCTTCCCAGGATGACGCCACACTCCAAAGTTGCCAGTTCTCTCAGCCATTCCGGACCCAGCAGAGATGCACTGTCAGCGGTAGACGGTGTTTAACTAGAGGCTGTCCCTTCACCCAAATTCATAATAGTTCCCCTAAGTGCTTCAATTCAGACAAATGTTTCTATTACAGCAGAACTTTTGGTTTGTTCTACCGAAAAACTTCCCTTCACACTGAGGGTGAAATTACCGTATTTAGCTGCTGTAAGCTCTTTGCCAAATACCGCACAGCTATTAGGTGATATAAAGTATTTTTCCAAAGGAGCTAGTAAAGCCAAAAGCGGCACAGCTCTGAACTCTATTTCCTCACTGTTTGCATTAACCAGTGACAAAACCTCAGAAACACTAATTGAGCCACTTTCATTCTGGTTCCATTGTAGGATCATCATTGGAGCTGACCTTTCTTAGTTCCAAGCTCCTTATGAAACGCTCCGGTAATCACCGAGCTTCATTCTCCTCTTGTGAAAAAACACAAACATGTCCTCGACCCCATATTAACACAGGATCGGGACCCTTCCACAATCCCGAGCAGGGATCTTTCCATTTCGCATTACCCTCAGCTAAAGGACCAGGAAGATTGGAGTGAACTCTAATATGGCCCACAAAGCATGGCAGCTTTTGTAGATAGCATAAGTTTCCTTCATATCTAAGACAACGTTCAGTGTATAAACTGCTCTCTCTTGCTTTAAGGATTTTAAAGTAGCTTGTTTGATCTTATAGGTAGCTTTCTGTCATCCAACTACCGTTAAAACTTTGCACAGCTATTAGGGTAAATAAGTCATTTTACCAACCCCCAAACCGCGAAGTGCCTAGTTCCATATCCTTTCAATGTTTCATTGGAACTGACACTTAAAACTCTTAGATGATTTTCCTCCTTATTCTTTTAAAAGCTGTATTTTAAAGTTTACCATGAACGTATTTTCGAGCTGACAAAGTGTTTCAGTGCAATGTCGCCATCTTTAGCAGAAAAACTACCTTTCCCAGAATGCAACAGTCCATAATAGTATCAGTCCCTTAAATCAGTCCTTTATATCATTTCCCTTATATCAGTCATTTCCCATAGTTCTTTTTGGGTCTGAGAGTCAACTTTTAAGTTCTTTTTTACCAGACTTGCTTACAAATTCTTGCCCGGGAGGTTTGAACAAAGTTTTTTGCTTTTACAACGGGAGATTTGAACAGGCATTTTACATTTTCAATTATGGGACATTGGGAGGTTTCTGGTCTCTCCTCAGCTGGCTTTAACAGGTGTCTCTCCTTTAATTGACACTGGCCCCCAAATCAAAACTGCACCTGCCTCGTTAGCGCGCATTGAGGTGGGCAATTTCTGATAGCAACTTTCCTCGGGGCTTGTGTTTGTCTTAGCCAGTCAGTGAAAAACATTCACAACACAGTTTTTTCATAGCTCTTTCAGAGAGATTTTCTCCCACTGATCTATCTCATTTTACTTGTTCCTTCCTTCCCCAGATGCAGAGCTTCAAGTATCTGCGGCTCTGTACCTCTGCTAGCTGCCCTTGGAAGTAGGGGCTTTTTTTTCTCCCCCCCGAATCTGCCTCAAATTCTAGCAGCTTTTTCAGGTCATTTTTTCTGGGGAGGAATCGGTCCCTTCTGTTTCTTTAGAGTCTTTCTCCCAGACAGTTCCCAGTTTGGTCTCAGTTTATCCCCTCTACCCCAGAAACAGTTTCCGACACTACAGTGGCGGCTTTCCCTGCTACTGAAGGTAGGGGCTTTTTGTCTGTTTGTTTTCTGGGTCTGTGTGGTTTGCGTACAGAATGAAAATCTAACAAGGGAGGTTTTTGCCATTTCTAAACTCCCATTAGGACAGGTGTTTTGCCTTATCAGACCTTCACCTGGCCCAGTCCCCCAGTGGGTTGCATTTGCTTGTCTGGGTGCTCAAGGACAGAGCTTATTCCAGAGGCAATCACCCCTCAGGGCTACACTCCCTCATCTCAGGGGAGTCAGTTGAAACAAAGCTTTTCTCAAAGAGGTGTTTTCTCTGACAGAAAAGAAAGCTTTACTCCTGGATAGTTCTGTTCTGCCCCGGCTGGGCTCTTTCCCCAGACAGCGTTCTGACTCAGCAGCACAACTGCTTCAGACACAGTTCAGCTTTACTGTTTTCCCAGAAAGGTCCTTACTGATAGGAAAGCTTTTTTCAGATGTCTTTTTGCAGCAGTGGACCTACCAACCCGGGACTTGTAGGAAAGCAGACAACTGTGCTGTTCCCACTGGCTTTAGCTTTGGTTGTTCATTAGCAACCTTCCCCTGGGTCCTGCACCTTCCTGCCTCAGCTCTGTGCTCCAGGAAGTTTGCAACTGCAGGAACCCTAGTATCCCTGAAATGCACCCCAACTCAGAGACGCTGGCCAGTCGCCTCTGGGTTTTTGGTCAGAAGTGAGGATACAATGCTAACAGTTTGCATTACTTGAGGGGATTAGGACGATTAGGAGCACCTTTTCATTCTGAAACGCTCACTCAAAAACAAAACCCTTGATGCCTCAGCTGGGCATAACTGAAAAGCTTAGCTTTTTGGCTTTTCTCAAGTAAAGTTTCCCTCCCTTTTGGGCTCTCTGTAGCTCTTTACCCACACTCTCCCAAGCGTTTCCCTCAGGGTACTCTGACCCACTGTCTTTTACTAGTTTGAAGAGACAGAGCTTAGAAGAGATTTTTAGGAACTTGTCCCTGCCTCCTGCATTGCAGGGAGGATTTTTAAAGCTTGAAAGAACTTAGGTTTTGCTGTCTTAAGAGGTTTGTTTTCCCTTTGAGCTAATCACAAGTGGTCCCCATACTAATATCTTCAGGTGATTCTAATTTTTGCCCTTTTGAGAAAGTTAAAGTCTTTAGTTTTTAAGTTTAAGAGAGCTTTTGAGAAAGATTAAGGCTTTTTTAAAGAGATTTTTTCCCCCAAGTTTTCCAAGAAAAGCTTTATAGTTTAAGAGAAAGATTTTTTTTTCCCCCAGGAGAAAGACCAACTTTTCCCAAAACTTCCCAACTTTAAACTTTTTGGCTTTTTACATCCCCATTTTTGCCTCAGGGAGAAATCACTTTCTCCTGCCGCTTGGACTTAGCATTTCAGCTGCCCCAGGTCAAAGCTTCCATAGGAAACCTATTCTTCCCCATAAGCTCGAAGAGCTTTTTTACTACCCAAATAGCCCAGAGATTTTTTTCCCCAGTTTGCATTCAGAGCCCCCAAAGTTAGAAAATTGAAGAGTTTTTCTGTCTAGTTGCCTTACTTATTTTTTCCTACACAATCTTACACTTCTAAGTTTTTCCTTACTACTTCCTATTACTACCCTATGCCTTATTTTTCACAGATAGAAATTGAGAAAGGGATAGAAGATAGAAAATTTTGACAGAAGAGAATTTCGCTGCAGCATCGGACATCCTTCCAGTCCGCTTTCCTTTTCTCTCGAGGATAAAACCCCTGCCTCTCAAAAATATATATAAAAAATATATATTTTCCATAACACCGGCATGCCTCATCCACTGGCAGGGCTGAACTCAGCACTTTCGCCAAAAACTCTGTAATAAAACTATTATTTTCCTTTATCTTTAGTCCCTATTACTTTGTCTTTAGTCCCTGTTCATTTGTCTTTAGTCCCCCCTTTTTTTAGTCCCCCCTTTTTTTTCTTTAGTCCCTTTTTTTCTTTTTTCTTTAGTCCCTGTTCATGGCGCCATTCTGTGGGGTGTTTACCCATCCTCCCCCACAGTTCCCCAGAGTTTTCTTGAGTGCGAGCAGCAGGAAATATTAGATAGAAGGATTTATTGCGGAGAATCTTGCGGAGATAAACAGATAGAAAATAAAGGATAGCCTCGAGAGGGCCTGGAACCTATTCCAACGGGCCCTGACTGTCTCTGCCCCAGGGTTTTTATAGAGACGCCAAGGGGTGGAGCAAAAGACCTCCTCCCCCAGCACAGCCAAGTGCAGACCATCCCAGACACCTGCACTTAGGCCCGTGGTCTAATCATCCTCTATGCGGACCTGCTGGGTAAAGCCACGAGGAACCCGAGAATGGGCTCCCACAACTGCTGGAACAGATTATCAATCAATTCAAGACTACCAACTGTTCCAGCTGCTGCCTTCATGTACCTAGCCCCCGGGTTGAGTCCTGCAGAGCTTGGACAGTGAGTGAAACAGCCTGGTCTTCCTGGACTTGGCCAACATTCCACTTTTGGGTCCCCAACAACGATGCCCCAATGTTAGCAGAAGGTAGTTCTAGATGATTACATTGCCACTTACCATTCATTTATTATCAACAAAAAGGATGAGGTGTTAAGGTTCAAACCCAGAACAAATGGCTTAGGTGCCTACTTAACATATGGACTTGGCCACCAGGTTCTCCCTGCGTCCCTCAGTCCCTACCTATCACAGGATATGACTGACATACCACGCTCTCTACCCTGAACTCTCCAGTCCAGGGACTGGGCTGCCCTGTCCACAGAGGCTCTTCCATATATAATCCACACACTTTGGTTACCGGCCCCATTTAGTGTCTCTGGCCTCCTGGCAGCTGCACCTGGTTCCCCTCTTTACCCTTTCCCTTTCCCCACCACCTTTCCCCACATGCCTCAGCTCAGTCTGGTCATGTCCATTCTGAACTTTCCCAGATGTCCTGCCTGTACTTACACTTTCCCTTTTATCTATATTTAACTTTCTCTTTCGCAATATTGAGGAGCAGTCATGTGCTTTCCTTTTTCTTTCTTTTTTTTATTCAGGTGGCTGGCAGTTCAGAGGTTTAGTCCATTGTCATCATGACAGGAAGCATAGTGGCATGCAGGCAGACATGGTGCTAGAGAAGGAGCTGAGAGTTCTACCTCTGGATCCACGGGTAGCAGGAAGAGTGAGCCACTGGGCCTAGCTTGAGCTTCTGAGACCTTAAAGCCCACCCCTAGTGACATAGTCCCTCTAACAAAGCCACATCAACTCCAACAATGCCACACCTCCTAATAGTGACACTCCTTATGAGCCTATGGGTGCCATTTTCATTCAGACCACCACATTCTATTTCCTGGCCCCCATAGGCTTGTAGTCATATCATAATACAAAATGTGTTTAGTCCAACTTGAAAAGTTCCCATAGTCTATCACAGTATCAGCATTGTTTAAAAATCAAAAGTTCAAAGTCTCTTCTGAGACTTATCCAATCTCTGAACGGTAATCCCCTGTAAAGTCAAAAATGAAAAAATAGATCACATACTTCCAACATATACTGGTATAGGATATATATTACCATTGCAAAAGGGTGGAAAGGGAGAATATTGAGAAAATACTGGACCAAAGCAAGACTGAAAGCCAGCTGGGAAACTCCAAAGTCTGCATCTCCATTTCTGATGTCAAAACACTCCTCAGATCTCCAACTCTGTTCAGCTTTGTTGACTGCAACACATTTATTTCTCTTTGGCAGGTTCCACTCCCTGTTAGCAGCTCTGCTCTGCAGGTATCCCATGGTTCTGGCATCTCTAACATGTTTGGTTCTCCAAGCTAATCCAGGCTTCACTTTCACAGCTTCACACATGGCCTCTCTAGGCCTCCATGCAGGGACACCCCTGACATATGCCTGGCCTCAGTGGCTTTCCTTAGTCGCAGAGAGAGGTTCCATAGCCCCTTTCTTCTATCCTTGACTCTAAAGCCAGAACCACGTGGCCAAAGCTGCCAAGTTCTGCTGCTTGCTGGGGCTGGAACTTGGCCCCCTTGTTCAAATACATTTTGACCAGCTTTCTGTTTTTATGGTTTCCTTCCCTGCCTAAACTTGGCTGTCCTGGAACTCACTTTGTAGACTAGGCTGGCCTTGAACTCAGAGATCTGTTAGCCTCTGTCTTTTGAGTGCTTGGATTAAAGGTGTGCACCATCATGACTGGCCCTAAGCTTTTCCTTAATTCCTTTTCATTTTTCCTTAATTCCTTTACACAAGTTGGAATCTTAACTGGGTGGGGTCTTGCTCTGAGGTCACCACTCCCTTTATTCCACTTAGCATCAAGCTTTTCTGTTTCTTTTAATCTGTTTACATTTCCTGGTGTTCTTTTTCTCCTTCAACTGTATAATTTGAATTTTCCTTGCTCAGTTTGTTCTTTTCATTACAGATCCGCATAAAACTGGCCACTAATAGCCACACAGTACAGTCAATTCTAGGTTGTTTGGAAATGTCCTCTGACAAAGCTATTAATCTACAACTCTTCACTTTAGCCTCAGGCAGCCTTTTTAGACAAGGGCAGAAAGCAGCCACATTCTTCACCAAATTATCACAAGAATGATCTCTAGACCACATATTAGTATTCTTCCCCCGAAACCTCTTATGCCAGGTCCCCACAGTTCAAATCACCCTCCCCACCATTGTTTCCTGTTCTCCTATTAGTATGCCCCATTAATGCCTGCTTAAAGTGTCCAATAACTTTTCTAGTCCAAAGTTACAAAATGTTCCATATTTCTCCAAACAAAAGCATGGTCTGACCTATCGGCAGTACCCCAGTCCCTGGTACCAATTTCTATCTTAGGATTTCTATTGCTGTGAAAAGACACCATGATCACAGCAACTCTTATAAAAGAAAACATTAAATTGGGGGCTGGCTTACAGTTTCAGAGGTTTAGTCCATTGTCATCATGGTGGGAAACATGACAGCATGCAGGCAGACATGGTCCTGGAGAAGTCACTCAGAGCTGTACATCAGGATTTGAAGTCAGCAGGAAGAAAGAGTGAGCCAAATGTGTTGCTGATTGGTCAACAAATAAATCACTGATTGGCCAGTGGCCAGGCAGGAAGTATAGGCGGGACTAACAGAGAGGAGAATTGAGAGAACAGGAAGCTGGGTGGGGGAGACACTGCCAGCCACCACCATGACAAGCCGCATGTGAAGACACCGGTAAGCCATGAGCCACATGGCAAGGTATAGATTTATGAAAATGGATTAATTTAAGCTGTAAGAACAGTTAGCAAGAAGCCTGCCACGGCCATACAGTTTGTAAGCAATATAAGTCTCTGTGTGTTTACTTGGTCGGGTCTGAGTGGCTGTGGGACTGGCAGGTGAGAGAGATTTGTCCTGACCGTGGGCCAGGCAGGAAAACTCTAGCTACAACTGGACCTAGGTTGAACATCTGAGACCTCAAAGCCCACCCTAAGTGACACATTTCCTCCAACAATGCCACACCTCCTAATAGTGCCATTCCCTATGGGCCTATGGGTGCCATTTTCACTCAAGCCACCACAGACATCACCTCAGAATATTGTAACTTAAGCAGAGAGCTGGCTTTATGATCTTGAACCCATGACTCTTCCTTCCCTCCCTCATTGATAGAGTGTGGTGGTTTGAATGAGAATGGACCTCATAGGCTCATATTTTTGAATGTTTGGTCCTCTATGAAACATCCTGAGGGAAGAACGGCAGCACAGTCAGGAAGTGAGCTGGCCCAAGAGCCCTCTGAGTCTCCCTGCGACCAATCATGGCTGTGGAAGTAGGGATGAAGTGTGACACTGCAAGGATGAAGCTGGAGGATCCTCATCAAAGTTGCAGCAGCTCACTGGGAACCCTCCAGAAAGGCTTCTTCCCTTCTCTCCTCAATGTGCCAATATCATGTATGATCATAAGGGAAGCGACTGCTGCAGAGCCCAAGGATAGGTAGAACTAAGGTTTCTATAAACCTCCATGGGCATAGAGGCCCAAATCAGTCCTAGCTGTGAAGGCCATTGTTCAGGTGTGACATTAACAACCTGAGGCTGCCACTGAGATCGGTGGGAAGTGGCAACAAGAGATCACACCCTACTCTTACACATGGTGCTGCCCAGCTAGAGAGGATCAAGGAGAGAAACGAGTACTATAGTTCTCAAAGCACTGCAGTTGGACGAGAAGCTCAAGCCCAAAGGTAATCCTTCTGAACTTCTCTAGAAAAATATATATCCTAGTTTTATGAATTTGAACTGGAATTGCAAATTGCACATCCTAGATCAGCATACTTTGCTACATAAAACATCACAGGAGTGAAAGAATTCAAAACCTATTCCACCCAGGAGGAAATACTAATTGATGTAGTATTTGTAATTTAGTATATTCATGTTACAGTTTATCTTTTGTTATAAAAATTTTTGCTATTTTTAATCATTACACTTGCATAAATATTTCATAATGCTCTTGCTTTAGTCAATATGTTGCTGAGTTGTGGTTTATGATTGTATGTTTATCCACACATTTTACTGCTGCATACTCTCTATAAGTCTTTCTACACACAACTCATATGCATTCTCTCTCATTCATACCTCTTTTTCTTTTCTCTCTTCCTAGTGCCATTCTTGGTCCTTCTTAACTATAATCTTCCATAGATTTCATAATTGAAATTATGTAGACCACAACAGTATCCTCACTGTATGCTACCTTTCCCACTCAATTGTTTTTCTCAGTTTATCTGATACCAAAGTTTAATCTTGCCCACACTAACCTTAGTAACTAATATCCTAATATACATCTTTGTTTATCCTCTAATTCTTGTTGAAGTTAAGGTGATGGCAGTTTTTACCTGACTAATATTACATTTGCACAGTGGGCTCATTTAGAAGTTATGGTTGGTTCTGCAGTTACTTTTATACTCTAGGAGTAATATAGGAGTCAAGAATGAGCACATAAAATGAGAGTTTGACTTCATCACAATCTAACCCTAATTGAATATTGTTAATACTTCAACTGAAAGAATACAGCTGATAAAACCCAATGAACAAAATAATAATATATAGCCAGTGTAGTAATATTTTTAAAAAGTGAGAAATCAAGGAAGTACAACATTCTCCTTGAAAAATATCAAGTTTACAGTAAATGACTCCCACTCAGGGTTAAATGGACAAAATTATATTATATATATATATGTGTGTGTGTGTGTGTGTGTGTGTGTGTGTGTGTATGATTTATTGTAAAAAACATGCAAAAAATTGCACGCTTAAATTAACCAGAACCAAAATACACCTCAATAAATTATTTTAGTTATAGTAGTCATTCGGAAGGGAAGCTGTGGAGCTCCATCATGAAATTTAAACTTTCACTACATGAAATATATTTTAATGCACTTACTCACCACCAAAACAAAAAAATTCATGACACTTAAAACTGGAAAACCAGTTTTCCCTCTTCTTTTATAACTTGTGTCCATTACCTGCACTCAGCCTTTCTTCATCCTTTAATATATAGCCTTTCCTGTTCTCTTTTCTACGTGTTATACTGTACCCACATGTACATTTATTTACATATATGCACACACTGTTGGTTAGAATCTGCATATGAGAGAGAATGTGGAATTTTTCTTCTTGAAACTGTAGGACTTTGCTTAATAATACATATTCTTAAGCCCATCCCTTTTCTTAAAAACTTTGTGATTACATTCATCTTTAGAGCTGAGAATTTTAAAATAATAATTTAAAAATTGCTAATGAAGCCAAAAAAGATACAAATAAACTTCCAAATGAATTAAAGACAATCCAACTAAACAGCCAAATGAAATAAGAAAGTCAATACAACACTCTAACCAGGGAAGCAGGTGCGAACTACAGACCTTCATCTCTCCTTCTGATCCTACAAATCAAATCCCCCAAACTCATCCCCAGCTCTGCAACAGAACACCTTCTGCAGTCTTCCTTCCCCCTCTGCCCACAGCTTCTGTGAATCCTACAGATCTCCCCACCCAATACTGCCCTATCTCAGTCGCCAACTTTTGCAGGCACTCCCTGCTAACCCACAGGCCATTCATACCAGGGAAGCAGGTAGACTGACTGTAGATCTTCCCCTCTTCTTCTGTTCTTCCAGAGTCAATCCCCCAGTCTCATCCCCAGCCCCGTAGCAGATGTTCTGGGGTGAACTCTCTTCACTGTTCTACCCCCATTCCAAGGAAACTAACTAAGTAGATTCTGGTTGAACATTCTCCTCTCCTCCCTCCTGTGAACTCAAACTCCAAATACACCTACACACACGTTTGTAGTAGAAACACCACTACAGATGAAATCACATGTTACACACATGAAATCACATGATAGTGGGAGACTTTAGTACCTCGTTCTTATCAATGGACAGGTCATCCAGACAAAAACTAAACAGAGAAATTCAGGAGCTAGCTGAAGTTATAAACCAAATAGTCCAAACAGATATTTACAGGACATTTCACTCAAACACACAAGAATATACCTTCTACTCAGCACCCCATGGAATGATTTCCAAAATTGACCTTATACTTTGACACAAAGCAAGTCTCAACAGATATAAGAAAATAGAAATAATGCCCTGCATTCTATAATACCACCACGAATTAAAACTGGATATCAACAACAACAGAGGTAACAGAAAACCTACAAACTCGTGGAAACTGAACAACTCTCTACTGAATGAAAAATAGGTCAAGCCAGGTGGTGGTGGTGCACGCCCTTAATCCCAGAACTCAGGAGGCAGAGACAGGCCGATCTCTGTGAGTCTGAGGCCAGCCTGGTCTACAGAGTGAGTTCCAGGGCAGCCAGGACTGCTTCACAGAGAAACTCTGTCTCAAAAGAAATGAAGAAAAAAGAAAAATAAGTCAAGACAGAAATAAAGAAAGAAGTCAAAGACTTCTTAGAAATCAATGAAGATAAATACATAACATACCCAAACTTATAGGACACTATGAAAGCAGTGCTAAGAGGAAAGTTCAGCATACTGAGTGCCTACATAAGCAACTTCACAGCTTATCTGAAAGCTCTAGAACAAAAACAAGTAGTCATGCCCAAGAGGAGTAGACTGCAAGAAATAATCATACTCGGGGCTCAAATCAGTAAAATAGAAACACAGAGAACAAGTCAAATAATCAATGAAACAAAGAATTGGTTCTTTGAGAAAATCAACAAGTTAGACAAAACCTTATCCAAACTAACTAAGAGACAGAGAGAGAGAATATCCAAATTAACAAAATCAGAAATGAAAAGGGGTATATAATAACAGACATTGAGGGAATCCAAAGAATCATTAGGTCATAATTTATAGACCTGTACTCCACCAAATTGGAAAATCTAAAAGAAATGGATAATTATCTCTATATATACACTTGCCAATGTTAAATCAAGATAAGACAAGCAATTTAAACAGGTCTATAATCCCAAGTGAAATAGAATCAGTCATTAAAAGTCTCCCAACAACAACAACAACAACAACAACAACAACAACAACAACAACAACAAAAAGCCCAGGGTTTGGTGATTTTAGTGCCGAATTCTACCAGATTTTCAAAGAATCATTAATACCAATACTCCTCTTATTCCACCAAATAGAAACAGAAGTAATGTTACCTAATTCATTTCACAAGGGTACAGTCACCCTGATATCCAAGTCACATAAAGATCCAACAAAGAAAGGGAATTATAGATCAATTTTCCTTATGAACATAGATAATAGCCAATAAGATACTTACAAACTGAATCCAAGAACACATCAAAAATATCATCTACCATGATCAAGTAGGCTTCATCTCAGAGATGCAGGGATGGTTTAACACATATAAATCGATAAATGTAATACACCATATAAACAAACTGACAGACAAAAAACCACATGATCATCTCATTAGATGCAGAAAGGGCCTTTGACAAAATCCAACATCCCTTCATGATAAAAGTCCTGGAGAGATTTGGGATACAATGGATATACCTAAACAATTTACAGCAAGGCCATAGTCAACATCAACTTAAATGGAGAGAAACTCCAAGCAATTCCACTAAAATCAGGAACAAGACAAGGTTGCCCACTCTTTCCATATCTATTCAACATAGTACTTGAAGATCTAGCTACAGCAATAAGACAACTGAAGGAGATCAAGTGGATACAAATTGGAAAGGAAGAAGTCAAACTTTCACTATTTGCAGATGATATGATAATATACATAAGTGACCCGAAAAACTCCACCAGGAAACCCTTACAACTGCTAAACACTTTGAGCAAAGTAGCTGGATACAAAATTAATACACAAAAAATCAGTAGCTCTCCTATATACAAATGTCAAATGGGCTGAGAAAGAAATCAGAGAAACAATGCCTTTTACAACAGCCTCAAGTAATATAAGTATCTTGTGGTATCTCAAACCAAGCCAGTGAAAGACTTATATGATTAAAAACCTTAGGACACTGAAGAAATAATTGAAGAAGATATCAGAAAATGGAAAGATCTCCCATGCTCATAGATCTGTACGATAGACAGTAAAAACAGCCATCCTACCAAAAGCAGTCTACAGATTCAATGTAATTGTCATCAAAATTCCAACACAATTCTTCAGAGATCTTGAGAGGACAATTCTCAGCTTCATATGGAAACACAAAAAACTGAGGATAGCTAAAATAATCCTGAATAATAATAATAATAATAATAACAACAATAATATGAAGGATAAGAATATGATCAAAATATATTTAAATTTAAAATTTGTTTTAAATAATAAAAATATAATAAAAAAGAAAATAAAGTCCATATAACATATGAAAAAGATAGTGCTAGGCATGGTGGCATATGTCTGTAATCCCAGCATTTAGGAGGTAGAAGGAGGAGGATCAGGAGTTTAAGGCCAACCTCAACTACACAGTGAGTGAAGGGACACTAGCCCACTTGAACATGTGGCTCTGGCAGGCCTTGCCCTTCTCCCCCATCCCTCTGCCTTGCTAAAGTTAAATTACATTCCTAACCGTAGCCACCAAGGTCTATTCCCCTTATTTGGCCACTTCTTCCTCCTGAGGCTGACTACCAAAGTCCAGCAATCAGAAGCCCCCTTTGGCTCACCTAATTAACATGCCCAATTAAAATTAAACACCTCATACTAACACGAGGTTTCCCCCTTTACCTTTATAAACCACCATTTGCCTATTGCCAAATCTGCCTCCCCTCTATCCAGAGGCAGTTCTTTTTCCCTCTGGGACGAAAAAAAACCCCACTCTTTCCTTTGTTCCCTCCCTGTTTTCCCTGTCCCCTATCTCCTTTACCACTGCATCCTAGCCCATTCTAAAACAGACATCCTCTTCTTCTCCTCTGAAAAATTATACTTGCACACCAATGACTCAAGGCAATGAACACTTGCAAGTAAGATGAAGGGATTGTGAGACTCAACAGGCCACACTACAGCTTCCACGGCAAGATTCTCCTCCTTTTGCTTTGTTTTGTTGCTTGTTGTTTGTTTTGGTTTGGTTTGGTTTTTCTTTTAAATTTGGTTTTCATTTGAGGGGGGGAGTTGCAAGGGCAGAGGGCCGATGCAAGGAGACAGGAAATAAGTGGGATTGTAATGCATGATGTGAAATCCACAAAGAATCAATAAAAATTTTAAAAATTACACCTGTAAGGTCATTTGCTGCTGTTTTTCTGCCAGAGTCAGAAAGCAGCTACTTTAACTTTTCTTGCCTGCTTAATAAAGGATCTCTCTGTGAAAACAGGTGTTTGGGTGTGGTTTGTGCCTAACCCAGGGTACAGGAGGAAGCCCCTACTGTGTGGGAGTCCCCTTCAGTGAGTATGAGGTTGGCCTGAATTATATGATACCCTGTCATGAGAGAGAAAGAAAAAAAATAATTTAAAAAATCCATTTGAAATTTCATAAAAGTAAAACAGTTAAAAAATCGAAAGCTTCACTAATAGAATGGATCAAGCAGAAGACAAAGATATCAGGTAGATAAAATTAATAAATTAGGGCATTTAGATACCAACCAAGATAAAATAATAAAAAATATGAAGATAACATAAGCTCTATGGGACAACACTAAAAGATCAAATTTATGAATCATAGGAATTGAATAAATATAAGTACTTCAGGCTAAAGTAATAAACAATGTGTGTGTACTCAATAAAACTATAGCATAAAAAATTTGTAAATCTAGATAAAGAAATGACCATGCAGAATCAGAACGTATTTAGAACATAAAATGAACAAGACCAGAGAAAAACCTCCCTATGTTATGCTTCACTTATAACATTAAACAGAGAGAACAAAGAGAAATATTGAAAGCTACAAGAAAGAAGCATAGTTGCATATATAAAAACAAACCCATCAGAACTACAGTAGATTCTGTAACAGAAATCCTAAAGTCCAGGAGATCCCAGAACAATGTATTCCAAGCATTGGAAGATATTAACTGCCACCCAGATTTACTGTGGGATGGTCCTTCTGCTGTGGGATGGTCTGTATGTCAAGTGTGTTGCTCTGATTGGTCAATAAATAAATCATTGATTGGCCAGTAGCCAGGCAGGAAGTATAGGTGGGACAAGGAGGAGAATAAAGCTGGGAAGTGGAAGGCTGAGTCAGAGACACTGCCAGCTGCCACAATGACAAACAGCATGTGAAGATCCCGGTAAGCCACGAGCCATGTGGCAAGGTATAGATTTATAGAAATGGATTAATTTAAGATATAAGAACAGTTAGCAAGAAGCCTGCCATGGCCATACAGTTTGTAACCAATATAAGTCTCTGTGTTTACTTGGTTGGGTCTGAGCGGCTGTGGGATTGGCAGGTGAGAGAGATTTGCCCTGACCGTGGGCCAGGCAGGAAAACTCTAGCTACATCCTTCTGTACACAGTGAATGTGTGTTGCTCTCAGTGGTTGATAATAAAGCTGTTTTGACCTATGGCAAGGCAGGATAAGGTTAGGCAGTTCAATCAAACTTGAAAGAAGAGGGGCAGAGTTGGCAGACTCAAGCCAGCTGACAAGGAACAAGATGGTAGAAAACTAGTAAGCCACAGGCCATGTGGTGATGCATAGATTAATAGAAATGGGTTAATTTAAATGTAAGAGCTAGTTAGTAATAAGCCTGAGCAATTGACCAAGCACTTATAATTAATATAAGCCTCTGTGTGGTAATTTGGGAAGTGGCTGCTGGGAAAATGTGGGACAAAAGCTCTGCTTCTGTTTACACAGATTAATTTATTTAGCAAAATTATTTGTTGCAGTTTGATGAGAAATGCCTCTTACAGATAGATGAATATGTTTGAACAATTGTTTCCCAGTTGGTAGTGCTCTTTGGGAAGGCTGTGGAACCTTTCCAAGGTAGAGCCTCACTGGAGAAATTGGGTCACTGGGAGCTGACCTTGAGACTCTATAGCCCGGCTGCTGTAGATATCTGTATGCTGTGAATGTGTTGCTCTGATTGGTTAATAAATAAAGTGCTGATTGGCCAGTAGTCAGGCAGGAAGTATAGGTGAGAAAAAGAGAGGAGAATGCTGGGAAGTGGAAGGCTGCATCAGGAGATGCTGCCAGCCACCACCATGAGAAGCAAGATGTAATGTACTGGTAAGTCACAAGCCATGTGGCAAGGTATAGATTTATAGAAATGGGTTAATTTAAGATATAATAACTAGATAGCAAGAAGCCTGAGCCATTAGGCCAAATAGTTTAGATAATACAAGCATCTGAGTGTTTATTTGGGTCTGAGTGGCTGCCAGCCCTGGACGGACCAGATAACTCCAGCTATACCCGGCCTCACTTCTCTCTCTACTTTCTTAATGTGGATGCAATGTAAGAAACTAGCCTCCTATTTTGTCATCATGTATCCCTTGCTTGCTGTTATATCTTCTTCTTCTTTTTTTTTTTTTTTGGCTTCTCAAGACAGTGTTTCTGTGTAACTTTGTGCCTTTCCTGGAACTCATTCTGTAGACCAGGTTGGCCTCAAACTCACAGAGATCTGCCTGCCTCTGCCTCCCAAGTGCTGGGATTAAAGGCATGTGCCACCACCACCCGGCTATATCGTCTTTACCATGGTTGAACTGTTTGCTTTTGGAACTGCGAACAAAAGTAAACTCTTTCTCCTTTAAGTTGATTTTGTCAGGGCATTTTATACAGCAAGAAGAAAGTAACAAAGGCACAATCTGTTTTAATTTAAAAGCAAAGAAAAATGTTCCAAAACAAAAAACAAACTGAAGCAATTTATGACCACAAAATCAGCACTACAAATGTTACTAGAAAGAGTCATTAAGACTGAAGATAAAGATAATAAAGAATGAATCATGTTAGATAAGTAGCTAAGTAAATGAGCACCACAAAATCAATAAAACAACAGGAATTTACATATCCTATTCAACAAAACTTCAAATATTAATGGACCAAATTCTCAAATTAAAACACAACTAGCAGATAAGCTTAAGAACAGGATCCATCAATTTGTTGATCTAGGAGACACATTTTACCATCAAAGACAAATGCAATGTTAGGGTAAATGAATGTGTAAAATGCATTCCAAGCAAATAGCACTAGAAAGCAAACAGAGATCAATAAAAACATTGTGGGACAAAACAGACTTCAAAGGAAAATTAGCCTGAAGAGATTTATTTTTAAAAAGGACACTTACTATTGAATAAGGGAACAGTTTATAAAAAGGATTATAGTTCTCAACATATATGTACTAAACACTAGTACAAGAAAATTTCATGAAAAGGAAAAGCACCACTGAAATTAAAAGCAGAATAACTCTTAACACACCACTAGTAGGTAATTGCAACAACTCATTCTTAACCAGTAGACCAGTCATACTGACAAAAATAAACAGAGAAACTCCCAAGTTAAATGACACCATATACAAAATGGACCTGAAAGACATCTGTAGAACATTCATCCAAACACTGCAGAATATACATTCTTCTCAGGATTCCATGGAACTTTTTCTAGCATAGATCATATAATAGGACACAAACTAAGTCTTAGCAACTATAGAGTATTGAAATAATTCCTTATACTGTATTTAACCACAATGGAATATGACTAGAACCCAACCACAACTGAAACTATAGCAAATACACACACTTGTAGAGATGAAGAGTCACAAAAAATGTCAAGAAGAAAAAAATTAAATTCCAGGAATTAAATTAAAATACAACACACCAAAAACCAGGGTGTACAACAAAGCAGCAATAAAAGAAAAGCTTATGGCTACAAATGCCTACATTAGAAAATCCAGAGATATGTCTATAAATAATTGGATGATGTATCTTAGATTCTTGGGGGGAAAAACTAGCATAAGCCAAACTGAAAATTAGTAGACTGAAAGACATAGTCAAGACGGGAGCAGAAATTAATAAAATGAAAAATATCAAAAGTAAAAAGAGTCACTTCTGCCAACTTGACCCAATAGGTCAGAAACACCACACTCCAAGAAGGTGTTTCTTCTAAGTGTTGAAACTGGAGTGCCATCAGATACTGGTTTACCGTGTCCTTCTCATGAACCCAGACACCAAACTCATTGGAGACATGCTACTGCTGCCCATCAGAAGTCAGTTTAAATGATCTGCCACTTGAAAGATAAAAAGTATAGGTATTCTGGATGAGGCCATGTATTACTCTAAGGCAACTATGAAATTAAAAATGAAGACTATAGGACTTATGCCTGTATTACTCTCTACATTTATAAATGTTTAGAGCAATTCCAAAATTCAAGGTGGGAAAGACATGTACATGCTGGGAACCACCAATTTTCCGATTCTGAGAGAGCCTGAGTTTTGCACTTAATGCAATTTATACCAAACCTACAAACAGAAAAATGAAGTGATGCAGTCATACATGTACCAGCTAGGCCAAAAGACTGTACTGAGAATCTGTAAAAGCCTTTTGACCCTTAGAATACTAAACCCAGCAAGTGTTGGACTTGCTTCATGAAGAGACAGTTGGGTCCTTTGCCTTTATTTTATAAAGTTTTATATGGAAGAGAGAAGAAATGCTGAAAAGCTCTTAATCAAGAATTCTGGTAAGGATGGGGGTTATGACTAAGGCAACTCACAAGACTGGTCAAAATCTATAATTTAAATGGATGCAAACTTGTGCTTATACTATTCATACATAAAAATGATTGCCATAGATAGAATTCCTCTTTACAGTTGAATACTCTCACAGAAGGAAAATTCAATAATCAAAGATGAGGTTAAAGGAATGTAGTCTAAAGAGGAAAAAACAGAAAAAAAATGGAAATCCTGAACTCCTGTTTGGTTTCATCTATTCTCCCAGAATATTCCTACAATTTTTAGAAGCTCTCTTTGAGAGAAAAATTGAATATTGAAGTCATGAGATCATTAAACAAACCATTTAACAGTACAAAATAATTTGACATCTTTAGGTTAAAAATATAGCTAGAAATAGGCTAAGGTAATTTGAAAAATTAACTGTGAATTTTATATTCTTAATGTTACAGATTATTTGGAGAAAGAAAGAAGATAGTATATTTTAAAAAACTGACAATGTGAACTTTAAAAACAACCCCCTCATGTATGTGTGTGTGTGAGCACATAACACGATGTGTAAAGACCAGAGTATGGTTTCCACAAGTTTGTTATCTCCTTACACCATGAGGGTTCTAAGAATCTAGGACTTGGGTCCTCAGTTTAGAGCAAGTGCCTTTATCCTTGGAACCATCCAACCTCAGTGTGAAATGCATAAGTAAAAGGAAGAACTGGAGCTCTAGAAACAGGAAAAGTGAGCTATTACAGAGGAGTGTCAACAATGTGCAACCTTACTAAAATGAATATTTGTGATCACTTTTAGAAAAGAGTGTACATGCTTCCGAGAGTCCATATGGATTCACCAATAATAAGCTGTGATTCATAGATTTCACATTTAAATAAGGGTAGTCATCACACAAATAAGGCAGGTGTCTCTGGATGTTCAGCTCAATGATGATGTAATTTGTGAGTGCATTTTGAAAAACACAATGTGACAAAAAAGAACTGAGAACATTAATAATTTTGGCCAAGAAAAGAAATTAAGATATTACTTCCATGGTTACATCTTTTGATTGGCCAATAGAGTGAAATGAACCTGAAAAAGGGTACCTGTGGTACATAATACAGCAAGGTTAAATACACAAGAGTCATGGTCCATGAGATTTGACCTACATAGCCTCTAATGTACTGTATTTATGAAGATTTGCTTATAATAATTTTCACTTAATTTTATACTTTCTTGCTAATTTACACCAAGGTAATGATATTAGAATTTGTAATAGGTGAATAAATAGATGTAATATGGATTGTTTCATAAATAGGCTAATATGAATAAAAATATTCAGCCCCTTTATACTACTTGGAATTGCCTTATGTATTTCCTTGTAACATTAGTAAAATGTTTCAAATTCAGAATATAATCTTTGGGCATTACTAATGCAACAAGAAGATATGAAGTATGCACAGAGAACATTAGTATACAGTATTACACATAGAGTTTTCTGTGGAAATGTTTTTACTACAAACTACCATCATAACTTAAAGGTAAAATATTCTTGGAAATGTAAGTTAATTTTGGAAGAACTAATTTTAATTTGAATACAATACAAATTTCTGACATATTTAATTAAGAACAGAAATACAAAAAAGACCAGAAAACCATATAACAGTATAAAAACCTGCAGGTGGACATCCCTTCTTACATAAATAGCTCTTCAGCCAGTTATTCACATCTTGAACTTGAAAAGTGGAATCCTGACCTCACTCACTTTTTCATGTAAAATCCCCCTTTCTGATATTCTTAAATCAATCCTTATCTGCTCATTGGATTCAGAAATGGTGAATTCAAGTTTTTCTATAATTGTTTGAAGACATTGGTATGGAAAGCAAGAAGACTAACCAAATGAGACATGGAATACTGGTTTTCCCCTAGGGTCCAGGACCTATCTAGGCTCAGGTTCTTGGCCACTTCAGTAGTGTCAGATATGGATTCCATCTCCTTTCTTGACAAAACCTTCAAAGAAATTAAACTCATTTTTATTCCCTTTGGCAATAGTGTGTTATGTACGTCACAATAAGTGGGTAACATTTCCTGAATCATTTAATAGGCCTGCGCCCTTAAAATTCATACCATTGTTATACCAGTGGGCATATCTTACAGGCAGACCATTTTTGTAGATTGCAGGGTTCATAGTTGGGTCAGACTGACAAGTACTTTTCTCTTCTGATAGCATCTTCTGGAACTATAAACAATAGCCAGTAAGGATAAAGCTTCCAGCTGAGTACCAGCTAAATTTCTCCATGTCTCGTGGAGTAAGTATGTGATACCATCCAAAGAAGGTCTTTCCATCAATTTGTGGAGGGTAACCAATAACATTGACAATTACCTACAGTGTTTGGTGGGGGTCTATGGTATCTCTTTGGCCAATGAATCAAAAATATATAACCCATTCCTGGTAATAGGAGTTTTACTTGGTAGTATATGATAAATATATAATGGAAGTATTGTCTCCCCATTATATGGTAACTCCATGATATATAATTATTATATATATTATTATATATAATATAAATATATATTACTTCTCCTTCTTTAGATGATCCCTTACTCCCTCCTGGTCACTTACTATCTACTAAATGTGATTTCCTAAATGAAACACATCTACCTAAAGCTTAAATGCTAATACCCACACATAAAAGAAAACATACAATGTTTGTATTTAGGGTCTGGGTTACCTCACTCAGGATGATTATTTCTAGCTTTATCCATTGACTTGAAAATTTCACAACTTCATTTTTCTTAACAGTTGAATAATATTACATTCTGTAAATGGACCAAATTTCATTACCCATTCATCAGTTGATGGACACCTAGGCTGTTTCCAATTTCTGTAAATAAGAGTAGCAATGAGTATGGATGAACAAATATATATGTAGTAAAATGTTGAGTGCTTTGGACATATACCCAAAAGTAACATAGCTAGATCTTGTGGTAAATCTCTTTTCAGCTTTTTGAGGAACTTCCACACTGGTTTCCACAGTGGCTGTACTCCCACCAGTAGTGAATGAGCATTCCCCTTACCCCACTTCCTTGCCAACAGGAGCTTTCATTTGTTTTATTGATCTTTGCTGTTCTAATGGGTGTAAGACGAAATCTCAAAGTGGTTTTAATGTGCATTTCCCTGATGGCTAAGGATAATGAATATTTTTAAAGTGTTTATAAGTGTCGGCTGCCTGAACCTATATGCAACATTTTCACTTCAAACCACCACATTCCAGTCCCTTGTGCCCATAGGCTCATGGCTATATTATATGTGGGGCGTTTACCCAACCACCCCCACAGTTCCCCAGAGTTTTCTTGAGTGCGAGCAGCAGGAAATATTAGATAGAAGGATTTATTGCGGAGAATATCGCGGAGATAAACAGATAGAAAATAAAGGATAGCCTCGAGAGGGCCTGGAACCTATTCCAACGGGCCCCGACTGCCTCGGCCCCAGGGTTTTTATAGAGACGCCAAGGGGTGGAGCAAAAGACCTCCTCCCCCAGCACAGCCAAGTGCAGACCATCTCAGACACCTGCACTTAGGCCCGTGGTCCTAATCATCCTCTATGGGGACCTGCTGAGTAAAGCCACGAGGAACCCGAGAACGGGCTCCCACAGGTCCCCCTTTCTTAATATATAAAAAAAATAACTAATAATGGCTTACAGCAATCTCCATAGCTGTTACACCTCCCAGTATGGAAGTAGAGGATGATAGAGATGGCATTTCTCTTTTGAATTAGGTCCAAGGTGACTACAGCAGTCTTAGCTGCCTCAAGCCCTTTCTAAACCAAAAACTCTTAAGGCTACTACAAACTTAAAGAATCTCTTAGCTTCATTACCATTAACAGGTTAACAAATATTGTTATAGTCACAGTTCTCTCAATCTTACAACTCAAAGCAAACTCTTAACAGAACCATTTGAATTAGCATATATGGTGCTATATATAGTTAACAATTTTCTCCGTCTTACAACTTTAACTCAATCATTTGAATTTTCTTGCTAACAGAACATAGGAAAAACTTCAATGTATTCACATCAAACTTAAATATTTCCTTAACTGCACAAAACCAGGGTGCATTAATATCAATAGGTTAAACATAATTTCTGCAAACATAATTCAACCTCATAACTCCTCCTTTTCTTTATAATTTTTTAAACAAAATCTCAAACCTAGTTAGAGGAAACTCATACAATTCCTACAAACTCATATTGAAAAGCAGTCTTCTCAATCTAACCATTAACACTTTGAAAACTTAGCAAAACATCCAAAAGCAGTTTCTTAATAAAACTCTTTATACTTTAAAAGTAGTCTCTTAATATACCCCATTTGCATTTCTTACTAACAATAACATGACATTAATCCACTCAAACAACTTTTGAAATTAGACTAAGGAATATTAACTCTCCCCCTTTTCTTAATTTAAGCAAAATCTCAAGCCTAGTTAGAAAACCCAAACTTCTGTTTAAACAGTTCCGTTTGTAACACAAACCAGTTCCATAAGTAATTCCATTTTACATAAACAGTTCCACAAAACAATTCATGAATCACCAGTTAATAAAGCATATATGCATACACAAAACTGCATCTTGATTCTAGGTAGAAATAAATTTCTTCATTTAAACAGTTCCATTTTTAACCCAATTCCAGCAAACAGTTGTAGGTCATTACTATGAATAAACTCAAAATTGTCCCATTGCAATGAAATCTCTACTGTTCATTTCATTTAAGTCCCAAAATTCACATGATAAATTCTGGTACGAGCCTTCCAAATATGAAGAAATCCATAACCAAAATCTTTGTAGTTTTATCTCATTTTAAGTTCAAAAAGTTCAAACAAGAAATAAATTCTAGTATCAGGCTTTCACTTCCAAATATGAAGAGACATTTTTCAACCAAAACTTTTTGCTGTTAAAAATTTTAGTTCAAACAAGCGTCTCTGAACTTATTCTCAAGCCAGAGACCTTTTTAGGTACAGTAGTATTCTAAACCGCACCGTTTTTTATGTTAGCTCAGGTTTTTCTGTGTTGCGAAGATTTTCCATGAATCTCAGCTGCGGATGCCTTGTGCTAGTTCTCGCGTCCGCCATTCTTAGCTTCTTAGCGGCTTCTGGAGCTTTTGAAACCATTCAGACTGCCTACTTTGCAGTCTGCTGGGACACTAACCTTCTGTGTCTCGGGTTCTTTCACCATATACATTAGGAATAGATTCATGTTTACCATTTACACTTTCTTACAAATTCACGTATAACATTAACATCTACTTATTTATACTCTTTAAGAGAACTATAGAACTACTTTAGCAAATATATTTCTTACTACTTCTTATGTATTTCTTATGTTCTTATTTAAACTTACATTTACAACTAGCATCTTTACTTATTACAAGCTTATTACTACATGTCTTAGGACTACCTTAGATTCTTCTTGTAAGCTTATATTCTTAAAGGAACTCTATAGATCTATTTTACAAACTTTTATAAGGCTATCATTAGCATATATTTAACTTAGCAAACACCTAAAGATTTCTTAACACAGATCTAACAAGAGAATTTTTACAAACTCACATATCTTATTTTCATCTTTTTCTATTTCTTACTCTTAATTATTATCACTATCTCTATTAGAAAGATTCTTAACTAGACAGGAAGTACATACATCATTGCTAACGTTTAGGGTTTATAGTCAGCTTTGTTATAAAACACTGGGATTTAGTGAGTGTTGTTATAGAATTGTGATAGTTGTTGCTAGGGGACTGCAACCTTCCCAGGATGATGCCACACTCCAAAGTTGCCAGTTCTCTCAGCCGTTCCGGACCCAGCAGAGATGCACTGTCAGCGGTAGACGGTGTTTAACTAGAGGCTGTCCCTTCACCCAAATTCATAATAGTTCCCCTAAGTGCTTCAATTCAGACAAATGTTTCTATTACAGCAGTACTCTTGGTTTGTTCTACCGAAAAACTTCCCTTCACGCTGACGGTGAAATTACCGTATTTAGCTGCTGTAAGCTCTTTGCCAAATATCGCAGTTATTAGGTGATATAAAGTATTTTTCCAAAGGAGCTAGTAAAGACAAAAGCGGCACAGCTCCGAACTCTATTTCCTCACTGTTTGCATTAACCAGTGACAAAACCTCAGAAACACTAATTGAGCCACTTTCATTCTGGTTCCATTGTAGGAACATCATTGGAGCTGACCTTTCTTAGTTCCAAGCTCCTTACAAAACGCTCCGGTAATCACCGAGCTTCATTCTCCTCTTGTGAAAAAACACAAACATGTCCTCGACCCCATATTAACACAGGATCGGGACCCTTCCACAATCCCGAGCAGGGATCTTTCCATTTCGCATTACCCTCAGCTAAAGGACCAGGAAGATTGGAGTGAACTCTAATATGGCCCACAAAGCATGGCAGCTTTCTTTTGTAGATAGCATAAGTTTCCTTCATATCTAAGACAACGTTCAGTGTATAAACTGCTCTCTCTTGCTTTAAGGATTTTAAAGTGGCTTGTTTGATCTTATAGGTAGCTTTCTGTCATCCAACTACCGTTAAAACTTTGCACAGCTATTAGGGTAAATAAGTCATTTTACCACCCCCCAAACCGCGAAGTGCCTAGTTCCATATCCTTTCAATGTTTCATTGGAACGGACACTTAAAACTCTTAGATGATTTTCCTCCTTATTCTTTTAAAAGGTGTATTTTAAAGTTTACCATGAACGTATTTTCGAGCTGACAAAAGTGTTTCAGGGCAATGTCGCCATCTTTAGCAGAAAAACTACCTTTCCCAGAATGCATTTCCCTTATATCAGTCCATAATAGTATCAGTCCCTTAAATCAGTCCTTTATATCATTTCCCTTATATCAGTCATTTCCCATAGTTCTTTTTGGGTCTGAGAGTCAACTTTTAAGTTCTTTTTTACCAGACTTGCTTACAAATTCTTGCCCGGGAGGTTTGAACAAAGTTTTTTGCTTTTGCAACGGGAGATTTGAACAGGCATTTTACATTTTCAGCTTTGGCACGTTGGGAGATTACTATTCTCTCCTCCACTGGCTTTAACAGGTGTATCTCCTTCATTTGACACTGGCCCCCAAATCAGAACTGCACCTGCCTCGTTAGCGCGCATTGAGGTGGGCAATTCTGATAGCAACTTTCCTTGGGGCTTGTGTTTGTCTTAGCCAGTCAGTGAAAAACAAGATCATTTACAACAGCTTTTCCATAGCTCTTTCAGAGAGATTTTCTCCCACTGATCTATCTCATTTTGCTTGTTCCTCCCTTCCCCAGATGCAGAGCTTCAGGTATCTGTCTGCGGCTCTGTTCCCCTCCTAGCTGCTTTTGGAGGTAGGGGCTTTTTTTCTCCCCCCGAATCTGCCTCAAATTCTAGCAGCCTTTCACAGGTCATGTATTTTCTGGGGAAGAATCTGTCCCTTCTGTTTCTTCAGAGTCTTTTTCCCAGACAGTTCCCAGTTTGGTCTCAGTTTATCCCCTCTACCCCAGAAACAGTTTCCGACACTACAGTGGCGGCTTTCCCTGCTACTGAAGGTAGGGGCTTTAGTCCGTTTGTTTTCGGGGTCTGTGTGGTTTGCGTACAGACTGAAAATCTAACAAGGGAGGTTTTTGCCATTTCTAAACTCCCATTAGGACAGGCGTTTTACTTCATCAGGCCTTCACCTGACCCAGTCCCCCAGTGGGTTGCGTTTGCTTGTCTGGGTGCTCAAGGACAGAGCTTATTCCAGAGGCAATCACCCCTCAGGGCTACACTCCCTCATCTCAGGGGAGTCAGTTGAAACAAAGCTTTTCTCAAAGAGGTGTTTTCTCTGACAGAAAAAAAGCTTTACTCCTGGATAGTGCTGTTCTGCCCTGGCTGGGCTCTTTCCCCAGACAGCGTTCTGACTCAGCAGCACAACTGCTTCAGACACAGTTCAACTTTACTGTTTTCCCAGAAAGGTCCTTACTCTGATAGAAAAGCTTTTTTTTTTCTCAGATTTTTTTGTAGCTGTGGACCTATCAACCCAGGACTTGCATGAAAGACAACTGTGCCGTACCCACTGGCTTTAGCTTTTTTTGTTCATTAGCAGTTTTTCCCTGGGTCCTGCACCTTCCTGACTCAGCTCTGTGTTCCAGGAAGTTTGCAACTGCAGGAACCCTAGTATCCCCGAAATGCACTCCAACTCAGAGACGCTGGGTTTTTGCTCAGAAGCGAGGATACAATGCTTCAGGGAATCTTTGCGTTAGGACAATTAGGAGCACCTTTTCAAAGACGCTCACTCAGAAACAAAACCCTTGATGCCTCAGCTCGGCTGTAACTGAAAAGCTTGGCTTTTTTTCTTTTCTCAGGTAAAGTTTCCTGCCCTTTTGGGCTCTCTGTAGCTCTTTACCCACACTCTCCCAAGCGTTTCCCTCAGGGTACTCTGACCCACTGTCTTTTACTAGCTTGAAGAGACAGAGCTTAGAAGAGGTTTTTAGGAACTTGTCCCTGCCTCCTGCATTGCAGGGACAATTTTTAAGGCTTGAAAAACAGAACTTAGAGGTTTTGCTGTCTTAAGAGGTTTGTTGTTTTCCCTTAGAGCTAATCACAGGTGGTCCCCATACTAATATCTTCAGGTGATTCTAATTTTTGCCCTTCTGAGAGAAAGTTAAAGGCTTTAGTTTTTAAGTTTGAGAGCTTTTGAGAAAGATGGCTTTTTAGAGTTTTTTCCCCCAAATTTTCCAAGAAAAGCTTTAAGAGAAAGGTTTTTTTCCCCCCAAGAGAAAGAGCAACTTTTCCCAAAACTTCCCAACTTTAAACTTTTTGGCTTTTTACATCCCCATTTTTGCCTCAGGGAGAAATCACTTTCTCCTGCCGCTTGGACTTAGCATTTCAGCTGTCCCCAGGTCAAAAGCTTCCATAGGAAACTTATTCTTCCCCATAAGCTCGAAGAGCTTTTTTACTACCCAAATAGCCCAAAGAAAGATTTTTTCCCCCAGTTTGCATTCAGAGCCCCAAGTTAGAAAATTGAAGAGTTTTTCTGTCTAGTTGCCTTACTTATTTTTTCCTACACAATCTTACACTTCTAAGTTTTTCCTACACTATTTTACTACCCTATGCCTTATACTTATTTTTCACAGATAGAAATTGAGAAAGGGATAGAAGATAGAAAATTTTGACAGAAGAGAATTTCGCTGCAGCATCGGACATCCTTCCAGTCCGCTTTCCTTTTCTCTCGAGGATAAAACCCCTGCCTCTCAATATATATAAAAAATACATATTTTCCATAACACCGGCATGCCTCATCCACTGGCAGGGCTGAACTCAGCACTTTCGCCAAAAACTCTGTAATAAAACTATTTTCCTTTATCTTTAGTTCCTATTACTTTGTCTTTAGTCCCTGTTCATTTGTCTTTAGTCCCCCCTTTTTTGTCCCTTTTTTTTTTCTTTAGTCCCTGTTCATGGCGCCATTCTGTGGGGCGTTTACCCAACCACCCCCACAGTTCCCCAGAGTTTTCTTGAGTGCGAGCAGCAGGAAATATTAGATAGAAGGATTTATTGCGGAGAATATCACAGAGATAAACAGATAGAAAATAAAGGATAGCCTCGAGAGGGCCTGGAACCTTTTCCAACGGGCCCCGACTGCCTCGGCCCCAGGGTTTTTATAGAGACGCCAAGGGGTGGAGCAAAAGACCTCCTCCCCCAGCCCAGCCAAGTGCAGACCATCTCAGACACCTGCACTTAGGCCCGTGGTCCTAATCATCCTCTATGGGGACCTGCTGAGTAAAGCCACGAGGAACCCGAGAACGGGCTCCCACAATTATAGTGCAAAAAAAACATTTAGTTAAATTTTATTAAAGTCCCTATAGTCTCAACACTGTTTATACATCCAAAGTACTTCTGAGATTAAAAGTAATCTAACTCTGACTTCCTCTAAAACCATTTACACATTTCCAACATATGTTGACACAGGATATACATTTGAATTCCAAGGGGAGAAATGAGACATAAAGAGGAAATACTGGACCAAAGTAAGACAGAAACTCAGCACGGAGAGTACCAGATCCCTGTAGCCTCATGTCATGTGTCAAAGGTTTTGCTGCCTGCAGCATACAACTCTCTTTTGGGCTGCTTCCATTCCCTGTATGAGGCTCTCATTGGCAGATGCCTCATAGCTCTGTCATCCCCAACGTCTTGGAATCCCAACTTCAACTGAGGCTTCACTTTTTCAGCTTCATATAACAGCATCTCACAGTCTTTTAAAAGGCCTCTTAAGTCTTTCTTCTTCCAGTGACTCTAGCAGTACCACACATTGCCTGGCATCAAGAAAGCTTTTAGGGCCGGGCGGTGTTGGCACACGCCTTTAATCCCAGCACTAGGGAGGCAGAGCCAGGAGGA
Organism: Peromyscus eremicus; assembly: GCF_949786415.1. Classification (NCBI taxonomy): domain Eukaryota; kingdom Metazoa; phylum Chordata; class Mammalia; order Rodentia; family Cricetidae; genus Peromyscus; species Peromyscus eremicus. The sequence goes on along the minus strand of NC_081439.1, from coordinate 83,471,325 downwards.
TCTCTGTGAGTTCGAGGCCAGCTTGGGCTACCAAGTGAGTTCCAGGAAAAGGCGCAAAGCTACACAGAGAAACCCTGTCTCGAAAAACCAAAAAAAAAAAAAAAAAAAAAAAAAAAAAGCTTTTAGGTCCTGGACAGAATTAAGCCAGATTCTTTGCCAAAATTTCACATAAGAGGGTTCAAGTCCTGTTGCTAATGGCGACCTCGTTCCCCTATGAAGCCTCTTGAGTCAGGCCTGACTCGGCCTGCAGATCCATGTACAGAATTTGGGGATATGAATCAGATTATTTGAGCTCCAATAGTTTGGGGTAGCCTCACCGCTGAAGTTATGCTGCCTGCACTGCATTATGCATAATCTATCTATCCCCACTGGATATGCAGCTTTCTTCAGTGGTGATCCCACTATCCGGGGGTCTCCAACATCCCGAGTTCACCATTTGCACACAAGGTTTCTCTCAACAGCCCTTAACGCTTTACTTACAGTGTTCTAAAGTTTCCCAAAAAACAACAAAGTCAAATTATTCACAGCAGTACTCTACTTTCTGGTAGCAACAACTTCTGTATTAGTTACTTTTTTGTTGCTGTTACAAAATACCATGACCAAAAGCAACTGATGGAAAAAAAAAGAGCTTATTGGATAATGGTTCCAGAGGGAGAGTCCATAATGTTAGGGGAGGCATGGCAGCAGGTAGCCAGAGCATGAAGCTGAGACATCACACCTTCAACTTACAAGCACTAGACAGAGTGAACTGAAAGTAGGGTGAGACTATAAACTCTCAAAGCCTGACCTAGCGATGTACTCCCTCCAGGGGTGAGACTATAAACTCTCAAAGCCTGACCTAGCGATGTACTCCCTCCAGCAAAGCTCCAAGTTCCAAACATTCCAGGACCTCCCAAACAGGGCCACCAACTAGGGATCAAGTGTTCAAATACCTTAGCCTATAGAGAACATTTTTCATTCAAACCACTACACACAAACCACTGAACAATCTCTCCAGCCCCTCTATTTCTTTTTCCATTTTTGGTTATGTGTTTCTACTAATTTACCAATTTCTCAAAGCCTATCTACTCTTTTGGAGCATAACTCTTCATAGTAGTGTTAAAAACCTTTTCTCTGTGTCGTCCATTTCAATGTTCTGTGAGAGCAAAAGTTATGTTTTAAGTTTTAATTACTATGCCTAAGCAATCTATAAAACAAAAATGCATCTAACCTGTAAGCCCCTGGCCCAAGGACAGATACTTCCTGAAATGCCGGAGGTTATTTATGTAAGATAACAAGCCACATGTTTTCATTCCCCTAAACAAGTTTGTTTGACCCTATTGCAGTGGATGTGCTTGATTACATGTGGGTGGGAGGCACATAGGCAGAAAATATTCAAGATGTATGCTTGCTCCTGACTGGATGTAGGCAGGAGGTAAACTTGCAGGATTTACATCAGGATACATGCTTGCCCCTGATTGGACCTGGTGAGAAATACTTAGCCTTATGGGGTTGCCTTTATAAGCCTCGGCAAAATGTGTCTCGTTGCCATTTTCTGGGAACCCTGGAATGGACCTGGCCAGGGTCCATCCTGGACAGTACCTAATTAAAGCTTGCTTCAAATTTTGGCTCAAAAATTGTGGTAGTGGTTCTTAATTCTGACATCATGGGATTAACATCTTCTTAATTTTTTATTTTACTTACTTGGATCTTTGTTCTCTTTGCCATTTTTGTTAATGTTTTCCAAATATCATCTTTCTTTTGTCTCCTATTAGTTTTCTCTATAATCCAGTCAATCTGTGATATAATTTATTATTTTTTCTATGGGAGTTTAATTTGTTCTTTTTCTAGTTTCTTTAGGTATAAAGTTGAGTTGTTGATTAGAGGGGATTTTTTTGGCATATGCATCTACAGGTTAAAAAATGCTTTTGCTCCAACCCATAACTTTTGGTATGTTTCTATTGTTTTCATTCTTGACAGGCATTCTTTAATTAACTATGAGATTTCTCTGTTTTGGGATGGTCTTGTTGTTTTAAGAGTGTGTTAATTTTAGTATGTTGGAGAAATTTTCAGTTTCTGTCTACCAGTTTCTAGTTTCATTACAGCATGATCAGAAAAAATACTTCATATGATTTAAATCTTCTTGAATTTCCTTGTATATGCTGAAAGTGTATATTGTGCTAGTGTTGAGGCTGATGTGCCATATATGTCTATCATGTTCAATTGTTTTGTATCACTCTCGAATTCGTTTACTTTCCTGATTTTAATACCTTTATTCAGGAATTGAAGGTTTGCTGCCAAAGTGCTGTTATGTAACTAATTCAACTCTGGAAAAAAATTGCACCACATAAGAGCCCTTAAGAATAGAACATATTGAATATCCGTCTATATTTCATTGTTCTTGATTTAATGTTTGTCTGATGTTAGTGCAAACATCCATGTCTGTCTAGTCACCGTCTTTCTTTTTTAGTCTGTTTTTTTTTATTGATCGAAGAAGTTCTCTTAAATATGGACCATCATTTTCTCCATTTTTAAACCTGTCTAGCCAATCTATGCTTTCATTAGGAGTTTAGTCTACATAATTAATAATATAAAAAGATATTGTTTTCATTTTGTTGTTTCCTTAATGCTCTATAGGTTTTCTTTTTCTTAACTTTTTTTTTTTTGCATTTTCTTCACAGGCTTTAGTGTTCCTTCTTATTTCCTTTTAGACGTGCCCTTTCTAGTTAACATTGAAGTTATGTAAAGACCTCTTAAGAGTGTACCATTTCAATGAAGACTTAACTTCAGTTGACTACAAAAGCACTACTCCCTGACAGCTCTCCTCCCTTGTTTTATATTCCGAGTCAAATCTTTACATGTTGCACAGTCATTAAGCAGCTATATTCTCCGACTGTTGTTTAAACTGCAGTTCCCAAATCACAATAACACCAATTACTATATTTGTCCATGTACTGGAGACTTTTTAAAAAGTTTATACATTTCATTTTTATACGGCTTGGTGTTGCTGATGATCCTTTCATTTCTTCTGAGAAGATTCAGTGGAAAGAAACTATTGTAGATTTGTCTTGGAAAATCCATTCTCTCCTTCATCTTTCCAAAGACTGGTTGGTTTTGTTTTGTTTTGTTTTGATTTGATTTTTTGAGACAGGGTTTCTCTGTGTAGTCTTGGCTGTCCTGGATCTCACTCTGTAGACCAGGCTGGCCTCAAACTCACAGAAATCTGCCTGCCTCTGCCTCCCTGAGTGCTGGGATTAAAGGAGTGTGCCACCACCGCTTGGCCCCAAAGACTGTTTTGATAGGTAAATTTCTTGATTGACACATTTTTCCTTCAGCAATTTGAACATGTCTTCTATTTCCTTTCAACCAACATAGTTCCTACTGAGAAGTCCACTCAGAATCCTACGGAAGCTCTATGGTATATGGCAAGTCATTTTTCTTTTGTGGCTTTCCAGTTTCTGTCTTTGTCTTTGAGTTCAGACAAAAGTTTCCTGCTGCTTCCATTTGATTTATGTAGTTGGAGTTCTGGTTTATTGAACTTACATGTCAGCTTCTTTCCGAGGATTTAGGAACTTTTCACTCATTATTTTATCAAACAAGCGATTAGTCCCTCTTCTTTCTCTTTGTAAGACACGGATAGTGCATATACCCACTTCCTTGATAAAATCCCACCAAGTCCCTCTTCACTTCCTTTTCTCTGATGTCATGATTTCAAATGACACGTCTTCAAGTTTGCAGATTATTTCTTCTGCCTGCTTAAGCCTCCTGCTGAATTCCTCTAGAGAACTTTCAGTTCAGGGATAGTATTTATTGGCTCCATAATTTCTTCTTGGTTCTTCTCTATAGTTTTTATTTCTTTGCTGATATTCACACTTTTTATTCATTCATCACCTTCCTGATTAAATTTACATTGTGTTCTCTCTTATCTCATTGAATATGTTTATGACAGTTATTTTAATTTATTTGCCAGATAATCACAGATATTTTAAGGTTGCTTTCTGTAGTTTTACTTCTTTTCCCTTTGATTTGGGCTATGTTTCCACTTTGTTGAATACCTTGTAGTCTCTTACTGGGATTTGGACATTCATTTGAAAAAAAAAAAAGCAATCAATTCTCTGTCTTTGTGTCCTGATTATGTGTAAATGAAGATCTTTACCAATCAACCTGGTTAGATGTTCCCGGACTGTCTCTGATCTTTTGCTCCCTCTAGTGTCTACCTGCAGTACTGTATCTCAAGGATGCAGTGGTAGGTTTCAGCAGCTCCCAAATTTTGTCACCTGCCTGTCTACTCATAAAGTGAGGGATCTTCAAGCCAGGTGAGAGATAAAATAGTCCCTTAGGCAGCTGC